>NC_139150.1:18117219-18721693 GCF_964270905.1 Leucopleurus acutus
CTGCCCTGCCTCACGTAACTATCAAGAGACTCCCTAGCACCAAACTCCCCTCCCCTTCACATCTCACAATAGGGGTATTTGGACTGAGGTGGTAATTTTCTGAAAATTCCCTGGAGTTTTTCAAGAAAGGTCTCTGTGTTTAGCCTGACAGGGCGTTTTTCCATTCATTCATTTAAAAAAAAAATTTTTTTTTTTGAGTGCCTACTATATTCTCGGAATTGTGTTAACTTCTAAAAGGGAACAGCAATTAAAAGACATTTATTAAGAACCTGCCATGTGCCAGCACTATGCTCGGCCATTGAAAGGAAAACACTTCAATAGATGCTTGTTAAATACCTTCCTTGAACAAGATATTGAGCTCATCTTTGTGGGAAGGATGAAGAGCTGAATAAGACATGGGCTCTGCCCACCCCTGGCTTACAGTCTTTCCTGCAGGAACAGATAAATCAAAGGTAACTTTAGCACAGGGCGGGAGTAATGATAGAGAGGCAGTAATATTTCATAGGCGCACAGGGAAGGAAAAATATTTGAACTGAAGGGATCTGCGAAGGCTTTTGCTGAAGATGTGGGTTTTCAGTAAAACTGTGAACACTTGAGCAGAACTTCACAGGAGAGGATGGGGCAGACATCTGAGCCACAAGTACTGAAAAAGCACCTACTGTATGCATATCCCTTCTGATAACACAAGGCAAGGAGGAGAGGACTCCTGTCCTTAAGGAGGTGACAGTTTTGCCAGCAGAGTCGGGAGGTAGAGAGTTCTGAACACTTTGAGAGCTATGCAACGTGAGATGCCTTCCACAGGAGGGGAGTCCTCCTAAACCTGATGGTTGGGCTCAGATAATTAACATCCATGGATCTTTGTCTTCTCTTCCATAAAAAGTGCGGCTTGTGCTAAACCACTTGTTTCTGGATTTCACAGATGAGCACACTTTAAGAAAATCAAGAGTGGAATACAAAACGTCTTTAATTTTGCCCAGTCAGGACATTAAATGCCCACTATGTTCTATTATCATTTTGCTAGTCAGTGGACTATACTCGGGAGCCACCCAGTTGTATCCACTGAGTCCAAGGACTGCCCAGCTCTGAGACTCTACCCTCTGGGATGCGCAATGCAAACTATTTTGGAAGATCCTAAAGTTTAAATCATAGCTTGTAAACTGGTGGTCCAGGGGCTGAATTCGACCCGTGGCTGTGTTTTATTTGGACTGCAATGTGTTTCAAAAGAATTTGAATCACACGCCAACACTAAAAAGTGGTGACGTTCATATAAAAATCCAGATTTCTCGTTGTTTTTTAAAAACGGTGTATCTGGCAACACTGCCTGCCAGCGACTGATAGGCACTGCTCCTCTTGCAGTGTGGGTCCTCCACCACCCAGCACCACTGCCCAGCATACTGTATTCCAGTTAGCTACCCAGAGGGCGTTTGGTTTGAGATTCCCAATTTAAATCATTTGCAGGGGGACTTGGATATGGAGACTCCACTTTCATCAATGAATCTCAGTTCTCCTATCAAACAAATGGGCATAATGTGAGGATTAAGTAAAAAGATGAGTTTGGGTATTTTGGAAGCTGTAAGTGCTGGGCCAGTGCAAGGTTTTAAGAATTTATAATCAGTGGTGATTTTGGGTCACTCAGACTCCATCTCACAAGTTTACTGAGCCAGGGACTTCACATATTAGAACAAATAGGGCGATTCTGCCTTCAGGGGCCTCAGCATCTACTAAGTGGAGTACGGTCGGGAAGTGAGGATAGACAGGATAACACAGTAAAAGTGGTAGAAGTTCAGGTAAGGTTTGTCTCGGAGAAGGTGATGAAGGCAGAAACTGTTGAACTGTAAGATAACAGGGGAGTCACAGTGATAAACCTAAGTCATGGTTAACCTTTATTATTACTGACAGTGATTTCCATTATGCACAATTATTCTGTACCACTGACATCAAACAATGTAACAATCACCACTCCTCTTACTAAAGGCTTGCTCTCTGCCAGGCTTGTGTCCCCAGCACATTCAACTGTTCAACTTTATTCCAAACAAACTGAAATTTACTGCGGCTCAGCCATGTGCCTAGACCTGGGGATGCCCGGTCCCCATCATCAAAGGTTAAGCGGGGGAGACAGACATTAGACAGTTATATACACGAAAATATATTTTATGATCAGTGTAGTAAGTGCAGAAAGAGCAAGGCCATGGTACTATTGTGGTATATGATTGAGGGATCTAGCCTAGACTAGGGGGGTCAAAGAAGATGTTCTTGAGCAAAAGATGTTTAAAATTAAACCTTACATGTGTATAGGAGTTAACGAGGGAGCAGAGGCATGGAGAGCTGTGAAGACAGAGAACAGACTCCTATGCATTATTTAGTTTAAGCCTTACAAGGATTATTTCCATTTAACAGATCAGAAACCTGAAGTTCAGAGGGACTCAGTTAAACCCTAAGCAGCAATGTTGGGACTGTACCCCAGGTCAGACATCAAAGCCCCAGACCCTTTCTAACTCAGATCACGTCTCTTCAATTTGCCAACCTTTTATTCTCTGAGGTTTATAGCATTTCTTATAACGATGACCGAGACATTTTTCCCTCTCTCTTCATCTATTCAAGTCTTATCTTTCTCATCTTAGCTGCAATCACATTTTTATGAGTATTTGATTCATATTTATCTTCCCCTCCTCCCCACACCCCAGACTAAAAGCTTCACAAAGGCAGGGGTCAAGTAGGCTTTTGCTCAGTGTTATATTCCTCATGACTAGCCCTGTGCCTGGCACATAATAAGTGCTCAATAAATATTTGTGGGGAAAAAAACACAACAGATATAAAGCAGAAGCCACTAGCCAGAATATGTGAGCAAAGATTTGGACTTGAATTTTCCCCGGCACAGACAAGAGGGAACTGTGTATAATTTCCCACAAACAGAAGATCAATTTTTGCTGTGACAGCACAAGTCCATCCTAGTGGGGGAAAATAAAGTCACATGTTTGCCCCTGGCATAAAGTTGTAGATTTTTGGCAGATGCATTCCACCATTTTGGCTGTTAAGCATTTGTGTGTCTGTGTGTATATTTCTTCTCTGACGGTCTCCTTCTGTTTCAGTGGAAAAAAGCCAAAGGGGTGTGTGTGTTGGGGGGGAGAATCAAAGAAAGAACTAGACATTCAATTTCCATCAGAAGTAATCAAGGGAATTTCTTTATTAGAGGCAGAAGACTTTAGAAGCAGCAACAATAATAGTAGCCGTGGAAACAGCAATAGCAATAATAGCAACAATATCATCATCATTTCATGCTGTTGACAACAATTTAAAGCCACTAGGCATTTACTGAGTACCTGCTGTTTGCCAAGCCCTGTATTAGTTATTTCTTTTCTTTTTTACAAAACTGTCCCATTTAATTTTAGTGACTAATTTGTGAGGTAGGAAAGGCCAATTCCATTCTACAGATGAAATAATTAAGCTGAGAGAGAGAGAAAAAAAAACATACAACATGATCAAGATCATCCAGCCTGAAGATGGGAAGATACATAATTTAAACTCAGGCAAATTTTTTTTTTTTTTTTTGTGGTACGCGGGCCTCTCACTGTTGTGGCCTACTCTCCCGTTGCGGAGCACAGGCTCCGGACGCGCAGGCTCAGCGGCCATGGCTCACGGGCCCAGCCGCTCGGCGGCATGTGGGATCTTCCGGGACCGGGGCACGAACCCGTGTCCCCTGCATCGGCAGGCGGACTCTCAACCACTGCGCCACCAGGGAAGCCCTCAGGCCAATCTTTTAACCCCCTGTATCACACTACTTCTTCCAAAAGATGAGATGATCATTTCTAGGCTGTTTTTCATTGTTTGGGGTTAGAATCTTTGAGAAGGATGACTTGATTTCCCTCTTGACTTGATTCCTCAATGATGTTTTTATTTTATTTGGTTGAACTATACAGTAAAGACTAAAATCCTAGTTTCACATACAGAACTGCATTGAAGTATTAAAATCAGACTTGATCAAATTATCAGGTCTACATCTCATCGGCCAACCTCAAAACTACAGATTCCCTGCTTATGTGGTAGGTTCAAGAACAAGAGGTTGGAAGTCTAACAGACTTGAGCTCAAAAACTCACCTGTGCCACTTACTAGTTTCATTATTTTGGGGACTAATAATTTATCACCGCTGAGTGTCAGTTTATCCTCGGTAAAGGAGGCTAATAATACTCAGTAAATAATATTAGCAAACCAAATCCAACAACACATAAAAAGGATCATACACCATGATCAGGCTGGATTCGTTCCAGGGTCACAAGGATGGTTCAACATATGCAACTCAATCAATGTGATATATCACATCAACAAAAGAAAAGACAAATACCACATGATCATCTCAATAGATGCAGGAAAAGCATCTAATGAAACTCAACATCCATTCATGATAAAAACTCTTGCTAAAGTGGGTATCGAGAGAACGTATCTCAACATAATAAAAACCATTTATGGCAAACTCACAGCCAACATAATATGAAATGGTGAAAATCTGAAAGCCTTCCTGCTAAATTCTAGAACAAGGATGACTACTCTCACCTCTTCTATTCAACATGGTATTGGCAGTCCTAGCCACAGCAATTAGACAAGAAAAAGAAATAAAAGGTATCCAAATCAGAAGGGAAGAGGTAAAATTCTCATATGCAGATGACATGATATTCTATATAGAAAACCCTAAAGACTCCATACAAAAACTATTAGAACTGATAAATGAATTCAGTGAGGTAGCAGGATACAAGATTAATATATAGAAATCAGTTGTATTTCTTTACAGTAACAGTGAAATAATCAGAAAGAGAAATTTAAAAAAGCAACTCCATTTAAAACTGCATCAAAAGAAAAAAATACCTAGGAATAAACCTATCCAAGGAGGTGAAAGACTTATACTCTGAGAACTATAAAACATTGATAAAGGAAATCAAAGATGATGCAAGGAAATGGAAAGATATCCCATGCTTTTGGATGGGGAGAATTAATGTAGCTAAAATGGCCATACTACCCAAAGCAATCTACAGATTCAATGCAATCCTTACCAAATTACCCATGGCATTTTTCACAGAACTAGGACAAGTAATTATAAAACTTATATGGGACCACAACAGACCCAGAATTGCCAGAGCAATCCCAAGCAGGAGGCATGACCCTTCCAGACTCAGACAATATTACGAAGCTACAGTAGTCAAAACAGCATGGTATTGGCGCAAAAACAAACATATGGATCAATGGAACAGAATAGAGAGCCCAGAAATAAACTCATACACCTATGGTCAATTAATCTATGACAAAGGAGGCAAGAATATACGATGGAGAAAAGACAGCCTCTTCAGTAAGTGGTACCAGGAAAGCTGGACAGCAGCATGTAAATCAATGAAGTCAGAACACTCTCTCACATCATACACAAAGATAAGCTCAAAACGGCTTAAAGACTTAAATATAAGACACAGCACCATAAAACTCCTAGAAGAGAACATAAGCAGGATACTCTGACATAAATCACAGCAATATTTTTTTGGATCCATCTCCTAGAGTAGTGGAAACAAAAACAAAAATAAACAAATGTGACCTAATTAAACTTAAAAGCTTTCGCACAGCAAAGCAAACCATAAACAAAATGAAAAGACAACCTGCAGACTGAGAGAAAATATTTGCAAATGATGCAACTGACAAGCGTTTAATTTCCAAAATATACAAACAGCTCATACACTCAATAACAAAAAAACAAACAACCCGATCAAAAACTGGGCAGGAGACCTAAAATAGCCAATTCTCCAAAGAAGACATACAGATGGCCAACAGGCACATTAAAAGATTCTCAACATCGCTAATTATTAGAGAAATGCAAATCAAAACTAAAATGAGGTACCACCTCACACCAATTAGAATGGCCATCAGCAAAAAGTGTATATATAATAAATCCTGGAGAGGGTATGGAGGAAAGGGAACTCTCCTGCACTGTTGGTGGGAATGTAAATTGGTGCAGCCAGTATGGAAAACTGTATGAAGGTTCCTTAAACAACTAAAAATAGAGTTACCATATGATCCAACAATCCCACTTATGGGTACATATCCAGAAAAGATGAAAGCTCTAATTCTAAAAGATACATGCACCCCAATATTCACAGTGGCACTATTTACAGTGGCTAAGACATGGAAGCAAACTAAGTATCCATAAGGAGATGAATGGATAAAAAAAAAGTGGTACATGTATACAATGGAATATTACTCAGCCACAAAAAGGAATGAATGGTGCCATTTGCAGCAACATGGATGGACCTAGAGATTATCATACTTAGTGAAGTAAGTCAAAAAGAGAAAGACATATTATATGATATCATACTTAGTGAAGTAAGTCAGAAAGAGAAAGACATATTATATGATATCATACTTAGTGTAAGTCAGAAAGAGAAAGACATATTATATGATATCACTTATACGGGGAATCTAAAAAATAGCACAAATGAAGTTATTTTAAAACCAGAAACAGATTCATAGACATAGAAAATAAACTTATAGTTACCAAAGGGGAAGGTGGGGGAGGGCTAAATTGGGAAGCAAGGGATTAACAAATGCAGACTACCATATATAAAATAAACAACAAGGATTTACTGCATAGAACAGGGAACTATATTCAGTATCTTGTAATAAACTTTAAAGGAAAATAATTGAAAGAATAATATGGATATATACATATATATTTAAATGAATCACTTTGCTCTACACCTGAAACTAACACAGCATTGTAAATCAACTGTAATAAAAAATACAGATTCCCTGCTTATGTGGTAAGTTCATGAACAAGAGGTTGGGAGTCTAACACACCTGAGTTCAAAAACTCACCTGCATTGTTTACTAGTTGTGTTACTTTGGGGACTAATAATTTAACCCTTCTGAGTGGAAGTTGCTTTTCCATAAAGGAGACTAATAATATCTCACAATATGACTGTGAATACTAAACTAATCAACGTCCATACACTCTCTCGTCTGCAGAAAGGCACTACCTGTGCGTTTCTCTCTCTCCCGTTTTTCTTTGAATTCTGTCTCCCATCACCTGTACCACTTTCCCCTGACATCTCCCAAGAGCTGCTCTCCAAAGGTGCAAACGTTCCTGTTGTTTTCCTTAACTCTTTATCCAACTATGCACTACATAGTTCCTTTAACCATTCTTTTCTCATAAATCAATCACACCAGCTCCTTTCCCTCCACTTTATTTCTTCCCCTATTGGAGGCAAAGCAGGATGTGAACCTTTGCCACACTCATAGGAGTTGTGGGAGAAGAAAGATGTGGGCTCATGGGAAGATACAAGCAGCTTAACTGTCCCACCAGAGGTGGTGGTGCTTTGCGGGGAGACTTCCCATGACTCAAGGATCTTTCCTTATATTCCTAGCCTCAGGAAGAATTCCAGCAGGCCAGTTTCTGGGTCAGCACAGGATATCGTAGTACAGATGAAGACACCTAATCGTTCACCTCTTCTGACACGCTGCCTTCAAATATCGGGGTATTTTCCTCCTTACACTCTGACAAATGTGGTTTCAATCAGCTGCAACCACAAAAAAACAAACTTTAGGATATTTTTTTCAATTTCTGTGCCTGAATAACTTTGCAGGGACCTACAGGAGACTAGTCGGACCCTCTAAGGTGCAAATGAGCAGATCGAAAACAGGTGCGCTGTGAGCCAGGCACTGGCCACGCGTGTCAGTTTTCACACAGGCAGCATGCCCACTGATGCCAAAAGAGACACAGTACGCGTGGCTGCCCAACTTTTAACCGGAGTCCCAGCTCTGAGCTTGCTGCTGCCAGTGGCCCAAGGTGCTGCCAGTGTGAGCTTCTACATATGCAGCTCTGAGTTCTCCCCAGATAAACTCCTTCACTGGCTCCCTGTTGCTTAATGTAAATTCAAGCTTTACTGCACTACTTGGAAGCTCCCTAAATACACCAAATCCTTGATTCCTTATGACTTGATCACTCCATTCCTGCTTTGTTCAAACGACCAAGTCTTACTCGTCCTTCAAAACCCGGCTCAGAATCATCCCTGCCGGGAAACCCCTGATGTCCTAGATTGGGTTCATCGCCTTCCCTCAGTATTTTCACAGCTTCTCCAGGTTTGCCTTAGGACATTTTAAAATATGCTACTATATTATAATGGTTTACTTATTTATTCTATTAGACTGTGAGCAATTTGAGGACAGAAATATGATTTTATTTATCTCTGTGTCCCCATAAGTAACACGGGGCCTGATCCATGGGTAAGGACTACATACTACATAGCAAAAAATTAGCAAACATACAAAACACATGGGCTTGCGGTTGGTAGGAGAGACTTGGCTTTGAGTCCACTCACTGCCATTTACTCTCTAGTCCCTGTGGGAAAGTTACTTAACTTTGCTAAGCCTCAGTGTGCTCATCTGTAAAATAGGGATAACCGTAAGAGCACTCTCCCAGCACTGTTTTGAGGACTAAATGAGATCATGTCTGCAAAGTGCTTAGCACAGTTCCTGGCACACGATGAACACTCTTATCCTTACTATAAATATGAATTTTAATGCCCTGCCAATGTTTTGTGGGTAAGTGGTTGACATGAACCATGACAGTAAATGGCTCTAACAAAATGGACTGATCCCAGAATTCTGCCTTAAACTCCACTGACCTAGGAATAACTCTGAGGCTTTGAGCTGTTCATTAAGACTTTATTAAAATAATTTTAACCTTTGGTGGTTGCCAGAGCCAGACATGCCAGGGAGCTGAGGTTCGCCACAATGAGCTGTGTCCTCCCACGAATCCCCACCTCTGGCAGAGCCACAGAGGGGCCCAGGCTGAGGACCAAGGGAACATAACTCCTCACTCAAACCTGCACACTGACGTGTGTCTTCAGAAAACTGGAAGAAAGGTTCAGCTGTTTGGCTCTTTTAGTGTCACTGAGTCTTGTAGCTTAAAAATATCTACACATGCCCACCTGACTCCAAAAACCTGGTCTGAACTCAGGCATGGGCCGGTATGACCTTGTGTTGCCCTCCGGAGAAGGCATCCCTGACTTTTATTACCTGCCATGTAGGCATCAGGGGGTGGGGGTACCATCAGAGCCACGAGTGATCCTACATGCTAGTGAGAGATTGCCCAGGTGTTGCTTCTTGAAGCCACAAACCCAGCCTCGCTGAGTGTTCTACCTTGGAGGGACATCAGAGGTCTTCTGGTCCCACAGGGATGCTCTCAGCACATCGCTGAGGGGTGCTGAGCCGTCTCCTTTTCCATTAAGGGGACCTGATGGGTCTGTTTTTGTGGAGCTCTCTTCCTCTCTTCCCTTGTCCCTACCTGCTTCCAACGAATGCCTTCTGCTTCCTCACCCACAGTTCTGGCTGTCTTCTCTCAATTCACTGTGATTACAAAGTCAGCCTTCCATGCTCATTAGAACTGCATTTCAGGAAGGTCTGTGGGACTCAGCAAGAGGCTCTGCATGAGGACCCACTGCATTAAAAGGTGCGTATTAAAAGGAAGGGATCGTGCAGTGACACAAATTAGGATGGCCTCACAGCTCACGACAACCATCCCAGGGTCCGCGTCTATGCTGCCCTACCCCACGCCTTCCACTCCTACTCCAAGCAGTCATCCAGCCATTCCTCCTTTCCCCCAGCTCCCACCTTCCCTCCCCTCAATAACGTGTACTCTAGAGGAAATACCGCTCAACACAATGACTGGCTGACACTGAGCCAGTAAGTGTTCTAGACTGTGATTTCTGTTTCCCAACTGAAACCAGGAGGAAAAATCTCCCCCTTTCTTTTCTTGGGAAAATTTGATCACTAAAGCTGCTAGTGCCTTCATGGAGAAACCATTCTAGCTTTTCCAGTTTAACTCCTGTCCTTCTCAGTTACATCAGATAAAAACAAACAAACAAATAAACACCTCCTTCCTTTTGCATAAACTAATTCAAGTTGGTTTTCTGTCTCTGGGAACAAATAGTGTCCTCATTAATGGTGTAGGAACACTGACCTGAGAATTGAGTAAGGAGAGTCTGTGGTTGTACAGTGAGTTCTACATGAACAAAGATAGGAGGATGGGCGGGACTAATGAGGGCAACAGATTCAGGTGTCGCACAGAAATCCTAGAACCGGACAAGACAGTGGAAGGTATCAGAAAGTCTCAAATGGCCAGCAAAGTCATGAGAAATCCATCCCCCTTCTCTGTCTCACCACTTGCTACCTGTGACTGTGTCTCCTTGCCTTGAATGTTGCTATAATTCACGATGCTGCTTCAAGCTTCTGTGTCTTTGCTCCCATGGTTTCTATCTTCACAGGTCACCTCCACCGAGAAGTTTTTTTTTGTATTTCTCCTGCCCCTTCTCTATTGCTCCTCAGTGCCATGTTTACACCTTTTGGGTATAATTATCTGTTCCCTGCTTGTCTGCCCCATTGGACTCTGAGATCCTTCAAGCCAGTGATGACGCTTTATGCCTCCCCGCCATGGCTTGGGAATCAAGCAAGGGACTATGAATGGAGAAGGAACTGAGATGGCTCCCAAGAGCCACTGAAAAATAAAATCTGACCCCAGCATGGCCTGTTCACATGTAGGCTTTCACTCTTCATCTTCTTAAGATTCCAGAAGATTCCATCTTCTGGTTTAATAAAGACCTGGGCAGAAGTAGAAGTAGATGGAAGGACAAAGAAGGAAACGAAAGAGGGCTCAGATATTGTTTGTTTTCTTACTAAGAATTTACATTTTAACTTATGTTGGACTTTCTGGTATGTTCTCACTACCATACCAAATGAATTTTATTTATTTGACTTTGTAGAAGTGCTATTATTTTAATTTAAGGAGTTCTTAAAGATATTGAGCCCAACCATCTCATTTTACTGAAAAGGGAATTCAGATCTCAAAATGTGAAAGTGACTTATTCCAGTGACTTTCCCATCAAGGTCAGGTCCCAACTTATTTTGCAGGTGTTCCCTTATCACCACTGATCCACACTGTGCTTGGTCAGCCTAGACTACCTGTAGTTCATGCCAAGATTCTTGCCACTAAAACTCTGCAATGCTATTTCCCATCTAGAATACTTATTGTATTAGTTTCCTAGCATTGCCATAACAAATCACCAAAAAAATTGTATCGATTACAACAGAAACGTATTCTCTCATAGTTGAGGACTCCAGAAGTCTAAAATCAAGGTACTGGCAGGAGGCTCTAAGGGAGGATCCTTTCCATACCTCACCAGAAGCTCATGCACCACAAGAGCTTCTGGTGACTGCTAGCAATCCCTGGCGTTGTTTGGCTTGTAGACAAACACTCCAATTTCTCTGCACTGACTTCATATGGCCTCTCTCTCTGTTGTTGCTGTCTTCCCCTATTCTGTCTCTTAGAAGGACACTTGTCATTGGATTTAGGGCCCACCCTAATCCAGGATAATCTCATTTCAAGATGCTCACCTTAAATATATCTGCAAAGACTCTTATTCCAAATAAGGTCAAATTCTGAGGTTCCAGCGGACATATCTTTTGGGGTGACCACCATTAAATCCTCTATACTTACCCCTCTCTACCCCTGCCTGTCTACCTTGCCTTTCAAATCTCTGTAGGAATTACTCCCTTTTGGAAGGCTTACCTCACCATAAGTCCATTAGCTGCCGTTCTGTGCTCCAACGGAGTACCATGTTTCTTTCTGTCACAGCAGAGAATACCCTGCGTCGTTCTTCTCTGTTGACTCGTCCTCTTCCTCTACTAGACTGGATACTCCTTGAAAGTAAGTACTCTGCTTGTCTTATTTATTCTCCTGGACCCTTAACTAAGACAGTGACTAGCATAAAGTAGGTGATCAGTATGTTTTTTTCAAAAAGAAGAAAAGAGTTGCCTTGTCTTCATTTTCAAAAAGAGATCTTCCCAAGACACTTCAGATTGTAGGTATGAGAATCCTGGGTGATAATGCTTACAGGAAGTCTTTCAAAATAATTAGACATTAGCATGTAAGGTCTAACAGGACTAGACAGGTATTTCAAATCACCACCTGTTATGGACTGAATCATGTCCTCCTGCCTCCAATTCATATACTAAAGCCTTAATTCCCAATATCTCAGGATGTGACTGCATTTGATATAAGGTTTTTAAAGAGGCACTTAAGTTTTTAAAAAAAGCCATTAGGGTGAGCCCTATTCCTATATGATTGGTTTTCTTACAAGAAGAGGAAATTTGGATACAGTTACAGAGAGAAGACCATGTGAAGACAAAGGGAGAAGATAACCATCTACAAATCAGAGAGGGTTCTCAGAAAAGAAAATTTAACCCATCAACACCTTGATTTTGGACTTGTAACCTCTAGCGCTCTGAGGAAATAAATTTCTCTTTTTGAAGCTACTTAGTCTGTGGCACTTTGTTATGGCAGCCTTAACAGACTGATACACCACACAAGACAACTACTTACAATACGCTGAAAAAAGAAGACATGGGATTTAGAGTCATCTTCTAACTATTTTCAACCTCTCTGAGTTTGATCTGGAAAATAGAAATAAGTACCTTTTTTTTTCAAATATTCTTAGTCCCCAGAACATACAAGTCTGTTTATTCATGCATCTGTTTGTTTATTCCATAATCACACATGAGGTGGCCACTCTGTGACCATGACTATTTCAGGCACTGAGAACAGATCACTGAGTATGATCGACAGGGTCACCACTCGTGTGGCAGCCCATTATAATACGGGGAAACAGACATAACGAAAGAATACACAAGAAACATCAAATACGTAGTGAAAAGTGTGGCAATGAAAATCGAGTGGAGTGATGGGCTGGGGGCCAGGGGCTTCTTGAGGCTGGTGACTGATTTAATTTGCCATCAAAAACTGTCACAAATGTTAATCCCCATTAACAGCAATTAACAGCATCCTCAAGCCAAGCTGTGTTTCTTTCAACAAAAACTTATCTCACTGCTGTGTTAACATTTCACAGCTTACAGAGCAGTTCTACAGAGAGCATCTCATTAAATCCTGTCAACAACCTTGACAAGTGTGTGTCAGATAGCAACTCCCATTTCCTAGGTGCACAAATAGAGGCCCACAGGCTTTAATTGTCACACCTCTCATCAATGACCCATCAAGTACAGATCTGGGATCAAATGACTCAGTTAACACTTATTGACTTTAAAAGCGTGAGTATCCTAGAAGAAAACATGGGGGAAAATTCACGACATCGGTCTAGGTAATGATTTCTTGGAGATGATGCCAAAAGCACAAGCAACAAAAGCAAACATAGACAAGTGAGACTATAACAACCAAAAAACTTCTGCATAGTAAGGAAACAATCAACATAGCAAAAATGCAATCTATGAAAAGGGAGGAAATATTTGCAAATCATATATCTAATCAGGGGTTAATATTCAAAATATATAACAAACTCTAACAACTCAATAGAAAAAGAAACAATTTAAAAAATGGGCAAAGGACTTGAATAGACATTCCTCCAAAGAAGACACACAAGTCACCAATAAGTGATTTACGGAAAGATGCTCAATATCACTAATCATCAGGAAAATGCAAATCAAAACCACAAGGAAATATCACTTCACTTGTGTTAAGACAGATACTATCAAAACAAAAACAAAAAAAGATAACAACTGTTGGCGAGGATACGGAGAAATTGGAACCCTGGTACGCCGTCGGTTGGTGGGAATGTACAATGGTGTAGCTTCTATGAAAAACAGTAAGACAATTCCTCAAAATATTAAAAACAGAATTACCATATGATCTAGTAATCTCACTTATGGGTATATGTCCAAAAGAATTGAAATCAGGATCGCAAAGAGGTATCTGCACTCTCATAGTCATTGCAGCATTATTCAAAATACTCAATACATGTCCACTGACAGATGGATAAAGAAAATGTGGTTTATACGTACAATGTAATATTATTCAGTGCTAAGAAAATCCTGTCATATGCAACATCATGAATGGACCTGGAGACAATATGGTAAATGATATAGGCTAGTCACAGAAGGACAAATGTTGCATGACTCGACTTATATGAAGTACCTACAATAGACAAACTCATAGAAACATAGAGTAGAATGGTGGTTTCCAGGGAGGAAGGGGAGTCTAAGAGTATATCAAAAACAACGGTGATGACATATTTGTCCCTGTATGCCCCCAAACCCCACATTCAATATTGAATAGATTTTTTTTATATGTATCATTAACAATAAATGGGATTAAGAGATACAAACTACTATGTATAAAACAAATAATATACAACGATGTAATGTACAGCACGGGGAATATAGCCAGTATTTTATAATAACTTTATGTTGGGTATAATCTATAAAAATATCAAATCAGTATGTTGTACACCTGAAACTAATATTGTAAGTAAACGATATTTCCATAAAAAAGTAAAAAAAAAACAAAACAATAAAGGGCACATTTTATTTCTGACACTGAAAAATTATTGTCTAAATTTATTTTTCTTTATCTTCTGATAATCAAAACACATATTTAAGATACTTTTTATAGTAAATTATTTTTTTCTGCCAAAGAATAGCTAATTTCATCTTTTTTTTTTTTTTTTAAGAAGCAATGTGGATTTTATGCTAACATCATTCTAAAGAATGGGGGTGGTTTGGGGTGGGGAGACAGCAAGAATTAGAGAATTTTTTTAGACGGAGAAATTTAAGGCCATTCCCCAACATGAGTTCAAACTGAGTTTTCCAAAGAGAACAATATATACTAAATACATCCAATACAACTGATTACTAATAGCTAAACATTCAGAAGTTTTTGAGATCACCTTGCCCAACTGGGGTAGTCAAGCAAGGTGTATGTCAATAAAACGTTCTGCAGGAAATTGGTGCAGGACAACGTCAATTGCAAAAACTACATTTGTCACAAATTAAAAAGATAGGAAATTCTTCTCCTGATGGAAAAGTCTTCTCTAATCAACATCATGTAAAAGATTTTATAAAAAATATAAAGTTAACACATAGAATAATCGAAAGGAAAAGAAATACCACAAAAATGTGGTATGTCATTATGCATATACCCTTCTTCAACCAAAACTGTATTTTTAGCATTATTTCATGTCAGCAAATCTATCTACATTGTCATGTTAAAAGGCTGAAAACTACTTTATAGGTTAACTATGAGTTTCTATTTGGACATCCAATCTTTACTTTGCTCCTTAAATTTTTTTGTCTTTTTCTACAAGATGCTGAAAGCCTCATACGTAAGTGTCTGAACACTTGTCCTTTTCTCCCATTTCAGTCGCCCATTCCACGTAAGACATTAGAATGAAGACTGTTTTGCTAAAGTACTTACTTGACATAAGAATATCAGCATATTTAAAAAGAATTATTTTAACTACTCTGGGCCAAGTTCTGTTCAGTTTGCCAGTGTTAGTACATTGAAGAATATACATACAGTTCTTATCTTACAAAGCTAACATTCTAGCAGGGGTAAGATTTGTAAAAGACAATAAAAATACTTTAATATTTTTGTTTTCTCTGATCTCTGTGAATGTGTCCAGAGGCTCAGAAGAGATCTTTTTTTATAAAAAAGTAAAATAGAAAAAAAAAAAAACCAAAAAAAAAATTTCCTGAGCTGCTGAATGCAAAATTTTAACATTCATTCTTTCAAGGAGGAGGTAGGTGAAGCCTTTCTTCTCTCTCCCTGAAGAATAAGGTTAAATGAACCACTTACAAGTTTGCAAAAACTCATTTTATTTACCCCAGAGTTTCCTATGTAACCCATCATCTGAGTACCGCTATAAGACATCCTGGCGGCTGAATAATCCTAGCAATAACATTTGCTGTATTTTACTTTGCATGCCAAAATTACTTGGTTATGCATCTCTAGGGGGGTGTTAGTTAGATTTAATAAGCAAGATGGCAAAGTTTATAGCTACTAGCCACATATAAAAGCAGAAACGCCACACAAGAGTGAAGTCCTAAGAGGTATTTTGTAAAGGAGAGAGCATCACACAGTACTACTGTTTATTGTGCATCTACTATCTGTTAGTGGCAGTGCTGAGAATTTTCACATTACTTTCTCTCTCATTTTTCAATAACTAGCCCTGTAATCTACAGTTCATTCTAATACAGAGATGAACAGAGAGGGAAATTGAAGTAGTTGCATTCTTATGATCAATGCATGACTGAAGCAGGGTTTGAACACTTATCATTGAGTTCTAAACACAATACTCTTTGTCTCTTCAAAGTTGGGATGGGATTCTCTCAATAGGAAATATCCAAGCAGAGACTGAAAGACCACATGTTGAGACTTTTATTGAGGAGATTAAAGCATTTGTTGGGGGATAAGATAGATGAACTTCAAGTTCTGGTCTAAACAGAAGATTTCCTATTTTTGTAACTGTCAAAAAAAACCTTAACAACAGTCCTTGCTACAAATGCTTAAAATAGATAACTAATGAGAACCTACTGTACAGCTCAGGGAACTCTACTCAGTGCTCTGTGGTGACCTAAATGGGAAGGAAAGCCAAAAAAGAAGAGATGTATGTATACGTATAGCTGATTCACTTTGCTGTACAGCAAAAACTAACACAACATGTAAAGCAACTACACGCCAATAAAAATTAATTAAAAAAAGAAAGCATGGAAAAAATACTTGATGATCAGATGGAAAATACATTAGAATAAAACTATTTTCCTCAAAATGAAAAACAACAACAACAAAAAAACCCCCACAAATGCTTACACTGTGATCACAGAGCAAGGTTCCAAACTGTCACTGTAGTAAACATGCACTCATCTTGGGCATGTAAGAGCAACCTGTATGCGAACTTGTAAAACCTCTGATACCCAGTTTTTGTCACTGTGCCGCCTGGCTTTGATTATTACAAAGCCAATTTTTTTTTTTTTTTTTTTGTCAACCACCACTGTTTCCTTTATGCCCTCCTCTTCTTTCCAGCTTACCATCCATTGTAGTTATTTATACTCTTATTTCTCTTATATACTCTTGACAATTGAAGCAAAAGGACGGTGTTTTATTCTTGATCCCAAATGCCTAGCATAGCACTTAACATAGAGAAGAGACTCAATAATCATATAATGAATGAATTCAGCACGGAGGTGTTAAGGGGATACCAGGATTTGTGCCCCTGGAGAGGGTCCCAAAGCAAAGGCAGAAGCATGGAGAAAGGCAAGGACATCTTTTAGCGAGAAAGCACGACTCGTATGAAAAATTAAAGGAGGTTTAGTATGTTTATAGCAGAGAGTGCTTATGGAAGGCCATGCTATCAGAGAGAGAGATGGGCTTGTATCTAACAAAAAGAATCACTTGAAAGTCTCTTGAGGACAATGAGGAACTTCTTAGTGAAGGATTTAAGCTATCGAGTGTGGTTACCAAATAGAATAGAAGGGGTATAATAAGTACAGAGGCCAGTTAGGAGGTTACTGTAATTGCACAAATGGTATAAAAGGCCTAACACCCGCAAGATGGAGTGGGGGTGCCAGATGTAGGGAAGTTAGAAGAGGCAGCCTTTCTAGGGCTCTGGGGATGGTAGGGCTAAGGTGTAAAGGATAAGTGTGTCAGGAATAACTTCCTGGTTTCTGGTTAAGTGATTTGCGGATGGTCCTACCATCCACTGGGATAGGAGTAGAGGGAGAGGACGATGAGCTCAGTTCTAGGCACGCAGGTCAAGTTAGAAACTCCTGTGGGAATCCAAGTTCGGGCTGCCCAGTAAACAGTGGAATATACAGTTAGAGAACCCATGAAAAAGAACAGAGGGAAAAATTTAGACTTGAAAATGATACAAGTGTTCACTAGACATAATTTGGATTTAGATACTTAAAACGTTCTTGTGATAAAACCAAATAAGTGAGTGTTGCAAGAGGTTATCCCTGGACATACTGGAAAACTATCATTGAGGGTTATACTGGAGTTACCAATGACTTTCATTGTTCTAAGCCTTATGGGATAAGGCATTCATTCATTTTCAGGTCACCAAGACTACCTCAAATGTGACATTTGAGTACTCTAGACCAGATTCAAGTTGATTCATTGTAGCAATATGGGCTATCTCCAGGGGGAAAATGATTTATATTTATTAAATGCAGCAGGTTTGAGAGAGAAAATTGTTCGCGGCAGAAGAACCATCCAGAGGAGAAAAAAATAATTAAACTCATAAGAGGGGCTCACTGAATGAATGAATGAATAAAATTTCACAGTTAATTAGTTTACTTTATAGTAAAAGCAAGGTTAAAGATATCAAGGTTAAAGGTATTAAGATATCAAGTGTACATATAATTAGTTTATAGTAAAAGCAAGGTTAAAGATCAACTTTTCTAGAAAAATTTGGAGAGAACAGAGGAAAGCTGCAGGATGCAGACTGTAGGTCGGGACAGCAGGACTTTCTCTTCAGACACATCAACTATACCTTCCCCACCACAATTGCTCTGAAAAATCCAGACACAGAAGACAGCATAGAGTCTGACTGAAAAAAGACATGGGTTCTAAGAAGTTGAACCCAGAAAACCAAAGGTCTCACAAATCCAATATGGCCTCTAAGGGGTAAATACAAAAGGTAAATAGTATGAGGATGTTCGTCAAACAAGGGGGAGGAGAGGAAATTGGGAATATGTGTCCTAACAGGTCAACCACATCCAACAAAACAGAGAGAAAATTGGAGGAGGGCCAAGAGAGCTTTCTGTAAAACTCCAAAGTTGCACAAAATAGCTGAAAAATCCCAGGTTCTGTGACCATTACACACTGAAAGTTCAGAATCACTTAGGAAACCCACCCTTGTTGTATCGCCCTTTTCCCCTCCAGCACCAACAGAAAGCCCCCAGTTAGAAAATGTTAGCTTCTAAAACTAGGAGCCAAGCATATTACAGAGACAAAGGACATTTGATGAGCAATGGGTACAGGAAGCTACTTCGACAAGTGGTGTTGAGCTGGGCCCCACAGGAGTGACACTGGAAACGGTAGTTTTTGTTGGCAAACTTGTGTCTTAAGCTCTTTGTGTCTTGGATGCTAGGGGAGGCTGAAAGATTTCCCAATATGATAAGAGTAACGTAAAAGGAAACCATATACCTTGGCGGGCCCCAAATATTTTGTATCCCCCTTGAGGTCAACAAGCTTCTGCAACACACACACACACACACACACACACACACACACACACACACGCCTAAGCTATTTACATATCACTCTGAACTATTTTGGTCCCTTCTCTCTCCTCCTCCTCCTCTGGTGTCAAGTCCATAAAGGAACGCTTAAGTATGTGATTCTTTGGAATTCGGACTGTGTGGTCAATGGAAACCACTGTTTCAAGTTCTCTGGAAACATGGGTCATGGGCACTATATTTAAATAAACTTCAGAGTCATCAAGTGGCTGGATTTTTCCACCAATATTTTCACCTTGTGTTGAGTGATTCACATACACGCCCCTCATTCCTCCCAACGTTCTGTAAGCAAATGCATCAGAGTCCCTACACTCTGATCCACGCACTCTCCATAATGATGTCAGAAGCCCATGACTTTTCTCTTTTTAAGAGAGAGAATTTTCCATGTGGGTTGAAAACAAAAAAGGAAAAGGAAAAGGAGCGGGGCGAGATGTAGTCACTCAGTCTCTCAACATGGACAGTGTAGGTTGAGATGTGGTTTTAAAATTATCACTAGGGGTACATGCCAGCTTGACCAGTAATGTTGCCAGATGGAAGTGAGGGCTGGAGTAGAGGCCGGGTGGCTGGGTTGAATCCCAAGAAGACTTCAGGGACAACACCCAGGATGTGACCATCCCTGATACTGAACATGTTGAATTTCCCTCAGGAGCTGAAGATGTGGTTTTCTTTCCATTTCAAAGCATTAGTAAAATGTACTTTGTACCTAAGGGGAGGAACCAGCACCTGAGGACTGAACTGTTCTTCCCGCCCCTTCCAGGGTTCAGCTACCCAAAGACAGAAGCTGCCTGTGCTCTTCACGAGGCCCCAAGGGACGAGGGTTTTATGAGCCAAACCCCAGGTCACTCCCTTGTCACCACAGAAGAAAGTGAGCACTCTGGTCTCCAATTCAGGAGTTTTTAAGGGTCTGTTTGTGGTTCAGCTGCTGAATCATCACCTCCTTGGGCCTCATTACCTCACCTTCCTGTGATCAAATCTATAACCCTTGGTAAAACGAACAGCATGAGATCTAGATCTTACTTCTTAGCTCAGGACAATAAGGCAGAATGTTTTTCAAATGCTCTACCTGCTTCCATATATAAAATAAATTAAAGCATGACACTCCTTTTGGAACCATGTCCAAAATTTTCTCTTTCTTAGGAAACACTGTAGTAAAAGATACTTTATAAAATAATTTACACAGGTCCAAAAGCACATATGCCCAATGCAAGAAACACTTCCTCAGAATCAATATAAAATGAGTCTTCTTTAAAGTAAATTTCAACTATAGGAGCAGTGGTAAAAAATAACTATTATTGCCCACACGATTTTACACAGACCCAGACTTTGACACAGACCCACGGTTAAGTGCGGTTTATTGGAGAGAGCTACTTTCACTAGTTCTCTCTGCTATCACTTACTAGCTATGTAACGTAGAACAGATTATTTGAAACTTCTGGGACACAAGTGGTTCACCCATAAAATGAGGTTATGCCATCTACACTTTCATGATTATTTCAGGGTGTAAACATTATGTCATGCTGTTTTATCCTCTATAATTGTCAATACCACATAGTTACATCCAAATCTCCAAATCGCTTAAGCTGTAACATTCATATAATCATGGAGCTGGAAATAACCAATCCTATGCAACAGTCGTACATTCAGCATCCCTGAACGATACATGCCCAGTGACAGGGAGCTTACCACCTTCCTAAGAAGTCTAGCTTATCTATCCATCCTTCCAACCAGTCACTTGTTCATTAAATATTTGTTGAATACATACTATAAGCCAGGGGGCTGTTCTTGGTGCTGAGAATGTGTCAGTGAACAACAGACAAACATTGTGGACACTCACATTCCAGGGGAAAAACCCAAACAAAACACATACTATGTTACTGTTAGAAAAACATTAAGGAGAACAAAATAAAACAAGAAAGGAGGACAGGAACTGTTGGAGGTGTGAGAGGTAAATGGCCAGAGAGGGTCACAACGAGACGACGCCACTGTTAAAACCTGAAGGGAGTCATGAAACTACTTGAAGGAGAAGCATTCAAAGTAGATGGAACGCCGAGCACAAAGTCTCAAGGGTGACAGGATACTTGAAGTGTTGAGGAATGTGGCTGAAGTAGAGAGCAAAAAAGGAAGAATACTTAGGATAGATGGTCACAGGGACAAAGGTGATGGGCCGAGCAGGTAGTGCCCGACTGGCCATGATTTGGACATTGGCTTTCACTCTCTGAATGGGAGAGGTTACCTATAGAGGGATCTGAGTAAGGAGTGTCATGCTATGACTTAAGTTTAAAAAGAGTAGTTTAGCTGCTACGCTGAACACATTTTGAAGGGAGCAGGAGTGGAGACAGGTTAAACAGATCATGGGCTATTAAAATAAGCCATGTGAAAGGATATGGAAGTTTGGACCAAGGAGACAGCAGTGGAAATGGTAAGAAGGTAAAGTCACAGATGGATGGATTGGACACAAAGAGAAAAAAGGGAGGGATGGGGCTGGGGAGAGAGAGAAAGAGAGAGAGAGAGAAAAAAAAACATTATAAGTGCTTTGGCCTTAGGAAAGAAAAAGGTGGCCTTTCCATGATCCACAATGTACAAAATGATGTTACGGGTAGGGCAGGTTTGGTACAGGTATGGTGGAGAAATAGTAGAAGTTCCATTTTGGACAGTTCACTTTAAATACCAAATGAGACACCTGTGTGGAGATGCTGGGTTGACAGTTGGTTATAAACCCCCCCTGGGGTTCAGGGGTTATATCACCAGGCTGCAGGTAAAATCTTGGAGTTATCACAGAGATGGCATCTTAAAGGACTGGCATGGTGCAAGCTTAACCAGTGAGTAAGTAGAGACAGAGAGACACCATCCTGGATTTGAGTCCTAGACATTCAATGCTTAGAAATGAAGAGATTAGGAAGAATCTTTAAAGGAAACTAAGGATCAGCCAGAGGCCAGAGAGGAAGGAAGAAAACTAGGTGAGAGGAATTTCCTGGTAGACAATAAAGTGTTTCAAAGAGGAAAGAGAGATCAACAGTACCAAATGCTGCTAAGTCAAGCAAGATGAGGGCGGAGAACGGACCATTGGCATCAGCAACACAGTAATCACGGATCACTTCGGTAAGAGTGGTTTTGGTGGAGTAGTGTGGGTGAAAGTCTGACTGAAGTGAGTTCAAGGGAGAATGGAAGGAGAGAAATTAGAAACTCTTTCCAGTTTTTGTATAAAAGGAAAGTGACATACATGGTTGTTGATGGAAAAATAGGGTCAAACATTTTTTTGGATAATGGGAGAAATAATACCAATTTTACATGCTCACAGGAAAGATCCTGAAAATAAGGGAAATTAATGATGCGCGAGAAAGGAGGGGAGAATTGTCAGAGCAATGTCTTTGACTAGATGAGAGAGAGAGAGGACAGGTCTATGCAAGAGGTAGACATCTCGGTCTTGGCTAAGAAATCTGAAAACACCTCATCTGTAGCAGGTCAGAAAATAGATTACTGGTATAAATGTGAGGTAGATAGATGTGAGGGTGGGAGCTTGTGAACATTATCTCCTGATTGGTTGCATTTTGTGTGTGTGTGTGTGTGTGAAACATCAAGCAAGGCTACCAGCTGAGAGTGAGGACGGAGGAAGAGGTTTTGGATATTTCAGAAGGCGGGAGAAAATAAGATATGGAGAATTTCTTGTGATGACTCAAGACCTGTCACTCAAAGTGCCACTAAGTGGTTTTCATAGTTATCTATATAGGTATTTTCCAAATATTTGGAGAGGGCTATCATGTACATCATGAATCATCTGTTCCCGACGGCTAAAAAACCAAAAAAACAAACTTACCCAGCAACTGTGCCAAGCAACAACACTTTGAAAATATTTTTGATCTTACGCAGTCTTCTTTGGGATTCTAGGTTGTCAATACCCCTCTTATAATGAGACGTTCAGAATTAAAGCCAATGCTATTGGTGTGTTCTGACTACATAAATGATTGGACACCCTATTAGACTAACCAGACGGCATGAACTTTGGAAATGTGACTTTGTCTCAGGCTTCTCATTCCACAAATCCACACCTAAATCCAAAGAACCATCCCAACCTTGTGCCACTGATTCGTTTTGGACTAAATTCAGTCTCACACTAACTCTTTCAAAATCCTTCTCTGTTGGTTCCCGATTAGCATTCTAGTCTTTCAAGGTCACTTTGAATGTTGTATACGTCCTAGAAAGAAAAACAGGTGCTATTTATTAAGCAAGCACCAAACGCTGGGGCAAGGTCTTTAAATGGACTCACTAATTGAATTCTCTACACCACACTTGAGAGATGTGGTACCATTTTACAGATTAAGAAATCGAGGTCCTAAGGGATGAAGTTATTTTTCAAGTGTCACAGAGTTAACAAGGTACAGAACTGGAATTCAAATTCAGGGATTTAAACGCCAATGCCTCAGCTCTATTTCACGTTTCACAGCCAAGAAACAATGTGCTAAGAAATCTAGTGAAAGAGCTCAAAGTAGAATTCTAATCTGATACTGAGAGCTCTTCCTGAAAATGGTCCCTTTCTTAGGTCTCCTACCTTCCCATCCTCTCACAGACGGCTAGACCTGGAACTTTTATACATCAATTCTTAGGTCCAATCCCGAAACGTTTATGCTCTACCACTCATTTCTGAAATATTAGTCACTCCCAGGCTTTTTGCTATCTTCATATTTAAAAAGCATTTAAACCAAATGGACAGGCATTAGAGAGGATTGGGACACCTGTTGAAAGCTTAAAAGCTATCCCATATGTATCAATTCTATTCATAATAACCACACTTTATTATCTTTTTCTTTTTATATTTGACGATGTTCTTTTTTTTCCTACAATGACCATTCATATTTAATCACCATGGAAATCTCCCTGCCATCCCTGTCCTCGTCATACACGTGCATTTTTAATGTGGTTTCTAAAATAAACAACGCATTTCAAAGGCAATCTCCGGTTCCAAAGACCATGACACACTTAACAAGTTCTTCCAACTTTTAAGCCTCACAAGGAATTCCCAACTGTCCAGTGATTTAACTTGTCAGATTGCTGGAATCAAGTCACTCGTACATATTACCCTTTGACCTCCAACTGGCAGCCACAGCCTTCTCCTTTGCAAAGAATGACACTCCTGCTTGACAATCCAAACTGTCTCCTCACCGTTTGCACACAGCTGTGGCAGCTGAAAGCATCTGGCACACAACATATGGAATTTAATTTCCTGATATTTACATAGATTGAGACTGTTTTTGCTCCAGACTTCAGACGGTCTTTTGCACCAGACCTTAGGGCAAAAGTTTTCAGACAACTTCATGCCCACCGCCTATACTCCCCTGCTGCAATGCACTCACTGAACAAGACGAGAATCAGAATGTTAAAGGCAGCCGGTGCTTCAGCATGTTGAAAGATTAAGAGTCCTTTATTACTGACTTTGCTGTGTTGGTGGTTTGTATGAGTTCTGTTTTCAACTGGGCAAGTCAGGGTTTTAAAATATACATTTTTCTTGGAATTTTTTAAAACTAATTTTTTAACTTTACAACAGGTTTAGACTTACAGTAAAATTGTGAAGACAGTACAGAATTGCAAGATACCTCACATCTAGTTTTTTCTATTATTAGCATCGTACATTGGTATGATTGTTATAATTAATGAAGCAATACTGATAAACTATTATTAATGACAGTCCATACTTGATTCCAATTTCCTTACTTTTGACCTAACATCCTTTTTCTGTTCCAGGATCCCATCCGGGATACTCCATTACATTTATTCATCATGTCTCCTTAAGTCCTTCTTGGCTATGACAGTTTCTCAGATTTTCCTTGTTTTTGATGATCTTGACCATTCTGAGGAGTACTGGTCAGGTATTTTGTAGAACGCCCCTCAGTTGGGCTTTGTCTGAGGTTTTTTTCTCATGATTAACTGAGGTTGTGTATTTGAAGGAGGAAAACGACAGAGGTGAAGTCCCATTTCCATCCCATCATATTAAGGGTACATACTATCAATGTAACTTATCACTGTTGATGTTAACCCTGATCACCTGGCTGAGGTACCATTTGTCAGGTTTCTCCACTGTACACTTACCCTTTGTTTAGCCACCTTCTGTATCGTGCTCATTGGAAAGGAGGAACCCTATAGAACCCACACTTAAGGAATGGGAATCAGTCTCCACCTCCCTGAGGGCAGAGGTAATCTACATAAATTACTTGATATCCTTCTGGGTGGGAGATTCTGTCTCTTTTCCCTGACGGATTTATTTATTCAATCATTTATTTACATCAGTATGGACTCGTGAACACTTATTTTCTATTTAGGGTTATAATCCAGTGCTACTTCATTTCTTTTGTTGCTCAAAATGTCGGCGCTTTGGCCATAGGCATCTCTTTCAGTTGGCTCCTTTTGACATACACTCATCACTGTAGGATTTGTTTGTTTGTTTGCTTATTTCTTTTTTCAATTTCTTATTTTTTTACCATCTTTATTGGATGGTAATTGCTTTAAGTGGTGTGTTACTTGTTGCTGTATAACGAAGTGAATCAGCTATACGTATACATAAATCCCCATATCCCCTCCCTCTTGTGTCTCCCTCCCACACTCCCTATGCCACCCCTCTAGCTGGACACAAAGCACAGAGCTGATCTCCCTGTGCTAAGCAGCTGCTTCCCACTAGCTATCCATTTTACATTTGGTAGCGTATATATGTCCATGCCACTCTCTCACTTTGTCACAGCTTACCCTTCCCCCTCCCTGTGTCCTCAAGTCCATTCTCTACGTCTGCGTCTTTATTCCTGTCCTGCTCCTAGGTTCTTAAGAATCAATTTCTTTTTTTAGATTCCATATATATGTGTTAGCATACGATATTTGTTTTTCTCTTTCTGACTTACATCACTCTGTATGACAGACTCTAGGTCCATCCACCTCACTGCAAATAACTCAATTTTGTTTCTTTTTATGGCTGAGTAATATTCCATTGTATATATGTGCCACATCTTCTTTATCCATTCATCTGTTGATGGACACTTAGGTTGCTTCCATGTCCTGGACACTGTAAATAGTGCTGCAGTGAACATTGTGGTACATGACTCTTTTTGAATTACAGTTTTCTCAGGGTATATGCCCAGAAGTCGGATTGCTGGGTCATATAATAGCTCTGTTTTTAGTTTTTTAAGGAACCTCCATACTGTTCTCCATAGTGGCTGTATCAATTTACATTCCCACCAACAGTGCAAGAGGGTTCCATTTTCTCAATGCCCTCTCCAGCATTTATTGTTTGTAGATTTTTTGATGATGGCCATTCTGACCTGTGTGACGTGATACCTCATTGTGGTTTTGATTTGCATTTCTCTAATGATTAGTGATGTTGAGCATCCTTTCATGTGTTTGCTGGCCATCTGTATATCTTCTTTGGAGAAATATTTAGGTCTTCTGCCCATTTTTGGATTGAGTTGCTTGTTTTTTTTGATATTGAGCTGCATGAGCTGCTTGTAAATTTTGGAGACTAATCCTTTGTCAGTTGCTTCATTTGCAAGTATTTGCTCCCATTCTGAGGGTTGTCTTTTCGTCTTGTTTATGGTTTCCTTTGCTGTGCAAAAGCTTTGAAGTTTCATTAGGTCTCATTTGTTTATTTTTGGTTTTATTTCCATTCCTCTAGGAGGTGGGTCAAAAAGGATCTTGCTGTGATTTATGTCCTAGAGTGTTCTGCCTATGTTTTCCTCTAAGAGTTTTATAGTGTCTGGCCTGACGTTTAGGTCTTTAATCCATTTGGAGTTTATTTTTGTGTATGGTGTTAGGGAGTATTCTAATTTCATTCTTTTACATGTAGCTGTCCAGTTTTCCCAGCACCACTTACTGAAGAGGCTGTCTTTTCCCCACTGTATATTCTTGCCTCCTTTATCAAAGATGTGTTGACCATATGTGCGTGGGTTTATCTCTGGGCTTTGTATCCTGTTCCATTGTTCTATATTTCTGTTTCTGTGCCAGCACCATACTGTCTTTATTACTGTAGCTTTGTAGTATTGTCTGAAATCAGGGAGCCAAATTCCTCCACCTCCATTTTTCTTTCTCAAGATTGCTTTGGCTACGTTTGCTTATTTCTTGAGCACTTCTTTACTTTCTGGCACTACAAACTGTTGCTGGATCATCCTGTATATTTCCTTTCCTTGGAATTTGTTCCTGAAATACTCTGTCTGGATCTTAGAGATCCAGAACCTCTCAACCTTTACGTGGCTTCTGCACATGAGTAGCTGTTAAAGTTAAGGACTATAAATATGTTTCCCCATAGTTAAGTATCGAAGAACAACACTGCTCTGATACATGTTCAGGCAGACTGTATTTTCCAAAGATGGTTGCAATCAACTCTCCCATTCCACAAATTCCTCTCACAATGTAACTTTGACATTGCTCTGATCAAAGCAGTGGGCCTATGTGCTCTCCCCTTAAATTTAAGTGGACTTGCCACTGTGACAAAGTGACATCTGTAACATCTGAGGCGAGGTCACAGAAGGCAAATTCCCTAGCTTCTACATAGGTCTCCTCTGAGGTATTTACTCGTGGCATCCAGCTGTCATGCTGAGAGGAAGTCCAAACTAGTCCATGTGGACAGAGCATGTAGAAAGGCCACGTTTTAAGAGTTGTGCCTGACAGCCCATTTGAGGTCTTGGCTGACACCAACATCAAATTCAAGACATATGAGTGAAGGTATCCCAAGATTTTTCCAGCATCCAGCTATCAAGTGATACCTGGCTTATGAGTCTGCTCAGATGATGCCCCAGACATTACAGAGCAAAGACAGGTCATCCTCCCTTTGCTGTGTCCCACAGAATTCTTAAGTATAATAAAATTGTTGTTTTATAACACTATTTTATCTGGCGGACATGGGGGGAGAGGTTGTTATGATGAAGTAGTAGTAACTGAAACAGAAATAGCCACCTTCTCACACTCCAAGCGACTGGCTCTTGGTAGGAAAGCTAGTCCTGATCTGTAGAAAAGCCTAATATTCTCTCTTACAAGCACTTCTGATACCTGTTTCCTTCCAGTCTGCCAACTTAGTTCCTTGTTCAATATCTGTTCCCTCTCCTTAGCTGTATACAAGAGCAGGAGACTGTGGCTTCTCATTCATTCATTTCTATATACTCAGTGTCTAACACAATGCCAGAAAATCAGTAGACATTCATTAAATATTTGTTGGATGGATGGATGGATGGATGCAAACAGGCATGGCTGGATGAACATGAATGTCTTTTCTGGGAATTCCTGGGAATATAGTAAAAGAAAACCTTAGAGGGGAACTTCAAGATGGCGGAGCAGCAAGATGTGGAGATCACCTTCCTCCCCACAGATACATCAGAAATACATCTACAGGTGGAACTGCTCCTACAGAACACCCACTGAACGCTGGCAGAAGACCTCAGGCCTCCCAAAAGGCAAGAAACTCCCCACGTACCTGGGTGGGGCAAAAAGAAAAAAGAAAAAACAGAGACAAAAGAATAGGGACGGGACGTGCACCAGTGGGAGGGAGCTGTGAAGGAGGAAAGGTTTACACACACTAGGGACACCCTTCACTGGCAGAGACAGGGGTAGGCGGGGTGCGGGGGGAAGCTTTGGAGCCACAGAGGAGAACATAGCAACAGGGGTGCAGAGGGCAAAGCGGAGAGATTCCTGCACAGAGGATCAGTGCTGACCAGCACTCACCAGCCTGAGAGCCTTGTCTGCTCACCTGCCAGGTGGGGTGGGGGCTGGGAGCTGAAGCTCGGGCTTCGGAGGTCAGACCCTAGGGAGAGGACTGGGGTTGGCTGCGTGAACACAGCCTGAAGGGGGCTACTGTGCCAAGGCTAACAGGGAGGGAGTCCAGGAAAAAGTCTGGAACTGCCTAAGAGGCAAGAGACCATTGTTTCAGGGTGCGCAAGGAGAGGGGATTCCTTCCCCACGTGCCCAAAGTAGGCAAAGCACCACCTAAATGAGATCCAGAGATGGGCACGAGCCACGGCTATCAGCTTCAACACCAGAGACGGGCGTGAAGTGCTAACGCTGCTGCTGCAGCCACTAAGAAAGAATCCTGTGTGCGAGCACAGGTCACTCTCCACACCTCCCCCAGAAGCCTGTGAAGCCCGCCACTGCCAGGGTCCCGTGATACAGGGACAACTTCCCCAGGAGAACACATGGCACATCTCAGGACGTTGCAACATCATGCCAGCCTCTGCCACCGCAGGTCTACCCCACATTCCAATTGTAACTACCATACCCTTCCCTCCGGCTGGCATGAGTGGGCAAGAGCCCCTCAATCAGCCGCGGCTTTAACCCCCTCCTGTCTGGGCAGGGAACAGATGCCTGAGGGCGACCTACACACAGAGGCGGGGCCAAATCCAAAGCTGAACCCCAGGAGCTGTGTGAACAAAGAAGAGAAAGGGAAATCTCTACATGCAGCCTCAGGAGCAGTGAATTAAATCCCCACAATCAACCTGATGTACCTGCAACTGTGGAATACATGAATAGACAACGACTCATCCCAAAATTGAGGCGGTGGACTTTGGGAGCAACTGCATACTTGGGGTTTGTTGTCTGTGATTTGATTTGTTTCTGATTTTTATGTTTATATTACTATAGTATTTGGCGCTTGTTATCATTGCTGGATATGTTTATTGGTTTGGTTGCTCTCTTCTTTTTTTTATTACCTTTTTCTATTAATATTTTTTTTTAAATTTATTTTAATTTACTATTTTTTCCTTTCATTTTTCTTCTTTTTCTTCTGAGCCATGTGGCTGACAGGGTCTTGGTGCTCCGGCCTGGTGTCAGGATTGAGCCTCTGAGGTGGGAGAGCCGAGTTCAGGACACTGGATCACCAGAGACCTCCCGGACCCACGTAATAACAATCGGGGGGAGCTTTCCCAGAGATCCCTGTCTCAACGCTAAGACCCAGCTCCACCCAACGGCCAGCAAGCTCCAGTGCTGGATGTCCCATGCCAAACAACTAGCAAGACAGGAACACAACCCCACCCATTAGGAGAGGCTGCCTAACATCATATTAAGTTCACAGAAGCCTACAAAAGGCACTGAACCAACCTTAGCCACTGGGGGCAGACACCAAAAACAACAGGAACTGCGAACCTGCACCCTGCAAAAATGAGACCCCAAACACAGTAAGTTAAAAAAAATGAGAAGACAGAGAAATACACAGCAGATGAAGGAGCAAGGTAAAAACCCACCAGACCAAACAAATGAAGGAGAAATAGGCAGTCTACCTGAAAAAGAATTCAGAGTAATGATAGCAAAGATGATCCAAACTCTTGGAAATAGAATGGATAAAACAGAAGAAATGTTTAACAAGGACCTAGAAGAACAAAAGAGCAAACAAAAAATGATGAACAACACAATAAATGAAATTAAAAATCCTCTGCCAGGAATCAACAGCAGAATAACTGAGGCAGAAGAACGGATAAGTGACCTGGAAGATAAAACAGTGGAAATAACTACCGCAGAGCAGAATAAAGAAAAAAGAATGAAAAGAATTGAGGACAGTCTCAGAGACCTCTGGGAAAATATTACATATACCAACATTCGAATTATAAGGGTCCCAGAAGAAGAAGAGAAAAGAAGGGGACTGAGAAAATATTTGAAGAGACTGTAGTTGAAAACTTCCCTATTATGGGAAAGGAAGTAGTCAATCAGGTCCTGGAAACACAGAGAGCCCCATACAGGATAAATCCAAAGAGAAACCCGCCAAGACACATATTAATCAAACTATCAAAAATTAAATACAAAGAAACAATATTAAAAGCAGCAAGGGAAAAATAACAAATAACATACAAGAGAATCCCCTTAAGGTTAACAGCTGATCTTTCAGCAGAAACTCTGCAAGCCAGAAGAGAGTGGGAGGACATATTTAAAGTGATGAAAGGGAAAAACCTACAACTAAGATGACTCTACCCAGCAAGGATCTCATTCAGATTTGATGGACATATTAAAATCTTTACAGACAAGCAAAAGTTAAGAGAATTCAGCACCACCAAGCCAACTTTACAGCAAATGCTAAAGGAACTTCTCTAGGCAGGAAACACAAGAGAAGGAAAAGACCTACAAAAACAAACCCAAAACAGTTAAGAAAATGGTAATAGGAACATACATACTGTTAATTACCTTAAGTGTAAATGGATTAAATGCTCCAACCAAAAGACAAAGACTAGCTGAATGGATACAAAAACAAGACCCGTATATATGCTGTGTACAAGAGACCCACTTCAGACCTAGGGACACATACAGACTGAAAGTGAGGGGATGGAAAAAGATATTCCATGCAAATGGAAAGCAAAAGAAAGCTGCAGTAGCAATTCTCCTATGAGACAAAATAGACTTTAAAATAAGGACTATCACAAGAGACAAAGAAGAACACTACATAATGATCAATGGATCAATCCAAGAAGAAGATATAACAATGGTAAATATTTATGCACCCAACATAGGAGCACCTCAATACATAAGGCAAATGCTAATAGCCATAAAAGGGGAAATCGACAGTAACACAATCATAGTAGGGGACTTTAACACCCCACTTTCACCACAGGACAGATCATACAAAATAAAAATAAATAAGAAAACACAAGCTTTAAATGACACATTAAACAAGATGGACAATTATATAAATATAATTGATATTTATAGGACATTCCATCCCAAAACAACAGAATACACTTTCTTCTCAAATGCTCGTGGAACATTCTCCAGGATAGATCATATCTTGGGTCACAAATCAAGCCTTGGTAAATTTAAGAAAACTGAAATTGTATCAAGTATCTTTTCCGACCACAACGCTATGAGACTAGATATCAATTACAGGAGAAAAATCTGTAAAAAATACAAACACATGGAGGCTAAACAATACACTACTAAATAACCAAGACATCACTGAAGAAATCAAAGAGGAAATCAAAAAATACCTAGAAACAAATGACAATGAAAACAAGACAACGACCCAAAACCTATGGGATGCAGCAAAAGCAGTTATAAGAGGCAAGTTTATAGCAGTACAATCCTACATCAAGAAACAAGAAAAATTTCACACGAACAACCTAACCTTACACCTGCTAAAGTAATTAGAGAAAGAAGAACAAAAAAAACCCCCAAAGTTAGCCAAAGTTAGCAGAAATCATAAAGATGAGATCAGAAATAAGTGGAAAGGAAATGAAGGAAATAATAGCAAAGATCAATAAAACTAAAAGCTGGTTCTTTGAGAAGATAAACAAATCTGATGAACCATTAGCCAGACTCATCAAGAATAAAAGGGAGTAGACACAAATCAACAGAATTAGAAATGAAAAACGAAAGTAACAACTGACATTGCAGGAACAGAAATACAAAGGATCATGAGAGATTACGACAAGCAACTATATGCCAATAAAATGGACAACCTGGAAGAAATGGACAAATTCTTTGTAAAGCACAACCTTCTGAGACTTAACCAGGAAGAAACAGAAAGTATAAGCAGACCAATCACAAGCACTGAAATTGAAACTGTGATTTAAAATCTTCCATAAACAAAATCCCAGGATCAGATAGCTTCACAGGCAAATTCTATGAAACATTTAGAGACGAGCTAAGACCTATCCTTCTGAAACTCCTCCAAAATACAGCAGAGGGAGGAACGCTCCCAAACTTATTCTACGAGGCCACCATCACCATGATACCAAAACCAGACAAAGATGTCACACACAAAAAAAGAAAACACAGCCGAATATCACTGACGAACATAGATGCAAAAATCTTCAACAAAATACTAGCAAACAGAATCCAACAACACATTAAAAGGATCATACACCATGATCAAGTGGGGTTTGTGTCAGGAATACAAGGATTCTTCAATATATGCAAATCAATCAATGTTATATACCATATTAACAAACTGAAGGAGAAAAACCATATGATCATCTCAATAAATGCAGAAAAAGCTTTCAACGAAATTCAATACCAATTTATGATAATAATCTCCAGAAAGTGGGCATAGAGGGAACCTCCCTCAACATAATAAAGGCCATATATGACAAATCCACAGCCAACTTCATTGTCAATGGTGAAAAATTGAAAGCATTTCCTCTAAGCTCAGGAAAAAAAGAAGGATGTCCACTCTCGCTACTATTATTCAACACAGTTCTGGAAGTCCTAGCCATGGCAATCAGAGAAGAAAAAGAAATAAAAGGAATACAAATTGGAAAAGAAGAAGTAAAACTGTCACTGTTTGCAGATGACATGATACTATACGTAGAGAATCCTAAGAATGCTAAAAGAAAACTACTAGAGCTAATCAATGAATTTGGTAAAGTAGCAGGATACAAAATTAATGCACACAAATCTCTTGCATTCCTATACACTTAAGATAAAAATTCTGAAAGAGAAATCTAGGAAACACTCCCAGTTACCACTGCAACAAAAAAGAATAAAATACCTAGGACTAAACCTACCTAAGTAGACAAAAGACGTGTATGCAGAAAACTATAAGACACTGATGAAAGAAATTAAAGATGAAACAAACAGATGGAGAGATATGCCATGTTCTTGGAGTGGAAGAATCAACAAAATTACTATACTACCCAAGCAATCTACAGATTCCATGGAATCCTTATCAAACTACCAATGGCATTTTTCACAGAACTAGAACAAAAAATTTCACAATTTGTATGGAAACACAAAAGACCCCGAATAGCCAAAGCAATTCTGAGAAAGAAACACGGAGTTGGAGGAATCAGGCTCCCTGACTTCAGACTATACTACAAAGGTACAATAATCAAGACAGCATGGTACTGGCACAAATGCAGAAATGTAGATCAATAGAACAGGACAGAAAGCCCAGAGATAAACCAACACATACATGGTCACCTTACCTTTGATAAAGGAGGCAAGAATATACAATGGAGAAAAGACAGCCTCTTCAATAAGTGGTGCTTGGAAAACTGAACAGCTACATGTAAAAGAATGAAATTAGAACACTCCCTAACATCATACACAAAAATAAACTCCAAATGGATTAAAGACCTAAACGTAAGGCCAGACACTATAAAATTCTTAGAGGAAAACATAGGCGGAACACTCTATGACATAAATCACAGCAAGATTCTTTTTGACCCACCTCCTAGAGTAAGGGAAATAAAAACAAAAATAAATATGTGGGACCTAATGAAACTTAAAAGCTTTTGCACAGCAAAGGAAATCATAAACAAGACGAAAAGACAACCCTCAGAATGGGAGAAAAATTTGCAAATGAAGCAACTGACAAGGGATTAATCAAAATATACAAGCAGCTCATGCAGCTCAATATCAGAAAAAGAAACAACCCAATCCAAAAATGGGCAGAAGACCTAAATAGACATTTCTCCAAAGAAGATATACAGATTGCCAACAAACACATGAAAGGATGCTCAACATCACTAATCATTAGAGAAATGCAAATCAAAACTACAATGAGGTACCACTTCACACTGGTCAGAATGGCCATCATCAAAAACTCTACAAACAATAACTGCTAGAGACGGTGTGGAGAAAAGGGAACCCTCTTGCACTGTTGGTGGGAATGTAAATTGATACAGACACTATGGAGGTTCCTTAAAAAATTAAAAATAAAACTAACATATGACCCAGCAATCCCACTACTGGGCATATACCCTGAGAAAACCATAATTCAGAAAGAGTCATGTACCACTATGTTCATTGCAGCACTATTTACAGTGTCCAGGACATGGAAGCAACGTAAATGTGCATCGACAGATGAATGGATAAAGAAGATGTGGCACATATATACAATGGAATATTGCTCAGCCATAAAAAGAAACGAAATTGAGTTTTTTGTAGTGAGGTGAATGGACCTAGAGTCTGTCATACAGAGTGAAATAAGTCAGAAAGATAGAAAGAAATACTGTACTAACACATATATATGGAACCTAAAGGGAAAAAAAACGGTTCTGATAAACCTAGGGACAGGACAGGAATAAAGATGCAGACGTAGAGAATGGACTTAAGGACACGGGGAGGGGGAAGGGTAAGCTGGGACGAAGTGAGAGAGTAGCACTTACATATATACACCACCCAATGTGAAATAGATAGTTAGTGGGAAGCAGCTGCATCGCATGGGGAGATCAGGTGGGTGCTTTGTGACCACCTAGAGGGGTGGGTTAGGGAGGGTGGGAGGGAGACACAAGAGGGAGGGGATATGGGGATATATGTATATATACAGCTGATTCACTTTGCTATACAGCATAAACTACCACAACTTTGTATAGCAATTATCTCTAATAAAGATGTTAAAAATAAATAGAAGGTTTTTGATATTGTTACTTTTAAATGAATTTTGTCATAGGACATTGTAACAAGTGTTCTGTGGTCATTTGAATAATTTTTTGGCCTTTTAAAATTTCAGTCATTGTATTCAGGAGATAATGTCAAAGAAAATATGATAAAAGATTAAGTAAAAATTCAGATGTGATGTTCTATTTAGAAGCTATATTTTCTCTAGAATTAAAGTGCTCATATATATTGCCAAAAAGGAAAAAATAAAACCTTCAATGGCTTTATAAAAAAGAAAAAGAACAGAAATAACAAAACCTTACTTAGAGCTGAGTAAAGTAGAAAAGGCATGCATTTCTTTAGCTATATCAAATTGTCAATAAACGGTATTCTGACATTGCTCCCTTACCTGAGAATTTCAAGTGGTTTTGCCTACCCACTACTATGTGATAATTCATCCTAAAAGTTAATGGATTATAACAAAAGTTTACTTGCTTATGATTCTGGGTTTCGTTTGGCTGAGTGATTATTTTGCTTCACTTGGTATTGGCTGGGGTTGGTCCAAAATGGCCTCACTCACGCGGCTGGCAGTTGGTGTTGGCTGCTGCTTGGGGCTCTCAGCCAGGGGTCATGGGTCTCTTCCATGTGGGTTGTTACATGTGACCACTTTGACTTCTTCACAACAATTACACTGCATCAATTCTGCCATATTTTATTGGTCAAATCAAATCAAAGGGCCAATTCAGATTTAAATGAAGGGGAATAAACATTATCTCTTAATGAGAGAACGGCAAATTTACATTACGAGATAGAATTCGGGAGTGGAAGATATTGTTTTAGCCAGAGGAGATTTGATTGATTGGTTATGTTTTAATGTACTTGCTTGCAACCTGCTTAATTGGATTGCTGCTTCGATACCCAGAAATTTCCATCCTCTGGTTACACACAAAAACATTATATGTCCCACCAAGTCCTTTGAATACAGCATTAAATTTCAAGTTGGAAGAAAGCAGTTTGAGCTTTAGGTCTATCATGTAACTGCTATGTCTCTTGGGCTTATTACTTAACCTCCTGAAGCAAGTGATCTAGGTTATAAAATAAAACTAATAATCAATATCTCATCAGATGTCCCAGTTGTCTTGAAAATAAGTCAATTATCACAAAAATGCTTTGAACTCTCTAATGTACTGTACCATAATAACAGATTCTGGTTGTTCCATGCCTCCTGTATGCTCAGCATTGTGACATAACCAAACACAAACACATATTAGCTATTTTAATCCTCACAAACTGAAGCTTCAGAATTAGTACTCCCACTTTACAGAGGCAAAGTAACCAATCCAAAGTCAAACAGCTAGCTAGGAATTGGTAATCTTAGATGTTCAAGCTCAGAACTGACGCCAAAGCCCATGATCCAAAGGAATAAAAACCCCTTTTCTTTCAGCTACTCATGATCTTAGATAATAAGAATATTTGCAAATGATATATCTCATCAGGGACTTACATCTATAATATGTAAGGAGCTCTTCAAACTCTATAGTAAAAAGACTAATAACCCAAGTGAAAAATAGGCAAGGGATCTGAATACATAGTTCTCCAAAGAAGATAAACACACAGCAAGTAAACACATGAAAAGATCTTCAACACCATTAGCCATTAGGGAAGTGCAAATCAAATCCCCAGTTAGTTACCACTTCACTCCCACTAAAATGGATAAAATTAGAAGTAGAGAATAACAAGTGTTGACAAAGATTGCTGGTAGGAATGCAAAATAGTGCAGCTACTTTGAAAAATAGTCTAGCACCACCTCAGGAAGTTAAATATAGAGTTACTGTATGCCCCAGCAATTCCCCTTCTGGCTATATATGCAAGAAAAATGAAAACACCTGACCACAAAATCCTTGCATGCAAATGTTCATAGCAGCATTATTTACAGTAACCAAAAACTGGAAACAACTCATCCATCAACTGACAAATGGAAAGTATAGTACATACACACAATGGAACATTACTCACCCATAAAAAGAAATGAAGTACTGATACATGCTACAAGATGAACTGTAAAAACAGTAAGTTAAATGAAAGAACCAGCCACAAAAGACCACGTATTGTATGATTCTATTTTAATGAAACTTCCAGAATAGGCCAATATGTAGAAATAGAAACTGAATTAGTGGTTGTTTAGGGCGAGGGAGTTTGGGGAAATAGGCAGTAACGGCTAATGAACACAGGGTTTCTTTTTAAAATGATGAAAATGTTCTAGAATTGATTGTAATGATAGTCAATGACTCTGTGAATATACTGAAAATCACTAAATTTTACACTTTAAATGGGTGAATTGTATGGCATATGACCTATATATCAATATGCCAGTTAAAAATAAGACATGTATATCATTAACTGTGTCAACTAGTCCTCTAAGCTCGCTGTATATAGTAACTTAATCTTCACTACAACCCTGTTAGGTAGCAATATTATTATTGTCTCTTTAAATTAAAAGAAAGAATTAGAGGTTAAATAATGTGCCTAACATTATTTGAGATTCCAGTCTTGCTAGACTGCTGCAGACTCTCCAAGCTCAATACTATGTTATATAAAATATTATCGGTTACAAACTACACATTATACCTCTATATTTCTCCTTTTCTCCCCTCTTCAATTATGCTTTGTTCGTACACTTCCTCCTACCAAATGGTTTGTGCTAGGAGTTTTTATTTATTTGGGTGTCAATGTCAGTCTGAAAACTTGTCCTAATTACCCATATATGTTGCCCCCCCAAAAAAAAAATTCCAGTTAGCTGTAAACTAATGGTTCCTTTGGGGTAAGTTGGATTGTTCTTTTTAAATTTCCCTTCAGGATGGGAGTGGAGGTGATATTGTCACGTGGCTTAAAAGAAGAGACGTTCATATGATCCAGAATTGGAAACATGGCTTCACCTTTGCCAGCTGCATAACCTTGGATGAGTTATTTTGTCTCTCGGAGCCTAAGGATAAGGTTCCCTTATCTTTAAGTTGGCGATGAGGAAAGTACCTACCTGTATTGCTGGGATGGCACTGCGGTTGGAATTCACAGGTGTGAAGCTCATTGGAGGGCTGCCCATGCTCAGTAAATGGGAACCAGCCCTCTTTTTATTTACCCTTAGAGCCCACCAGCATTCCAGATTTCCTAGCATGGTGAGCAGAACAGGCTGGCAGACAAAAGTCTTCCCCAAGCCCAGAAAGCTCTCTTTTCTCCAAGCCCAGGAATTCTCTCCTCTCCAAATGGCCAACTTAAACCAGATTGAGAACCTAAGGCAAAAAACATGCTATGACTGGGGAGAGAGTGCATGCTGGGAGTTGGCTCCGTCTCCCGGCTTCTCCAGAGAAATCAGAGCGGCTAAGATGTTTAAATCCCCAGCCAGAATCCCTGATTTAATTTGATTTTATAGTTCCAGGGATTGCCTTGTTGTGGTTTCCCTATATCACATACAGAGCTAGCCTCTGCCCCGCCCCGTGGAGGGGAAGCCAATCAGTGTGAACGTGTGCTGGCACAGCTCTCAGCCTCAAAGGCTCTTCGGATGCAGCCACTTCTGCATGGAGACCCAGACATGAGGATCAGAGACAGGACATGGGCTGAACAGCGGAGGCTTTGTGCTGTCCCAGAAGGAGGCTGAGCTCTGATTTACATCCTGACTCCCTGCCTTACTCTACAACCTCAGTCACGTGTCCTTCCTGAGCCTCCATACATCCACATGGAACATGGAAATAATAAGCCACACTTCTCGGAACTGGGGTAAGGATGTGAGAGCTGATGAATGATATTAAGTAAGCCCTCCGTCAGTGTTATTAGAGGCCCATCAGGAACAGAAGCAGGTAAACAGCATGCGTAGTGTGCTGGACTAGCTCGGCTGACCTCACCTTCACCACTCTGGGCAAACAGAATTGAGAAGAAAGATGTTTCTTTTTTCTTGGTCTGAAAAGTCATGCTGAACATTTCTTGAGATGTCCTGTTCATTCTACACTTAACTCTAGAATCCTAGAATTTATCAGCGATGGAAGGAAGAGTAGAGATGATATAGACCTACCCACTCATTTAACAGCTAGGCAGACTGAGGCTCAGAGAGGGAAACTGACCTGCAGAAGAACACACAGCAAGTGAGTTGCAGAACCTGGATTTGATATTTGTATTCTTTTCACTACATCAAATTGTTCCTGGGAAATCATCTGGGACAAATTTAAGGAGAGGCATGATTGCAGTGGCTGTAAAGTACAAGAAGTATCCAGGGAAAGAGAATTCCTTCATTTGGCCAGAGGATTTGTGAAGGTGGAGCGGAGGCAGCCTGCCAAAGACCTCCTGGGGGTTTGCTTGGAGTTTAAGCTTTAGCCTGAAGGCAGTGGGAAGCCATGCTCACTAGAATATAAATGACTTGAGGACAAAATTCTAGTTCATATCATTTTTGTGAACCACTTCCTGGCACGCAACATATGGCATTATAGTAGGGGTTGAGAAGTGATTGCTTGATGATGCTAGATGCTAGATGTTCAAATCTGGGAACCTGCGTGGCTGAAGCAGCTTCCAAATGCCTTTGGAGCTTTGCTCAAGTAAAAGAAATTCTGAAACCTATCAGCAACCATTCACTTTTCTAAGAATTTTTGAACATGGGAAAATAAGTGCAGGAAAAGCCTGCAAATGGCTTCCTTCGGAAATGACATGCCCCCGTCCACCTACTGAGCTAGTAATAAGTAACCATTCCTGATAGCTAGTGTATAGTGCGTGACCCTGCATAATGCTGGTTCCAGTGAGTGAAGTGAGTAGATACTACATAAACAAAAATTAATAGCCAAAAAGATTCTCCATCTGGCATCTGCCATAGCCTCACCTTCTACCCTGAATATACATGTGTTCCACTGCTTTTGGCCATCAACACAGGGACATCTAGTGACATGCTGACCTTTGGTCATCCTGTTTTTCTAACTTTGTAATCAATTCTTTAGAAAAAGGAATTAGGGTTATCATGACTGGGATTTGGAATGAATTAGTAGCCCCTGAAAGTCTAAGGGAGCAGTGAGAATACCAAAATGTGGATGCATCCCTTCTCCAAGGGGGGATCTATTCTTGAAACTTTTAACTGGGTTGAACTAAGATAGCACTAGCTAAATATAGAAAAAGACCTTGAGCTGGCCTCATGAATGATGGTTTCATAATGGAAGGGGTAAGTGCTTAACATTTATTGGTCTTTTTCTGTGTACCAGGCACTGAGTTGGTGTTTGTCTCTTGGAATCCTATTTGATCATTATAATCTTTACAACACGAGAATTATTTTGGGTCAGGAACCCAAACTTCAGAGAGACAAGGTTCCATGGAGATAAGAACTGTGCCTGTTTTCTTTACCACTATATGCCTGGTATATAGTAAGCATGTTAAATGGCTTTCCCATGGTCATAAAGCTGGAATGTTATAATACAGGACACTGAATGGTGGTCTATGGGGATGTATACGATGCTATGTGTGTATGTGTGTGTGTATGTAGAAAGCCCTAGTTTGAATGACCGCTCTTTCACCGATAAACTTCTAATAACTTTCCAGTCTGCAAGGCCTTATTCTATATGGTCCAACTTCATCCCTGTCTCTTCTCCTTTTCACTTCCCAGCTTCCAGTTTCATTGGTTTTGTTTCTATCCCTCCAACCTTCTGAGCTTGCTGTTGTCTTACTCTTGCTATTCCCATGCCTGAAACAACCTTCTACTATCTTAGCACAACTAGCTTTTCTCATTCTTCTGGTTGCATCTTAAATGACATTTCTTCAGAGAAGCCTCCTCTGACAACCCAATCGCATTTGCTACTCAGCCCCTTGCTGTCACATTACTCTGTTTATTTTTGCATTGCATTTGTTCCTAGCTGAGGTGAACTCCTTTATTTATGTATATTTGTTTGTTGTTTGTTAGACCCCTAATGGAATCCTAGTTCCATGAGAGCAGGAACTTTACCTTGTTTGTATTCACTGTTGTATTTTTAGCATCTAAAACAATTTCTTGCATATAGTAAATGCTTAATAAATATAATTTAGTGAACAAATTAGAGAATAAATGAACAAAATGACCTACTGTCACCTTGTAAATAAAATCCCAGAACACCAGGTCCCAATTTCTTTTTTTTCCCGTTTTCTGCATGAGGTCTTTCTATGGTCTTGTACCCCTGGCTCCTCCGCCCAGCTGCAGCTTTTCCTGTAACGGATGCAAGTTTCTTCAGCAAACATCACCCCCACCCCCATTTCCCTTCTGTCTCTGACTAGGGTCCTGGCATTAGGACGCTTACCCCATGCATCCATTATCCCACGTCCTAGCAATTCTCAACTCTTTATAGTTTCCCAAGTGCACCAAACCCTTCTCTCCGAGCTGCTCTTGCTGTTCCCTCTCCATGGATCGTCTTTTCCAGGGCACAAGTCCCATAGGACCTGCGGTACTGAACACAGACATCCCCTTTCTGGGAAGTTTTTTCCTCATATTCCTAAATGGCAGTGTCCTCCTAGTGCCCTTTTAGTGCCTGCTGCATATTTACATTGCTGCATTTATCCCACAATGGAATTAGTTTTTCTGTCATTTTCCTCTCGGAAACAGTTAACCAAGGGAAGAATGGAAGTCAATTTTTCCTCCATCTCAGTTGCAGCTAGAGTACAAAGGTGAGTACGAGATGGCTGTCCAGTGACCAGGCATGAAGGATGGAGTGAGTGAATGAACGTGAAGGAATAGATTAATTGATTCTGAAGAAAAGATATCTGTGAACGTCTGACCCAGGATTATCCTGTAGTTACCACTCAGGGTGGTCAACTGTCCTGGTTTTCCTGGAATGAGGGACTCTCAGTGATAAAACTGGAGAAGTCCCATGCAAAGGAGGATGAATTTGTCACCCCATATACACCCAACTTGGCAGCCAAGTGAGGACCCCTCCCCCAGCCTCCACAAGGAGATCACTGCTATCCTAACCATCTTCCATGCACCCCAGGGTCTTTGGAGAGTTCTCTCCCCTCACCATGCCAACCTTTTTGAAATTCTTGCTCTTGCACCCATCTTCTCTTTCCTTGCCCTGCCAGTTTTCTGTCAACAATTACCAATTTTTTCTGAGTGGATTCCTGGCCCCTTTCCTCACCCCTACCCTCACCTCTGGTTTGTTTTATGTCATTTGGCTCCTTTTTTAGCAGAACAGTCACTGTCCTTGTAGAGTTTTTTAAATCAATAAAGTCAGTGGCCTTTCCAGAAAAAAGAGAGATGGAGAGAGAATGTGATATTGACAGTTTGGAAAGACCTGTGGAGTGAAGTCTGAGGCTACACTGTCTCAGTTGAAGTTAACAGAAGTGAATAATAGACCTAGGACCAAAACTGAAGTCTAGTTGCAGGAACCCGAGATCACAGTGGCATTTCCCCCTGACAAGTCCAGATACAGAATTCTTAAATTTTCAGGGTAGTGTGTTGGCATATGGAAGGGGCAAAGTGAAAACAGGCAGGAGTGTGCCTCACACTGAGAGCCTCTCACTATCTCTACAACACTGGGTGAGTCATATAACCTCAGTTTCCTATCTGTGAAGTACATTTCCCATCGCCCAGTGCAGGGTCACTACAGGGCCGAATGTGGTGTGGACACGTACTAATTGCTCAATAAATCGCTATTCCCTTCACCACTCTGTGAACCTGATTGTCTCCAGGATCTGAAGTAGGGTTGTCCCAATGTGTAGGGTTAAGTAGCTATTACATTTTGCTACCATGAATTAGCAAGAATTCTGTTCTGATGAACCACTGGTTTTATATGCAATAAATATTGGGTTATGTGTAATGTGTGTGTCCTAATGCTAGTTTTGTGACTTTTAATAGTTCCCATGCTACAGGAGTATTCCTGATGTGGTGAGGTTACAGAGAGATTTGCAATTTCTCAAAAATGAAAGAAAAAACACCAATATCCACATAAAACGCATCCTACTCTTTTGACTGTGCAATTCTAATTCTAGGAATTTATCCAAAGGAAATAACCAGAGAATGCATGTACAATGATGTTCATCTCAGCATTGTTTATTACAGTGAAAAATTAGAAACATCTGAAATGCTTGACAATAGAGATTTGGCTAAGTTAATTACATTTCAGACATTCAACTGAATACCACGCAGACATCAAAAAATTGTGTTCCCTAAAAGTATTTAATGACTTGGAAACAAGTTCAAGGCATATTGTTAAATGAAGAAAGCAGATAACAAAACAATATGTTCGGTATGTTTCCAATTTTGTAAAATAGAAATTACGAAGGAAACAATAATATTAAATAATACCAGAAGTAGTATCATTAATGGTTAAGAACATGGGCTGTGCAGTTAGAACTCCTGGGTTCAAATTCCAGCTCTGACACTTTCTTGCTCTGTGAGTTTGGACAGCCTTTACCTCTCTTTATCTCAGTTTCCTCATCATCTCCCAGAAAATGGGGACAATCTCATAGGGTTTTTCTGAAGATTAAAATGAGTGTATCTATAAAGCTTCAGAGCAGTACTTGACACAGAGTCAACATTATAGAACTGCTGGCTATTAGCTTCATTTCTAAGTGATGTAATTCCTAAGTTATTTTAAAACAAACTTTGAAATAAACAAAAAGATCATATATATATATATATATACACACACACACACATACGAATCCATTCAGCTAATAATTGCTTGAACTGGGATTTGAACCTAAGCCTGTCTGGCTCCAGAGTTTGAGCACTTAACCATTATGTAATTCAGTATAAGGAATGGGAGCCATGGTTTTCTCATATTCGCAGGATGAGGGATAACTTTTACTTTCATCTTTGTGACTTTCTGGATTTTCCAAAATTTTAGCGATGGATACATACTGCTTTTATAACTGGGAAGATACTGTTATTTCTACACTACATTTGAAGTTGTTTAAAATTAAACAAAACTTCCCACACTCAGCTGCTGTCTTTATCAGTCTACTGGCCAACAACTTTATTTCTGCACCATGACTGGGTGAAGTAAGTGTGAGCTTCATGGCAGATGCTTCAAATAGTACCAGGTGTCAAATTAATGGTCACAGAAAATAGGTCACAGGCATCCTACAGTGTTGGCACAGAACTCCAGAATCAGTACGAGTTCCAGAATCAGACAGAACTGAGTTCGAACCTCAAAGCTATCAACTACAGGCCCCTGGATAAATTTCCTAACTGCTCGGAGTCTATTTCCTCCTCTGAAACAGGACAGTGATAGCTCCTCATGGGGTCCGAAGCCATTAGGGCTCTATGTGAAGAGGGCATCACTGTTCCAGGTACACAGTAGGTACTTAACTCCTGGTAATTATAATGACAATTACTGAATTTTGAAATCTTGGAGACACTGAATAGCCCTACACTGACATGGCATTGGGTGGGTCCTACTTCCTAAATACTAACCTTAAATAGTGGTAATAAATGCAAAACCACCACCTTCTAGTGGGGCTGACTAACAGCATCGGAAAGCTTTCTGTAACCTATTTCCAGGTTGGAGGAAAATTTTGCCATTGCTGTTGAGTGTGTTTCCCCCCTTTAAAGAACAAATAAAGCACCAAGTGCCACAGCTTTTTATAAGATGTTAAAAATACATCAAGGATTAAATCCTGCCTGCCTGTTACTGATTTGGAAATGGGCTTGAATGCATTCCTTACATCCAGATTGGATTACTCTTACTTTTACTCTGCAACCCTGCCAGTATATATATTTTTTAATATTATTATCATCACTAGGACTTGTTTTGTGTCCAGAACATGGCAATAGAAATTATCCCTGGCAATTCTGAAGCTCTGTCCTCTCACCAGCCCCTAAATCTCAACAAGCGTGCTGAATTTCAGCCAGAATTGATTGGAAAATTGGCCTTATAATTCACAAGCGTTCAGATTTGAGATCAGTTAACACCAGACTTCTGGAAATACTGGCTGCCTCCTTGGGCCAATGAGTGGTGAGTTTTTTCTCCTTGAAAACAGAGCTGAAAGTCATTTCTTTCTTCCTCACACCTAGTTATTACCAACTTTGCATCCTGAGAAGTGCTCTGGAGTAACATGCTGTCTCCTGCAGGCTCTACACAGAACAAGAAAGTTTTTTCCTACAGAAAGGGATCTCAGGACCCATGTTCTCAATTTACAGATGATAAAGTTGAGTCCCAAAGAGGAGGGCAGGATCTGCTGAGGTTACACCAGGCGTGATGGAAGACTACCCGTCCAGTTTCCTGAATCTTAGTTTACTGTTGTTTTCTTTCTCTACTCGGCCATATCTCATGTATAAAGGCCTTTGCTATCACTCTAAATGGCAGGTCCTCTAGTTGACTCGCCATACCATCTCCTAAATGTGGCCCAAACCTCAGCAGCATACAACTCATCCCACCTAATCAAAGGCAGAACAATGTACATTCACCATCTTTCAAACTGCGGCTTGCTCATGAACTCTTTTGGTCTCTCACTGAGCCATTTTGCCATGTAGAGCAAATACAAATGCCTTTCAGAAGTTGCAAGTCTACTTTGGAATGTGTGTTCCTTGTTCCAGTTGGACTGCCTTCTGAACGTGGAACTATTAAAAATCAGAATACTGCTTTCCTGGAAGTGGGAGAAACATATGAGAAGATGCATGCTGGCAGTGCTTTCTGTAATGCAGGCTCCAGCGCATCCTTAAGTTAGCCTTTCAAATCCCACATTCGTTTTAAACATGACGGCTGACAGTCTGAGAAGGGCACCTATTTGGAATTAGGGATTGAATCTGCAAGAATGAGGCAGAAGGAGCCTCATACAAATTGGACTTCTGACACACATTGAGAGGCCGTATAATTGCATCATCAGTAAGATTTCAAAGAAAGCTTAGAAGGTCACCAACATCACCACGGAATGCAGTCAAATATGATAGAAGGAAAACTGCAGAGCACTGTGTCAAGAGTCTGATCAAGAGCCACTGAGCTTTATCTGTGTCAGATTTAAGAACAGTTGACATCTGTGCCAGAAAAGTGTAAAGGCAGTTATGCAAACCATCCAGCTGCTTCCCAGAACCCACAAGTTCACTGAAGATTATCTGTAAGGAATACACTGAAGACGGCTAGCAAAGGGACCCAACGAAGTTACTCATAAAAGCCTGCAAACAAACAGATTTCCACGTTGTCAAGCCAACTTCCAAATGTTGCTTACAGCTGGGTAAATTTGACCTTCCAAGTGTTTGCTCTTCTTTGTCACCCGTTTTAAAAACAAGAGACCTAACTCAGGATTACGTGGAGGAAATTTTAGCACGCCAGGTTGGGTAAGAGATCGGGCTGTAGAGTTAGACTGCCTCAGTTAGAATCCCGCTCCTGCCGCTTACTAACTGCATGACCCTGGGCCAGCTGCTTAGCTTTCCTAAGCCTTTATTTCCTCATCTGTAAAATGGGGAAAACTGCCGTGCCTACCTCACAGGGTGTGGTGAGGAATAAATGTGTTAACCTGTGTCAAGTACTCAGCACAGTGCCTGGCACACAGCAAGGACTCCATAAGTACAAGGTTATTACTGAAAGTTTCTTGCTCCTCATTAATAAAAGGTTCCACAAATATTCATAGAACAACACGTTGACTACAACTGGGCATATGAGAGCAAAGAAAATGGCCAAGAGGTGAGTAGAAGAAAAGCAAAGATGGCCTATAGCATAATCATTATAATCGCTACCTCTTACTGAGAGATTATGGAGTACCTGGCACTGTGTCAAGTACTTAATGAATATAATCTCATTTAATCATCCTGGGACATTATAAGGTAAGTACTACTCATTTTTCATACAAGCAACCAAAGCAGAGCAAAGGTAAGTCATTTCTCCAGAGTAAGATACCCCCAAAAAAGACTCAGATGTAGAACTTTCTGACTCTACAGCTTTTGCTCTTCTGAAGTCCACTCTGATTACCTGTAACCGCTTGGTTCCGTTCTGGCATGACATGCAAAACACCGCCCTTGATATTGGGAGATATCAGTTTCATACTACACCAGCCTAGTCCTGTAATGTACACTGGAGCTCCACTACGCAGATCTTATGCACTTTCATGGGAAAGGAGGGGATGGAGATTTCTACATGCTCACCAACTTTCAGAAAGGCAGAACAGAGCAAACACATGGACAAAGCTAAGACATATGGTCTCCTGCCCCATGAAGTTCTCTATCCCCTGATGATGTAAATTGACAGGGCTAGCCTCAAAATATATTCATGTCATGTGAGTATAGCAAACATTTATAAAAAGAGGCACATCATAGGTATTGTGTTGGGGGGGTCAGTACAGAAAAATGAAATCTTATTGAGTTTGTGCACAAGGAATGCTCACTGAAAAATAAATAAGCAATTACAAAACTGTATATTAAGGCACAGTGATGGAAAGCTTGGGCTTTAGGAACAGAGAAGCTGAATTTGAATCCTGGATCTGAACTTACTCACTATATGGACTCAAAGCAATCATGGTACTTTTGCATCTGTAAAATGGGGCTACTATGCCATCACTACCACACGTGACTTCTTGAAGAATGAAACAGGATGAAGCACATAGACAACTTAACATTTGCACATAACCAGCACTCAACAGTATTAGTTGTTATACTTGGATTAGACCGCTTGCTTGGGTCTAGTCTTAGTTCTACCTCCTACCAGCTTTGTGTCCCTGAGCACGTTACTGAACTATTCTGTGCCTCAGTTGTCCCACACGTAAGCTGGGATAAGCCTAATGCCTGCCTCATGGGGTAGTGACAAGGATTAAGTAAGGTAATATTTATAAAGCATTTAGAAAAGTGTCTGGCATATAGTAAAGACTCAATGTTAGCTAGTACAGTAGGTCCCCTACAAACAAAACTTCGAGTTGCAAACTTTCAAAGACCTTGAACGTGCGTTCCATCAACATCAGACGTGAGTGAACCTGCAGCTGGACCTCCGTCTCCTACTGCTGACGATCCTTCAGCTCTACCATCTCCCACCTCCTCTCCCTCCTCCAGTCAGTAACTCTTCTTGCCCCTTCCCTTGATGCCAGCCCCTGGATGCCAGCTGTTGTCAAGGCACTGTACTGTAAGATTAAACATGTTTTCTTTATTTTTTGTGTTTGTTTTTAAGGCATTATTTGTGTGAAAAGTATTATAAACCTACTACAGTACAGCACCATATAGCTGACTGTGTTAGTTGGGTACCTAGGCTAACTTTGTTGGATTTACGAACAAATTGGACTTACGAACGCGCTCCCTGAACGGAACTCTCGGAACGCGCACTCGAAACGGGGACTAACTGTACTACTATTGTTGTGATTATTTTTGATAGAGGTAAGCACAAGATACTGTAAGAAAATGAAGAGGCACTTAAGTAGAGCCGTGGTGGGTGGGTAGGAAAAGCTTCCTAGAAAACAGAGTGAAAGTGAGCATATGCCAGGTAGATGGGTAGGGGTTAGGGGACAATGAGGGCAAAGGCAGGATTTCGAAACAGCATTCCTGGATTTCCTTTACATTCAGTCTTCAGTGGAGACCTTGCTGCTCACATCTCTTGTTTTTGCCCATTACAGTTCATGGGTCCTGCAATTGGTTTGAAGGCAAATTCCAAGCTAGCAATGGAGTGGGGGGGGTAAGAAGAGAATGCACTCTACCCCGTTTTGCAAAAGGGCTGTAACCATTTAGCCGATTATTTAACATTGAGGAATGCAGTAAGGTCAGAGCCTGGATGACCTTTCAATGTAGCTACGGCTCCAGCGAGCAAGCTCTGAAATTGCTTGAAGTCATTTATACCAGTGAATGCATATGTATCAGGGCTTGGTTAAAGATTTAAAGGATAAGCTGGTTAATAGACTTAATTTGATATATCCGGTATAATTCAGTGGAACACGTAAGTGCCCTTCAGAGCCCAAAACTGTTGGGAGAGGAACAAGTCTTTGTACCAGCCATTAAAGAAGGATTAGTTGGACTCCTGAAAGAATAAGCCCATGACTTTCATTCTTCTCTAGGTGTGTGCATAATAGATGTCCTGATAAATGACTACGCTATAAGCAACTTACCAAAAACAACTTGGACTGCTGATGTACATTTGTGTGTGCGTGTGAGTGTATGGGTTTTTTTTATTTTTTGCCACTTCAGATTCATTCCATAGTCATATCTGATCCCTTTGCCTCATTTCTGAAGCCAGGAGGGAATGCGTGAAAGACCAGGGTATCACACACTCACTAAGAGCAAGCCCTTCGTGAGATGGGGTGGGTAGGAGGTCACCTCCGTCCTTCTCTGGGTAGCTTGAGTAGGGCCCCTGGAAGGAACAGTGGCTAGCTGCCTTGGATTAAAATATGGACTGGCCTGGTACAGAGGCTGCTGGTAGGAGCTGAGAAACAAGGCAGCCGAAAGAATCTAGTATTTACTGCAGTTCACCAATATGTGAACGGCCCCATATTTTGCAGTGGAAACACAACTCTGTAGGACCGAATATCCAGTTTTTTGAAGGTGATTCAAAACAGGAGCAGATCATATTTTCTAGGAGAAATAAAAGCTTCCTCCTACATTCCTGTTCATTTTGCGATGCCAAATTAGGGAGAACTTCTGGCTGAGAAATAGGAAAAACAATTGGAGATGTTTTAAGATGATGAGACAGGTTCTTTTCCTGCCATCCTCAGTATATATGTTTTTTTTTAAGGTGTCAAATGGGGACAATGATAACTGTTTTCCAATCTGGGAAAAAGAACTTGGGAGTAAACGCTGATGCTCTTCTAGGGTATGTGTGTCTGTGGCCAGTGTGGTCATTAACACATTCTGTGTCACTGAGTCCATTAGAGGGGAATTTTAACAAAAGGAAGAAAGGAAAGGAGAAAGGAAAATAGTATGCATTTTCTTTTTACCTAAAAGTATTACATAACAAGGTTGTTTTTTTGTTTTTTTGTTTTTTTTGGTACGCGGGCCTCTCACTGCTGTGGCCTCTCCCGTTGCGGAGCACAGGCTCCGGACGCGCAGGCTCAGCGGCCATGGCTCACGGGCCCAGCCGCTCTGCGGCATGAGGGATCCTCCCGGACCAGGGCACGAGCCCGTGTCCCCTGCATCGGCAGGCGGACTCTCAACCACTGCGCCACCAGGGAAGCCCAACGAGGTTGTTTTGACTTTCAGGGATCATGCAAAGTGTCCAGCCTAGTGCCTGGTAGATTGGGATCATGTAAAAACAAACAAAGAAGAGGGATGTGCTTAAAGCTGATTTTTACCAAAAGGGTAGAGGTACTGCATCTTATATTAATTTATGTTCTTAAATAAACTAGCCTTCCTCATGGAAGACAATCATTGTTTTCCTGCTTCTCTCTCCATCCCTTATTGAGTCAGCTCAAGTGCAAACCTTGGTCCATAGAGAAAGGAAGGCCTGGGCTGATGGACCACTTCTGATTGATCCTGGGCAAGTCCCCTCACCTCAATATGCCTAAGTGTCCTGAACTATAAAATGTGGATAATGATGCTGCCCTTACAGAGTGGTTGTATGGATTCAGTAAGAACCTTTTGATAGCTATTGGCAAGGAAAACATGTATCTCATACTTTCAGTAATCGTCCATCATTTTTCCCTTTTTTCTTCAACAAAGATCCTGCCTAATATATAGGGTGTGATCAGTAAGCACGAGCTTTGCATTGAGCTGGGTGACAGAAGTTTCTACATCCTTTGGGGCTTCTCTGGTTTGCAATGTAAATGAATGCTAAGAAAGCCAAGGGTCAGCAATGCAGTGGAGCAAGTCCTGGGCACCAACAGCCTTTTCCATGCCATGACAGATAAAATCCATGCCAAACTCAAGTAGGTCAAGGAAGAAAGAAGGACAGAGGAGCAAGGACAGAAAATAGGGAGAACAGAGGGATAAAGAGAGAGAGAGAGAGGAAATAAATGTGGTTTTGAAATACTCTTCTAATTCTTTGGGAAGAAAAGACAGCAATGTTGAGCTAATGCCCTCAAAATAGATCTGAGCAAACATATGCCAATGATCTGGAAAAGAAAAATCTTTTCTGACACTTCTCTTTAAGTAATGCTGGAATGTGGACTCCGGGAAGGGAGGGTAGTACTGAGGCCAGGCAAGGTCTTGCCCACGCTGCATCAGGTCCTCTGGAGCAGCACTGCCAATGTTCGGACCTGGCTGGTGACAAGAAAACCTCTGAATGCTGTGGTTTGGATTTTGCTTGTGGCTGTATTTTCATATGTGATGTCTTCTCATACCCAAGAAACCAGGCCTTGCCTAACTGACATCAGACCAAAAGGCTACCCACACTTGCAAGGATGCACGCCATCCTGCCCTTTACAATTTTCATGCATCCCTCTTAAGAGGAAGGGGAGAGAGTTGGGAATGGGAGTCACAGGTGATCAGTCCTTCTCCTTTCCTTGTATCTACAACATCATTTTATGAACTGAGTATTCCAGGCATGGTAACTGATATTAACAAGAAAAATATGGTTTGGGCAAATGTATTTGGGAAATGCAGTCAATGAAGGTAGAGGTCTTTTCCTTTTCTGCAGGGCACACTGATACGGTAATGTGTATTATACGGGCTCTCAGCCACCTTAGTTATTCTTCGTTATCCCACCAGCGTCATTTGACCCTGTCACTCACTTTCTCTTTGAACTACTTCCTCTAGTTTGCATACAGGTTGCTACTCTCTCTTAGTTTCCTCCTATTTCATTGGCCTCTCTTTCTCAGCATCCTTTACAGGCTTCCTCTGTCTTTTCCACACCTGGGGAGACTGGGTGTCAGTGTCAGGCCCTCCCCTACTTTAGGAACACTTCCACCACTCAGTGGCCCCACTGACTTTATGGGCCTTCAATGCCATGCGTATGCTGATGAGTCCCACATTTTCTTTTCTCGTACTGTGACCTCACCAATTATCTGCAGATTCGACCCTTTAATTACATAAATGATACCTACAGTTGAATATCTAAAGGACTTTTCCCATGTGATGCGTCCCAAACTGAACTTCTGATTTCCACTGCCCTCCCTCCGTGCCACATCCCCATGGCTTCTACATAGTTTTCCTCTTTCACCGCAATGGTGCCATGCTCCCCATGGCTCAGGCTCAAAATGCAGGAGCGATTCTTGATTCCTCTTATTCCCTAACAATCTATGTCCAATTCAACCCACATCTTAACTGCATTACTTTCAAAGTATGTCCTGAATCCAACTGTTGTTACCACTACCATGCTATTCCAAACCATCATCATCTTTCGCATGGACTACTGTAACAGCCTTCTAAACCAGTCTCCCTGGGACACTCTCCCTCTCCACCGTCAATTATCAACACTTCATGATTTAAAAAACAGAAATCAGATCATGTTACTCCCCTTCAAAAATCTCCCAAAATTTCTCATCTTACTAAAAATAAACTATGAACTTTTCCCCATATCCTAAAAAGCCCCATAGAAGCAGACTCTTGCTAACCTCTCAGCTCTCATCTATTACCACGATCCCCCTTACTCGGTTCCCTAGAGACACACCAGTGTTTGTGCTACTCTGAACAGGCCAAGGTCAGCCTCAGGGCCCTTGTACTTGCTGCACCACTGGCAAGTACCGTTCTGCCTCAGATTCCCAACCCGTTTTCTGACACCAGTTCACCAAGTCAATAAGTACCTCGTCTCCTCTGAACCTCCATTTTTCTTCGCTGTGAGATAACTTCAAGGGAAGTTTGCTGTACCGTTATTACATAAGGGAAGCGGTACATGGACAAGGGTGGCAAGGACCAGGGTTTCTAGACTGAAAAGTGTCAGGACATGGAACATGTGGTCCCATGTAATAAAGTTGATTCATAGCGTCCGTAACTAAACAAAACAAAGGTGCAGTAGAAATGCAGCACTGTAATTCACCAGCATCTTTGTCATTTCAGTACAGAGTATCTTAGTCATTTAAAAGTGAAGACGTAATTTATTATAAATTTGGCTCTACTTCCATGTTTATTGTGAAGGTGTTCTGTTGCTTGGTTAGAGGCAGAGCTGAAATCGAACAACTGAATCATTTGTATGAACAATGACAACATTTCAGAGCTTTTTCCAGGTAGTTCACGTGTTAACAGATTTTCTTCTCATGACAACCCTCTGAGGGGAGCCTCATTATCCCCATTTTACAGATGAAGAAACTGAGGCTTGGCAAGGACACTTATTTCCTTACGCACACAGAAGCAACAAGTGACATAGCTGACTTTTTTTTTTTTTTGCAGTACGCGGGCCTCTCACTGCTGTGGCCCCTCCCGTTGCGGAGCACAGGCTCCGGACGCACAGGCTCAGCGGCCATGGCTCACGGGCCCAGCCGCTCCGCGGCATGTGGGATCTTCCCGGACCGGGGCACGAACCCGTGTCCCCTGCATCAGCAGGCGGACTCCCAACCACTGCGCCACCAGGGAAGCCCCATAGCTGACTTTTGAACCCAGCTTTTGATACCAATTTACCTTGCTTACTTATGAAATATTATGTTCCGCTTAGCTATAAAGTTTTAAGTATATTGGCAAAGAGGATTTCATCAATTGTAAGGATATTTGAGTTTGTGTGGTATTGTTGAAGGCCCTAGGCTTAATGTGAAGAAGGAAGGTTTTAGTTTGTGTTGTTTTTTTGTTCTCTAAGTCTCTGAGCATTTTTATAAGAAAGAATATATGACGTTACAGAAGGATTACAAAAACTAAACTAGGAGTCATGAGAGAATTTCTCAAGGAAGCACATCCTTACTGATAGCTGTCTTACATTAGGATGGTTTGCCTCATGAGACAACGCGAGGAAAGAGTGATTTTCCTATCCCTGGAAGTACATAAGCAGAGACTGCACAACCTCTGCTGAGAGATGTTACAGACTAGACAGCCTTCCTGAATCACAAGTGCTGGTCTAGATATTGCTACACAAGTTAGACTGGGTGCTGGTTAGGGTTCCTTCAACCCTGAGGCATGGTTGTTCAGCCAATACCAAATATGGAGTCTCAGCTTGGTTTTCCACAAAGCAGAGTCTAAGATAAGGTCTGGGTGTTAGGCAGTTTATTTGGGAGGTGATCCAGAAAGTAGGATAAAGAGCGGGGAGAGAGAGAGACAGAGAATAAGGAAAAGCTCATCAGTGGAACTGAGCAGGCCTCTGTAGTTCCAGAAAAGGCCATAAGGGAGAAATGTGGAGACGCTGGTAGTGTACCCTTGAGGCGGGTTGAAATCCAAATGCACAGAGCTATCCACCACAGCCACACTAAGGTAAGAGGTTGAAGGGCTATAATGTGGGGCACCAAAAACATTTCCTACACCTAGTCTTTGGTTGGGTTTATAGGACGGGGTTTGGAGGAATCAGCAGGAGCCACAAGGCAAATGCTCCCTCCACTCTCGTCTTTTTTTTTTTTAACTTTTTCTTTTATATTGGATTGTAGTTGATTAACAACGTTGTGATAATTTCAGGTGTATGGCAAAGTGATTCAGTTATATGTATATATGTATCTAGTCTTTTTCAAATTCTTTTCCCATTTAGGTTGTTACATAATACTGAGCAGAGTTCCCTGTGCTATACAGTAGGTCCTTGTTGGTTATCCATTTTAAATAGAGCAGTGTGTACATGTCAACCCCAAACTCCCTAATTATCCCTTCCTCCTACCCTTCCTCCGGTAACCAGAGGTTTCTTCTCTAAGTCTGTGAGTCTGTTTCTGTTTTGTAAGTAGTTCATTTGTATCGTTTCTTTTTAGCACTCTTGTCTTTGTATGAGTACAGGATTAGCAACGGTTCCTACGTCAGGCAGAATAATGTCCTCCCTACACCCCCAAACACACTTACCTCCTAACTCCTGGAACCTTTGTACATGTTAGGTTACATGGTAAATAGGAATTAATGCTGTAGATGGAATTCAGGTTGCTAATCAGCTGGCCTTGAGATAAGATTATCCTGAATTATCTGCATGGACCTAACATAATCATAAAGGTCCTTATAACTTGACGATGGAGGCAGAAAAAGAGAATCAGAGAGATGACAATGTGACAAGAACATTGCTTCCTTGAGGATGAAGGAAGGGAGCCACAAGCCAAGGAATGCGGGCAGCCTTTAGAATCTAGAGGAGAGAAGGAAATGGATTCTTCCTTAGAGCCTCCTGACAGAATACAGTCTTTCCAACACCTTGATTTTAGCCTTGGAGGATTTATTTCAAACTTCTGACCTCTAGAACTATAAGATAACTGTGTTGTTTAAGCCACTAATATTTGTTACAGCACCTATAGGAAACTAATACAGTGCACTACTCCACAGCACTGCAGGGCCATCTACGGAGTCTAATCCAAAGAGGAGCAGCACACTAGTCAGCTTTTGGCTGAAATAATGCTGCTGCATAACCAACAATCCCCATTCTCTGTGGGTTAAAACAATGAAAACATATTCCAGGCTAACAGGTACACAGTTGATGCAACTCAGTCGCAATATATGCAGTAACCTGTGTATCATCATACGGCAGGGCTTTACTGGGCTCTGCTGGGCTCTAGGCTTAAGGATGGGCTCTGGTCAGCTCTAAAATGTTCATGCCAGGACCCAGACTGAAGAAGCAATGGCTCTCTGGGGCATGCTGATCTCCTGGCAGAGGGAAGAAGCTCCAAAAAGCTGGCATAAGTTTGCCATGCCTCTTCAGGTCACAGGTTGAAGCTGACATACTATTACTTCTGCCCACATTCCACTGTCCCCAGTAAGTCATAAAATTTGGCCCAAGACAGGGGGTCCAGGGAGAATACTTCTGGAGAAGGATAGCAAAGTCAGGGAGGGAAGGAAAAATTATAGACAAATAATGCAATCTACCGCAGTCACTGAGCGGTGTCACTCTCTGTGAAGGTGTGGGTTCACCAGCCTCTTGCATAGATAGCTTCCATCATGATCTGGCCAAAACGGCTGGCTTTCCAATGACGGGTCCAAATCTACCGGGATCCATTAGCCTGCACACACGCCTAAACAGACTCTTAGAACGAGACCCATTAGCCTGCACACATGCCTAAACAGACTCTTAGAACGAGACCCATTAGCCTGCACACACGCCTAAACAGACTCTTAGAACGAGACCCATTAGCCTGCACACACGCCTAAACAGACTCTTAGAACGGGATCCATTAGCCTGCACACACGCCTAAACAGACTCTTAGAACGGGATCCATTAGCCTGCACACACGGCTAAACAGACTCTTAGAACGGGATCCATTAGCCTGCACACACGGCTAAACAGACTCTTAGAACGGGATCCATTAGCCTGCACACACGGCTAAACAGACTCTTAGAACGGGATCCATTAGCCTGCACACACGGCTAAACAGACTCTTAGAACGGGATCCATTAGCCTGCACACACGGCTAAACAGACTCTTAGAACGAGATCCATTAGCCTGCACACACGCCTAAACAGACTCTTAGAACCCTAAATTCAAGAATCACACAAGAAGGCATAATCCAATTACCATCAATTAGGGAAAAGTGAGGTCTAGAAAAGGCAATGCCGTTTTCTCAAGACCAGACGGAGAGTGGTAGAGCTGATAATGGAACAAAGGCCTTTAAAATCTCAGGCTGGGGCTCAACCCACAGCTTTCTTAATTCTAGAATCCTGCCCCTGGGCACCCCAACAGCTTTGCTACTGTTCCAAGTCCTTTGGGGTCTAAATACTAACAGCACTACTGAATTTAGAAAGGTGAGGTTGATTATTCCAGCATCATACACACAAAGTCTTCATTTTTCTCCTCTAAATCTTAGGTTTGAAAAAGCTTTACTTTGGCTGGGCCTAGGGAAACCCACTCTGCCCCTGCCTGAAGTCCTGCTTGGGTGTTGTAGAGCAGTGATTCAGAGGGAAAGCACCTTCCAAACCCACATGGGTTCCTTCATTTTTTTTCCCTACAGCAGTAATTTCTGGATTCATGAGAGATGCCCAAATCGAGAGGGCTAGAAACACAGAGGTTCTCTTTTTGGCCATGGGTCAGCTAGGGCATCTTCACGGGCCTTCTCAGACTCCCTTTTCCAGGAAGCTTCAGTCCTCCAGAGAAAGAAGATGAGGTCTGTTTCCTATGGTTGAAAAACTCGTTTGTTATCCTTGTGTTCCTCCTAACCCTTGGGAAACCCCAGGTCAGTTGTCCTCTGCTCCAGGAATCCTCTCCTACTTTCCCTGGGCAGAATTAATCGCTCATTTCTCTCTGCTCACACAGCACTTTATGCCGTATTTCTTCTATCACTGACCAGATTGTATTATCCTTTTTCTTTATACAGCTCCCTCCCTCACTAGGTTATGTCCTCTTCTGTTCCTGGGACTCTATTCATTTGACATTATGTCCCGAGGATTCAGTACAATGTCTACTATACAGAAAGCAGTCAGTAAATACTTGCTTGTTTAATAATGGAAATGATTCTATTGATTATTTCATTTCAGCCAACAGTTCATGATAATGTCATGTGGTAAAACACAATAGTTATTTATTAAAGAAACCGGAATAAATCTGTGAATGAAAAAAAGGGACAATTACTAAGTCTTCCAGGGCCAATCTCTATTCTACACATGTCCTTTCAACACACAGAAGCACACACATACATGTGTACATGAACAATAAAGCAGAGCTTGGCAGACGTCATATTATTAATGCTGACAGAAACAGATTAGAGAACACTTATTTAGAAGACATTTTTTCAGAGCTGTAGCTCCAAATGATTTGTGTGTGCCCAGCAGTCAACCAATGAGCTCCACTGTATTGATCTAAAAATAAACAGGGAGCGCTACATTGCCAGAAATGATCTCAGCTCACCTCTGGGAGGTAAAGTCTCCACTGGAGGCATTTTTGTTGCTCAGCTGTAGAATAGAGGTAGGCCCTCTGCAGCAATTTCCGATTAGCTAAAGGGGTTTGGGGATGATTTTGGAAAAACTGACCTAGCTTTGAGCCTGAGTTTGTTTCATTCCTTACTGTGCACATCTTGCCGCTTCTGAAGGTGTGAGTCAGGCTGATGTCATCCAAGCAAGTAGCTGAACCAGCATATGTCCAAGGAGATCGGAGGTGTCCTTGGCAAGGGTCTTAGATGCTACCTACTAGGGGCAGATGTCCTAGAAGTGGTGTCACTTTTTTCCTATTTAGGTCATAACTCTACAACAGCCTTTGTGCAAAGATGTCAAAGTGAAATCATGAGTGCTCTAAGAGTGCTTTTCTTAAGGAATGGTTATGTATGTATGTATCTATGTATTTATATCTGGTTAGTTACGAGAGACCCAAGAGATATGAATTCTAGTACTTGTTCTGTCATGATTCATTGTGCAACTCTGAGCGAGTCTTTCCTCTTTTCTGGACCTCTGTTCTTCCATCTGCATTACAACTATGTTGGAAAGGTAACCTCGAAGACCCTTTCCAGCAACTGTGTTCTCTTAATTATTAGAGACCAATGGCAACATTTATTTTACTGTATTTGAGGAACTGATATATCCTCTGAGGACCTTTTGCTACCAACTCAATGGTCTTGTTTTGTCTTTCATTACCATTGCCTCAAACACATCTGAAATTCATCATATGTAACACGCTTGCCAATCTGTAATGGGATTTAGAAAGGAAGCTGTGTTGCCTTCTGCTGGTTGCCTATGGCCAGGTTTAAGCAGCATGGAACCGGAAACCAGGATCCAATGGGTGTAGTGGAGTTTTGAAGGTGGTGAAGCTCCATAATTGAGTTTCAGATCCTAGATTGGAGTCAGGTTAGACCTCTAAGATTTTCTTTAAATTATAACTAACGTCAATGCAAACACTGTAGTGCACAAAGATATTCATGTTAACTCTTTTTTTTTTTCCATTTATAACCATTACAACATCTTCAGCCTCATCTCTGCTACTCTTCCTCAAGTATTACTATTGGTCTAAATGTTGAAGTGATCAGAAAAGAATAGAACAAAGGCAGAGGAACTAACTTTGACTGACTGCTTTCTGTGAACCAGGCCTAATGCACTGTGCTTCAAATATTTTATCTCCTCCAACCTCACACCAGCACGGTGGTTTAGTAATTTTATTGATGAAGAAACCTAGAACTCAAATCACATTCAGGAAGGCTATAACCAATAGTCTTATCATTGGAAAAAATTACTCAAAGGCTTTTGATGAAAGTGACATTTTAGGTTCTTGAATTTGTTTTAAAATTTTATTTTTGTGTGTTTAGTTTTAAAATGGAAACCTTAAATATTTTTGCCTAACTTGGACTACAAGAGTTCATGGCACTCAGCACCTAGATCCTAATTAACCTTTCTTAGGAATCTTTCTTAACTTCTAAGGAGTGTTAACTTAATCATGTCTAATGTACAAAATCAGAAAAAAATATTACTCATTTTAGCAAATGCCTTAGACATCAACTGGAAAGGAAACTGCACTTAGGAGAAGTGTCATGGGAATTTTTACTTTTTCTCCTTTGCTTATGTGTTTGCCTTTCCCCTGCAACACCTTCCCAGTTGGTTTCCACTCATGAAAACTTGTTTGGGTAAACGATAAGTAGGTTCATCTTTGAGGCCTAAGAGACCTGGGTGTGGGTTGTGCTCCAGCTCCTACCAGCCACATGGCCTGGACCTTGCATGACCACAACGCTGAGCTTCAGAAGGATGGGATGCAAATAACGAGGAAAACTGGGGTTGCTGTTGGGATTCAGTGAGAAGATGCACCGTACAGTAGTCCCCACTCATCCGAGGTTTTGTTTTCCATGGTTTCAGTTATCCACAGTCAACCAAAGTATGAAAATATTAAAAGGAAAATCCCAGAAATAAACAATCTATAGGTTTTAATTTGCGATAGCTCTGAATAGCACAATGAAATCTCAAGCTGTCCTTCTCGGGACCTGAATCATCCCTTTGTTCAGCCTTTCCCACCCATCAGTCACTTAGTAGCCAACTTGGTTATCAGGTTGACTGTTGCAGTGCCACAGCGCTTGCATTCAAAGTCACCCTTATTGTACTTACTAATGGCCCTGAAGTGCAGAGTAACGCTGGAAAAATATAGTGTGCATAGAGTTCAGTACTACCTGTGGTTTCTGGCATTCACGGGGGTCTTGGAATGTATGTTCCACGGATAAGGGGGAACTACACTGCACATGTCTCAATAACAGGTAAGAGTTTTCCCCCTCAAAACTGTGCCCCGTAAAGTAGAATGGCCTTTCATTTGAGGGCTTACAATGTTCTCTCAGTTACTATATTTTGAATAACCAATTTTGTTTGGGGAAGGCTCATTATCCTGTAACTACCTTGATCAGTGCTAGGGTTGGATCCTTATGAAATCATCTAACAAAAGCAGTTACCAAAAGAAGGCAATTGAATGTAACACATATTTAGTAACTGCCCCATCCTGGGAGTGAAGTGTGGGTGGAGAGGACAGGAGGGTGGGAGAATGGGGTGAGAGGGAGGATGGTCTTTTAGGCAAGATTTGCATATAGGGCTTCCCTGGTGGCGCAGTGGTCGAGAGTCCGCCTGCCGATGCAGGGGACACGGGTTCATGCCCCGGTCCGGGAAGATCCCACATGCCACGGAGCGGCTGGGCCCGTGAGCCATGGCCACTGAGCCTGCGCGTCCGGTGCCTGTGTTCCGCAACGGGAAAGGCCACAACAGTGAGAGGCCCACGTACCACAAAAAAAAAAAAAAAAGATTTGCATATTAACAAGTCCTATAGACAGCACTTTTAAGAGCAATACACTAAGTGGTTCCATTGTGAAAATCTTGAATAATTTTATCTATAGGAAGAAAAGAGTAACCTTTCATAATCATACATAAATGAGTGCCTTTGGCTTAGAGAAAAAAATATGAGTGAACAGAATTATATATAGTTTAAAAAACTACTACATCTGAAACAACTTAGATGCAAGAAATTTTAAAAGGTGATGTAATGACCGAGCAATATTGAAACACGCATGTCTAAAGTTTGAATAAAATTGTTTTACGAAATAAAGGAGTGTGGGAAAAAAGCATATTTCTAAATTAACATATTAATATAATATGTAATTTTAAATGTATCTAAATGAATCAACTATGTAAGTAGATATTTAACTATTTACTCTACATCACTAAAATTAATATTTTCGAGTTGGTCAAATGTGTCTTAATCTTCTCACTGGGAATATGGAGAACTGCTATATATCTGGGGTTTATTTCTGGGCACATATGATGAAAGTATCGGCAAACAGTGGTCTCCCAACAAAAGGTAGCCATTTTGGAAGTATCAGCAGTACTAGTGGTCTGAAAACTAACTTCTACGTGAAAAAGGACCCTCACCCACATAGCTAGTTTTTTTTTTTTTTTGATGAGATTCATGGTCTTCCTGTTTCATGCCCCAATTTTGCTCATCATTTACTCATTCATTCATGTAACGACCAGACATTTAATACCTGCTTAAATGTGCAAGACTCTTGGCTAGGCACTAGAGATTCAGAGATAAAGACCACAGGAGTCCTACACCTAAGGATCTCATATTTTAGTGAACTGATATCAAATCTACATCTGGGTTTCTCAGTTGTGGCACTACTGACATTCTTGGTTGGATAACTCTTTGTTGTGGGAGACTAGTCTGGCAATTGCAGGACGCTGGGCAGCACCCCTGGCCTCTAAGTGCTAGAGGCCAGTAGTACCCCTTCTCAAGTGCGACAACCGAAATACGCCTCCTGACACTGCCAAACGTTCTGGGGGCGGGGGCAGCAAAATCACTGCTGATCTGTATCAATATACATTGCATGATATTGTTCCCCTAACAAGAGTAAACTCTTGAAGACCTAGAACATACTTATATATCTCCAGTGCCTACACAATGATACACACATAATAGACATTTTACCACTGTGTTGTGATAAATTTTTTAGAAACGCTGGTTAGTTTTTTAGAACCGAAAATATTGAACTCTAAGATTCGATATGCAACTTCAATCTTTGCTGCTGTTCTTGCTTTTGATGTAGTTTTTGCTCTGTATATCTTCTCTGCTAAATTCAAGCATTCAATTACAGTAAGCAGAGTCATGCATTAGAAACTGGGACACAGAAAAAAAGAGACAGAGAAAAAAGAAAAGAAGCTTGAGATTCTGCAGCCCTTGAACAGACTTCCAAATAGAAGGCATTACGTAAACACTCTGAAGCTTTCCTAATTCTGACTAATACATATCTATCGGTATGAATCTGTAATGCTTTGAATCACACAAAGTTTTAAAGTAAATGCAGATTATCTTTTAAAGAAAATATATTAATTTAAACTACGGTTGCCAAGTAGGTGTCTCTAGGGACATATCTTAGTAAATAAAAGACAGGTGATTTGTAATAAGCTTCTCAGGGGTTGGTATGTAAAGTGCTTGTGAATAGCTTGTTCTCTTTTGGTGTTTAAACGTTCTTTCCAACAATATCAAAGTTATTTATTTGCTAAGCAAATCCTTTCTCTCACAAGAGTGTAGTAGTAAGCTTAAGTCATTCACACGTATTTCTTACTCATGCAATTTTACAATTTTTCAAACATTTAAAACATTAAGAAACTAAATTCACGAAGTTCTCTTTAAGACGGTTTGGAAGAATATAAACAAGTGAAAAAAGGAAAACGGTCGCTTGATTTTTTTAAGTACTTGATTTCTTACCAATTTTAGATATTTCCATAGGAAGAACTTCACTGAGGCGGGTATCGGGGGGTAGGTAGGGGAAAGCTGCAGATGTGGAGAAAGTTTCGCCAGATGTTCAACTGAAGTTAAACTTTTCTCCACTAGCCATTTGGCAAGATAATCCAAAGACGGATATCTCGCTTTTTCTTACAACTTACACCCTGCGTTCTAATATTTCTACATATTAACACACCACCATAACTCAGTTTTTACTGTCAAGAAAATATCAGTGAGAAATATTTTTACACCTTAACCAGGGAGGGAAAAAAACTTCCCTGCACTCTGTCACACAGGACCCCCTTTCTTCTGTGAAACGCTTCTCCACCATGACTTTTCCTCCTTTGCCCACGAATCACACCCCTGTCCTACATCCACCAAGTATGTCCTCTGAATTGTTGCTTTATTTCCAGGCTGCAGGGAAACTACTTCTAAATAGTCAGAAGATGAGGCCCTATGGTGAAGTGCAAAAGAAACAGATTATGGAGTTGGGCAGACCTGGCTTTAAATCCAAACTCTGTGACCTCAGGCAAGGCCCTTAACCTCTCCGAACCTCAGTTTTATCAGCATCTTTGTTAAGGGGTATGGTCTTTGTATCCTTGGGCTTCTCAGAATTGAACTCATGACTTTGACTTCCCAGGGCCATGAAACCAGAGACAAATTGTCTTTTACTCACGTGCTCCTCCCTAGTCTCTGGGAAGTGAACAGCCCCGTCCACATCTTACAATCAGTTAGGCAACTGGTCATATAGAAACGAACACTGTTATAAATGGAAAAGGTTCTATTGAGTGGGAGGAGATGCCAAGGTATTGTGAGAAAGGCTATTGTGTGTGTGTGTGTGTGTGTGTGAGTGTGCCCACGCGCACACGGATTTTGGTTGAGGGAACGGGTTAAAAGAAGACTTCAGTGACGCAGTAACTTGAGAGCTAAGCATGAATTAGAATTAACCAGGTGTGAGTGAGGATACACTGGCATTCCAGATGGAAGAAGCAGTAAATGTGAAGTCTGAGAGATGAAAAGAAGCAAGGCATGATGAAGAAAATGAAAAGACAGTGTGGCTGGAGAAAGTGCTCAAGGAAGCCATGGGTCTTCAAGGAAAGATGGGAGAGGCGGACAGATAACAGACCACACAGGGCTTTATGGGCCATTCATGGAAGGATCTTGGTCCTTATCTAGGGAGCAGTGTGTAACCATTGAAGCATTTAGGCAAGAGAGTAACAAAAAACAATTAGTATTTTTAAAAAACCAAACTGGCTATGGAAAATGTGATGGAGGGGAGCAAATATGACTGTGGGGCCTTCATTACGGTTGCTTTATTTTTATGATCTTTATGATCAGTTTACCTGAAATTCTGATTTTGCTTTTAGTTTAGAAGGTATCAATAATGTCTCTGTTAATTTAACAAAGGCATAGACAAATATAAAATACTCATTTCTGATCAAAGCAAAACCTCTTTTGTGACAAAACGTGTAGAATACCTTTTTGGTACTGTCCAATTAAGCAAATAAAAAGACAACTTTTCTACTACATGTGAATATATTATGCATAAATTAAAAGACTGTTGGAAACCAAAGAAAAAAATTATGACTGTGGGGAAACTTTACAAGGTTACTGCAGTAGGCCAGGAGAGAAGCGACAGTGGCTTGGACGGAGATGGGAGTAGACAGAAGTGGACTTGCCAGTGCCCAGGTGAGATGGCTGAATCCTGAACGTATGGGCCCACTGGCTGCCAGTCTGCCTTTGGGACTAGGAAAGCACTGGAGCTGACATAAAAGAGGTGCTGATGTGCTTCTTGATTAATTAACTCATCCCAACGATCCTTACAGACTTACACATTTGTTAATTCATTTTCTTATCAAACATTTATAGTTATGAGGATCTGTGAGAATCGCTAGACAGTAGATCACGTAAGACCTTGGGACTAGATCTGCCACCGTAACTGAGCTCTATCGCATTCTAACACTAAGAATGAAATGAAAAATACTTTAAAACAAGACACCCTCGAGTCATTTAAAGCATATGTGAAATGGCCAAGATCAACATAAACATGGTAAGGGACGCAGACTCCAGACCAACCCAGGGAGAAATCACCAGGAACAGATCCTGAAAGGAACAAGAAAGATGGTATGGCCCTATACGGTTAGGGAAAACATTCTCTGGGAGCACGTCTTATGATACATGTTAAGTGAGTGGCTGACTTCTGAAAAAAACAAATCAAGTGTTCTCCCATTTCTCCCCTTTCAAACTAGAAGGGCGTGCTCAGCAGACTCACAGCAGAGAAGGGCCCGCTGGCCACTCTGCCTGTTCTGATGGGCTGGGGACATCCAGGCTCCTAGAGCCAGAGCTCACTGTGGTTTCTGCTCTGCTCTCTGGATAATCTAATTACCCAGGGAATAGAAAACCATAGGCCAGACAGATTTTAAAAATTCCTCCCTTTAGATTCTGCTGCCACCAGCTCCTTTGACTTATATTGAAATTGTGTCCCATCTCTTTCAGCCACGTTGTTACAAATTTATTATCTAGACTGATGATGACATCATTTGGAGAGGGACCAGGGCTGTGGTCATTCAGCTCCTCTTTCCATATTACATAGGCAGCTTCTTCTCTCCCCTTTCAGGTCATTAATTTTTTAAAAGAGGGATTGCTTTAAATATCCAGAGTGCTGCTTTCAGCTGTGACACAGAGAAGGTTTCCCCTTTCAGAGCCCACAACACGTGCCTGCTTCTGATGGAAGGCAGCTTGCCCAGGTGGGCATTTGAGATCCCTCAAAGTGTCTCCTGAGCAGTCCTTGGTCAAAGTCATGCTAAAGGTACTTGTTAACTTTGTTTCTCATTTGAAAAGAGCAGGAGAGCTGGCCTGGGGTTGTAGGTAATGGGCTACAAGTTAGGAGATTAGAACAGCTTCTTCACAGATTCACTGCTGGTTGTTAATCATTCCTTTATGGTTTAGCACGCTTCTGTGTGAAATAGAAATGTTTCCATTGCCCATCTCCAACTTCCAGATTGTAGGAAGACTTGGAAGCAGCAGCAAGTTTTGTAACAGCATTTTGAAGCTCATACTTTTCACAAGCATATGGTGCATGCCAACTATATGCCAAACACTATGCTAAGCACCGGATATACACTTGTGAATAAAATAGGCTTATCTGCCATTAGGGGGCTTATAATATAGTTGGAAAGACAGATGATAAACAAGGAGGCAAACAAATAAGTATATAGTTACAAACTGAAAAATGCACTGAAAGAAGGGGTGGGGGAGTATCATGGCATGGGAAAGTATACTGAGGAAAGGGGAGTCAACAGAGTCATTCCTCGGTATCTGCAGGGGACTGGTTCCAGGACCCCACAGACAGCAAACTCTGAGGATGCTCAAGTCCTTTCTATGAAATGGTGTAGTATCTGCATATAACTTATGCACATCCTCCCTTATAATGTAAATCATCTCTAGGTTACTTATAATACCTAATACAATGTAAATGTTATGTAAACAGTTGTAAATAAAATGTAAATGCAATAAAAATTGTTGCCTATGTGTGGCAAATTTGGAACTTTTTGGAATTATTTTTCTTTGAATATTTTGATCCGAGGTTAGTTGAATCTGCATGTGAGGAACCTGGGCATTGGAAGCGCTAGCTGTATAGTGGTCCAGGGAAGTCTCACTGAGCAGTTCACAATTAGGTAAAGGCTTGAAAGCTGAGAAAGACCCAGCTATGCAGAAGGTGTATGTGTGGGGCGTTGTGGTGTGTGTGTGTGTCCACACACATGTACCAGGGGGAAAGACTGGTGTTTCAGGCAGAAGAACCAATTTGTGTGAAAGACATTAAGTGGAAAAGAATTTGGTGTGCTTAAGGAACCAAACTGATGTGGCTGGAGGCCAGTAAAGAAGGGGCTGGAAAGTGTTATACACATATAAGAAATAATAGTTCTACATTTTGCAAGCAACTGAGTGAAAATGGTTAAGCTAAAATGCATCCAAATAATAGATTAGATTTTCCAATCAAATTGCCAAACGCTAAGGACATGCTGGCAGGCGCTGCAAAAAGGAATGAGTTTGGTGCCTTGTCCTCAGATAGCTCACAATATTCTAAAGTACGTAAGGACTCAAGAAGGAGCCATAAATCACTATAAATACAAGATAAAAGTAAATAAATGCTAAAAATGGTGGATATGAAGTGTTATGGAAGACAAAAGAGGGAGAGATCGTACCTGTTGTAGTAGGTTTGCGTATGAAGGAATGCTTCCTGGAGAAGGTGACATTTAAGCTTGTCCTTAAAGATGGTCCTATTTCTACCCATGATTCTGCCTTTTGGAACCATGTCCTTGTCTGCTTTTTTACTTTCTATTGAGGCATCTGGTGTGATCAGCTAGAATGTAAGAATAATTAAATGGTATGAGGTAAGGACTACTTTCCAACTCTCGTTTTGTCCTTTTCTCCTGCAGTAAACCAAAGAGTAAGGGAGAAAGAGGGAAAAAAATCTCTGAGTCTGCTTCTATGCTATCAGCTCATGGGATCCCTTATACCTAGAACGTTACATCTCACCCCACTCTAGTGCCTGCCCATTCTTAAAACTGATAAAGGTGCCTCATTCGTTCATTTATTTATCTACTCGTTAAAAACATACTGACACACAATGCCCAGCACAGAGTCTGAAGTAACATAACCACTCAGTAAATACTTGCTAAATGAATAAAAGACATGGGCTAAGGCAAATTTTCGGCAGAGGCAACAACATATGCAGAGTCACAGAGGCATGAACCATGTTACAAGAAATGAAAAGTGTACTTGGGCTAGAAGAAAGAACCTAAAGGAGAAGCTTGAGGATGATAACCCTAAAGTAATAGATGGGGATCATATCATGATGGGTCTTGAGTTCCAAGCTAAGGAGTTTGAATGTTGACCTCAAGACTGTGGAGCATCCACTGCTGTTGTTAAAATAACAACAGCAGCACCCAATGAAACAACAAACAAAAAAAAGAAACTAGAAGGAACGGCATGATCTGGATGTCATCCTCCTCCAAAGTACACTCATGCAATGAGAGGGAAGTCACTTTCCCTTCTGGATGTATTTTTAACAAAGGTGGAACGTGCATACAAGATGGTCTATTTTTCATTTTGAATACAAATATTTTATAGTTCTTGATATTTATCCTAATTAAAATGTTTCTCTTACCTATTCAAGGCCAGTCAAATAAGACTATTTTCAACCAGGATTTTAAGTCAAATACCACTGTTTTTGGAATATGGATCTGCCAGAAAGGAAACACCTTAAAGCAAGGTGACCACAGAACTCAGTTTGCCTGAGACAAATTTTTCTACTGTCCGAGGTTACCATCTACCCACGGTTTTCCATTTTTAGTAAAGCGTTATTGATAGTTGCATTTAAATTAGTTGGAATGGTGTGGAAGATGTTCACATTGCGTTCTACGTCTCACCATGGCCTCATCTAATAGAGTGGGAGACACACTGTACACTGACGTCTTCCTTTAAGTTAGAGTCAAGTCTAAATGACTATCATCCATAGCTCATTTCTCTTTTCAGACTCTTTCCACACTTAAAAATAACCAACACTTCCTTTGAGACAGGACTGACTAGGCAAAGCTCTATCCTTCCTGTGTCCAGAGGCACTGGAAAAACAATTTAGCAGTGTTGTCCCTGTTGGTCACTTGGTGAACCATGCAGTAATGCCATGGGCTCTGTCACAGGCTATGAGATAGAGGAAATGGCCAGGCAGGTCAGTGAGAAATAAATAGATGAGGTATGCATGAAATGTGTGTCGAAAATAAAGACTGAGTGGTCCTCCCATAGATACTGTTCCAAATTGTACTTGTTACAGGGGTTTTTATAATTTATTATATGGTATAAACTTACAACTATATAGTGATTTAATTTTCTGTTAATGCTTTTAAAATTTTCAATAAATCCTTTCATTATCAATAAAATTAAAAAAAGAAAGTATATATTTAAAAAAAGAAAAATTAAGTACTGAGTTTCTGACTCTATTTGAAAATACTTTTAAAGATTGTCTTGAGACGGCTGATAGATGATGATGATTGGTTGTGGACAGTGGCAGAAGTTGTGGTTAAATGTCATTTGGAAGTATCTAGATTTGTAGTGACTTTCCTTCGAAGAGCTGCTCCCTTTGTTAATTGGATAATTTTATATTCTGTACCATACTAGAATGAAATTGAGAAGGTGTACAATTTTGCAGCATCTAAGTTTAGTATCATATTTGATGAGTTTTGTCTTATAAGAGTATTTGTTGAAAAAGCCATCTGGCTAAATTGAGGGGAAAAGATAGTACTTGTAAAAACTATTTGGTTCAACTATTTACACATTTTAATGTGAAAAATAGTTGATAATTTCTTCTACTTAGCAGAAATTACTCTGAGCTTCCCACGTACCTCAGTATCTGCTGAGTATTTTCTCAATTTTATGGTCTACCAAAAAGAGTCAACTGAAGGTGTCAAAAATTAAAAAAATTTTAACCATAAGATTGAGAAGATTTCAAACAATTTAAAGAAAATATCACAACAAAAAAAGACCATACTAAGAGCAAAAAACATTCTTCTGAAAATATCAGTGATACCAAATTAGATATAGGTATGACAAAGAAAGTCACTATATTATCTAAATATTCACTGATAAAAATTGTTTCCTTTTTTCAGGTAATCAATACATGGAATTTAAAAAAAGAACATTCCTAAAAAAAAAAAAAAAAAGTTCTGAAGAACCTAGGGGCAGGACAGGAATAAAGACGCAGACATAGAGAATGGACTTGAGGACCCGGGGAGGGGGAAGGGTAAGCTGGGACGAAGTGAGAGAGTGGCATGGACATATATACACGACCAAATGTAAAACAGATAGCTAGTGGGAAGCAGTAGCAAAGCACAGGGAGATCAGCTTGGTGATTTCTGTCCACCTAGCGGGGTGGGATAGAGAGGGTGGGAGGGAGAAGCAAGAGGGAGGAGATATAGGGATATACGTATATGTATGGCTGATTCACTTTGTTATACAGCAGAAACTAACACACCATTGTAAAGCAATTATACTCCAATAAAGGTGCTAAAAAAAAAAAAAAGGAACATTTCTGAAAGTGTATGTGAACTTATGTTTTTTAAGAAATTTAATTTCTGAAAACAGCTTTTGCACAGTACTATTTTAAGGTCCACCAGTATATTAAAACAAATTTGTTAGGCAAAAACCCCATATATTTCCAAAAAATCTGTAATTATACATTTATTAGCAACCTGACTCCAGCAATTCATTAGAAGGATCATCTACCATGATCAAGTGGGATTTTATAAGGATTTTTCAATATTTACAAATCAATCAATGTGATACATCACACTAACAAATTGAAGAATTAAAACCATATGATTATCTCAATAGACAAGGAAAAAGCTTTTGATAAAATTCAACATCCACTTACGATAAAAACTCTTAAGAAAGTGGGCATAGAGGGAACATACCTCAAACTAACAAAGCCATATATAACAAACCCACAGCAATCATCATACTCAGTGATGAAAAGCTGAAAGAATTTCCTCTAAGATCAGGAACAAGACAAGGATGCCCACTCTTGCCACTTTTATTCAACACAGTTTTGGCAGTCCTAGACGTAGCAATCAGAGAAGAAAAAGGAATGAAAAGAATCCAAACTGGAAAAGAAGTGAATCTGTCACTGTTTGCAAATGACATGATGCTGTATGTATTAATATAAACTAACTGTATAATTAAAATAATAATGTAATTGTTTTAATACTTTTAGCACTCCTTTAGTGTCTTAGCACTCTAAATTATATGGTCATTTCCTTTGAAGCTTCTTTTTAAAAATATCTCTTTGACCAGGCATAGGTTATGCTTTTTATTATTATTGAATTATAATTAACATACAATATTATTTTAGTTTCAAGTGTAAAAAACAGTGATTCAATATTTTTATACATTATGAAATGATCACTGCAATAAGTCCAGTTACCATCCTTCATACACAAAGTTGTTACAATATTACTGACTGTATCTCTTATGTGTGTACATTATATCTCTGCGACTTTTTTTACTTTATAGCTAGAAGCTTTTTCCTTTTAATTCCCTTCACCTATTTCAACCTTCCCCCCATCCCACTCCCCTCTGGTAACTACCAGTTTCTTTTCTGCATCTACAAGTCTATTTCTGTTTTGTTTTGTTTGTTCATTAGTTTTGTTTTTTAGATTCCACATATAAATGAAATCATACAATATTTGTTTTCCTTTGACTTATTCCACTTAGCATAATACCCTCCAGCTCCATTCACGTTGACACAAATGACAAGATTTCATTCTTTTTAAAGGTATGTGTCTTTTTAAAAGTGTGTGTGTGTACATAGATATGTATTTATGAAATTTATACCACATTTCTTTCTTCTTTATCCTTTCATCTATGGATAGACTTTCATATTGTTCCATGTCTTGGCTATTGTAAATAACAGCTGCAATGAACACTGGAGTACATATAGCTTTACAAATTAGTGGTTTTGTTTTCTCTAGATAAATACTCAGAAGCAGAAGTGCTGGATTGTATGGTAGTTTTATTTTTTTTTTTAATGAAACTCCATCCTGTTTTTCATTGTGGCTGCATCAATTTATATTCTCACCAACAGGGCACAAGGGTTCCCTTTCCTAACCAATTCTTGTTATTTCATGTCTTTTGGATAATAGCCATTCTGACAGGTGAGGTGGTATCTCACTGTGGTTTCGATTTGCATTTGCCTCATGATTAGTGATGTTGAGTGTCTTTCCACGCAACTACTGGCCATCTGTATGTCTTCTTTGCGAAAATGTCTATTCAGGTCCTCTGCCCATGTTTTAATTTTTTTTTTTGTTTTTTGATATTGAGTTAAATGAGTTACTTATATATTTTGCATATCAATTCCTTATTGGATGTATCTTTGAAAATATCTTCTCCCATTCAGTAGGTTGCCTTTTTGTTTCATTGGTATTTTCCTTCAAAGTGCAAAAGCTTTTTACTTTGATGTAGTCCCATTTGTTTATTTTTGCTTTTGTTGCCCTTGTCTGAGGAGACATATCCAAAAAAATATTGCTGCAACTGATGTCAAATAGGTTACCACCTATGTTTTCTTCTAGGAGTTTTATGGTTTCAGGTCTTATGTTTAAGTCTTTAATACATTTTGAGTTTATTTTTGTATATGGTGTAAGAAAGTGGTCCAGTTTCATTCTTTTGCGTGTAGCTGTCCAATTCTCCCAACACCATTTAATGAAGAGACCGTCTTTTCCCCATCGTATATTCTTCCTCCTCTGTCACAGATTAATTGACCACATGAGTGTGGTTTTATTTCCGGATTCTCTATTCTACTTCATTGATCTATGTGTCTGTTTTTGTGCCAGTACAATACTTTTTGATTACTATAGCTTTATAATATAGTTTTAAATTTGGGAGCATGATACCTCCACCTTTGTTCTTTTTTTTAAAGATTGCTTTGGCTAGTTGAGTCTTTGGTAGATCCTTACACATTTTAGGATTATTTGTTCTACTTATGTGAAAAATGCCATGGGTATTTTGAGAGGGATTGCATTGACTCTATAGATTACTTTGGGTGTATGGACATTTTGACTATATTGATTCTTCTAATCTATGAGCCTGGTATACCTTTCCATTGATTTATGTTATCTTCAGTTTCTTTCCTCAATGTCTTACAGTTTTCAGCATATAGGTCTTTCACCTCCTTGGCTAAATTTATTCTTAAGTATTTTATTCTAGGTATAAGTTATATCTTAAGGCCAGACTTATTTATGCTCCCCTGCTTTAACAAATGTGGGTATAATGAAAGATGTTTTTCCCCAAATCAATTCTAGATACTGCCTCCCACCCTTACACACAGTTACTTATATTTGGAGTATCAATGGATAATCAGGATCTCTGTAATGAGAGTCTCAGTGGATGCTGGCTACAGTGTCCTACATACATAAATAACGTGCTATGGGGGCTTCCTAATAGAGATGGAAGTACCTTTCCAAATTAATCTATCCTCCTACTCTGGCCATGAACAGAGAAGAGTAATAGTCCTATACTGTTTAGTTTCATCAGAAAACTGAATGCCTTTCCTCCTATATGTACCAAAAGGAATTACTTAAGTTTTGTTCTCCTTCCATTCACACTCACGGCATAAGGAATCCAAGATGGGTCTATATCTTATTCAATGTTTTACTAATATCCTTTGCATCAGTTTTCTTTCACTATAAAACCACTTAAAATTTAGGAGCTTAGGACACTTCTTCATTTTCTCACTATCCTATGGTTCAGAAATTTGGACTGGTTTCTTGTTGGGTGTTTCTTCTGCTGGCCTCATGTGTGGTCACTTTAATGGCTGCAGTTGACTGGAAATTTTGTTAGAGCTGGAGGGTCTTGTATGGCCTCACTCAGGTCTGGCAGTTGGAAGGCTGTTAACTGGGATACAGCTCCAGCAGGGGAACTTGAGCTCTAATATAGTGTGGTCTCAGGATTCCAACAGAGACAAAAAAGTATATGCTCTAATGTGTAAGAGTTTTTCAGGTCTCCGCTTTTCTCACATTTGCTAACGTTTTGCTGTCCACAGTAACTGACATGGCCAAGCCCAAATACAAAGGGTGGAGAAATAAACTCCACTTCTTAATAGGAGTAGTGGCAAAGACACATTGACAAATGTGGACATACAACGGTAGTAGAATTGTTGTAACCATCTTTGCTAATGATTTACCACATTGTCTAATTTGCTCACATTGAAAACCCCTTAAGAATCCGATAATTGCAAAATGCTGATGTAAAGCACAAATAATGTGCAGGGAAGCACATCTATGGGTGAATCCTTTCAAGAGCCAGTTGCTCCTATTACAGTGGGGGTAATAAATAATCCCTGCCAACTTTACAGCTTGCTGCAAGTTAGATTGATATTGTGGATATAGAAATGCCTTCTAAATCATCAAACAGAGGAGACGGATTATCATTAATCAAAATCTAGCACAAACCCTACTTCATCATTCTGGATATTCCATCCTCACTAATTTCTTGAGACAGCATTTTATTGGCACTTGGAGTCTAAACCACATTTTTTTTGGCCTTTGATTTTCTGCTGCTTAGTGAACTTCATCAATGTCTGTATCCAACAATTCAGAATGCATGTGCTAAGCATCATCTAAGTTGTCAAGTCTAGCTAGTCATTGGAAACATAGGAATGAATCAGGCATAAACCTTGATTTGGGGGAGCTTATACTCTAGTTCTTGACTTTGGCTAGGCAACAATATCAAGCACACTTCGGGGGAGTTTAAAACTGGGTGTCCAGACTGGGTATCTGAGGAGCCAGCCATGACCCTTGGACATCTCTCTTGCCCTGAATCATGGTTCCCTCATTCCTCACAATTCTCAAGTTCTTATAGACATTATAAATGTACAAGTCAAACCTCTTTATTTACTTTAGCTATTAATACCCTAAGAGCCACATTTCCAAACCACATTGGCAGAAAGGCAGAGGCCATGTCTTGTTCAACTCTGAATCCTTAGTACTCAAGACAGGTTACTAGTATATATGTAATTTAGGTTGAATAAATGAAATAACAAATTGATCACTGTCACTAACTCTTCTCTTGAATTAATTCATTTTTCTGGAATTTTATTACTTTTGTTCTCACCTCATGAGAGTGCTTTCAACCAAACATTATTCTTATTAGTCACATCAGTATAAAAACTGCAAGTTTCACCCCAATGTTCATAGCAGCACTATTTACAACAGCCAAGACATGGAAGCAACCTAAGTGTCCATTGACAGATGAATGGATAAAGAAGGTGTGGTGTGTGTGTGTATATATATATATATATATATATATATATATATATATATATATATATATTACTCAGCCATAAAAAAGAAAGAAACGATGTCATTTGCAGCAACAAGGATGGACCTAGAGATTAGCATACTAAGTGAAGTAAATCAGACAAAGATAAATATCATATGATATCACTTACACGTGGAATCTAAAATGTGATACAAATGAACTTATCTGACAAACAGAAACAGACTCACAGACATAGAAAACAAACTTATGGTTACCAAAGGGGAAAAGGGGTGGGAGAGGGACAAATTAGGAGTTTGGGATTAGCAAATACAAACTACTATATATAAACTAAACACTGAGGTCCTACTGTATAGCACAGGGAACTATATCCAATATCCTGTAATAAATCATAATGAAAAAGAATATACATGCCATAAATTAGGTGACCACAGGTGTGTGGGTTTATCTCTAGGCTTTCTAAGGATCATTACCATTGATATATACTTATATTTTTGTGCTAGTACCACACTGTCTTGATTACTGTAGCTTTGTAGTATAGTCTGAAGTCAGGGAGCTTGATTCCTCCAGCTCCATTTTTCTTTCTCAAGATTGCTTTGGCTATTCGGGGTCTTCTGTGTTTCCATACAAATTGTAAAATTTTTTGTTCTAATTCTGTGAAAAGTGCCATTGGTAATTTGATAGGGATTGCACTGAACCTGATAAAGGAGGCAAGAATATACAATGGAGAAAAGGCAGCCTCTTCAATAAATGGTGCTGGGAAAACTGGACAACCACATGTAAAGAATGACATTAGAACACTACTTAACACCCAACACAAAAATAAACTCAAAATGGATTAAAGACCTAAATGTAAGACTGGACACTATAAAACTCTTAGAGGAAAGCACAGGAAAAACACCCTTTGACATAAATCACAGCAATATCTTTTATGATCCACCTCCTAGAGTAATGAAAATAACAACCAAAAATAAGCAAATGGGACCTAGTTAAACTTAAAAGCTTTTGCACAGCAAAGGAAACCATAAACAAGACAAAAAGACAACTCTCAGAATGGGAGAAAATATTTGCAAATGAAGTAATGGACAAAGGATTAATCTCCAAAATATACAAGCAGCTCAATATCAAAAAAACAAACAACCCAACCCAAAAATGGGCAGAACACTTACATAGACATTTCTCCAAAGAAGATATAAAGATTGCCAACAAACACATGAAAGGATGCTCAACATCACTAATCATTAGAGAAATGCAAATCAAAACTACAATGAGGTATCACCTCACACCAGTCAGAACAGCCATCATCAAAAACTCTACAAGCAATAAATGCGGAGAAAAGGGAACCCTCTTGAACTGTTGGTAGGAATGTAAATTGATACAGCCACTGTGGAGAACAGTATGGAGGTTCCTTAAAAAACTAAAAATAGAATTACCATATGACTCAGCAATCCCACTACTGGGCATATACCCTGAGAAAACCATAATTCAAAAAGACACATGTACCCCAATGTTCATTGCAGCACTATTTACAATAGCCAGGGTATGGAAACAACCTAAATGTCCATCAACAGATGAATGGATAAAGAAGATGTGATACATATATATAATGCAGTATTACTCAGCCATAAAAAGAAATGAAATTGGGTCATTTGTAGCGATGTGGCTGGACCTAGAGCCTGTCATACAGAGTAAAGTAAGTGAGAAAGAGAAAAACTAATATCGTATATTAACACATATACATGGAATCTAGAAAAATGGTACAGATGAACCTATTTGCAGGGCAAGTATAGAAACGCAGACAATGGAGAACAGATGTGTGGACACAGGGCGGGAAGGGAAGGTGGGATGAATTGAGAGATTAAGTTTGACATAAGTACACTACCATGTATAAAACAGATAGCTAGTGGGAACCTGCTGTATAGCACAGGGAGCTCAGCTTGGGGCTCTGTGATGACCTAGATGGGTGGGATGGGGGGGCAAGGGAGGTCCAAGAGGGAGGGAATATATGTATACATATGGCTGATTCACTTCACTGTACGACAGAAACTAATACAACATTGTAAAGCAATTATACTCCAATAAAAGAAAAGAATACGTGTGTGTGCGCGCGCGTGTATGTGTGTGTGTGTGTGTGTGTGTGTGTGTGTGTATATATATATATATATAAACTGAATCACTTTGCTGTACACCAGAAACTAACAACACTGCAAATCAACTACAGATTAATAAAAAGTTTAAAAACTGAAAGTTTCAAGTGGGTGTTAAGTTCTGTCACTGGAAGTACGCAAGCAATGTTTAGGTAACCAACATTTAGCAGATAGTGGGTTCTAGTACAGGCTCTGCTGAAACGTAGCTGTTTGAGTTTGTACAAATCACCTCCCTCTCTGGGCCCCAGTTTTCTCATCTATTAATCTGAAGACAAGGGAGTCATCTAAGGCAGGCAGTGTCCCCTCAGGTCACAGCAGCCTGCATCAGCCTTCCAGTGGGTGAATGAGGGCAACAAGTCTTCCATGGTTTAGATGATCTCATGCCTTCCAAATCACCATTGATGAAATTGACCAGAAGAAAGCTATGTCAACTCTCCTCCTAATACAGCTTCCAGTAATAAATTTGGAGATATCTCCAGTAATGGGTGTGAGCTCAGTTTACTGGACCTGTTTTTCTCAGAATAGCTTTATGGAGAACTGCTCTTCCCAGGCAGATGCCTGCTTTTATCACGCCATGTATCAGTGAGTGAATGTGCGTGAAATCCCCGCCTTACTGTGCCAGCCAGATGGATAAACAGAAAAATACAATCATCTCACAGCCAAATCACCACTGGCATTTATACTGCTTAAGGGCGAGAGGGACTACATGCTTGCATATTGTTTCAGGACCCATTCATTCATCCATCAAACAGCTACTTTCATGCTCCCTCCCTTCAGTCACTGTACCTGGGGAATGGTGGCAGGCGGGGTGGAGTGTTGGTGGGGTATGAAGAAAAAGGATGAATTAGCTCTGAACCAACTCCTCAAGGAGGTTATAGACTGTGGGAGGGGTAAGATGTGCACAAGAGAGAGTTTATTTTGTCCTTTGGCAAAGTCGTTTTCACATTGTTTGATATTTAGTTGTTTGTTTATCTATTTATCCCTCTGGAAAGCCATAACTCTTTTAGGGCAAGGATAATGACTTGCTTATTTTCCTCGGCTGTCCTAGTCTGAGTTGGCCGTCTCTACTTCCCAGACCAGAACACTTCTCAGTTGGGTGTTGAATCAAGCCTATCCTCCCAGTGGTTCATGAGAAACAAGAGGGTAAAGGCTAAGCATATTTTGTTCAACTTTATATTCATTCATTTATTCAATAAATAGGAATAGGACTCCTATCATGTGTAAGGTACTTCCCCACGTATGAAGTGTTCAGCAATAAATAGAACACCTAATATTCTAGTGGCAGAATCAGATGATAAATGAATAGGGAAAAACGTATACAGTGAGCCAGAGGACGATAGGCATTAAAGAGGAAAGTAGATCAAGCAAAGGGTAAGAAGAGTCAACATGTGAGGTGACTGCAATTTTCTTTATATAGTGAGACAAGGCCTGACAGAGGAAGGGACATTTAAGCAAAACCCTGAAGCAGGAAGAGGAAGAGGCAGCCTTGTATTACAGAAAGACCATTCTGGGCAGAAGGAAGAGCAAGTGAAAACACAGAGGTGGGGACATGTTCAAGGAACAGAAAAGAGGTTAATGAGGCTGGATGCAAGTGAGGGAGGGTTAGAGCAGGGACGAAGACTCAGATCACATGGGGCTTTAAAGGCCATTCAAAGCCATGGGCTTTTACTTTGAATGAGATCCCTTAGTCATAGTACAGTTCTTGGTGCTCAAAATATGTGTCAAAGAAATGTTGAGTCATTCCTGATGCAGGAATAGGAGTCAAAATACCTGGGTTCTATATCCAGTTCCCAGTGTGATCTTTTTTTGTACCGGGCAGGAAAGGGTGCTACAGCTAGATGGAGTATTAAGGCACTCACAGACCCAAACTTTGCATTCTAAGAGCTGTAACAGAGCAACCAGCCAAGCAGAGGAGTCCAACCAGAGGACTGAGTGATGAAATCATGATGGAATCAATGCAAGAGGCCATCTAAGAGGTAACACTGAGTTTAGGCTTTGGAGGAAAAATGAGAATTGGGAATGAAGGATGAAGACAGGGACATCCCAGGCAAAAGGAATAGCAGTCACAGAAGCATAAAGGATGGAGAACGTGTTCAATGAACACGGAGCAGTCAAGTACTGCTGGAGCAAAGGACAGGTAAGGGAGAAAAATAGGTGGACATGATGTACGGTCCATGGCTTGGGGTCAGATAACAAAGATCTTGAGTACCAAGGTCCAGTACCAGTAGGGAAAGAAGTACCATGGATGATTCCGGAACAAATAAGTGGCAAAGTCAAGGCATCGACTTTTGTCTAAGAAGGGAGGGAGAAACCAGTCAAAGGACTGTGATGAGATCTGATCTAGGTCTCTGGCTGAAGCAGCAGAGAATCTGAGTGAAGGGTACGCAGGAAATACAGAGGAAGGCAAATCCCCATGACTTACAAACACATCGTATGGGGGCAAAGGAATTTTCCCAGCCCACATTCTCTGCAGGTTTTCCCAATAAATGTTTATGTTCAAATATTAATCAGCACGACTCATTCATTTCCTCTGGCTTTTTTTCTTAGGGAAGTGATTTAGAATATTTTTAAAACTCCTACAGTTTCAGAAATGCACATCAATGTGTGTGCCATGGCTCAAGCAGATCCTTCCTAAATGCAAACTCCAAGCAAGGATTATTCAAAAGTGGCTGGAGTGTGAACATTTATCAGGAAGGCCTGGGGAAGTGCAAATGTCAAGGCAGCTGAAAGGTGTTTTCAGATGTTAAGTTTCCATTGATTTGTGATACACAGGAAAAAAGAATGAGGTGCTCATAAGACATTTCACTCAGGAGGAGCTGTGCGATATGGAGGTTAGGAGCAAAAGATTTGGAAATAAACAACCTGGGTTCAAATCTCAGCTGTTCCACTTATTAACTGTATGACTTTGGACAAGTTCATTAACCTTTCTGTGTCTCCATTAGCTGATAAGTGAGAATGATCCCTGAAGGGGTGTGCACACTCCCACACTCCATCAGGCCCACACACCACGTCCATGACTAGCCACAATTTGGGTGGTCCACATATATAAACACATATGATTATTAACTGCCACTAAGAAAAGCAGTGTGGTGGGTAGGATATGATCTCATTCGTGGTAGCGTGAAGGGCACTGCCATGAGCACCTAAACATGCAGTGAGCCAGGCTGCACTCTTGGCTCACCTTGCAAGGCAGGAGGACTAACTCTAGGATGCTTGGCTAATAAGTGGCACAGCTGGGAGATGAAACCCAATCAAGCTGTTACCACTACACTAAGTTATACCTTGGTAATCACCTGGTTCAAACTCTTTGCTTCACAGAGGAAAGAGAAATTCAAAGGGATTAAATGATTTGTCCAAAACCCCAGAGTTAGTGAGGGGCAGACCTGGAACCAGCCTCTGGCGTGTTTGACTGACAGGTGAGGACTCTTTTTATCTAAAACCTTCTCTCCACCCCTCCATGTTCTCTCCAAAACAACACCACACCCAAACTTACTCCCATAGTCTCTTTGCATTTACTAAAAGTCATGGCATAATTGAAGAATCCACTTCTTCTCTGCATAGTCATTTTTCCCAAAACAGCCCCTGGATTCTCATCCATGACTTCAGTGTGAACTTCATGTACCACTGTTGACAAAATCAAGACAGGGAGGTGCCTCAGCTGCTTCTCAAGCTCCCACCGCATGTGACTCACCAATAACATCCTTCCTGCCAGGCTGAATGCCACCTACTTTCCACCTGAGGCCTGATTTTCCTGGGTAGGGTTTCCTGGTTAGACAAACTGTGTGCAATGTGTGGGATGGATGGGGGAGGGTTAAAATAGCCATTATGCAAAAGGTTACTTCTGAGCGTAGTCTCCTGAAGTTCCAATGCCCTCATTCTTTTCTACTGAAAACCATGCTCTGTCCAGAAGAATCTCCAGAGAGTGGGGTTGCTAGGCTGTGAGAGTAATTAACCTTTCCAGAATTAATCTGAGGCCAGCAAACACCTTGTTGGGGCCTGGCATGTGATACATCCCTCTTAACTCAGAAGTCCAGCCTCCCAAACTCAGCAAGTGAGGGCCATCTTCAACCTGCTCTGGTGAGACCACACTGAAAGTGTGGCGTTTCATTTCAAACTCTGCATTTATTTTTCAAAATGAAAGTATACGTATTGATTATTTCTTAATATAAGAAGTAATTTGTGCTTATTTTAAAACCTTTCGGAGTACTAAAATATATAAAGTAGAAACTAAAAGTCCATCACCCATAATTCTGCACCAGAAATAACCACAGTTAATGGATGGAACTTACAGACTTTTTTCTGTGTGTATGTTTGAGTGTATTTTTTTTTCTTAGGAAAATAATACTAGTATATTTAACATCTTATAAACTATTTCTGGATTTCAAAGAGGTTGTGCTTTTCCTTCTATGTTAAAGTTTATAAAGTTACTTTTTAATAGATTCATTGATTTATCATTTTTTGATTCATTTACTATTTATTCATTTTCAATAATGTTTATTGAGAACCTATTATACGCCACGCAGAATAGTAGGCTACTGATTGATGCTGTTGTTTTTTATTATAGTAAAGCGCATATAACATCAAATTACTGTTGTAATCGTTTTTAAATATACAGTTCAGTGACATGAAGCACATTGGCATTGGTGTGTAACCATGACCACCATACATCTCCAGAATTGTTTCATCTTCCTCAACTGAAACTCTGTACCCCTTAAACAATAACTCCTCGTTTCCCCTTTCCCTGGCCACCACCATTCCATTTTCTGTCTCTACGGATTTGACTGCTCTAGTGAGTGAAATCGTACAATATTTGTCCTTTTGATTCTTGCTTATTTTACTTAGCGTAAGGCAGCGGTCCCCAACCTTTTTGGCACCAGGGACCAGTTTCGTGGAAGACAATTCTTCCACAGACGGGAGCGGTGAGGGGGTGGGAAATGGTTCAGGTGGTAATGCCAGCGATGGGGAGCGATGGGGAACCACTGCAGATGAAGCTTCGCTCACTCGCCCACCGCTCACCTCCTGCCGTGTGGCTCGGTTCCTAACAGGCCGCGGACCGATACTGGTCAATGGCCCAGGGGTTGGGGGCCCAGGGGTTATGTTGTAGCATGAATCACAATTTAGTTCCTTTTTAAGGATGAATAATATTTCATTGTATGTATATACTACATTTTGTTCATCCATTCACATGCTGATGGACACGTGGGTTGCTTCCACCTTTCGGCTATGGTGAATAACACTATGTACATGAATGTACAGATATCTACCTAAGTCTGCTTTCAATTCTTTTGGGTATATACCCAGAAGTGGAATTGCTGGATCATAAGATAATTCTATGTTTAATTTTTTGAAGAACTGCCACAGTTTTCCATAGCAGCTGTGCTATTTTACATTCCCACCAGCAGTGCACAAGAATTCCAACATATAATAGCTACTGTAATTGGTATGACGTAGTATCTCATTGTGGTTTTGAATTGCATTTCCCTAATGATTAGGGATTGAGCGTCTTTTCATGTGGTTACTGGCCATTTGTATATACCATTTTTGGACAAATGTCTACCCAAGTTCTTTGCCCATTTTTTAATTACATTGCTTATTTTTGGGTTCAGTTGTGGAAATTCTTTATACATTTGGGATACTAATCCCTTATCAGATATATGATTTGCAAATATTTTATCCCAATCTGTGGATGGCCTTTCACTCTGTCGATACTGTCTTTTGATGCACAAAAATTTTCAATTTTGATAAAGTACAATTTATCTATTCTTTCTGATTGAGTTTTAAATGGGACATAGGTCTGAGCTTTTATAAAAGTTACATTCTAGTGGAGGAGGCATAAATTCAAAAATTAATTACACAAATCCATACGTACTGTGTGGTAATTAAAGGTAGTTCTATGAGTGCCTAGACCAAGCTTATCCAACCTATTTGGTGAGAGAAGACTTCTTGAAGACCTGAGTAAACAGGAGTTAGGTGGGCAGGAATATTAGGAGGGTTGGGGGAGAGGCTTCTGGAATAAACGCACAGATGTGCGAAGGTCCTCGGGGAGGCAAAGGAAATTGGAAAGGCTGCCAAATTTGGACGAGGCAGAGTAGAACAGACTGGGAACAGATCAGACAGGGTGTTGAAGGCCATGCATTTATAATCAGGGCCAATCTGTTACAAGTGTTTGAAAAAAATACTGTAATTCTCATTTGAATAAGAAAGCGTGTGTGGGACAGGAGTGAGGGGTAGAGCTTGGGGGGTATAACAAGGGGTGTTTTTGTTCATATTATTATAAAAAAGAAAAACAGAAGTAACACCAGCTTTGATGATAATTAGATCCACGGTCTAAAATCACGATGCACAAACTCTCCTTAACTCTTAGGTCTGTTTTCCTCTTTATTTTGGCCACGTTATCTCACCCCGAAGATAGACTCTTTCCAGGTGTTAGGGATTGATAGGTTTGGGCCATTTATGGCTCCAAATTTCTCTGTGGCAATAGATTCCAAAGGAAGGGGAGAACTTTTCTCTCCTGTGTTGAGTACACATGAACTTCTGTGGCTTTTCTCTGGCCTATACTTGACCTTCAGCCTCGATGTTAGCAACAGTATCACCTTGGAACCTGTTACGAACCCAGATTCTCAGGCTCCACCCTAGGCCAACTGAATCAGAAGCTCCAAGGTGAGGCCTGGCAATCTGTGTTTTTACCAGCCCTCCAGGTAATTCTGACGCACACTCAGTTTTGAAAACGACTGCTTCAGACAAATCACTGTGACTGAGGAGATGGGGTCCAGTAACTGATCACTTCTTAGTCATATGCTCACCCCTGTGGCCTGGAGGGCAAGGTCCTATAATTGATAGAGCCACCATACTCTCCTGAAGTATTTGGTATAGAGGTGCTTTCCGAAGGCAAAGGAGGACAGCATGGATTGCTACTGTCAGAGCTGAGAAAGGACACCGGACAGACGGAAATCTCAGGAACAGACTGAAATCTCAGATGTCCGTCGCACTAGGGCAAATATTTGGGAAACCATTTGAAAGTGAGGGGACCCTACTGAAGACTTTTCAGCAGGAGAGACACCCAATTAGATATGCATTCAAACGATAACCATGGCTGCCTTGTGTCATTCTGACTGGGGACTCAGCTGTGGACATACAGAGAGAAGTTAGGAGGCCACTACTGCTGTGTAGAAGTGATGGTGGAAAAGTAGAGAGATTGAGAAATATTTAAGAAATGGATTCAAAAGTAGAGAGGTAGGGAAATGTTCAGGAAACGGATCCATCAGCACTCAGTGATCAACTGGACTTGGGACATGAAGGAAGGGGAAGTGTCTGGTTTGATTCCACCACAAGACGGTATGTATGTTGTCCCTTGTGCCAGGAAATTCTCTTCTCTGCTCTCTTTACCTGGCAAAATATTACTCCCTGGTCAGATCTCCGTCTAAGTGTCTCTTCTCTAGGGAAACTTGATCCTCCAGCCTCACTCCTAATGCTGTTTAATTTTCCTTCATATCACTTATCATATTTTATAACATTATATTCATTCACATAATTATCTCTTAAATATTTTAGCTCCTCTAAAATTCTCTATCATCCCTGAAAGCAGGAGCTGTTTCCCCCCAAGAGACAGGAAAGCCTAGTCATTAAGTACACGGACTCTGGAGCCAGACTGCTTGGGTTCAAATCTTGGTCCTGCTAGTGGTCAGCTATGTGATTCCATGCAATTCATTCAACTTCTCTGTGCCTTAGTTTCCTCACCTGTTAAATGGGTGGACGACTAGTCCTACTTCATGGAATGGCTGTGAAATATAAATTAGGTTACGTGTGCAAAGCCTTGCGAAGAGCTTTACCTAAGCATCAGCTCAGCACCAGCTACCTTAATTGTTCCCTTTGTTGTCCCCACCACATCTCCCAGTGTCTGGCATTGAGCAGGCACCCAAAAAATATCCTAACAGGAATGAAGAGTAAACGACGACCTTTCAGTGAGTGACTGTGTGAAGGTGGGCACTGAGAACTGAGCAGAGACAGCACTGGAAAGCGAGCATGGTGGTGAAGGGGGCAGGCAAGGTGGTGAAGTTCTGTGCAACATTTCCAGTGCCACCTGCCTCAGAGCCCATCAAAGAGAGATACTGAGGAACAGTAGGAAATGAGTCTGAGGCAGAGCAGAGAGGCCTGACAGAGGGGTTGTATTTAGTTTCCTAGCATTGCCATAACAAAGTATGAAAAACCGGGTGGCTTAAAACAACCAACACTTATTGTATCCCAGTTCTGGAGGCTGGAATTCCAAAATCAAGATGCTGGCGGGGTTTAGCTCCCTTAGAAGGCTCTGGGAGAGAACCCATCCTTGCCACTTGCAGTTTCTGGTAGCCCTAGGCATTCCATGGCTTGTGGCAGCCTAACTCCAATCTCAGCCTCCTTCTTCTCATGGGCATCTTCCCTCTATTTATGTCCAAATCTCCCTCTTCTCTTAAGGACACCAGTCATATTTGATTAAGGGTCCACTCAATTACAGGATGACCTCATCTTAACTAATTACATCTGCAACAATCCTATTTCCAAATAAATGTACATTCTGAGAATGTGAAGCTTGGGTTAAGACTTCATCGTTTCTTTCTTGGGGACGCAATTCAATCCAAACAGGGCAGATATCCATCGGGGGGTAACTGGCACTGGATGCTCTTTAGAGCCTGGGTCATGGAGAGATTAGCCCAGCGGTTAAGAGCACAGGTTATAGAGTCAGACAGACATGGAACTGACTCTTCTCTCCCCTATTTACTGGTTAAGGCCTTGGGCAAGTTACCTAAGTTTCCAAAGACTTAGCTTCCTCACCTGTAAAACAGGGATAATGAAAGTATTTACCTCTAGGTTTCCTTATATTACAGGAGGGAATGATTGAAAAGTGCTTAGCGTAGTGCCTATCACAGGGTAAGTGTTCGGTAAATGGTATCTGTTGGCTAAGCTTTTCTAAGGAGAGAATCTATCATGAGAAAGAAAGAGGAGCAAGGAGTAAACCCTGAACCAAGAGGAACCACCCCATTTTAGGTGAGAAATGACACAGGAGAGCAAGTGGGATGACAAAAATACTAGAAATGATTTCCTGGTGTTTAGGGTACACACTGATCCCTGTGCCTCACCTAGGCCAGTGAGTCAATACGGGTTTGCTGACTAAATTGAATGAATATGAAGGACACTTTTAGCTGGCAGAAGAGGAGTATTAAGAGTAGGTAGGTCGGGAAAGAGGGCTAAAAGTTACCTGTAAATCTCTGAAAGGCTCTCCTTCAAAAGAGAAATTAAACCTATCCTGTTAGTATAGAGCCAGAACTGGAGGATGGAAACTACAGGGAGAACCATTTTTACTCAATACTAGAAACATATGCTGAAGTCCTTACTCCCTGATGCCTGCAAACAGAGATGGACAGCACAAGGCAAATCATCTATAGAAGGTGTCTTTGTACTGGGCAGACGGCTGGATTAGAGGCTCAATGAGTTTCTTTCCACCCATGATTCCAATTTGGTAAAGAGGCCATAAACTGTGAAGGACAATCTAGGAGAGGCATTGACAAGATTTTAAAAAGATAGCAGTGGGCTTCCCTGGTAGCACAGTGGTTGAGAGTCCGCCTGCCAATGCGGGGGACACGGGTTCGTGCCCCGGTCCGGGAAGATCCCACATGCCGCGGAGCGGCTGCGCCCGTGAGCCGTGGCCGCTGAGCCTGCGCATCCGGAGCCTGTTGCTCCGCAGCGGGAGAGGCCACAGCAGTGAGAGGCCTGCGTACCGCAAAAAGAAAAAAAAAAAAAAAGAATCTATTAGAGGATACGCTCCCAAAAAACTGAGGGACTAAAGCAAGGAAGAGGAAGACTTCCTCTTAAGAAAACTTGGACCAAATGCAGGAGAAGAGAAGAAAAGGAAAATATCAGAATGATGAAGATGAAAAGTCTCAGGATGACAGATAAAAGACCTAGGGAACAACCATTCCACATAGGAGCCAGAAGACAGAGAACACTAGAAGGGCCGTATTCAAGTGAAGAAACAAAAACAAAAACAAACTAGAACTGATTGAACTAAGTACTGTTTTTGTTCACACTGAAAGGAGCTTTGCGGTTCTATTGAAAATACAGATTACTATAATGGCAGGCACTTTAAAAACTAAGCAAATTATGAAAGGAGGCAATTATCAACTCCAATAAAAACAAATAAAAAACTATACAAAAACAGAAATGTAATCACGATGTAAAAACTGGTGGCTCAGCTGGGTACAGTGATTCTGTAACTATACAACTGTATGGGAATGAATGCAATTTTAGCCAAAAGAATAAAGGAAGTTTGATGCAGTGGCAAGATCTTCAATGTAAGTATACCAGGGACCCATTAGAGTGTTTTAGGTATTATTTTGATATAACTATACTTGGAAGGTCATGATTAGAGGATGTATGTGAATATGTGTGTGTGTGTGTGTGTGTGTGTGTGAGAGAGAGAGAGAGAGAAAAATATACCTCTTCTCTTTTGTAAGAAAAAAGTAAACAAAATGCTTACAACCATAAAATAATCCAAATTAAAAAATAAAAAGATAAGAATGTTAAAATGTGGCTGCTCTTTTTTTTTTTTTTTTTACGGTACGCGGGCCTCTCACTGTTGTGCCCTCTCCCGTTGTGGAGCACAGGCTCCGGATGCGCAGGCTCAGCGGCCACGGCTCGCGGGCCCAGCCGCTCCACGGCATGTGGGATCTTCCCGGACCGGGGCACGAACCCACGTCCCCTGCATTGGCAGGCGGACTCTCAACCACTGCGCCACCAGGGAAGCCCGTGGCTGCTCTTTTAATAATAATAATCTAGGGTATAAAAGAGAACCACTGCCTATGGTATCTCTTTTCTAAATGGTTTGGTCTTTGTAAAATACAAAATATATAGTTTTAATAATTTTTAAATTAACCAAGGAAGAACAGAATAAATCTATCAATCAAATAAGATAATTCTGACTTTCTGGACCAGGCTAAAGTCTCCTCTCCCCCCACTCACCACCTTTTCTTTTTAAATAAGAGTTACATGGTAGAACGTCCCAAGTACCTGGTACATAGCTAGCCTCCAGAAAAACGCAGCTAACTCCTTCATCATAACAAGGGGTAAAATTCCAAGCTGGAATTTTCGCTTGGTTCATAGCATTTAGTTTGGCTATGAAAACAAATTAGTTTACAAAAATGCTTGTCTTCATAAAAGCATTGCTAGACTTCAGGAAGGGCAATAGTTCTTCTGCCAGCTTCAATAAAATGGTGACTAAACTAACAGTAGACACTCCCCTCCCCATCCTCAGTCATCAGCTTTCTAGCCATCCATCATTTAATGCACTGCTGAGAACCTTGCAGGAGTTCAGAAAACAACTGCCAACTGGCTGTCTTGCTGGGATGAGCTACGGCACCACTAGAGACAAGGAAGGGAAACTGATTTGTAGGAGGCCAACTTTTACAAAGCACAATTCCATTGGGCTAGTTACAACTATTCAATTCCCCAAATAAAAATAAAGGGCTTACTAAGTAACAAATTACACTTTCAAAGGAGGGAAAAAAATCTAGCTGTTGGATGATGATGCAATTTTGCTTTATTTTACACATTTATAGAGAGAGACTGTGTTTTCCTAAGATGCTGTATTCTGCTTCCGAAATATGTATCTTCTCTGATGGAATGTATTCTTTCATGAATTAAAGCCATTTTCTCCTTCGCTTCTGGAACTGGTCTGACACTAAAGCCATTCATGACTCACCAAAACAGGATAGCTTGTGACTCTTGCTCACAGCAGCCCATATGTCTGAGAAACATACTCGTCCAAACACGGCATATTTGGGTTGTTTCTGTTACTGCTGAGCCTCTCTATTAAACTCAAGGATCAAAGGCTGTGGGTGGCCTTGCTTTAATCCTTGTGTTTCTAAGAAAGGGGGTAGGGAGGGCTATTTGCATCCTCAGTCATGATAGGAATGACCTGCCATTAGGAACCAATTATTTTATTCATTAAGAATGTACTGAAGACCTTTTGCATAGAGGTGCTGATAGATACAAGGATAAAGTGCCATGATCACTGGCCTAGTGGGGGTACGAGCACATAAACAGATAACTGTAAAACTCTGTGGAAACGACTGTCGTAAGGAGAGGCAATATCGGCAAGACCAAGGCGAGAATCGAACCAAGCCTGAGATCCTCTGTACAGAAAGGAGAAAGAAAGAGTAAATGCGGGCTCCCTGAGGGAGTACCTAGAAGGAATCAGGCCTGTGAGAGGCACACTGAACATGTGCTCACTCATCCCAAGAAAAACCCATCAAGTTATTAGTAGTAGTAGCTTATTATCCCCATTTTTAAAATGTGGAAACATGTTTAGAGAGAAGCCACTTATCACATCAGTTACTTTCAAAGCATTAAAGGGCTTTTAAAAAAAACAGCTATAAAATCTCACACACACACACACACACACACACACACACACACACACACGCACACACACACATTCCCCAGAAGAAGGTATAACGCAAATTCCCCCGCTGTGATCTCAGCAGTGTCTAAGGAGAAATGGAAAATATTTAATTCAGGACAGTGTTTTAATTCATTGGAATTAAAATATGCATTCTTGACTGGTTGTAATAAATACTCAATGCCTGGTTTAGGTCCTTGGGAGTATATAGATGGATAAGCATATCTTCAGCCTTTGAAAAGATCATACGCTATTGAGGGCACAGCCTGGAACAATCATCAGGTCTTATCGATTTCACTTCCACTCTCTTCACTCTGTCTCCAATGCCATCAGCCATCCTATTTTATATACACTTTTATAATAGTCTCCTTACAGCTCCTCACCTCATTCCTTGCCTCCCTTCAATCTGTTCAGTGTAGCTAGAATGATCTTTGAAGACACATAGCTTCATTTTGCTTTTTAAGAAGGAAAACTGAATGTATCTCTAATCCCACTCTTTTCTCTAAAACCAACAAAATTCAATAAAAACAAAAAGAAACAAAGTTTATACTTCTTTCTCATTTTTACACCCCTCCACACACACACACACACACACACACACACACACACACACACAGTATTGTATATTACAAAGGGTTAGACTGTGAGCAAGTGAGTCCTACTAGTGGCAATTCTCTCCCATCACCACTAATTTTCCACAAAAAGCAATAAAGGAAAAACTAACCTTATTCAATGATGATGTTAATAGAAGAAAAGTCAACATAGTATCTAAAATACCAGCAAGAAGAAAGGGGAAAAGGAAATTTAAGGACTGACAACTGACAATACCCTCAAAAATCTTACCACAGATAAGATATTTGTTACCAAATATTTTGCTGCATTTATAAGATGTAAACACAAATTTTTGTGAATTCAAAGCTCAAAAAAGATTTAGGGACTCAAGGCACAACAGCAACAACGATAAGATAAATGAACTACACAAAAAGGTCAGGAATGAAATAAAAGTGAAAAACACAGCCATCACTGAAACCTGCATTAAAAGCACCATCTCTATGGGTAGATGTAATGTTAGAGCTATAGAAGCCTACAGACTTGAGGAAAGTGAGCTAAAGAAATTAAAAGCAATTTTAAAAAAGAATTCGAGGGACTGGTGGTCCAGTGGTTAAAAACCTGCCTTTCAATGAAGGGGACACAGGTTCAATCCCTGGTTGGGGAACTAGGATCTCACATGCCACTGGTCAACTAAGACTATGTGCCACAACTAGAGAGGCCGCGCACCTCAGCTACTGAGCCCATGAGCTCTGGAGTCCGCACACCACAACTGGAGAGTCCGCGTGCTGCAACTGCAGCGCCCACATGCTGTGGGGAGCCCGCGCACCACAACTAGAGAAACCTGCACACTGCAATGAAGATCCCACATGCCACAACTAAGACCTGACACAGCCAAATAAATATTTAAAAAAAAAAAGAATTGGAAAAAAATATTTATAGAAGACATACAAAGGAGATAAAACATACATATAATCGGTGTCACTGAGAATGTGATCAGGACAAATGAAAGAAAAATAAAGTAAATCAAATATTTAATTATGTCACTCCTCTGTTTAAAACTTCAAAATAGTTCCCATTCCTGACAGAAGGATCCAAAGCCTTACTTTGCTGACACATTTCTTCATGGTATACCTCTGTAGATATGGTTGAAAAGGTGAAGTAAAGGCCCAACGATGTAAGTCCTCAAACTTAAACAGGAATTTATTACACTGAGTGTGATGGTAAGCCATTGAGTGTTCTGAGAGGGTATGGCATGATCATCTTTGTGTTTTACAATAGAAAGTCTGGCTGCTGGGGTAGAGAGGGAGAAGACAGTTTAGATTATAGGAGTCTTACTAATTCTGTCTACCTTAGAATGAAACACACAGTAGACATTCAAGACAGGGTTGCTGGTTTGAAAGCAGCTCACCGGCCCTGAAATGTCTTCACCAAGGACTTCCATTAGTCAAAAGAGGGAAGTTTCCTTATAACCCATGTGGAGTTTTGCACCCAAGAAAATCTCTTTCATTTGTTTAAGAATTCTGAGTTGGCCAAGGGTTCATTTCGTTTTGACTTTGAATTACAAACATCTTCTCAGATGCATTTTAGGATGTTAATTACAACTGTGCAGAACTCTTGGTCCTTTACGGTACCCCAAGGCCCAACCTCAAATTTTAGAAATCTAAATTCACTTGGTTAAGAGCTTGCATATTCTCAGACATTCAGACAATTCTTCTCTTGGAGAACAGTAACAGATAATGTTCATCTGTGGAGCCAGGGCTCCAGTCTGGGTTGCATTTGTTGCATCCTACTTTTACAAGCTATTTTCTAAATGAAGGCTGTGAGGCCCCCTAATGCTTTGTTTAGCTTGGGCAGAGAATTCACTCTGATCTTAGATGGAATAAAAAGCACCATTTTCCCAGAAGCAACAAAAATTAGACCTGGTGTGCATAAACCCTTCATTTCTATGATCTAGAACACTAGCTTGTCGAAGGTCAAGAGCACCAGTTACATAATCAGTCTATACCACTTACTAGCTGTATAACTTTGGGAAATTTTCTTAAACTCTCTGGTTCTCAGTTTCTCCACCTATAAAATGGAGATAATAATAACATAGTCTTTATAGGGCTATTGGGAGTATTAAATGAGAAAATAGTTGTAAAAGTACCCAATATAGTTTCTGATCCATATTTAAGGGTTCAGTAAAAGAAAGTAATAATAACAACCTTGTAAATAGTAATGGCTATCTCCTGTGTTAATGTATAATGCAGCATCTTACACTTATAGGACATTATACAAATGTTTGTGAACTTTAATTTTTTTAGTTCTCAATATAAAATAGAAACTATGTTTTATCCAAAACAACAGAGGCGATACAAAATAGGTCACAAACATTTATAATAACAGATGACTGCTTAGTTAACATGCAATTTTGATAAGTCAATAGACAAATTATTCATCTATTAATTTTATAAACAAAATATTGGGTAAAGATATTTGAGTACCTACAATCACAATCCTTAGATGATGTACTAGACTTTCCCTAAATGTTTTCTCAGTAGAATATTAATTTTGTATTTCTTTTTTTAATATAAATTTATTTATTTTATTTATTTATCTTTGGCTGTGTTGGGTCTTCATTGCGACACGCGGGCTTTCTCTAGTTGTGGCAAGCGGGGGCTTCTCTTGTTGCGGAGCATGGGCTCTAGGCATGCAAGCTTCAGTAGTTGTGGCACGTGGGCTCAGTAGTTGTGGCTTGCGGGCTCTAGAGTGCAGGCTCAGTAGTTGTGGTGCACAAGCTTAGTTGCTCCGTGGCATGTGGGATCTATCCTGGACCAGGGCTCGAACCCGTGTCCCCTGCATTGGCAGGCAGACTCTCAACCACTGCGCCACTAGGGAAGCCCTAATTTTGTATTTCTTAAAAAAAAGTTTTGGGCTTCCCTGGTGGCGCAGTGGTTGAGAATCCGCCTGCCGATGCAGGGGACACGGGTTCGTGTCCCGGTCCGGGAAGATCCCACATGCCGCGGAGCGGTTGTGCCTGTGAGCCATGGCCTCTGAGCCTGCGCGTCCAGAGCCTGTGTTCCGCGACGGGAGAGGCCGCGGCAGTGAGAGGCCCGCGTACCGCAAAAAAAAAAAAAAAAAAAAAGTTTTATCGTTTAATAAACGGGGAGTATCTGATTGTTTTCTCTAAAAGAACTCACCAAAGTCCTAAATGTCCTGATGTGCAATATGCTTACCTACAAAAGGACCAGAACATGTATAATTTCCCAAACTTTTTGGCCTGGAACCATTTTTTATTCAGCATCTATGACCATTTCTCAGAACAGATGTTCTGCGGAAGTCACTTTGGGAATTACTATACTAGAAAATAGAGAGGATTATGCCCATTATTTTTATGAGGAACTATTGTTCACCTCTGCTAAGTTAAGGGGCCATGAGGAGTGCCTAAGAATAGAAGTGTTGGGGGATTTCTGTCAATTCTACTCCTCTTCCTGATGTAAAACTCATGTAACAGGAAAGAAGCAAGTGGGAGAGATAACCTAGGTCATGGCAATCATTTGAGCCTGGAAGTCAACTGTCAGCACTCTGTCCTATGGTTATAAATTCCTTCATGAGGTCTTTAGTTCTATTAACCATCTCCATCTTCCTTCAGGATGTCTTTAGTTCTATAACCATCTCCATGGCATATTCTGCCAACCCTCTGGCTAAAACTGATGATCTGGGTGGAAACCAACTTTGAGGTTCCCTGGGACCTTCAGAGTCTATCCGTGTTCCATAAAGCATAGAATGCTGCCCAGAGTGGAAAGGTATTTGTGAAATTTATGTCTGAAACTTTCCTTTATTCCAGTTACTCTTCTTATTGTCTTGTTCCAACTACAAATAAGCTTTCCTCTAGCCAGATTCTCCATTTGACTGTCCCCTGGTTCTTACCCTTGCTGAATCATTTTCAAGGTTTAGCTTAGCACTCTCCCTCTTGGAAAAACACAGAAGGACAGCTGTCTCTCTCTTAGCAGAGTCTCATGACCTCCTGAATATGCCTACATTCTTCTCTACCAACATTCCTATGTCCAATCTCTTAGTTGTGTATCATGAATGCAAAAGAATCCAATCACGTTAATTAACCTGCTCACGTGTATCCCTTTGAGCAAATATACAGACAGGACAGACCTAACACAGGATGCCCACACTTGTTCTTGACATACTTCATATCAATATTTTAAAGTATTACCAACACTCAGTGTGTATGAAAAATTTAAAAGCTCCATTTACTACCAGCAGTCCTTATGGGCTGCTTGTAAATTATTGGTGAAGAGCTGCACCAATCCCCCCAGTTCTGTAGATTTTCAAGAGAAGTATTTAATCCCCAGGAAATGATGAAGAGCATTAAAGGTTTAACAGGATGCCTTCTGGGGTCTCATTTATTAATTTAACAAATATTTATCGAATGCCTAAAATATGTCTGACACTCAACAAGGAATATAATGATCAACAAAACACAAACCTGGTCTTTAGTTTCACAGTTTACCGTGAATGGGGAGGGCAAATTAAGCAGGCAATTATAATGGAGCAGGTTAAGTGTTAAAATAGATCTCGAAACAGGTGTTCCCATTTTGCCAATGAGTCTGGGAGGAATATTCAGGGAAGGCTTTCCAGAGAAGCCTTCCTCTAATCTTCTAATCAGAGACATGAATAATGAGCAAAACTTAGCCAAGCAACTACAGGAGGGGTTCCGGATGGAAGGCATGGGAGCCCACTGACAGGAGAGAAGCCTTAAAGATTATTGCAATTGCAGGGAAGGATATGGATGAGTATGTGAAGGGCATAATTTCGTTTGGGAACTGTAGCGGGTGGGTGTGGAAGAAGAGCAGAGGAAGCTGGAGAGATGCGTGTGAACCACAACGTAAGAAAAGCTCGATACAGTGGCAAGGACTTTAACGTGCAGGAACCCACCAGGGTGTCTTAAAGCAGAAACTTGATGTGATTGGATTTGCATTTTAGAAAAATCCCCTCTGATTCTCTGGAACTCAGAAGTGGATGTCCAGTTCTCAAAGGAGGATTAAAGAACCAGGGAAGAAGTGCAGGCGATGTCTCCTGGGTCCTCCTTCAAGCCTCGGTTTTTCTGAGAGTTGTTTGGTTTCCATCCTCTAGGTGGCTTTTGGCCAGCCTCTCCTGAATGACCAAGCCCACCCACAGCTGCACTGCCCTGGCTTTCTGCAGCCTGGAAGAGACGCTGTCGGTAGCCAACAATTTATCTCTGTACCGTTCTCCAGTGCAGCAGTCAAAAGCCTTAAATCACTGGACACACCCCGGGAGGGAAGGTTGGGACCACATTATTTCATGACCAGGAGGAACATGAACTTTTCACTTGGGGAATGGCACAAGCAGTATCTCTAGGACCCAAAGGGATTCCACGGAGCAAGGAAGGTGGACACCTGTCTGGATTGAGCGACTGATCCACACAGGGGCCCTGTGGCTGAAAAACAAATGCCCTGGATATTAGCTGGCTCTGATCCAAGAGCTCCAAAGCCCTTTCCTATCTGAAGGAGGCCACATCTCTTCCCGGGTGCAGCAATTTCCAATTACTTTAGGAGGAAGAAGGAATAGGGAAAATTTCACAAAACGACAGCCAGTCCCCTCCGGGAGGCCTGTCCTGAAGGCTGCTCACCTCGGAGCGCCTTACACGCTGCCCACCCACATGCTTCTTTATGAAGTTCAGCCAGCAGAGCCCCCAGTCCCCAGAGGGAAATGGCCTAATTAAAATCACACCTCTCGCCGCCAAACTGGATATGCTAGTCTCAGCTCCAAGAATGTCTTGGAAAAGTATCCGGAGTTGAGTGAGTCTTTCCCAGAAGGGACTTTTTCTTGTAAAAAAAGAAGGCAAATACAGCAGCTGGAGAAGGGGGAATCTCAGTTTTAAATTTTCTGCTGGTCCAAGGCTCACTCCTCTTGCTTTCCCTCTGCGCCCCTGTTTCTTGTTACGTGTTATGGGACTTCCATCTCCCCTCTGCACATGAATCTTGTAAGCATCACGGGAGGGAAAATTCCTCATCTAGCATGACAGCTTGTGTAATGCAGTGAAAGAAGGTAAAAACATCAGGAACAGCAAGGTTGTGTTTGTTTTCTGACTTTTACCTTTTAATAATGGCGCAGGGTATTTTATCGTTTGAAACCATGGTTCTCCTACGTATGAACCAGGGATAGCAAATACCTCAGGGGGATGAAAAGTGCTTGACACATTCTGAGTATCTGAAAACTAAGACAGCTGCCTTCATTATGCTTAGCAGACTCCATTGCATTGCAGTTACTGGAGCACGGCGTGAAGCGATTGTAAAGAATTCTGGAACGCCTGCTCAGCAGCCATTAGACCTTCGAAAAGTGACCTGCCTCCACGAGCCCCAGTACTGTCCTCTATAAAAGAGGAATTTGGAACAGCCAATCTCTAAGATCCTCTCTAGGTCTAATGGCTGAGAATTTTTTTTAAAAATTGATTTTATTGTTCACTTACACACTCGATCAATGAATATTTCAACTAAAATGCAGTCTTTACTCAGCCCTTACTGTATGCCATATACTGTATGTGAGAATACAGCATGTCAGCTATCATAGCTCCTTTGCGAGGGGAGTTTGACAAGCTTGCCCTGATGGCCAACTACCTCTGGTTGGGTTCGGATGCTTCCTGCCTCTTGGATCTGGCCAGCAGCTTCCCCAGGAAGGTCAGCCTCCCACCCCTTGTTTGCCCCTGCAGCGCCAGACTGACCTGCTGCAGGTCCTGACTTTCAAGTTTCCTTTACTACTTCCAGACCTGGGGTGAAATGCATAGCACAGGGAAGGAGACCAGATTTTCTGAGCAGTTGTCAAAAGAGCCAAATGCGGCAGCCCAGGAGCATATGGAATATTAACTGTGAGAAACCACAGGCAGAAGGGGGGCTGAGACCCACTTCCTTCCTCTGTCATGTCGGCCATTCTGAGGAATGGGTTCTCCATACTAACTGCCTAGAGATGGCCCAAAAGACCAAGTGGGTCCACCTCTCATGATACAGCCGGGTCTCCTCATGGTTGATCATCAAACAGTGGACAGCAGTGTGCTGTATCACCCTGCATGCAAGTCCATCCCTCCATGGCTCACTCTACTCTTCTCACATTCCTGCTACCCTGAGATGGCACCTGCTGAAACCGAGCATTTGTGCTTAGTCCTTGCATCGAGCTCTGTTTTCTGGGGAACCTGGGCTAAGACCATACAATATCCTATTTACTTCTCACAACAACTCTACGGCATAGGAAATCTTTTTATTCCCAATTTACAGAGGAGAAGAAATGTTTAAAGATGTGAAATGAATTGGCCAATATCACAAAGCAAAAATGAAAAGACAAGTTAACATTTAAGCCAAAGACTATCTTACTTCCAAGCCAACAGTCTTAACCAATGTCTCATATCTATGATAAAATAATTTTTAGGGCTTCCCTGGTGGCGCAGTGGTTGGGAGTCCGCCTGCCGATGCAGGGGACACGGGTTCGTGCCCTGGCCTGGGAGGATCCCACTTGCCGCGGAGCGGCTGGGCCCGTGAACCGTGGCCGCTGAGCCTGCGCATCCGGAGCCTGTGCTCCGCGACGGGAGAGGCCACAACAGTGAGAGGCCCGCGTACCACACACACACAAAAAATTAAAATAAATAAATAAATAATAATAATAATTTTTAATGAAACATGCAATCAGTAAATATCTACTGAGTACCTCCTATGAGTCAGGTGTAGGGTAAATAAAACTCACACAAGCCTAATTCATAAGATGCTCAATATTTTTTGAACACATATATTAGAGTAAGCAACTTTAGTTACTATGAGAAACACCATAATCTCAGTGGATTAATACAATAAAACACATTTTTCATTCACATAACAGTGTAATGAGAATATTCCTAGTCATCAACCTTATAAGGATGATAATAGAGTTAAGAATAAGTTCAGGGTGGTATGAAACCATCTAGAAGGGATCTAAACTGTTAGAGGAACAGAGAAAAATGCTCTGTTTAAACTGATATTCTCAAAAATGAGTAAGAATTGACCAGATGAAAGGGCTGGGTAAAAGTGGTGGGGATGTCTTTTTGTTTTGTTCTGTTTTTTTAGATTTTCTTAAAATTGCATATTTTTAAAGAGCAATTTTAGGTTTACATAAAACTTGAGCATAAAGTACAGAAAATTTCCATATAACTCCTCAAGGTAGAGAAAATTTCCATGTAAGTCCTCAAAGTACAGAAAATTTCCATATATCTCCTCTTCCTCTCCCCACTCCCTTCCTTTCCCCTATTATTAATATCTTGCATTCCCGTGGTACATTTGTTGCAATTGATAAACCAATATTTGTAAATTATTGTTAATTAAGGTCCCTAGTTTACATTAAGGTTCACTATTCGTGCTGAAGTGTTCTAACAACCCCATGACAGTTAACCATATGTCAGGCAGAATTGGGATGTAGTTTACTTCAGTCTCTTCTAGCTTTTCCTGCTTCAGTCTTTGCCTTCTGCATTGCCAAATTTACCCTCCCACTGGACTGCTCTAATTATGAAATTTTACTCTTCAGAATTCATTCATAGCTACCCAGCATTGTGAAGATCAAGTTCTCAAGTCCTCATCTGCCTAGATTTGAAGGTCTGCCTACTTCTCCATGCTCACCTCCTACTGCTTCCCTATTTTTCACCTGCTATTCCGGCAAAACTTCACGATTTGGCAATCACATAGCACAATTTATGTGAAACTGTATTTTCTCTCTACCTTTACTTAAGCCACTCCTTCTGTTTGGAACACCTTCTCCCCCACTGACGTATGCTCATATTCTGCCTGCCCATCCTTTAAGAGTCAGCTCCAATGTCAATTCTTAGATTTCCATGATTTCTGCAGTTGATGATCTCTCTTTCCTCTGGGTCTTTCCATACTTAAACTTCCTGCTTCTTATGAGACACTGAGTACATCATGCCTTGTATTTTATGAAGCCCTTTTCACTCATTACCTTCCCAAAAGTGAAAGCCACACTTACACATCCTTGTTGCCTCCATGATACAAAGCGTAGGACTGCTCACTTAGCAGGTGCACAAGTATGTTTAGGTGTTGTCTTGTCATCAGGACTTGATGTGTCCTTTTTCTCCCCTTTATTAGATTCTAAGGCAGAATTCTTACCCCGATTATACTAGGATGAAGAATACACAATGACTGCCTCTGGTCTTTGTATTCCGGGTGCAGAGCAGTTTTACCAGTGGAATGGATGGATGCTTAATCAATGTACCAATAGAATAAACGAACCAGTTCCTCTGTCTCTGAATTTACAGCACTCTATGACTCTAACCTGTCCCTCTATGGATTTCAACCCCGATATAGTAGTTGCTGTTGATGCCCACACAGATTCCCTTCCATCCCTCAGCAATTGTGAGTCACAAACAGATCACTGCACTCACAGCTAAACAATTTCCCTTGGCCAAGGGTGAGTTACTCAGACAGCCTAGGAGGTAGCTCTTACCTTCAAACCCCTTGGAAACCCGGCAGGCACAAGAATTAACTGATACAGGATCATAAAACTGGATCCTCTTGCCTCAAGATGGGGCAACTCTGTGGCATCAATGGTGCTTCAGAGTAGCCCATTAGACAAGACTGAGGCTTTGCCTGGCTTCTTCCTTTGCTCTATTAGCAGAGGTCTTTTTTCCTTTTCTAAGTGAGTGCCTCTACTACTGATGAATTTTAGAAAGCAAGGGAAACTGCGAATACATACATACATACAGATATACACACACATACGCATTTTCGTGCATCTCAAACACAAACAAAAACGTCTATAACCCAATCTCTGTGTGTTATCAACCTGTAGATCCAGCAATATCCTCCCACTGATGCACCCTTTTTGCTCTCTACGTCTCCAAAGAACAAGTACAATCTTTGATTTGTTCCCATCATAATTTCTCATTCCTCTTAGAATCAGAAGTTTGGTCTAAGTCCTTGTCCATTCATTTGTAACCCAAGGCCATAACACTATGCGTTTTGCATTTTTCCAAGAGTTAACTTCTTCATATCATAGCTTCCATATTTTTTTCCTTTATATTTCTTTTTCCCCCTGAGATCACAGCTGAATCTCTACTGGCTCTCAGGGACCATGTAGCAATAATTCGAAGTGGCTTGGTAGAGAGTTCCATGGCAGAGGGCCAGTTCTCCCTTCCAACAACTCAACCCAAAGAGAAAGGAGGAGAAAAATAGAGCACCCTGGAGGCAAGAATCCTTGAAAAGTCCCTTCTCACTTAGTGAGAATGAAAAAGTTCTATTCATGACTTTTACCACCAGGTTTAGGCCTCTGCTGAAAAACAACAAGGAATTTGGAATATCTGTTTAAAATGAGTGTAAATATTTACCCACATATGCTGAAATATTCTAGTGACATTTAGTCTGATGCACACTGCCAGGAGAGAAGCAAGCTTCTGAGCCAAACACAAGAATATTTTTTTTAATCTTCCCTGGGAGTAGAGCAAACATTTGCAATGATATAAAATGTATTAAATTCACTGGCCCTGGAATTCATAACTGGTTATGCATCAAGTATTATCATCTTGTTCAGAACCCCAGTGTTTACAAACTCTGCATTCCTTACTCTTCTCGTTAGTCTTCAAGAGCATGAACAGGGTTATTCATATTAGTATCATTATTATAATTAAACAAGCAGCAACGTATGCACATATGTGTCTTAATGTTGTAATAATCTCATTATGATTATTAAATATATGCCTCTTCTTGTAGAGTGCTTAATCACCGGCAAAGAATTTTTACGCTTCTGATCTAGGACATAGTAGGTACTCAAATGTTTGTTAATCAATCACTCCCACATACTTTATGGTAGACTCTTTGCTAAGCACCGTACAAGCATGTTCTCATTTAATAGGAGGATAGGAGGATGGTGAACTAAGTAGGGTATTATTTTTCATTTCCACAGGTGAAAAATCTGAGGCTCAGAGAGGACAAATGATTAGAAAAGGCATGTGATTAACACACATGCACTGAATGCCCATTATGTGCAATCAGACATTGCACTAGGTGTTGGGGAAACACACACACACACACACACACACACACACACACACACACAATCGACCCCTGCCAGGGAACTTACAAGGATTAGTGAGAGAGGAAGGCACATAAATAATTAGAAAAGATATCAACAACTGCTACCAGTGGCTTAAGCACAGCAACAGGAACACAGGGAATAAGGCAAATACAAGATAAAAGTTAAATGATAGAGATTGAGACCCATGTTAATACTGAGCAGGAGTGTGTGTGGAAGAGGGTGGAGGCTGTGCTTATGGAGAGCATCTCAGGTGGTATATGCTCACATCATGTATAACACAGTGGATGCACAATGTCCATCAGGGACCTGAGATGCTTGCTCTGGTTATAACTGAGGGCACATGCTGGGAAGAATGGTGGAAGGTGCTGAGCTCTCAGATTTTGGTACCACGAGGGGCTTTGAATGCAGTGTTAACGAGTTTGGATCACACAACAAGCAAATGGCAGAGCCAGGACATAAAATCCTTAGGTCTACTTAGTAGAACTCTCCATCACCCCTAGTAATACTCCCCTACTCTGTGTATGCATGTGTGTATGTGTGTGTGCTTAGGAGTCCACATGTGCACACTATTTCTGCATTTTTATTTCACTTTTTAAAGCTATTCTTTTGACATACGAAAAGCTGTACATAATTAATGTATACAACTTGATAAGTTTGGAGCTAAGTATACACCCATGAAGCCATTAACACAATCTAAGCCATAAACCTATCTATCACCTTCAAAAGTTTCCTCCTGACTTATTTATTGTTATTATTCTGTGACAAGAACATCTAATATAAGATATTTCTGCATTTTGAGGGGTGTTGGCAGAACTGGTGAGGAGTGGATATACAGCCACGAGCAGGACAAATCACAAAAGTAGCTCTATTTTGAACACATTCAGTGACTGGAATCAAGCTGAGAAAAGTTATGTACAGAAAAGACTTGTTGAAGATTTCAAATTAGAGAAAAGGAAGTTTGTAATTGCATAACAACATTTGTGAGTTCCTTGGAGCTGCTAAAGTGTTTGGATGTTGTGTATTCTTTGTAAATTGCTAATGTTCTTTGTGGACACACTTACCAGGATGCTTTTATTTGTTTGTTTTTTTAAACTGATTATTCTTTGGAACATTCCATCAGGTCTGCTATCAGAGCTGAATGATCCCCAGGACTGAGTTAGTGAGATCTGAAAGAAGAGGCTCAGGTCTGTTCCCCCTGCTTCAAATCTTTCCTCCATTTATTCATGTGGTCAATTTCCATTCATTCTGTAGGTCTCAGAGAAGCCTTGCTTAACCTACACCTAGGCTGGTCCTCTAGGTACGCACCTTTTTAGTACTCTGTACTTCTCTGTCATGTAACTTATCACAACTACAATTTAAATAACCATTTATGTAATTGCATAGTGTTCATGTCCTTTCTCTGCACCATTCCATGTAATGCTTGGGCAAAGGGAGAGTGTGGTTCACCGCTGGTACTCAGTAGTCATTCAGTAAGTGTGAGTTGAATGAATTAATGAAAATCAAACTAAAATCAGGATAGATCATCAAGATAGCCAATCTGGTATGTATGTATGTATGTATGTATGTATGTATGTATGTATGTATGTATTTATTTATTTATTTTTGCAGTAAGCGGGCCTCTCACTGTTGTGGCCTCTCCCGTGGCGGAGCACAGGCTCCAGACGCACAGGCTCAGCGGCCAGGGCTCACGGGCCCAGCTGCTCCGCGGCATGTGGGATCCTCCCAGGCCGGGCCACGAACCCGTGTCCCCTGCATCGGCAGGCAGACTCTCAACCACTGCGCCACCAGGGAAGCCCCAATCTGGTATTTAAATAAGTCATTAGCATCCAAAGGATTCCACTAGTGTTTACAAAGAACGAAATTAACCTTGTGGCATTAAGAACGATGGCTTCAGTTAACATTTATTGATTAGATGCTAGGTACCAGGCTCGGCACTAAGCATTCAATGTGTATTTTCTCATTTCATCTTCACAGCAACTTTATGACTTAGTAATGGTGGCTGAGACAGAGATTTGCATTCTCCTTTCATAATATAAAGTTGCTGGTAGGAAGTGAGTGCTTGCCAGGGACTTTATTCAAGCCCCTGTTGCATCTACATGGGGCAGAGTGAGCAGCTCTGGTCAGTGAAGCATGAGCAGAAGAGATGTGTCACTTTTGCATTGAGGCACTTGAGTGTCTGGCATTCTGTCTCCATGGTCTCCCTTCTCTTTCTGCAGTGACCTTGGCAACTTAATGTTAAAGATGGGAGCCACAAAGTGGAAGGAGACTGAGTCCCTGAAAATCTGCATGGATAAAAATCTCCCAAACCTGGCTAATTCTTACTGGACTAAGACGTGAGTAGACAATAATCTTTCCCTTTAATAAGGATGCACTAGGATTTCAAGTTTTATCTGTTACAACAATTAGCATCACTTATCCTAATAAAGGTACAGTTAGTATGGCCATCGTGCAGAGGAGGAAAGTGATGCTTAGAGAGGCTAAGTGACCTCCTCAAAGTTACATAAATGTTAAGCAGGTAAATGGTTATGGAGTGAGGACTCCATAGTTTCTTTGGGGCGGGGGCACTTAAGTAACTATCTGTTTAGAAAGGCGTAACTTAGGAACCTGAAACTTGCATGACATATTACACGTGCTAGAGAAAATGTCAGCTGTCCAACATCAAATAATGGGGGCATGGCTAAGGAAGGTTACGAGAGGCTTTAGCAGTTCCACTTCAAGCCAGCTTGTGTCATCATCATTGAGTTCATGTATTTGTATTCATACGTGCCAAATACATTACATAAATATCTCTAATACAGTAACTACAAGAGGCAGATGGTTTATGCCCATTTTACAGAGGACAAATTCGAGGCTGAGTGACTTGCCTAAGCCTCTGTAGCTAAAAAGCAAGGTGGCTGAGAGTCAAGTCCAGGTCTGCCCAATGCTCTGTATCTCAGTCAACCTGCCTTTGAGCTCAAAAAGGTTTGACTTTGCGAGTCTCAAATTGAGGCACAGATAATACCCAATCCTTCTTTTACATTCTCCAAGGTTATGCACGTTTCAAGTCCATGACCAATAATATTGGTTCTTTACCAGGTCCTCGTGTTTTCATATTCTGCCTAATTGTTCAGGATCTTATAAGAACATAGCCTGGTAGACTTTGTTTCGTTCAGTTTGCAAATCAGGAGAAAGGGATTTGGAGAAAGAATTCAGAGCTTGCTGAAAGCCCCTTGAACATGGGTCTGTTAAACCCAAGATCAGAGGTGTTTCCACTATCACATAGAGGCAGGAAACTGAGGAAGATCCTCACAGAGTACTAGATGAAGACTGAAATTTGCAGCAGTGGTCTTCAAACATCACTGTGCATAAGAGTCAGTTAGGAACTTGTTCAAAATACTAACCTCTAGGCTCAAATTCAGAGATTCTGATTCACTATGTCTAAAATCACAACTAGGAATCCAGATTTTTACCAGCTTCCCAGCTTAATGTGCTGCAGACAGACTTCTATTTTAGACCCTACTAACCATCAGGCAGGGCCTCCAGTTTGGCCTTTAGTGAAGGTCAGCTTTTTAAATCCTTTACTGCTGTTCCCAGCACTGAGGGAGAAAATGACACATCTCCTTCTGGAAGGAGGCGGAGGCCCGGTGCTTCCAGTTTTGAGCATTCTGCTCTTGGCTTCCGTTCTCTGTGTCGATTAGGCCTTTCAAACCAATTATCATTATATATTGCTGAGATTTATAGTCCTTGGTATTTGAGGTTACAGGACTTCCGTTCTCAGGAAGAAGCTCCATGCCATCACTTCTAATCAGCTCAGCACAATGTCTGATTTCCCCTCTGTGAGAGGGCACGCAGCTCCATTAGAGTATTAGTAGCCAGGCAGAGCAGCCTCAATTGCAGTGCTCGGGGAAACATAAAAATTGGCTTTGGGGGGGATCCAAAGTTTTAAAGAATTGTCCTCCTTATTAAAATCAACTCAGTGATTCAACAAAAATGACTAAGGAAAAAAAAAAAAATCCCTGGCTTCCAATACGTAGGGTGTCCTACATTAAAAGTTACTCTCCCCACAGGGTAGGCAAGATGGTCTTCCCTGGGCTTATGTCGAGAGGAGAATTGCTGTCAGGTTCAAGGCACAAAGAGCAGGCAGCACAGTTTCTGAAGCACCTGTTTATTTAATATCGACTAAATACTGAAGGAATGAATGAATGAATGAACAAGCAGATGAGTACAAGGCAGCTGGGTGCACATCTTCCGTAACTGTTATTTAATTCATCTGTTCATCTATCCACCCATCCACCCACTCTTCACTTAAACAATAATTGAGTACTTGCCAGTCATTACATTAAGATCATGAGAAATTCAGGCACAAAACTAAATATTCTAATCGTACAGAATTTACAGTCCATTCAAAAAAGGCATGTGATGCTTCCCCATTGCCTATAAAATTGAGAATTTCTGAAGACCTTCTGTGTGTGCTCCTAGCCTACATTTTCAGCCTCGTTTCTCAGTCCTCTTGTCACATGTAACAAGTCCGTATGTTTCTCTGTACTTCCTTCTTCCTCACACTAAAATATCCGTCCTCCTTCATTCATGTGTGTGTGTGTCCGCACCCCACGCATTCTTCCAAGGCTGTTGAAAACCTCCCTTTTATGAAGTCTGTTCTGACCCTCCCCTTAGGTAAAATAATCCCCTCGTTTGAAAGGCCACAACAGTTTTTAACAATTAATGGGTGTAATTACTCTTTGCTCTGTCTCACAGATAGTTTTGTTGACTGGCAACTCATGAACTTTGATCTTCTATGACTGAAAAAATCAGGAAAGTCTCAGTAATCTTTATAACCCTTATAATGCCTTGCCAATATTAAGAGCTCAGAAATTTTAGTGAATTGAATGGAGACATCCTCCAGCAGGATGGGATTACCCCTGAGGTCCTCCTGTCAAATTTCTATCCTAACGTTGTAGGCAATAGCCAGCCTAATAACAATAGTATTCATGTTAACAGTTTATTGACTACTTACTCTTGCTAAGTACTGGTCTAATTATTTTTCATTTTTTATTTCACATCTTAATGCCTCCTTGTTGAGAAAGCTACGGCCACCTTCATTTTATTTTATTTTATTTATTTTTTTAACATCTTTATTGGAGTATAATTGCTTTACAATGGTGTGTTAGTTTCTGCTTTATAACAAAGTGAATCAGCTATACATATACATATGTCGCCATATCTCTTCCCTCTTGCGTCTCCCTCCCTCCCACCCTCTCTATCCCACCCCTCTAGGTGGTCACAAAGCACAGAGCTGATCTCCCTGTGCTATGCAGCTGCTTCCCACTAGCTATCTATTTTACGTTTGGTAGTGTACGTATGTCCTTCATTTTAGAAAAGAGTATCTGTTGCCTAGAGTGACCCCAGGTTTGCCTGAGGTCCAGGTGTGTATGTTCCAGGACTTATCCTTTTGACCATTAGGAGATTCCCCTCCTCCCCGCCCGCCACACCTTTGGCTGGATTTCACAGAGTGTAAGCAGCACCTAGAGAAGCATCATCTCTTGTAAGAAGCAATTCCTGAAGTCATCCCGGTTCTGGAAGAACAGTTGAGGAAGAGGAAACTCATTCTTAATTCCCTGCTGGGGAAATACACACTGTACAATGCCTATACAACTATATATTAATGGTCTACATATATATTTCTTGGTCTGAGCAAATGCCACCTATGAATGGAAAAATGCTCTGGGATCCATGTTCCATAAAGAATATACTGCCTTCCTAGGAAGGGATTCCTCCTTCAGCCCCACTACAATTTCTATTCCATTTTAAGATTTGGTTCTCTTATATCCACAATTCTTTACTCACTCCAATAAGAAAACAGCTGGTCTGGCTGAGATATGAAATTTTATGTATGGTTCCTATACCCAGAGAATTATATAAACCTGGGTCAGTGGACTTAGAATATCTAGTCCAGCAATCCTGTTTATGTACCATGCTACTTTACGTAACCTAAAGTCCCTATTCTTTAGAATCTTCAGAGTGGAAAAGACATAATTACATTAAATCTGGCTTCCAATCCAACAAAGCTTATCAGAAAACAATATTGGTCTCTTCTGCCATTTTCCCCTGTACTCTCTTCTCCACCACAATAATTTCTGACTTCTTCGACAGTTGTCTTATATGTCTATTAAATCAGTGCTGTCTCCCTACCACGAACCACTGGTATCTACCATAAAAACCTGTGATAAATCATTGTCTCTAGCCTCTGCACTGTGGAGTTTGCACAAAGTTGTCTACATGGACATCTTCTTTGGCACAGACTACACTTAGTCATCTGGTATACCATGCCCCCAGTCCTATGTGGCAACTCATCATTTTCCTGCTAAGGGAGATTTTTTCTTCCTTCACTTGGTGAAGTCCCACAGTAGGGCTGCTTGGTTTCCTAAGTGATAAAGAGCTTATTTAGAGAGCTCTTCCCATTCTACCCACCTTTTACTGCCCAAGCTCCTTCTTTTTTTTTTTTTTTTTTTTTGCGGTACGTGGGCCTCTCACTGTTGTGTCCTCTCCCATTGCGGAGCACAGGCTCCGGACGCGCAGCCTCAGCGGCCATGGCTCACGGGCCCAGCCGCTCTGCGGCACGTGGGATCCTCCCGAACTGGGGCACGAACCCGTGTCCCCTGCATCGGCAGGCGGACTCTCAACCACTGCGCCACCAGGGAAGCCCCAAGCTCCTTCTTTTATGATGCATTTTTTCTCAGCAAACCCATTGTCCAACTGGATTGTATACTCCAGTTTTCAGCTCTCTCCTCTGCTCATCCTTCCACACACAGAGTATTATTAAATGTGTCTGCATATGTCTGTACCTACTTTTACTAAGTAGTCTCCTCAGTTCCCAGTTTATTAGATTATGCAAACAGGGGCTTGGGACAAGCTTAACATCTTAGACCAGACCCGAGGTCCATCATCAGCACCTTTGCTATATTTACGAAGTATTTTCACACTCAACATTTCATCCGATGCTTACAGAAGCCTTATATAAAGTGTGACATGTATCATTATCCTCATTTTAAAGATTAATAAAATCTGGCCAGCACACATTACTTTAGTAGTTATGATATGCTAATGTCAATACTTGGATTTGAGAGTAAAGAGATGAGTACGCCACAGGTGCCCCTTAGGAACTAACAGGCTGATGAAGAGGGCATGACTAACACTATTTCCCTTCCTCCTCCATCACTTCGTCTTCCCTTCTACCTATCCACCTTTATTTCTTCCTTCCTGTTTTTCTTTTTTTCTCTTCCTCTTTTCTTTCTCTCTCCTTCCTTCTTTCCCTTCCTTCCTTCCTTTTATCTTTCCCTCCCTCTCCCTTCTCCCCTCTTTTCTCTTGCTCTGTTTCACTCTCTCTTTTTCTTTCCAAAATGAATTTTTGGAATACCCACTACATGCCAGGCTTATGCTACATATTAAGGAAACTTAAGGAAACTAAGATTTACTGTATCTTAAGACTATACCTAAGTAGGCATTTTTATATGTGCTCTGATTTTTTTAAAATTGAAGTATAGTTTGATTTACAATACTGTGTTAGTTTCAGGTATACAGCAAAGTGATTCAGTTATATATGTATATTTTTTCAAATTATTTTCCATTATAGGCTATTGCAAGACATTACAAGAATGTGCTCTAACTTTCAGCCTTCAAAAGAACCTTAGTAAGTAGACATTATCATCACCATGTTTTGTTTTCCTCCCTTTATAAAATTAAGCATGGAGAAATGGCTTGCTCAAGGTCATACATCTGAGGGGGTGGAGCCAGGATTTTAATCCAAATCTGCCTCTAAAACTCAGATTCTCTCACCTCACATTAGCAGACCAAGCATATAATCACAGTCCAATGCAGCAGGAACAATCAGGCAATTGAATTGAATACAAAGTTCTGTAGGAACAAGTGCTATTATGGGACAAAGAGGCTGGATGGCAGAGAACATTTGTAGAGAAGGAACTCAGGCCCAGAAAAGACAATAATTTTCCCAAGAACATGCAGTCTGTGTGTGTGTGTGTGTGTGTGTGTGTGTGTGTGTGTGTGAGAGAGACAGACAGACAGACAGACAGACAGACAGACAGACAGACAGACACAGAGACAGACACAGAGACAGACAGACAGGGCTAGTGTTCAGATCTTCTAAAATTAAGTCCAACCCATCTGGAACATCTCTGGGTTGCTTACTCTCTACTGTTTGAATTTTATTTTCTAAACCTTTAGGATGTGTTTCTATTCAGGTCTAGGTGACACTAGCCTCCCCTTCTTGGAAAACACAGTGGATCCTAGAAATTGGTGTTGAAACGCAGCTGTTTATAGTTTTTGCATTAGATGTTTATTTCTGTCCACACATGTTTGTGGGGATGTATGTTTCCCTAGAAGTCTAGGGAATTAGTGGGGGAAAGCTCAAAGCCATTTGGTTCAAATCCTACTAAGGAGAAAAAGGGGATAAGAGACTGAGAGACAGAAAGTATGGGCAGCTTTCTGTCCATCTGTGGCTCTGTTTGGGTGGGATCAGCTGGAAGAACTAAAAAATGGAGGAGAGGATTCTGTTCCTTAACCATCCCTCCTCAGCACATCTGTCCAACACTGCTCACGTTGCTGGAGTCTCTTCCCATATGCTACAAGCATGTTTAGCCTGGCTGATTCTTCCCTGCATTTAGGCAGGGCTCTTCTTTCTAAAATTCTCCTTTATGTAGTATAGAACCAGGCAGGCTCAAGGGGGAAAAAAAAAACCAGCTACCCACAACCCCACAGATGAATAAAAATCTGGGCCTTGTTTACTCTCTTTGCAGACAAGCATCAATTAGAGAAAGGCAGGAAAGGCTGGGCTTTTCCTTCTAACTTGAGAACATCTATGAGGAATCCAAACGTTCTTCCAATGGAGTAGCTAGAGTTGAGATGCCATGACAAGGCCATGTGGAGGTCTAGGGGCCCCATCTGAGACCTTTTTTTTTTTTTTTTGGATGGGGAAGAGACCTTATTTCACTAATAGTTTTGTTTTTGCTTCAAGTTAAAAAAACACATGGAGAAACTGATGGGCAGTAGTGAGCCTCTTCTCTATCAACTGGAAGATAACAGGTCTGAAGTCATCCCAGCATGATAAAAAGTCATGTAAGAGAAGCCCATAAATGTAGGCTGTGTACCTGGATGACACCCACCCAGTCACCATTACCTTCTGACTTTAGAGAGTGACTGCATTAGATCAGACCATCGATGGCTTATGTCTGACCTGTGTGCTGCCACCAACACCTTCCAAGCTCATGGCAGACATCGCCAATCTACGTGATCTTCTCTCGTGATTTGCAAGAGTTTAGCTTCAGGATCCTCGACACATTCCACGAGAGAGCAGCTGACTACTCAGCCTATTTACTGTTCATCTCCAGAACAGATCATCTTTATATTCTTTCTAGATTAAAAAAAAAATCTATTTCCAGGAATTATTTCTCTTCATTCTACTTAAACATTTTTCTTACACATTTGGGAAGGCAAATCCCAGCCCCACCCAACAAGTGAAACCTACTTCAGCTGTGTCTTTTTCAGGCATGTATGAACTTATCCACAATAAACTTTCAGCTACTTTAGAAAATTTGGAATTAGCATAGATAAGAAACCAAATGTTTGGATACTGAGCTGGAGACCATTTGAAGTGTTGCACGTGATCCCTCTGAATTCAAACACTCAGTTGGCAACCGCACAACAGACTCTCCAGACACCCTTTCTTCTGGTATTTATTTCAGGTTCAGACGCACACATGAGCAAGAAGCCTGCTGCACACACGATGCAGACCTCTTCAGCCTCGCTGATCAGCATAAAAGTTGTCACTAATACGGATCAAGATTCAAGAGGCAGAAGATAAAAATATATTTCTCTTAAACAAACTTCCCCTTCACATACGCAGATGGGATAGGATAGATTGCGGTGACCTGGAGATGGAGAGGACCTGGCGTACAGACAAAGCAGGAGTCCCAGGGTGCACTGGGAGGCAGGAACTTGAATTCTGGTCCCCATTCTACCCCTATCTTGTTTTGAGACTTTGGACCTCTCTCTTCTCTTCTTCAGATGTGCAACCCTAGGTGACACTGAGAACCCAATCTAGCTCCTCTGCTCTCTAATTCCGTGAATCTGTTCCTTGGCTTCTGAAGAGTGAATGGATAATCCTGGGGCTCCTAGAGCTACTTCTGTTTACAGCTTCTGTATCTTCAACTGTTAAAACTTTGAGGAGGGAGAGGAATGCTTCAAATATCACCCTTGTTTTTCCCTTAAATATTCTAAGAAATTAACTCTTCATTCCATGCTCAGTGAGTCTCAATTGTATAAATAAAAACTTTCTGAATTTTTAACTTTTCATTGTGGTACTTACTCTGGTGCTTTTGTTCATAAACTTACAATCAGGTCTGCCTGCTTTCATTTTTTTCAATTCATTCTTTCCTACCAAAGTCTCACCCATCCAGAACATCCTCTACTACAAAAGTCTTCATGTATGTAAATCCTCTGTATCCTTTAAAGCCCAGTATTTTATTTTCTCTATGAAGTCATCCGAGATCAAGTTCTTATCATCCGTTACACAATGGATCGTGGGCAATCTTGTTGCCTTCACTGTTATTCTCCATTTTATCATTTGTCCATACATTTATTCCCCCCTTTCTAAGACGATTTGAGGAGGCAACAAACATAATTGAAAAATGACTCACATCTCAAGGACTGCACTAAGTATTCTTATATTACATATTTTCGCATATAATATTTATAACCACACCTAGATGGCATCATGTTTTGGTTTTCAAGTTGAGATAACTGAGAATACAGGAAATTAAGGTTATACATCTAATAACGAACAGAGCCAACCTTGAAACTCAGTACTGTTTGACTTTAAAATGCATGCTTTTTCTACTACCACACACCTCTCTTGGCCATAAATCCTGCTAGTAGTTGGAAAAAGTCACATTTTAAAATCTGGAAAAGGGGCAGGGGAGTTAGTAATGGAACGAGAAAATAAAAGTATATTTTAAAAAAATCTTGGTGAAGTTATAGCAATTGAGTGTCAAAATGAGCACTGAGTTTCCTGGAAGCCTAAGCAAAGAGAGAAACAGGATGGGTATCAATCCGTTGGCATTTAATAGAAGAAAACATAGGTTACATATAGTGTCCTGGGTTTTACTTCTGAGATGAACTTGTCACAAAAGACACTGAGCAATACACTGGAAGATGTTCTCAGTAGCACTTTGATCAAGAGTCCAAAAGATGTGCTGCAAACATCTGTTTTTTATAATAGCAGCAGCATGGATGAACGCTGACAACAGTGTTAAATCATAATTCCATAAAGACAATTCTTTAGGGGGCCCAAAGAATACAGTCCAGGGATGTGATTTTCTCCTGATCTGGCTTAACGCAGGAATAAAACGTGGAGCGTTTAAAGGTCTAAATAGTTTGTATGCTTTTAGTCCAGCATTACCTTGAGATGGTAAAGATTTTGTTTGGTGTCTGCATGAAAAATGAAATACATGATCATTTTTCTTAATTTGTAGTATGAGAAAAACTGTTGTTTTATAGTTTTACAACTATGTGGTTGTTTTGCAAAAGTTTGTTCATAAGATTCAGCGAACTGTATTTGTAAATAGCAAGAAGTCACAGGAGAAATAATTTGGTGTAAAAATTCACGGCTTTGGGGTTGTTTGGCAGTAGGGAGTGGTCAAGAAAGCCTTCTCTGAGGAGGTGACATCTGACCTGAAAACTAATGGATAATTAAGAGAAACGAAGAGTAGTAGATTCATGGTATAGAGATAGTTCGGAAGATGAAGTGATCAACGCTCTGAGAATGGGACACAGTAGAGGTGACATTTGAAATAAATATTGAAGAGTGGCTTTTCCCAGTAGGCAGAGAGGAAGGGCCTTCTGAAACGAGGAAAACTGTATGCAGGAAGGCTTGGAAGCATAAAATGTGAAATAGCAAATGCATATTCGGGTCATTTTAAGTGGCTTCTTGGGTCAGAGCCTGCTCATGTAGGAAAGCAGCCAAAAATCAGGCTAGAGGCCAATGGAGTCAAATGATGGAAGACCTCATATGAAATGTCAAGGAGTCTGAGTTTTGTTCTGAGCAGGATAAGGTTGGTATTTGAGCGACACATTTGTGCCTGACTGGACAGCAGCTGGCAGGAGTGTGAAGCTGGAACCGAGAAAAATGGTGAAGACGCTGCTGTGGTGATACAGGCAAGAGATGATGAAACTAGAATTGAGGATGAGTGAGAGTGAGATGGAGTGAGAGAAGCTGATGGGATGGAGAGGTATTTAGGCAGTAGAATCAATTGAATTTAGTCACTTGTTGGCTGGCGGAAGGGTATCAGAGAGGAAGAAGTCCAAGATGACTTTGCAAATGGTAAGAACCCTGGGAGGAAGAAACGCATCTGAAACACAATTTGCACAGTGCCCGACTCATGATAGGACTTTGATGACCCCTTGTTTATGAATAAACATTTCTGGCTTGGGTGACTGGGAAAACAGCCACGTTGTCACAAAGATTCAACTAATGATGCAGAACTGAGGACACTAGCTTATTTATATAAGGCTTCTCTAGGACTAGGACATACTCATATAATTATTATAATAATGGAACATCTCCTGAGCTCTTGTAACGTGCTAGGCACTCAGTTAAGCATTGTGTATTATGGTATGGCAATTACTGGTCATGATGCCTCTATGAGGAATGAACAGTTATTGCAACAGTCATTTTAGGGATGTAGAAACTCAGGCTCTGAAAGGTGAAGAAAATCATCCAAGGTCAAAAAACTAGCGAGTGGCAAAGCTAGGATCTGGACCAGGTCAGTGGGATTCAAAGCCTGCACTGTTAATCATGATCTTACAGACTGAGCGAGAGCAACCTTCTCAAGGTCATTCAGTAAGCAAGAGTTTTATAGGGACTGGAGTCACACAGCACATGTTTTGGCTGAGAAGGCTAGGTAAACCCCGGTGATGTTCTACTATAGGACTTATGTATAGATATATGCAAGGCATTTTGGAGAAAATACGAAACTACAATTCACTGGGAAGATACCAGTAAATCCTCTATTTCTGTTAAGTCTTCACCCAATGAACTGTCTAGTTCTCTGACCTCAGTACTAAAGATGGGAATGTGCTAAAAGAAGAAGAAAGAGGGGACAACGGGTTGGATTTCCCTAGTAAGTTTCAGAATAAAAGAAGTTATTTTATTCTTATTGTAATCTGCTGACAACCAAAGACCTGGGAGCTGCAAATTATTTTAGTAAACAAGAGTTTTCACAGAACACTGGCATTTTCACACTCCCAGTCAACTAGGAAGATAGTAAGAATGTTGGGGTTAATTTTCTCTCATAATTGCCCATGAACGCCCAAGGCCAAGTTTCTGTATCAGTGCAGAAGGAGAAGGAGAGGCATGTCTTAGAAGCTATTGGAAAATTCTTCCTTCAAATGCCTCTGTTATTGACAAGCAAAACACAGGTGCACTGATAGAGAAATTTAAGCATCGAGAACAGTTCAGAGCTGATATTATCCAGGGTCAAATTTTACCTATGCCTGTCCTTCGCGCCTCTTCAGGTGTGTACTGCTTCATGATGAACCTCATTATTTGCTGGACAGATCTAGCTTGGGGAGCCAAGTTCCTTTATTCCCCAGGGTCTGTTAAACTGTACCTTTAGTTCTTTCCTAAATGATTCCCTTCATTCACAAAATGATTCCTCACATACTGGAGGACAATTCTTGTATCTCATGATACCCTTTCCCCTCAAGGTTCCATAATGAGCAGCTGAAGTAACCAACATGACAAGAATGTAGATAAAAATAGCCTTCATTCATGGAGCACATAGACCCTGCTCTACATGTGCTCAATAAAATAACCCTGCCTGGTATTTTATTTAATCCTAACTGCAGCTCAGAAAGGGGAGCAATGATTATCTCCATTCTGTACATGAGGGCATTGAGTCTCACTGAGGTATTAAGAGATGTCCCTGGTTGCTCAATCAGTAAACAGGGGTTCTAGAAATTGAATTCAGATAGGTCTGATTCGAGGGACCAAGAACTTTCTCATATACCAAACGGTCTTTTAAGTTTTACCTACTTTGACTTTTTTCATCTTTTACTTGCCTCCTTCACACATATAGTTATAAGCAGAGAGAAGAAAGCTCAGTTATGGGGAAAAATCTGCTTACTCTTCAGAGAGTTTTATTTTTTTAATATAACTTTTCTTTTTAATTAATTTATTCATTTATTTTTGGCTGCGTTGGGTTTTCATTGCTGCATGCGGGCTTTCTCTAGTTATAGTGTGTGGGCTTCTCGCTGCGGTGGCTTCTCTTGTTGTGGGGCACAGGCTCTAGGCGTGTGGGCTTCAGTAGTTGTGGAACATGGGCTCAGTAGTTGTGGTTTGCAGGCTCTAGAGAGCAGGTTCGGTAGTTGTGGTGCATGGGCTTAGTTGCTCTGCGGCATGTGGGATCTTCCCAGACCACGGTTCGAACCCATGTCCCCTGCGTTAGCAGGCAGATTCTTAACCACTGCGCCACCAGGGAAGTCCCTTCAGAGAATTTTATATTACACTTATTTTGAGTCATTTTCTAGGGAAAGTTATAATGAGATGAACTATCTAATGTACTTCTTTCCTAACCAATAGCACTTTTAAGAACATCATTTTGTGGAGATGTTAAGAAAATAAACATGAACGAAATCTGGGTACATCAAATTAAAACTATCTCCTTTAATTTTCTGCTAGTGAGAGCAGAGGTAAGATATACTTTTTTGAAGGTCAATTCGGCAATAGACATCTAAAACTTTAATACTCTGCATACACTTGAATAATAATTCTTTCATCTATACATTCAATTTGTATTTATTTATTGAACATCTAGTAAGGCAGGTTATTTTTTTCTAGTTTTTTGGGGGCACAGTGATGAAGGATTCATGAAGCTAAAATTCTAGTGTGGGGAGACAGTAAAGTACACTTATAATAAGAGGACTTACGCTATGGTGAAAATAAAGCAGGGTGTTGACAGGGTAATTCTGGAGGTGGGGGAGGAGGGAGAGTGATGGGTGGTAAACAACTTTAGAATGAATTAATGGAGGGGCTCATAGAAAGATCAGGATAAAGAGCTTTCTGGAGGAGAAGAAGCTAGTCTTGAGGCAGTAATGGAGCATGTTTCATTCAAGAACAGTAGGAGGGCCGGTTAAGCTGGAGAGGAATGTGCCTGTGGGGAGGGCGTAGCAGGGAGAGGAGACCTTAGGTATAGGAAGGGGCTACATCTTACAGAACTTTGATGCACTGAAGGCCATGATGGGGGATTGAATCTGTGTTCTAGGACATGGTCTGCCTTTACATTTAAAAGATTTCTCATTCTGATAGGTGGGAAAAAAACCTAAAGGAGTCAATGTAGAGACAGGGAAACCAACTGTCAAACTATGGCAGTAAAGAGGAGGAGAGACAGACTACAGTGATGGACTAGTGGAAGATAGACCAGGATGACAGACTAGGGGAAGATGGATTGGGGGGGATGGACTAGGGGGGATGGACTAGGAGGAGATAGACCAGGATGGTGGATTAGGGGGAGGTGAACTAGAGTGGTACACTGGGGAGAGAAGTTCTAGGGTGATGGACTACAGGAAGATGGACTAGGGGGGATGGACTAGGAGGAGATAGACCAGGATGATGGATTAGGGGGAGGTGAACTAGAGTGGTACACTGGGGAGAGAAGTTCTAGGGTGATGGACTACAGGAAGATGGACTAGGGTGATGGATTAGGGGGAAGTGGACCAGGAGTGAGAGGACATGGAACAGAACAGTAGAAGCGGAACTGGTGAACAGTTCTGGGACTTGGGATAAATTTGAAGTTGGAGTTGGCATAACTTGCCAAATGGAATATACTGTGGAGGTCTGTGGCACTAATTTCACTTTGGGAAATTTATCCTAAGGTAATAATCACGGATCTCCTCAAAGATACGATTGTAAGAACGTTCATGGTTGACAACGACAAAATGTTAGAAATAACTTGTACTTCTCAAACTTCTGACCTAGTTAAATAAGTTATGAAAAGTCCTGGAATGATAAAAATCAAAAATTAGCAAATATTTGCCTGGATAGTGAGATTTTTCAGTCATTATTTTTTTTCATTTTTGTTTGAATTTTTAAATGCTTAAAATGAGACTGTTTTATTTTGTAAAACAAAAAAAAAAGTCAAAGTTATGTTTTAAAAGTAAACTTGTCCTTATTTGACTGCATTTCTGCACAGCAGGGTCCACTGATTTTCCATCTAAAATGTATCCCAAGAACTCAGTTCAGTTGGACATCCTGTGAGGACTTCACAAATACTCGTGATAGATTTACTATGTAGCAATATGAGCCCAAACTGAGGCTGACACTGGGATTCATACATGTCTGGAGAGCTGGCCAGGTGTGTGTTTATTTATATGTGTAGTTTGCACTGGTTAGAGCGGGTGGAGTGGGGAAGGCTGCAGAGAAAGAGGAAGGAGGGATGGTGAGAACAACTGGGTGCCTATGATGTGTCTGGCATGGTCCAGGGACTGAAGTTGAAGGAGCTATTTATTCAAAGGTTCTGTGGGGCACAAAAGTACAAAGAGGCCATCTGCAGTGCCCAGGAGAGGAAACACGGCACAGAATGGGTGCAAATCTCCTCCTCACTCTGAGGGAGACCACAGTCAACCTGGGGCATTTTGAAGATGCCTGACAAGGCAGAGCATCCGGAAGTACCAGTCCTGGGAGCACGCTAATACAACAGTACCCTTGGAAGTGCTGAGAGCCCCTCTCCAAGGGGACTCATCGTCATCCACCATAGAAGAGGGGCACTGAGAAAGTAAAGGACGTGCATGGCGACACCACAAAGTACCACAAAGAGTAAATGGGTCTCCTGCTGTCCTCAGAGAGTCAACATGTAGAGATCTGCAGCTGGAATCCCTTGTTATGCAGAAGAAAATAGGTGTTATCATCTTTAATGTGACCCTGTTTGTATACAAAGGGCAGTGTAATCTGGGGGGAATTGAGGTTACCATAGAAGAGCGTCTCAGCCCCCAAACCCTCGAGATGGAGAGAGCACAGGAGGTTTCCTAACGCCTCTGTTCAACATCACAGCCACCCAGAGAGATGGTTTCACTCCCTGCACTCCCTGCATGCCCTTGATGACACCTACTGACTCCTTTTTTGGTGTATCAAGGTAAACTCATTTCTCTCCTCTCCCAGTCATGTTGTTTGGAAACATGGGCAGGGCTGTCATGTCATACTCGCCTGAGAGTATGAGTGGGGGCTGAAATCCAATCTGTGCTCTACTCCCCAAGCTGTGTGTCTGGGCTTGGTGAAATGAGGGTTTTTTTTGGTTTTTTTTAACCTGCCGAGAGAGATCAATCTAAAAAATTAATTTGCCCTAAAAGATGTTTTTTATTATTCAGTCAAAGCCATCGTGTGTGCTCAAGGGCAGGGCAGATCACGCACCAGGTCCAACAACAGTCCTCACCTTTGTCTTTGGGGTGCCTAGCACGTTGCCAAACAAGTTCAGCCTCAACAACCCTAGAAAAGGTCTCGATGCTGCAACAGAGCCATCTTTCTAATTTTATAGAATCTATCCTTGTGGCAATCCCTTCCAGCTCTAAAGCCCTGATGTCATCATTCAACTCCTCCACATATTCTAAGACACTTTAACAACTGCCTAACATAATTCTTTCCTCCTTTCAAAAAAGCCTTCTTTTGTCCCTCCACTAGTACATGGCCCTGGGTCTATCCAATACTTATTTACAGCCTCATTCCTCTCCAGAAATCCCAATCAAATCCTTATTCTACATCTCTTTGGCAGACAGACACACAAACAGACCTTTTGCTTGCTTCTCCCTCTACAGCTGGTCTCCAGTTATTTCCTGAGCTTTTGTTTTCTTCCTTCATCTTGACTATAAACTCCTTGATGGTGACGCTCTGTACACAGAAGTCATGCAATAACTGTGTGCTGACTGATTTAATTATTTTGTTACTCAGTACCCGCTGCCCACTCTCTGCCTCTCCCTCTCCCGGTCACCTGGTTAAATAGACTTCTGATAAATACTTACTGAATGAAATAATGAACCAGCACTAAATATAAGGTGTTATTGTAATAATTGGCTGGGTCAGACAGATACTTGGATACCATGTGGAATTCTGTGGCAGCGTTGGAATGCCACTGGATATATGGCGGTCTGGCAGAGAGCAAACTGTGGTTGGATTTGGGCACAAGAGGGTGAGGGTGGGAGTGGGAAAAACTGAGCAGGAGTCATTATGTCTGGGATGAAATGGAAGGTCTGAGCTGGGAAGAAAGCAGCTCAAGAGCAGACTGGCCCTCAGTGTTAAGAAAAACAGGTGTGGAAATCAACAAGAGCAGTAACAACAACAACAATATAAAATGATAATATTAAAGGTAAAATACCCCATGGTTTGAGGTTAGTTTAATGATTTTCTGAGGCTGTCAAATCTTCATCCCAGACATGGAACCTAAAACACATTTTGGAAAAGAAAAAAGAATCATAAAGTATATTAAATTCTAATGAGTGGTATGCATGCTGGAGAATTTCAGTGCAGTATGGTGATGAGTACGACTCATTTTGAAATGTATCACAAACAAGACAGACTGACAGAGGGAGAGAAGTCTAGAGACGGCTAGGTACGTGATAGTCAAGTACAGTAAAATGTTAACTGTAGAATCTAGATGGTAGGTATATATGTTGACTGTAAAATATTTCAATGTGTCTGTATGTGTGAACATTTTCACAATAAACTGTTGGGAAAAAAATGCATTGTAGAGCAATTGTTTCAGACGCCTTAAAAAGAATCATGTTGGGCGCTACAATCATAGAAGCAAAATGTAGTTCATGAGGTAGAATTTTCCAGAGTTTAATAATAAATCCCCATATTTATGTTGGGTTTTATAGTCCACCTAATACAAGATGTGACGACTGAGAGAAAAGACTCTGGAGCCGGACTGGCTGCTTCCTGATTGGTAGCTATGGACAAGTCATTTAACTTCTATGTCCCTTGGTCCTTTCATTTGTAAAATGTGTATAATAATTCTTCCTAGAGATGTTGCAAAGTTTCAATAAAGCAGTAAATCTGAAATGCTTAGAAAGTGCTAGAAAACTAAGAAGCTCTATATTAACACTAGCTCTAATAATAATAATAACTACTATTATTATTATTGTCCCATTTGCTCTGTGGAATAGGAATAATTAATCTGCTTTACAGTGGAGGAAACTGAGGTTTAGAGAGAAGTCTCTTGTCTAAAACCATGTAGATTAGTCAGAGGTGATAATGGCATGAAACTCAAGTCTTCTTTGCCTCTTTCGAAATATGCTTCTCCCCATCTCCCAACTCCCATTCAAATGTTCAACCAACTCTAAGGTGGAAAATGATGCTAAGGGAAGGGCCCAACGGAGTGCTTGGTATGTGGTAGGTGCTTATAAAGCAAGTGAATGATAAAAGTTCATTTATAGCACTTACTGTGTCTGTTCCTCTGCTAAAGCACTACGCATTATCTCAAAGCATCCTCATAAAAACTCTGAGTTTAGTTTTACTACCCTTACTTTCCAGATGAGAGAAGAGAATTTAGAAAGGGTATATTGCCCAAGATCCCACAGCTAGTAAGTTTGAGCCACAGATCCATCTGGTTCCAAAGCCCATGCATTTTAAACAACACTGCAACACTTTCATGAATGAAGGGAAGGCTGCTTCAAAGCTGAGCCAAATGGTAGAAATTAGGAGTCATGAGCCATTCTACCCTCAATCCACAGAGCTCCCCTCGGGTCCTTCTCATCATAGATGCATTGTATTACTAGCAAATGTGAATGTTTTGATGAATTAGGCAAACACTCCAATTGCCTGTACATTGCAACATCTTCCCTTCAAAGGCCAGGGAATGTAGACTGTACGTTCTTTGTCCAGCTTGTCTGAATGCGTCAACGCTGTCTGGGAGGCACAGAGGTGGACGCTTTCCTAGCAGGGGTGAGGCCCCTCCTGCATGTCCAGCTCCTGTATTTGTAACATTGCCATGTGCTGTACCACTGGGCCAAGGAATGAAGGGGCCCATGGTCCCAGCCACCTCAGATTACGCAAGCCAAGAAAAATTTGCAAATCGCATGAGAAAAGCAGGCAGTCCCCAAACATCTTTATTTGTTCATTTCTGTGCCCTGACACTTTGATTGCAGTCTTGCACTTAGAAATTTCAAGATAAGTGTCAGCAGCTGGACACTGGGTAAATCAGAGGCACAGACTCTGTGTAAATACTGAAGTTTCGAAAGCACGAACTTATGTCCAACAGCTTGGAGCACAGGACCCAGTGGGAAGGGAGGGGAAGTGGCGTTCTGGCTTTGGCAAAGTCAACCTTCTGAGAAACTCGTGGACATGTCTGTACTTGCCTGAACTTGTCTGACAAAGCCAAGCAGAGATTCCAGAATCTGCCAGATCCAGATACAAGTGGACTGTTTGCTCGGAACCAAAAAGGAACAGTCAGAGGAAGTGAAGGATTAGGGTGAAGAAACAAAAGATTAGCGGGCTGAAATCTGTTAACAGAACAGAGGTTGCAGGCTGGGTAATCACAATAATGCTAGTAAGCTACGCTGCCATCTATTGAGTGGCTACCATTGATAAGATCCAGGGTTAGGCTTTTCACATCCATTCACATAGCCCTACCAATCATCTTGAATTTGGACTGAATTTGCCCCGTTTTATAAATACATTTTAAAAAACGAAACTGGGACTAAGTGGTGAAAAAACTCTATGAAAATCAGGAGCTAGCAGGTAAGAGAAAAGAGGGTTACAACACATGCTAGTCAGACCCAGACCACAGTGTATTACCTTGAGATGCCTCCATGATCATTGCACGTGGATTTAAACTAATAAGGAACCCAGGACCTAAATTCCCCCAGAGTTAGAATAAAGAATAACCATCACACTTGATTTTACAATTTTCAAAGGGGTTATATAATCTGCACACACTGGATTCAGAAGAGTTAGAAGTGCCTAAAAGGGTTTTGCCTCAAGGACAATAGAATTTCATATACTAGATGTACATTTTCGTTAGTAAATATTCATACTTTTCCCCTCCTGGGAGAAGTGATCAGAAGGGGAATTCTATTTGAGAAGAGAGAAAAAAAGAGTGAGACAGAGAGAAACTTTCTCTTCAGGGGTTGAAATAATGGGTGGTGCCAATCTCTTAGCACAGTATAAGCAGAGATGAAAGAGTTTTGCTGGTAAGAGGACACACCAAGAAGATGGAACAGAAAAGCATGGACAACGGTGGGTGTCTCGGCAGCCTGGTCAGTTCAGCTTAGGAGTATGGAAACATTGATGAGTGAAGTTAGAATAATGAGTAAAACAAGGTTTCAGATGCTGCAGCTACACGGAGAAGCTTAGCATGTTATTTAGGATCCTTTGATTCCAAGCAACAGGATCCAACTCAAGGTAGCATAAGCCAAAAAAAAAAAGTGAGAACTAACAAAAGCACAAAGGGATTTCTCCTGCAATAGCTTGTGCAAAGTATAATGGGAAAGAAAGTTTAAGATGGCTGGGAGAATAGGGAGAGATGATACTGGAGAAGATGACAGAATCCAAATCCTGAAGTTCTTTGTAGACCCCATTAAGCATTAAGGCACTCGGATTCAATTCTAAATGTGACAAGGAGCCAGAAAAGAAGTAACATGATCAAGAAGCACAAAAATGGGATGATCAAATAAAATGATCATTCGGTTTGCCGGAGGGGTTAAAGAAAGGAAGGTGTCAAGGGTAACTATGGGTTTTCTTGGCTGTGTACATACCATAGTGTCAGATATGAGGAAGGAGAAAAAGGTTAATGATGCACTTAGTTTGGGCCAGACTGGGTTTGAGATGCCTGGAGGTCCTCCAAGGTACACTGACAGACAGAGGTATGAGTGTGCTGTTCAGAGCGAGTATTTGGGCTGGAGTTACAAAAGTGAAGCTGCTAGCACTGAGATGCTAAGTGAAGCCACAGCAATGGACCACGACATCTGAGAATATGATAAAAGTTCTGAGAGCAGGAAAGAGAGTCCAATACAGAAACCTGAAAAATAAACAAAAACAATAGTAATGGCACATTACGAGGGATGCCTTCAAATTTCATAAGAGTAGCCAGAAAGATAAGAGGAAATTAGGAGGATCACTTCCAGAATGGCAGAGCAGAGACCTCTGAAAATCCATTCCTCCATTAAAGCAAGGAGAATACTGGAAAAACTGTCAAAATCAGCCTTTTCAGAATTCTAGAAATTAACCAAGAGCTTGCAATAATCTGAAGTGTCTGTTGAAGAAAAACACCTCAATCTCAATAACAACATCAAGCAGCTTTGTGGCATTTTAACATGTCCTTTGTCTATTTCCTTCTTCCCACACAGTAGCCATGAAAACCAACAGCCTCATAATCATGGTAGCTGTGAAAAGCACAGCCTAGTAGGCACAGAGTTTAGAGATCTCCCAAAAGTCCCATTCTCAGAGAATTATTACTATTTGCTCTGCCTGGAAGCTCCCTGGAATACCCCATTCACAGAGCTTGTCTTTATTTGACCTTACTCAAAGACTCTAGAAATATAAGGTTATTTTAATATCTAAAAAAATCAATCAAGGTAATATATCATATTAATAAAGGACAAAAACCACACTGTCATCTCAATACACACCTAAAAATGACTTGACAAAATTCAATACTCTTTCATCATAAAACAGCTCAACAAACGATGAATAGAAGGGAAATTTTTCAACTGTTAAAAGGCATTTAAGAAAAACCAACAGCTAATATCATGCTTAACAATGAAAGACTGAAATCCTAGGATCAAAAACAAGACAAGGGCATCCATTCTGTCCATTTCTATTTGACTTTTGCTATACGTTCTAACTAGGACAATTAGTCAAGGAAAATAAATAAAAGTCATCCAGATTAGAAAGAATAATATGAAACTATCTCTATTTGTAGATGACATGATTATTTATATAGAAAATTCTAAGGAATCCACAAAAAAGTTGTAAAACTAATAGGTGAGTTCAGCAAGGCTACAGGATACAGTATCAATATGCAAAAATCAATTGTATTTTATACACTAGCAATAAATATTTCAAAAAGAAAATTAACAATTCTATTTATTAGAGCATCAAAATAATAAAAATCAAGGAATAAATGCCTTAAAGAAGTATAAGATGTATACTGAAACAACAAGACATTGTTGAAAAAATCAAAGACCTAGGTAAACAGAAATACATTCCACATTCATGTACTGGAAGACTTAATATTGTTAAGATGGCAATACTCCTAAATGTAACTACAGATTCAATGTAATCTCTATCAAAATCTCAGCTGCCTTTTTTCACAGAAAAATAGGTAATCCTAAAACTCCTAAGGATGTACAAGTAACACAGGAGAGCAAAAAAAATCTTGAAAAACACAACAAAGCTGAAGAACTCATATTTCTTGATTTCATACCTTACAACAAAGATACAATATTCAAGACAAAGTGGTACTGATATAAGGATAGGCCTATAGCTCAATGAGATAGAACTGAGTGTCCAGAAATAAATCCTTACGTTTACAGTTAACTGGTTTTTAATAAGGTTGCTCAGACAAACCAAAAGGAGAAGAGAAGTCTTTTCAACAAGTAGTGCCGGGACAACTGGATATCCACGTGGAAAAGGATGAAGCAGGACCCTTCACAATATAGAAAAATTAACTCAACTGGGTCATGGACCTGAATATCAGAAATAAAACTACAAAATTCTTAAAAGTAAACACGGTATTAAATCTTCAAGTCTTTGAGTTAGGCAAACCTTTCTTAGATATGATACCAAAAGTATAAATGAAAAGAGAATAACTACATGAACTGGACTTCATCAAGTTTAAAATCTTTTTGCTTCAAAAGCACCATCAAGAAAATAAAAAGACAATCCACAGACTAGGAGAAAATATTTGGAAATTACATCTCTGATAAAGGACTTGTAACCAAAATATATAAAAGTTATTATAACTCATTGGTAAAAAAACAAATAACATAATCTAAAAAAGGGCAAAAGATCTGAATGCACATTTATCTCTTAAGAATATATTCAAGAAAAATGAAAATATATTCCCACACAAAAACTTGTACACAAATATTCATAACAGAATTATTCATAGTAGCCAAAAAGTAGGAAAAAAAAAACAATTTCCAACAAACACATGAAAGAATGCTCAATATCACTAATCATTAGAGAAATGCAAATCAAAACTACAATGAGGTATCACTTCACACCAGTCAGAACGGACATCATCAAAAAATCTACAAACAATAAATGCTGGAGAGGGTGTGGAGAAAAGGGAACCCTCTTGCACTGTTGGTGGGAATGTAAATTGATACAGCCACTATGGAGAACAGTATGGAGGTTCCTTAAAAAACTAAAAATAGAACGACCATATGACCCAGCAATTCCACTACTGGGCACATATCCTGAGAAAACCATAATTCAAAAAGAGTCATGTACCACAATGTTCATTGCAGCTCGATTTACAATAGCCAGGACATGGAAGCCACCTAAGTGTCCATCGACAGATGATAGGATAAAGAAGATGTGGCACATATATACAATGGAATATTACTCAGCCTTAAAAAGAAAAGAAATTGAGTTATTTGTAGTGAGGTAGATGGACCTAGAGTCTGCCATACAGAGTGAGGTAAGTCAGAAAGAGAAAAACAAATACTGTATGCTAACACATATATATGGAATCTAAAAAAAGAAAAAGTGGTTCTGAAGAACCTAGGGGCAGGACAGGAGTAAGCATGCAGACTTAGAGAAAGGACTTGAAGACATGGGGGCGGGGGAAGGGTAAGCTGAGAAGAAGTGAGAGAGTGGCATGGACATATATACACTACCAAATGTAAAACAGATAGCTAGTGGGAAGCAGCCGCATAGCACAGGGAAAGCAGCTCGGTGCTGTGTGTTTACCTGGAGGGGTGGGATGGGCAGGGTGAGAGGGAGAACAAGAGGGAGGAGATATGGGGATATATGTATATGTATAGCTGATTCACTTTGTTATAAAGGAGAAACTAACACACCATCGTAAAGCAATTATACTCCAATAAAGATGTTAGAAAGAAAAAACCAAATATCCATCAACAGATAAATGAATAAACAAATGTGGTATATCCATACAATGGAATATTATTTAGCCAGGAAAGAATGATGCACTGAAACATGCTACGGTATGAATTAACCTTGAAAATATTATTCTATGTGAAAGGTGCCAGTCACAAATACCACACTGATTTGCTTCACTTACTTAAAATGTCCAGAATAGACAAAAACAAAAGAGTATAAAGTAGATTAGTGGTTGCCCTGGACTGAGTAGAAGGTAGTTAAAAGTGACTGCTACAGGATATGAAATTTCTTTCAAGTGATGTGAATGTTCTGGAATTAGATAGTGATTAGTGTTGCACAGCTCTGTAAATATACTAAAAACACACTTAATTGTACTTTTTTTTTTTTTTTTTTTTTTGCAGTACACGGGCCTCTCCCTGTTGTGGCCTCTCCCATTGCGGAGCACAGGCTCCGGACGCGCAGGCTCAGCGGCCATGGCTCACGGGCCCAGCCGCTCCGCGGCATGTGGGATCTTCCCGGACCGGGACACGAAGCCGTGTCCCCTGCATCGGCAGGAGGACTCTCAACCACTGCGCCACCAGGGAAGCCCTGAATTGTACTTTTAAAAGGTAGATTTTATGGTGTGTGAATTGTATCTCAATAGAGCTGGTATAGAAAGAAAAGAGAACACCAGGAGACATGGGGACAGCAGTGTCATATGCTGTGAATTACCATTTATATAAGGAATGAGAAACATTTATGGGATTTAGCAACAGTGAAGTCTTTGATGAACTGGCTAATTACGTAGTGGAGAGGTGGGGCAGAGCAAATTTGATCCATCAACTGATATTTACAAATTGCACATTACATGTTGGTGTATACCATTCAGATGAGGAATGAATGAAGGGAAGAAAGACGGTAACGGCTAGAATTGAAAATGGAGGATGAGAAAGGAGGAAACTGGAAGAATAGACAATGTTTAAAGAAGTCTGACTTCAGAGGGCAGAAAAAAATATGTCACTATTTGAAAGGAGACATAAAGATTTAGGTTTCTTCGTAGTTTGTTAATCTGAGAGAAACTTCAATATCTTAACATGGGTGAACTGAACTCTACTGCTGACGGGAACAGTTCATGGGAGAAAGAGGAGTGAGGTTGATGACGCATGAGGAGTTGCTAAATGGACAAAGTACTGGAGAAGTTCACCAGAACTCTGATGAAGGAATTATCTTTAGAGAATAAGGAAGAGACATAAACAAATGTTTTCTGTGATAGGAGGAACACAGGACAGAGGATGGATAGGCAGCTTATCTTGAAGACTTGTGGGAGAATGCTGAAGGAATTCCCCTGTGCTGCCTTCTATTATAAAGGAGGGTTTATCTGTGGAGAGCCAAGAAAGAATTGATGGAGCTTCCAGACCAAGAGGAGGTGGTGAAATAGCTGCAAAGCAGGAAGCCTGAGAGTAGCAGTGTGATTGGAAACATGAAACACTGCTTTCCGTGTTGAGGGCTAAAGTGAGGTTCGGGACTATGAATTTACGGTAGCTTCAGTCCACAGGACTGGGCAATTATTTATTCTCCCAGTGTTCAGCAGCAGAGTTCAGATGGCAACACCAATAAGGAAGATCTTTGCATTTATTCAGGATAGTTTCCCCAGAGAGGTCAGTGAATGTTCCATGGTGAAGGAAATGAAAATAGTTTCTGGATAAAGGAAGCCTTTAAAGTGGCCATCCAGAATCTAAGCTGGGGAAGGAAGAAGGAAGTGAAGTCTGGGCATGACTGACAGGGAGAAACTAGAGGGGTCAAAGAACTGGAGGTGCTTCCTGCCCCTTTCCTGATATGTTTTTATCTCCCCTCACCCCTCTTCCCACCAGCCTTCTCTCTTCTATTTCTCCTTAAAATTTAAAATTGCTTTTCTGCTCAGTCGGTTATATTCTTGATGGATGAGTTCATCGGTTCCTAGAGAACCTTTAACGTACTGGCAACTAGATGAGAGTTAGGCCAATTCAGGATACTACATGGTCAACTCAGTGGCTAAGCATGAACAGAGGTGTCTTATTAGATCTTCACAACAACTCTGTCCCATGAGTGAGGGAAAGAGAAGAATCTACTTCAGTGTCCCAGGGGACATTTGAAGGACGTTCCAAGTAGAGGGTTGGAATACAAAGCCTGTAATTGTCTGGCTCTTCTCCATTCCTTGCTGACAGAAAATTTAATATATAAGTGGGATGCATACATTCAATGCAGTAAAGAGCCCTACTTCTTTGGAAGGGTGATATTAGTCATAGAAGACACTTAAAACCATAATCCACCACACATTTTACATATAATTATTACTTTATCAGTATAGTTCTTCCTTGGTTTTCTAGGCCATCTTTTCAATATATTCAGTCATTGCCCCTCCTCCCTGCAAGCATTTTCTTTAAATTATGGCCCAAATATGAGCTAGGCAACATCCCACATGTGATATGAGAAGCATCACTACTTTCAAGGGCCTAGAAATCCAACTGGGAATACAAAATATATCTGCATAAATGCATGTTTTAGTATATAACATATGTCATGTTGGAACGAGTTAATTATTTATGCTAACTTTTTAATTAACTGTCATGTGATGACACAGTTTTCCTAGCAAATTCATTTGAACATCTGTTCCTTCTAGTAATTTAGAGATCAACACAGTTTTACTTAACATTATTATATCCAGCCAATATTTAGATAAAAATTTCAACTAGTCTCTGAAAATTTGATGGCAGTAACTGTGCCACTTGGGTCTCTCCAAACTTAGTGTCCATGCTTAGCAAACATTTGCTGATTTTAACTGAAATGTGAAACCAAAACAAATCATCTTAGCACAAAGGGATATATATATTGGCTTCATATACAGACCTGCTAACTTTCTAGTGCTGAGACACAGAAATCTTCACTACCTAATATCTTTGTGATTCTCAGCAAGTCATGGAATTCCTGGGTATCAGTTTGCTTCCTTGTTAAATGGGGATAATATTGATATTTTCTGCTCTTCTTACCTTACAGGGGTGCTCTGAGGATGAACTAAGATAAGTGAAAATTTTATGAATCCTGGTAAATATGCAACAGCTGTAAGAGGCTCTGGACAGTGTCATTTCCCCAGCATAAATTATTATTCTACAGTTTATAGGCCTGTTATGATCTTTCACAAACTATTATTTTATAGGTAAAACCAAACAGTATTCCAAGAGGATGCTGAACACACATGCACACGCATATACGCATATGCACGTGAACAAACGCTTTATTCGGAAAAGCCGATAGATCAAGGAATCAAATATCTTCACCCCGATATGGAGGCATCGAAAGAGAATACGAGATGGATCTCATCACTGGTGACTATTACTGGTTGATCATGTGGGGAAAACAAATCCCCTTGAATGTTTTTATTCAGATACTACCTTTAAACTGTGGAGCAGAAGACAATTAGTAAAGATCAACTTTAAATGAGGATTTCTCAACCCATGCAATTTGGGTCTGGACATTTATCTTTTGGGAGGCGATAAGAGGCTGCCTTGTGTACTGTAGGATGCTGAGTGGCATCTCTGCCCTCTACCCCCCGGATGCCAATAGCACACTGCCCTCTCCCCAAGTATGACAACCCACAATGCCTCCAGATGTTGTCAGATGTCCACCGGGAGGAGAGTGGACAACTTGTTGTTGACAACTACTGCTTTAAATGATACAAACCAAAACATTCACGCAGTACTTTGCAAAGCTCTTTTAAACAGATTATATACTAAATTCCCCATTAAGACTTTGAGAAAGTAAATGACTTGCCCAAGATCACACAGCTGGGGATCATGGGAAGCCAGGACTCAAGCTTAGTCCCCTGGTGTCTCAAATTCATGCCGATGTCACAGCTCATCTTAGATAGAGACTTGGAAGAGACGTAGCGTCCTAAACAAGAAATCTACTTCCTAGTTCCTCACAGATGGGTGAAGGGACTTCTTGAAGAGAAAAACATGCCAGGCCCTCTTTCCTTCTCTTACTCATTCCCACTCTTACCCATTCTTCCCTGATTAATGAGACAGTAGGAGTCTGGCTTCTGATGAGCCTTGTTATTCTACTGGACAATTAGGATGTTAAAAATTGCTGTTTCCATCTGGCCTGGAAGGTCCCCCTTTTGGATTAACTTAATCTTAGGATATGCTTGCTCTTCCCAGCTGTTGCTGTCATGTGGTAAGTTCTGAAGTGGGTTTTGTTCCCTATGGGACACTTGAGTCTATTTTTCAACTGGGCCAAAGCTAGGAAGTCGTGTGACCAACTTATCCCAGTTTGTCTGGGACTTTCCTGATTTTATCATTAAAAGTCCCCAATCCCAGGAATCCTTCAGTCCAGAGGTAGAAATATATCCCCTGTGTAACTGACTGGTGCTCTCAGAAACCTGGAAAACTTAGGAGGTGAAAATAGAGTCTTCAAGTGGCATAGAACAATCGATTCCCTGACATTAGCCCAGAAAGAGAATCTTGGAAGGGAACAATCACTTATTTTTAATAAAGTATACTTAAATGCAGAAAGAGAGAGAGATGGAAATGTCTGAACATGTTGACATGGTGGTATGTTGGCATGACTTGTATGGATAGATGAGTGATTTCTTTAATGCAGAGTTTAACTTAGAGTCTAAAATATTTATATATTTTATTCTCATAATACATCATAATATCTAAAAAATAAATATCAATATCTTCAGTTTATAGGCAAGAAGGTCAAGACTCATTTGAATAAGTCCTTTGAATAAGTCCTTTGAGAAGACACAGAGATTTAATGGCATAATTGGAATTTGAACCCAGATCTGTTTGATTGTAATCTCTCCTCTCTCCCATCTCACTTCTTTCCCTCCTCTATACCTGACATAGAAATTTTCATTTTTGAAACGTAATAGGCAGCTATTAGTGCTCCCTAAATTGCTCTGAGGAAAATAACAAATCATGAATAGGTTTTCTACTTAATTCAATTCACATTCAATTAATTTTTTTTTTTTGCGGTACGCAGGCCTCTCACTGCTGTGGCCTCTCCTGTTGCGGAACACAGGCTCCGGACGCACAGGCTCAGCGGCCATGGCTCACGGGCTCAGCCGCTCCGCGACATGTGGGATCTTCCCGGACCGGGGCACGAACCCGTGTCCCCTGCATTGGCAGGCGGACTCTCAACCACTGCGCCACTAGGGAAGCCCTCAATTAATATTTATCGAGGGTCTTCAGAGGACTGGAAACTGCAGAGTATTCTTAATGAGGTGAAGTTTGAAAATTCTAATCTTTCCTGGTATAAGAAAGTCTGAAGTTTTTTTTTTCCCTGCTTGCTTTTGGGAGACTCTCCTTCTCTCAGTGAACATCAAAGTGCATTCAAGGGCAAAAGGGCTTCTCTTCTGTTATCTAAAATACTTGTGGTATTTTATGGTGGGGCTATTAATGCATTATTAATCCAGCCAGCTCTAATACTTCCAGGCAGATGTGTGACATGCTTAGAGCACATCTGCTGAGTTTCCCACTGCATTCAGGCACTATAGCTTCTGTTTTCAGGAAGCAAGAGTCCAATAAGGAGGGTGGGAATACTGGTGACTTGAACCTGAGCTGCAGTTCCCTCTATGTTAGCCTTTTTATATTTCAATTTTCCAAGAACCTTTGGAGAACAAGGGAAACAGTGGGACTGGATTCTAATTTCCATGATAACCAACCCTGAATCCCTCTCATCTGTTTCTTATTTATTGCTTCACTCATTCAATAAATATAATGGAGGTAGGGAAAGGGGACATAATGAGAAGCATAGTCCTTGCTCTAACAGAGCAGACAATCTGGTGAGGCAAATAAAGAAATAAAAACATGGACATAGGAAGGAAGGTATAACAAGATCTGTGCAGCTTGTGGTGGAAGTACATAGGATGCCACCTAAATCTGGATAACGACAATCAGGGGAGTCACCCTGTAGCGGTGACATCCATGGCAGCCTATCTACAGGTGAAGGACAAAGAGGAATTATTGAGGTGGGGTGTATTGGGGATGGAGCACAATCAGATTGAAGGACCAGCACATGCTAAGTTACAAGGTCATGGGAAAACTATGCCACTTAGTAGAAGCAGGAGAAACTTACTCTGAGTAGAGAATAAAATATATTTTAAAAAGGGGCAAGGGGTGAGGCTGGAGGAGGACACAGGACTGGAATGGGAAAGATTTGTTTTGCATGTAAAAGGGGCTATGCGACTGAAGAGTTTAGGTAAGGGTTAGGTCAGGGACCAGTGTTGCTTTTAAGAAATATCCCACATGCTTCATCGTGGAAGATGAGTGGGTAAGAATACCTACTTTAGATGAGAAAGAAAATTGCTTTGGACCAGGGCACTGTTGCCAGGATAGAGAGAAGAAAGCAGATATTAAAAAAATTTCTAGGGGCTTCCCTGGTGGTGCAGTGGTTGAGAGTCCACCTGCCGATGCAGGGGACATGGGTTCGTGGCCCAGTCCGGGAAGATCCCACATGCCGCAGAGCGGCTGGGCCTGTGAGCCATGGCCGCTGAGCCTGCGCGTCTGGAGCCTGTGCTCCGCAAAGGGAGAGGCCACAACAGTGAGGGGCCCGCATACCGCAAAAAAAAAGAAAAAGAAAAAAAATTCTATTGAGGGAAAGAGCCATTTTTTAGACAAGGAAAAGTGAGGCCAGTGGATATAAACTGTCTTGTCATACACAGACCTCATAAGAGGGATGTCATATAAAACTGCAGTACAGGGCAGAGATTTTGGAGATGGACAAAAATTCAATCTCAGCTCGGCCACTTACTAGATGTGTGACCTTGGATGAGTTACTGCACCTCTGTGTGCCTCAGTTTCCTCATGTGTAAAATAAGGATAATAATGTAACTACCTCATAGTGTCATTTCAAGAATTAAAAGGAATGGCATATAAAGCACTTAGGCCAGTAATTAGCACATAGTAGACACTCAATAAATAATCACTATGATCGGGACTTCCCTGGTGGCGCAGTGGTTAAGAATCCGCCGGCCAACAGAGGGTCATGGGTTTGAGCCTTGGTCTGGGAAGATCCCACATGCCGTGGAGCAACTAAGCCCGTCCGCCACAGCTACTGAGCCTGCACTCTAGAGCCCGTGAGCCACAACAACTGAGCCCGTGTGCCACAACTACTGACGCCCGTGTGCCTAGAGCCTGTACTGCGCAACAAGAGAAGCCACTGCAATGAGAAGCCTGTGCATCACAATGAAGAGTAGCCCGCACTTGCCGCAACTAGAGAAAGCCCGTGCACAGCAACGAAGACCCAACACAGACAAAAATTAATTAAGTAAATTAAAAAAAAATCACTATGATCATCATCATATCTTTTCCTTCTCTCACCCTAATGTGGCCTCAGATATGAAGGAGTCCAGTACTGACCTAAGTGGATGGGCTATTTTGAATACACCGTGTGCTCCTTCTACTCCACTCTTCACCCTCTCACTCTTCACTCTTCAAGCACGGAAGTGCCAAGTTCTGCACCTCAGGTAGGGCTCCCCCTGGGACTTGTGGTGACTCTCTGCTTACATACAGATGGAACCAAAATCTGGTGTTGCCTCATTACAGTTTGCCTGGGCAAGACCAGAGACACACCTGGTTCTCTTTGAAGCTGGTTTTAGTTTTGACTAAAGACAGAGTGAAGACGGTACCCAGGAGGACATGAGTGGTGTCATGTCACCAACAAGAAGCATGACTCACTCCTCTGGGGGATGAACTGGGATAAAATGAAACCACGCAGAGGTAAGGTGGGCACAGGGAAGCAGGGCTTGTCGTCCCCGTGCCTCCTAGCCTAGTCCCCAAGGCACCACGAGGTTTATTTAAGGATCCTCCCCTGTCTTACTGCCCTTACAGACCTTGAGATAGAGGAAGAGCATGGACTGAAGCATGTCAGCCTGGGAAGACTCTAAAGGACCGTGTCATTCAACGACCCTCCTCTATTTTCAGATGTGGGACTGAGGCCCAACGAAATAAGGAGCTTTCTCAAGGCCTTACATCAATTTCATGATTAAAAAAAATGAAAAACTGCTTTCTCCTTGAATAAAAACAATGAACTGTACCTGATATACACCAGCTTCTCTTAGCAATTCGTCTGCTTTCCCTTGCAGTATATTTCTTTCTTGCCTGGTTGTGCAAATATGCACACATTTTTCTTCTTCTCACCCGTAGCCTGGCAGGGGCGGGGTGAGGTTCACTCTTTCACAACTGCGTTATACACAGTGCCAAACACAGAACTTTGCACCTAGCAAATTCTCAATAATTACTACTTATTAATAACGGGGAACAGATGCATCAACTAGAATGCTGCCTCCTAAGCCACACGAAGTTCACATTTGAAGAAAGTACACCTGAGAACGTGCCTCCTAAACAGAACCAAGAGCACTGTATCAATCACTTCATCCATATTATTTTATTTAAACCCCACTGGGAATTTAGGGAGTCTCCCAAGTTCTCAAGTTGTGTAACCAAGTTACACAAAGGACTGGGCTGATAGAGAGCAAAATGTTGGCTTTATTACTGAAAGAGCTGTTTAAGAATGGACAGTGGAGTTCTTTCAGAATTAGACAGAGGCATCCACCTGGTCACAGAAGCCCTGGATATCCCCAGGCCTCTCGGGCATGAGCAGGACCATTACTGCCTAGTTTACTGCATGACAGAGGGCAAACCAGATCACAGGTTCTCAGAAGACAGGAAGATTCTAAAGAGGAAAGGGATGGTGCTGAACTATGAATTCCTTGTTCTTCATCCCAATTACACAAATGGGGGGGCAGTGAGAACCTACAAGTAAGTGTTTGCTTATGGGCCTCCTTCCACAGGGAAACACACAACCCTCTCCCTAACAACGTTCCCAACTATCATAGGAAATAGGTGCAATTAATTTGCCTTTTTTACAAACAAGAAAGCTGAGACTCAGAGAGTGAGGGACTTACTCTAGGACACACGGCAAGTAAACTACTGGGCCAGATTTGAAAGCAGGACTGTCAGCAGGTCCCAAAGGTCAAGACAGTAGGCTGTATTACATCATTGCCTCTTTCTCAAAGGTGGTCATTCCAATTCCCTGTGTCAGTAAAAGAAAAAAACACCTTAAAGGATGCGGATTCGTTAACTCACTACCTGTAACCATAGGGTCATTGTGCGGGCATTTGAATGGAGACTGATGTGGGCAGCATATTGGCAGGATTTTGCTGTTTGAAGTGCAGGAGGGGCTTTTCTTTGTAGCTGAGGAGAGAGAGAGAATGTAAATTGTGAAATGAAGGAGACTGACTGACAACACTCGCCCAGAGAGGGTGTGCCCTTATTATGTGTTACTGAACCAGATGATCTAGGTGAAAACTCGTCCACTAAGAGTCTTCTTCTCTGACTCACCTTAAAAGTAACATTAGTGCTTTGTACAGAAAAAGTAAGTAGAAAGCAATACATTTTTTGAATGCTTAGGAGTCAGGAGTTATAACTAAACCAATCTGCCTGACATTTTCAATACTTTTCTGAAAATATTCTCTGCCCATAAGAAGGCAGGAACATAAGAACCTCAGTTCTCTGTTCATGTCATCCAGTGTTACATCTGCCAGAACAGAACACAATACAGTTCCAGCCAGAAGGGGGCGAGCATATGGCTCCTTACGTCAAAAGACTCATGGGACCCTAGGAAATGCATTTCACCTTTCAGAGCTGCTTTTCCCTCATTGGGAAAATCAGTTGATTTCTACCTTAACCACTCATATTGAAAACCATGTTTCCAAAACAGTAGGTTGAACTGTGGAGCAAAGCAGCACTAAATGCACAGCCCTTGGAGGTGAGTAGGCTTCCTGGCCATACACTTATTAGTGGTTTGACCTTGGGTGGTCATCCAGCCTGTTGGAACCTCAGATTCACCATATGGAAAGTGTGGATAGTAATTCTTGCCCTCTCCCTTCTTCTGGGGATGCATGAAAACAATGTAAACAAAAATATTTTGCACAGTACTTGACACACAATAAATGCTCGCTAAATGGTGGCTGATTTCATTACTATGGTAATATTAGACACTATTATTGTCTGGTCCCTAGTAAATATGCATTTATGGAGTAGTATAAACAGAGAGACTTTACGAGGAGGAAGCTCATAAAACTAATTTTAAAAAGCATTTTAGAGATACTGAAGAGGACACCTCATATTACATCACACATGAATTCTCCAATAAGGACCCAGGAAAGAAACTGAGTTCAGCTTTAAAACCAGCAAATAACAGTTTTCTCTTGAGAAATGGTATTCGAATCTTGTGACTGACTGCACTTCCGTTTTCAATGGTAGGAATCTCACATTTAAAGTAGAACAGAGAGACCTTCAAGATGGTGGAAGAGTAAGACGCGATCACCTTCCTCCCCACAAATACATCAGAAATACAACTACATGTGGAGCAACTCCTACAGAACACCTACTGAACGCTGGCAGAAGACCTCAGATCTCCCAAAAGGCAAGAAACTCCCCGCATACCTGGGAAGGGCAAAAGAAAAAGAAAACACCGAGACAAAAGAATAGGGATGGGACATGCACATCTGGGAGGGAGCTGTGAAGGAGGAAAAGTTTCCACACACTAGGAAGCCCCTTCACTGGTGGAGACGGGGGTGGCGGGGTGGGGGGGGAAGCTTCGGAGGCACGGAGGAGAGCACAGCAACAGGGGTGCGGAGGGTGAAGCGGAGAGATTCCCGTACAGACGATCGGTGCCGACCAGCACTCACCAGCCCGAGAGGCTTGTCTGTTCACCCGCCGGGGCAGGTGACGGCTGGGAGCTGAGGCTCAGGCTTCGGAGATCAGAACCCAGGGAGAGGACTGGGGTTGGCTGCGTGAACACAACCTGAAGGGGTTAGTGCGCCACAGCTAGCCGGGAGGGAGTCCGGGAAAAAGTGTGGACCTGCCTAAGAGGCAAGAGACCATTGTTTCGGGATGCGCAAGGAGAAGGGGTTCAGAGCACCACCTAAACGAGCTCCAGAGATGGGCGCGAGTCACGGCCATCGGTGCAGACCCCAGAGACGGGCATGAAACACTAAGGCTGCTGTTGCAGCCACCAAGAAGCCTGTATGCGAGCACAGGTCACTCTCCACACGTCCCCTCCCAGAAGCCTGTGCAGCCCGCCACTGCCAGGGGCCCGTGATCCAGGGATAACTTCCCCGGGAGAACGCACGGCACGCCTCAGGCTGGTGCAATGTCATGCTGGCCGCTGCCACCGCAGTCTCGCCCGGCATCTGTACCCCTCCCTCCCCCCAGCCTGAGTGAGCCAGAGCCCCCGTATCAGCTGCTCCTTTAACCCCGTCCTGTCTGAGGGAAGAACAGAGGCCCTCAGGCGGCCTATACACAGAGGCGACACTAAATCCAAAGCTGAACCCCAGGACCTGTGTGAACAAAGAAGAGAAGGGGAAATCTCTCCCAGAGCCTCAGAAGCAGCGGATTAAATCTCCACAATCAACTTGATGTACCTGCACCTGTGGAATACCTGAACAGACAACGAATCATCCCAAAATTGAGGCGGTGGACTTTGGGAGCAATGATATACATATATTTTTCCTTTTTCTATTTTTATGAGTGTGTATCTGTATGCGTCTTTGTGTGATTTTGTCTGTAGAGCTTTGCTTTTACCATTTGGCCTAAGGTTCTATCTGCCCGTTTTTTGTTTCTTTGTTTTCTTAGTATAGTTTTAAGCACTTGTTATCATTGGTGGATTTGTTTTTGGGTGTGGTTGCTCTCTTCCTTCTTGCTTTCCTTTTTTTTTCTTTTTTATTACATTTTACTTTTTTCTTTTAATAATTAATTTTATTATAACAACTTTATTTTATTTTATTTTTTTCTTACTTTCATTATTTTCTTCTCCCTTTTCTTCTGAGTCGTGTGGCTGGCAGGGTCTTGGTGCTCTGGCTGGGTGTCACACCTGTGTCTCTGAGGTGGGAGAGCCAAGCTCAGCACACGGGGCCACCAGAGACCTCCCAGCTCCATGTAATATCAAACGGCAAAACGTCTCCCAGAGATCTCCATCTCAACTCTAAGACCCAGCTCCACTCAATGACCAGCAAGCTTCAGTGCTGGACACCCTATACCAAACAACTAGCATGCCAGAAACACAACCCCACGCATTAGCAGAGAGGCTGCTTAAAATAATAAGGTCAGAGACACCCCAAAACACACCACTGGACGCAGTCCTGCCCACCAGAAAGACAAGATCCAGCCTCATCTACCAGAACACAGTCACCAGTCCCCTCAACCAAGAAGCCTACACAACCCACTGAACCAACCTTAGCCACTGGAGGCAGACACCAAAAACAACGGGAACTACGAACCAGCAGCCTGCGAAAAGGAGACACCAAACATAGTAAGTTAAGCAAAATGAGAAGACACACAAACACATAGCAGATGAAGGAGCAAGGTAAAAACCCACCAGACCAAACAAATGAGGAGGAAATAGGCAGTCTACCTGAAAAAGAATTCAGAGGAATGATAGTAAAAATGGTCCAAAATCATGGAAATAGAATGGAGAAAATACAACAAATGTTTAACAAGCACGCAGAAGAACTAAAGAGCAAACAAACAATGATGAACAACACAATAAATGAAATTAAAAATTCTCTAGAAGGAATCAACAGCAGAAAAACTGAGGCAGAAGAACGGGTAAGTGACCTGGAAGATAAAATAGTGGAAATTATGACTGCAGAGCAGAATAAAGAAAAAAGAATGAAAAGAATTGAGGACAGTCTCAGAGACGTCTCGGACAACATTAAACGCACCAACATTCGAATTATAGGGGTTCCAGAAGAAGAAGACAAACAGAAAGGGACTGAGAAAATATTTGAAGAGATTATAGTTGAAAACTTCCCTAATATGGGAAAGGATACAGTTAATCAAGTCCAGGAAGCGCAGAGAGTCCCATACAGGATAAATCCAAGGAGAAACCCACCAAGACACATATTAATCAAATTATCAAAAATTAAACACAAAGAAAAAATATTAAAAGCAACGAGAGAACAAATAACACACAAGGGAATCTGCATAAGGTTAACAGCTGATCTTTCAGCAGAAACTCTGCAAGCCAGAAGGGAGTGGCAGGACATACTTAAAGTGATGAAAGGGAAAAACCTACAACCAAGATGACTCTAGCCACCAAGGATCTCATTCAGATTCGAAGGAGAAATTAAAACCTTTAAAGACAAGCAAATGCTAAGGGAATTCAGCACCACCAAACCAGCTTTACAACAAATGCTAAAGGAACTACTCTAGGCAGGAAACACAAGAGAAGGAAAGACCTACAATAACAAACCCAAAACAATTAAGAAATGGTAATAGGAACATACATATTGTTAATTACCTTAAATGTAGATGGATTAACTATTCCAACCAAAAGACACAGACTGGATGAATGGATACAAAAACAAGACCCACGTATATGCTGTCGACAAGAGACCCACTTCAGACCTAGGGACACATACAGACTGAAAGTGAAGGGATGGAAAAGGATATTCCATGCAAATGGAAAACAAAAGAAAGCTGGAGTAGCAATTCTCATATCAGACCAGATAGACATTAAAATAAAGACTATTTCAAGAGACAAAGAAGGACACTACACAATGATCAAGGGATCAATCCAAGAAGAAGATATAACAATGGTAAATATTTATGCACACAACATAGGAGCACCTCAATACATAAGGCAAATGCTAACAGCCATAAAAGGGGAAATCGACAGTAACACAATCATACTAGGGGACTTTAACACCCCACTTTCACCACAGGACAGATCATACAAAATGAAAATAAATAAGAAAACACAAGCTTTAAATGACACATTAAACAAGATGGACAATTCTATAAATATAATTGATATTTATAGGACATTCCATCCAAAAACAACAGAATACACTTTCTTCTCAAGTGCTCATGGAACATTCTCCAGGATAGATCATATCTTGGGTCACAAATCAAGCCTTGGTAAATTTAAGAAAACTGAAATCGTATCAAGTATCTTTTCCTACCACAACACTGTGAGACTAGATATCAATTACAGGAAAAAATCTGTAAAAAATACAAACACATGGAGGCTAAACAATACACCACTTAATAACCAAGAGATCACTGAAGAAATCAAGAGGAAATAAAAAAATATCTAGAAACAAATAACAATGAAAACATGATGACCCAAAATCTATGGGATGCAGCAAAAGCAGTTCTAGGAGGGAAGTTTATAGCAATACAATTCTATCTCAAGAAACAAGAAACATCTCAAATAAACAACCTAACCTTACACCTAAACCAGTCAGAGAAAGAAGAACAAAAGAACCCCAAAGTTAGCAGAAGGAAAGAAATCATAAAGATCAGATCAGAAATAAATGAAAAAGAAATGAAGGAAACAATAGCAAAGATCAATAAAACTAAAAGCTGGTTCTTTGAGAAGATAAACAAAATTGGTAAACCATTAGCCAGACTCATCACGAAAAAAAGAGAGAAGACTCAAATCAATAGAATTAGAAGTGAAAAAGAACAAATGACACTGCAGGAATACAAAGGATCATGAGATATTACTACAGGCAACTATATGCCAATAAAGTAGACAACATGGAAGAAATGGACAAATTCTTAGATAAGCACAACCTTTTGAGACTGAATCAGGAAGAAATAGAAAATATAAACAGACCAATCCCAAGCACTGAAATTGAGACTGTGATTAAAAATCTTCCAACAAACAAACCCCAGGACCAGAGGGCTTCACAGGCGAATTCTATCAAACATTTATAGAACAGCTAACACCTATCCTTCTCAAACTCTTCCAAAATATACCAGAGGGAGGAACACACCCAAACTCATTCTATGAGACCATAAGCCTGATACCAAAACCAAACAAAGATGACAGAAAGAAAGAAAACTACAGGCCAATATCACTGATGAACACAGATGCAAAAATCCTCAACAAAATACTAGCAAACAGAACCCAACAGCACATTAAAAGGATCATACACCATGATCAAGTGGGTTTTATCCCAGGAATGCAAGGATTCTTCAATATATGCAAATCAATCTATGTGATACACCATATTAACGAATTGAAGGAGAAAAAGCATATGATATTCTCAATAGATGCAGAAAAAGCTTTTGACAAAATTCAATACCCATTTATGATAAAAACCATCCAGAAAGTAGGCATAGAGGGAACTTACCTCAACATGATAAAGACCATATATGACAAACCCACAGCCAACATCATTCTCAACGGTGAAAAACTGAAACCATTTTCACTAAGATCAGGAACAAGACAAGATTGCCCACTCTCACCACTATTATTCAACATCGTTTTGGAAGTTTTAGCCACAGCAATCAGGGAAGAAAAACAAATAAAAGGACTCCAAATCGGAAAAGAAGAAGTAAAGAGCTGTCACTGTTTGCAGGTGACATGATACTATACATAGAGAATCCTAAGGATGCTACCAGAGAACTACTAGAGCTAATCAGTGAATTTGGTAAAGTAGCAGGATACAAAATTAATGCACAGAAATCTCTTGCATACCTATACACCAATTATGAAAAATATGAAAGAGAAATTAAGAAAACACTCCTATTTACCATTGCAATAAAAAGAATAAAATACCTAGCAATAAACCTACCTAAGGAGACAAAAGACCTGTATGCAGGAAACTATAAGACACTGATGAAAGAAATTAAAGATGATACAAACAGATGGAGAGATATACCATGTTTTTGGAGCGGAAGAACCAACAAAATGACTATACTACCCAAAGCAATCTACAGATTCAATGGAATCCTTATCAAACTACCAATGGCTTTTTTCACAGAACTAGAACAAAAGATTTCACAATTTGTATGGAAACACAAAAGACCCCGAATAGCCAAAGCAATTCTGAGAAAGTAATACAGAGCTAGAGGAATCAGGCTCCCTGACCTGAGACTATACTACAAAGCTACAGTAATCAAGACAGTATGGTACTGGCACAAAAACAGAAATACAGATCAATGGAACAGGATAGAAAGCCCAGAGATAAACCCACACATACATGGTCACCTTATTTTTGATAAAGGAGGCAAGAATATACAATGGAGAAAAGACAGCCTCTTCAATAAGTGGTGCTCAGAAAACTGGACAGCTACACATAAACGAATCAAATTAGAACGCTCCCTTACACCATATACAAAAATAAACTCCAAATGGATTAAAGACCTAAATGTAAGGCCAGACACTATCAAACTCTTAGAGGAAAACATAGGCAGAACACTCTAGGACATAAATCACAGCAAGATCCTTTTTGACCCACCTCCTAGAGAAATGGAAATAAAAACAAAAATGAACAAATGGGATCTAATGAAACTTAAAGGCTTTTGCACAGCAAAGGAAACCATAACCAAGACGAAAAGACAACCCTCAAAATGGGAGAAAATATTTGCAAATGAAGCAACTGACAAAGGATTAATCTCCAAAATTTACAAGCAGCTCATGCAGCTCAATATCAAAAAAAGAAACAACCCAATCCAAAAATGGGCAGAAGACCTAAATAGACATTTCTCCAAAGAAGACATACAGATTGCCAGCAAACACGTGAAAGGATGCTCAACATCACTAATCATTAGAGGAATGCACATCAAAACTACAATGAGGTATCATTTCACACCAGTCAGAATGGCCATTATCAAAAAATCTAGGAACAATAAATGTTGGAGAGGGTGTGGAGAAAAGGGAACCCTCTTGCACTGTTGGTGGGAATGTAAACTGATACAGCCACTGTGGAGGACAGTATGGAGATTCCTTAAAAAACTGAAAATAGAACTACCATAAGACACAGCAATCCCACTACTGGGCATATATCCTGAGAAAACCATAACTCAAAAAGAGTCATGTACCACAATGTTCACTGCAGCTCTATTTACAATAACCAGGACACGGAAGCAACCTAAGTGTCCATCAACAGGCGAATGGATAAAGAAGATGTGGCACATATATACAATAGACTATTACTCAGCTATAAAAGGAAATGAAATTGAGTTATTTGTAGTGAGGTGGATGGACCTAGAGTCTGTGAAACAGAGTGAAGTAAGTCAGAAAGAGAAAAACAAATACCGTATGCTAACATATATATATGGAATCTGAAAAAAAAAAAAGGTTCTTAAGAACCTAGGGGCAGGACAGGAATAAGGACACACATGTAGAGAATGGACTTGAGGACACGGTGAGGGGGAATGGTAAGCTGGGACAGAGTGACAGAATGGCATGGACATATATACACTACCAAGTATAAAACAGATAGCTCGTGGGAAGCACCCACATAGCACAGGGAGATCAGCTCGGTGCTTTGTGACCACCTAGAGGGGTGGGATAGGGAGGGTGGGAGGGAGGGAGACGCAAGAGGGAGGAGATATGGTGACATATGTATATGTATAGCTGATTCACTTTGTTATAAAGCAGCAACTAAGACACCATTTTAAAGCAATTATACACCAATAAAATGTTAAAAAAACTAAATAAGGACAATAAATTAACAGTTATGTAATTATCCTTTAATCGAGGGCTCATTATACAAGTGAGAACACTGTGGTCCCAAACGATTTATTTTATGTACTTGACACAAGTGATCTTTTCCTCAGATTTGGGACTCTTCTGTTCCTTGACAAAATACTCTTTTGAAAATTTGTTTCCTTTTTTCTCTTCTGGCTATTTTGCACTTTCATGCCTCCTATATCCCACATTTTTAATGTGCTTTACCCGTATTATCGTATTTAACTCTCCAAGAAATGTTCTGAAGCATAATTTACCATTTTCTTCACTCTATAGAGAAGGAAACTGAGGTTCAAAATGATCTGCCTGTACCTGATATACTAGTCCTTCACACATTCCCTTCACTTTACTCTCCCTCCAAATGACATGATACATTCATGTGGCCATATACATTTATATGCCAACAATAGCATTAGCACCAAACAGTACCAAATTTGTACCTATAGTTCTGAACTACCTCTTGAAAACTAAAGTATTACTTCCAAATGACTATTCAGTATGCTACAGACACTCTTAAGTCCGGTATGTTGAGATCTAAATTTAGTACCCCTCATCTGGAAACCATTCCTTTTCCCATAGACTCATTTTTGCCTAAAAGAATTAAATAAATAAATGAAATAAAAATTTCATTGTTCCTGGCACCATGCTAGTGCTTTAAATGCATTATCTCATTTAATCCCCACAGTACTTTTATAAGGTAAGTTTACCATTTTCTATAGCTGAGACATGTGTCATTTGCCCAAGGCTACTCATCAAGTACTAGCTGTAGCCAGTCTGATTCTTTAGAAAAGTCATTGAAACAATAGCCTTTCTTTAAGCCATGTGGGCTGGAAAACCTTACCTTTCTGTCTTCCTTCTTCTTTTTTGGTCATATCCAATTACTCATCCATACCAGTAATTCATAAACCAGTGGTTCTCCAACTTGGTTATGCATTGAAATCATCTGGGGGGCTTTATAAACTATTGTAAACCCTAGAAATTCTGATTCATTTGATTTGGGCTGTGTCCAGGGTAGAAGAATTGTTTAATCTTCCCAGGCAATTTAATGAACAGCTGATTTTAACACTCTAAATGTGCATACCCACATCACCATCATCCATCATTCCCACTTCTCCTGCCCCAGCATTGGTTTCATCATTTCTCCCCAGATTTTGTTAGGCCCCATATACTAGCATCCTGTCCCCAGTTTGTTTCCTTGCCATCCATCCTCCATGATGAGAATCTGAGTGATCTCAACTAAGCACAGACCTGAAAAGGCCACTTCCCAGATTAAATCTTGCAATGGCTTCCTATTGCCCTTAGGGAGAAGTCCCAGACCCACCTTCTTCTTCTTCTTCTTTTTTTTACTTTTTATTTTATATGTTGGAGTATAGTTGATTAACAATGTTGTGTTAGTTTCAGGTATACAGCAAAGTGATTCAGTTATACATACACACCTTCTCTTTATTGTACCTAAGCTCTTTCCCACTCTGCCACGGCTCCATCCTTTGCTTCTGCTGCAACCCTGCCTGGACTACAAAGTCTTCCCTATCCTGTAGGATTAAGTTTAGATGTCCTCTTTCTCTGAGGTCTTCCTTGTCTGACTCCATCCTCGTGAAATCAATTGCTCCCTCCTCTGTGCTCCTAAAGCACAAAGCTATTAAAATACTTTTATTTTTGTATTAATGTCATCTTTTCTAGATTGTGATCTCACTGAGGGCAGGGAATATTCTGTTCCTTCTTCTCCCTTAAGGACATAGCACATACTATAACAGAGTTATTATAAGAATTAAATCATAATAGTTATTGAAAAAATAATATTAATGAAAACTTTCTTTTTTATATATGCCTTCCTTTAATTTTTTTCCTTCCTTTAATTTAAGTAGGATAGCCCCACCCCCATGAGAGATTTCTAAAATTGTATCCCATGGTTGGGAACCAGAAAGAAAAGGAGCTGACTTCTGGATGTCTATACAAATTGTTGTAGTGACCCTGAGAAGGTGAATTAGCCTTTTGACATTACAGTGTTCTATTCTGTAAAATGGAAACAACAACAACAACAATACTTCACAGCGTTGTAGGAGGATTTAATGAGATAATGGATGTAAGATATTAACTTAGTACCTGGCACACAATAAGTACTCAACAAACTTTTTTTCCTTCTCCATGAAGCTTCCCTTGCCTATATTAAACCTTCCTGATGCCTCCCTTTCCTTACTTGTTGGGATTTATTTACTTAATAAATATTAACTGAAGGCCCAGTCTATCATACACACTTCTCTAAAGTGCTTTACATAGAGCAGTGGAAAACCAGCAGAAAAACCCGCACTCGAGGAGCTTACTTTCTAGTGTGGAGAGAGAGAAAGAGAGGAAAACCACAAAACAAATAAGCTGTATGAAATAATAGATGATGGTGAGCATTATGGAGAAAAATAAAGCAAAGGAGGGGGACAGAAAATGCTGGGGTAGGGTTACAATTTTAAGTAGAGTGGTCGATCACATCCCTTCCGAAAAAGTTATATTGAGGTGAAGATCCGAAGGAGTTGGGGAAATCAGCCATGTAGATGTCTAGGGGACAGAATTCCAGGAAGGGGGAAGAGCAAGGAAGCCAGTGGGACTGGAGCGGAGTGAGCGCGCATGGAGCGGGATGAGTGGGTGACGAGTTCAGGCCGGGACGTGAGACCAGATGGAGCAGGGCCCTGTCGGTCATTTTAAGAACTTTGGATTTCACTCTGAGTGAGATGAGAAGAGTCTGGAGAGTTATAAAGGGGGAACTGATAGGTTTTTCAGGATCACCCTGGACACCAAGTTGAGACCAAGCTTTTAGGGCAAATGCAAAGGGAGGGAGACCACACAGTAATCTGGGTGACAGACAACGGAGGCTTGCATCAGGCTGGTGACCATGGAGATGACCAGGCTGTATTTTGAAGGTAACTCAAACTAGATATCATGTAATACTGGGTACGGGGTATGAGCGAAATAGAAGGGGTTTGCTGCTGTTGTTGTTCTGAGCAATGGGAAAGATGGAGCTTCCAGAACTGAGACTGGGAGTCCATCACAGGAGTGGGTTTAATGGGTAAGATAAGGAGTTTAATTTTGAAAGTAAGTCTGAGACATCCAAGGAGATACATCAAGTACCTGGTTGTATACACCAATCTGAAGTTCAGAGAAATGATCCAGAATGGAAGGAAAAAGAGCTGTTGGTGTGCAGATGATATCTGAAGCAATGAGAAAGCATGAGATAACACAGGGAGTGAATGTAGACAGAAAACAGAGGCAGTCCAAGGACTGAGTTCTGAGAAACTCCAATATCAAGACACCAGGTTGATAAGCAGAAGTCAGCTGAGAGTAAGAAAGAGAGGCAGTGAGGCATCAGCAGAACCAGGAGAGCGTGTACGTCTTGGAAGCCAAGTGAAAAAAGTGTTTCAAGGAGGAGGGGGTGATGAAGTGTATTATACGCTGCTAATAGGTGATGGACCTCAAAATGAGGGCTGATAATTGACTACTTGGTATAGCCCTGTGGATGTCAATGATAACCTTGATAAGAACAACTTTGAGGGAGATGTGAAGGTGAAAGCTTGATTAGAGATGATGGAGGAAAATGGGTGGAGAGCCTATTCACCAGGTGTCAGGAGTTGTGCAAGTTACAGAGCTTCAAATTCTTCGTCTCTCCATTTTCTTTCCTTCCTCCCTACTTTACTGCTTCCCTCTCTCCCTTCTTTCTGCCTTTCCTTCCTCTTTCCTTGATCTGTAAAGTGGGATAATAATATCTATTTCGCAAGAATTTTACAATGTCTTGTGTGGAAAGCATGGTAGTATGTGGCATGTCCTTCATAAAAGGTAGTCCCTTCCTGCCCTTTTAGGATTCTACGTCTTGTGCCCTCAGTGACTGGGATAAGATCTGCCCAAATAGGTGCCCATTAAATGCTCTCTGATGGAGATGAATTAGGTCTACCGTTCTCCATCTGGTCCAAGTACCTGGTTATTTGTTTGGATCAAACAGGAATGCATTCTTGTTAAATGTAAGAATGGAATGCTGGAGGCCACTACTGGCTTTTCAGGAAAGAAGGCTTTTGGCTCGGAACGCCATGGAGCTTCTGACTGTAAATAAGAATTGCAATTCTGCTTGGAAATGGGGATAGAAGGTCTGAGAATAAGTGCACTCTGTCCAGGGCAGCCTCCTGAGGAAATGATTTCCGGAGCGGAGTGCCAAAGTGCTTTCGTAAATGACTCTGGCTCACCCCTTTCCCTATCTCCTGCCCTTGTATATGCAACATTTATACAAATAAACATTTGCAGGAGGCATTTGGGAGGAGGCCAAGGCGGAGCACCCAGCAAAAGAAACAGTAACACCAGAGAACTCAGAACTCCCAAGAAGAATATTCTTTTTCAGAGGAAGGAATTGAAGGACAAGGAAGGGTGGTGGGAGGAGAGGAATGTGTGAGCTTCAGAGCTCCAACTCTTCTCTTGGCTTCTCCTCTCATTCACCACCATGTACCTCACCTTCTTTTCCACTAGAATGCATGATCTTGATGGAGAGGACCACTTTTTACTCATTTTTGGATTTGGCTTAGTTATCCAGAACGGAATGTTTATCAAGCAACCACTTTGTGCCAGGAACTCTGCTCCTACAGCCACATCTATCGTGCGTTAGATATCGCATAGCTAAATAAGCATCCCTTCATCCTTAGAAGTTAGTACTGCATTTGCTCCACTCAGGTTACCAAAAATGTCACCTCCTCATAGAAGTCCCTTCTTCCTCTTGCATGCTTCTCATCTCTTTGGATACCCCTCACTTGTAACTCTGTAACAGAAGCTCCCTGAACACAGAACCTCACTGCCTAGAACAGGGCCTGGCATATAGTAGATATTCAATTAATATGAATATATGATTAGTACTCATTTCATGGTCATCTTAGTCAAGTACTTCTGTCTGTCTCCTTTGCTAGACTGAATTGTTTGATGGAAGCGATGGTGTCATTTTCTTCTTGGTTTCTCCATTTTCTGGCACTTAGAAGGTACTCAGTAAATGTTAATGGGATAAACATACAACCAAAAGTCCCTCATTTTTTATCACTCTCTTTTAAATTATTCTCTACTTTATTAAATAAAATATGTAATTTTATTAAATAAATGTGTATTACATAAAATATGGAATAAAGCTGAAAACAGATGAAAAGAGACATATAAAACAAGGGAGGTATAACCGTCATGTTCATTATTAGCAACAAATGCTTGCTGCTACATTCACCAATTCCAATGTGTTTATTAAGCACCTACTATGTGTTGACACCATGCAAGGCACTGTAGAAAAGATGGAGATCAAAGCATATAGTCTTTACACTCAAAGTCAAAGGCTAGTGCCCAGATAAGGGTACCAGTGGGGATCATGGAAGAGTATAGTCCAAGTCAGACTGATGTCATCAGAGAAAAACTCCCAGAGGAAGGACCAGGAAAGCTAAAGAATAAGTTGAAATGCGCCATGTATTCAAGTGATAAGTGGCCTGGGATTGGGCAAGGGATAGAGAATGAGGTGAGTAGGGTAGGGAGAAGTTTGCCAGGCAGAGGGAACAGTATTTATCACAGCCTATAAGGAACAGAGTGAAAGGACATTCAGGAAAGTGACAGAAGTTCAAAATGGCCAAAAAAGTAAATGGCCAGTGGCCAGGAGCGGCAGGAGGAGAGAGAGAGAGCACAAGGTTGAGGAAGGCATGTCAAGGAGGGTCGTGTATTTATGAACAGTTCAGACTTTCTTTTCTGAAACTGAATCCTATATTTTCTCACCTTTGATTTTCATAAACACACAGAGGCATGCAGAAGATAAGTAATCCACTGGAAAGCCTAGTGAACCGATGTCCAAAGAGCCTGTCAGATGAAAATCTCTGGTTGCCTGAAGACCTGGACCTAAATCCCAAATCTGCACACTCTTAAATCCAAATCACTGCACTGGCAATGGATATTAGGTAACCTCTCTCCTACCAATTACAATGAACTGGTAATAGATGTCTGGAGTCAGTGTTTATAGAAGGATTCTGTGGTTCCACCTGCCTCTATAGGAAAGACAGCTAGGCTAGATTCAAGCTGTCTGCCTTGGGGGGGTGAGGGGAGGATTCAATCCCACCTGTCACATATCTGGCATTTCCTGTAACCACATTGTGCAACTCCTCACTTACACCATGGAGACCTCTATTTCTTGGTGAATTCTTTCTAAATGATTATGATTCTTCATTTACCCCTTTTCCTTGTTTGAACATTTCCTTACCATGACACACATCAGAGATTTTTCCTAGAAATCCAGAAAACTGCTAGCACAGGCCAGTCTGACTGATGATTGTGAAATTCTCCAAATTCAAAAATGGTTCACTTGAGTCAGGCAAACCAGAAGGAACTCTTACTACTGCCTTCCTCCCATCCCCAGATTTGTGAACTGAAGGGAATTAAGATGATCCAAACACAAATGTCTTAACAGTGATTACCACCTCCAGATGTGCGTTTGTTCACTGCCATAGGAAGCATTTTAATTAACCAAGCCTTAAATTTTGCAAAATGTATGGAAGCTAAGATGGCAACCCTCCCACAGGGTTGGGATTTCCATGTAAGGTACTTCTCATATATTTCCTTATTTATCATTTTGATAGCACATTTCATTTAGTAAGTATTTATTAAATAAATGAAGGGATGAATTCATTGATGAAATAGGTAAATAAATGATGGCAGAAATTAATGACTTTTATCTAGTTCTAATTAAGCTTTTTGAGGAAAGGACCCAAGAATTTTTCATCTTCATCCTTCCATGGAGCTTATCATAGTATCTGACACATAACGGTTTCTCAGTAAATGCAGATACTATGGACTATATTCCATAAGTACAGAACACATATATACGTGTGTATGCACACACACACTTTATCGAGCCCACCGCAGCACATTCCTCAGTAAGAATAGATCGAACAATGCATGTTCAGTGCATATTTTATACCATTTTCAGGATTCAGGTTTCTCCACAAGTGGTTCACGAACGATTTGTATCAGAATATAAAAATTAAGTAGGAATAATTCTTGGTCCCCATTCCAAGATCAGTCATGGGCATTTTTAACAAGTTCTTAAGAGGTTCTGGATGTACAACCATTAGAGAATCACTTTCTAAACCAAGAGCTACTTGAGAGCAGGACCTGGGTTTATGCATCTTTGATGCTCTCAAGTGCAATGCAACTTAAGGCCCAGCACACAGTGGGCTTTACTTATTGAATGAAGGAGCTTTCACGGCAAGTTCTTACCAGATGTGATGACTGTCAAACTGGTGACATTTCAAATCAAGCTAATTGAAAAACAGATGATCCCACAAAGGTCAAATTGTGTACCACAGTTGTTTTCTCCAACATGCTTCTGGAAGTTAAGAGGAGTGCCTCAAGCTTTGTGGAACCATGGGTTCCAACACGCCCTACTATCTGAGCCTGGATTTAAGGCATGTGCTACTGGCGTTGTTAGTGCAAATGTCTGAACTCAGCAGTACTACCTAATAAACTGACTCTGATCAGATTCTCTGGAAACAGACTCTGGCAGAGATTTGCATGTCCACATGTTTCTAGAAAGTGCTTTGGGGAGATATACCTGTGGAGAGTGAAGGTGCTAGAACTGAGCAGAGAGAGGGATTGGGCTGCAATGTAGTCACAACAGAGGCCTCAGCTGATCCCACTGGGGAGCTCTGGAGCTAGGATGACCCCTCAGAGTTGCTCCACATGAGGCAAGCGGGCCAGACCTTTGAACCCCACATGGAAGAAGCATTGTATGTGGGCTGACCCTGCAACCTTCCATGGAGGATGACTGGTAGCTGGAGAGCTGACAGTGACCAGCAATCTCAACGTCTGGGCACACGAGTCCTTTAGTACTAATGGAGGATATCTGTCTGGTACACTACCACATCCAACACACCAATTATCTATGACTATCATCTGTAGAGAATTCATAGTTTGAAGATGGTGTAGTGTGTTGCTAGTTAACTATAGGCTTTGGGGTCAGGAATAACAAATCTGATGTCTCTTCCTTTTACTAGCTGTATGACCTGCATAAGAAACTTTTTTTTAATCTCAACATTATTCATTAAACAGTTTCTTTCTCATTAACTGGTGGTGCTCATTTTGTCATACACTGAATTTAGATTCCCTTTCTATATAAATTCATAAAGTCCTATGCCCATTTGTATCCATTTCTTTTTTTTTGAATTTTATTTTATTTTTTTAAATACAGCATTTTCTTATTAGGTAACTATTTTATACCTATCAGTGTATATGTATATACAATCTCCCAGTTCATCCCACCACCACCCCAACCCCCGCGGCTTTCCCCCCTCGGTGTCCATACGTTCGTTCTCTACATCTGTGTCTCTATTTCTGCCTTGCAAACCAGTTCATCTGTACCATTTTTTTCAAACTTCAGGTTTTCCCTTGCAAAATGGTACATGACAATGCCTGGCTCCCAGGACGTAATATGTACAAAGCACCTCTGCCTCCTCACTCTTTCTCCTTAAAGGTTATTTAACATCAGTTTAACATTTATTCATTCGTCAAACATGTTGGTTGGTTGGACTCATTATGTATCTGTAAAATGAAAATGACTTGGGGGCAGGTATAGTTGCATCCCCTGAGCCTGTTCTCAAATTCAGTGACTTTAAAAAAAATACAATTTAAAAGCACAATAAAAACTAATTTACAGTCATAATGAAAACATAATGGTTTCACAAACATAATGAAAAGTAACTGAAGGAAACAATATAAAATAAACATGGATGGAGCTAGAGATCGTCATATTGAGTGAAGTAAGTTAGACAGAAAGTGACATATTGTATGATATTGTTTACATGTGGAATCTAAAGAAAAAAATGATACAGATGAACTTATTTACGAAACAGAAACAGACTCACAGACTTAGAGAACAAGCTTATGGTTACCAGAGGGAAGGGTCGGGGGGCGGGGGGGGAGGGATAGTTAGGGAATAAAAATAAATAAATAAATAAACAATTATTTCTTTGACAAATATTTGAGCGCCTACAGCCCGTGCCAAGCCTATCCTGTGTGCTTGGGATTCATTGGTGAACAAAGTAGATGAAGCTCTTCTCTCCTTCAGAGTACATCTTCTAAAAGGCATTTGTGTGTGCATTTATTTATTTGCTTAAATATTTATTTATTTTAAGCAAATAAATACATGCACATTCCTTTTATTTATTTATTTACACAGAGATAAACAGATAGGTAGACAGATAGATAGATAGATATACAGACAGATATGTTAGAAAGTTATAAGTGCTATGGGGAAAAACAAGGAAATTTTGAGGAAAGATGCATTTTAAAATAAGATGGTCAGGGTGAGCTTCACTGAGTAAATGAAAATGACCTTTCAATGAGAGCTGAGGACGGTGTGGGAGCCACTTAGTGGAAAATTATTTCAAAGAGAAATAATAACCAGTGCAAAGGCCCCGAGGCAGAAGCATGCTGGTCGTATCTGAGGAGCAACAAGGAGTCAGAATGTATGACACGTAGAAAAATAATCGAGGTGTGTCACCTTGACTGTCCCAGCCTTTGTACTGACCCACAGTGCAGGGCTTCCCCTGCCCAGCCCACCACTGAGCCTCTGCTCAGATGGAGGAGCCCTGTGCTATTTTATGTCCCTCTTCACTTTCCAACCCCCCACACAGAATGGCAAACTACACATACCATGGCATTTTATTCCAGCTATCCTCTTTCTCTATAGAAACCACAATAGTGAATTCAGTCTGGAAAAAATCACCGGCATAGAATAAGAAACATACACACAAAATCTAGGTTACAAACAAACCTGGAACAGACATCCCAAACAACCTTCCATGAGAAAGCTCAGGGCTAGGTCTCCTTATTTCAGCCTAGCAATGGCAGTCACCAAGAGAAACTGATCTCTTGTATTTCCACAACTTGAATGCTTCATCCTGGACTCGAATTTACAAAATAGGAAGAAAAAATAATAATCCGTGGTATAAATAATGCTGCCTCTCAGACTTCTTCCCCAATGATCTGGATTCTATTTGGACTGAAAATTTGGGTAGATATACTCACATAGAGCGGGTCCTGCTGTTTGAATTCACACATAAAGTTCAGCTTTAACATTTCGAATAGATTTAGTGATGGATCTAAGAATCTTGTAGAGAAAACTGCACGAGATTAACATCTTAAGTCTCATATCTTCTGAGACCTCATTTCTGAGTTATTTATGAGGAAGGGAAATTCTGGATCCTTTCCCCGTGTCCAGGAAGAGCTACATGGTATCAGTCCTTCAGCCAGAGTTTCATCATTTAGATCTTTGCTGATCACTGTTTGGTGCATGTAACAGCATTCAATTCTCCTGAAAGGCTGGAATGGTGTTATCATATTTCTGATGAACTACTCAAAGCACATTTTTTTGCACTGATTTTTACCCAGTGTCTCTGACAATAGCTTTGAATCTGTCACCAAAGGACTGTGATTTTGGCCAAGGCACTTAAAATCTCTCGAATGCTTTTCTTATTTGCAATAAAAGAGTCCTGTACCTAGAACACAAAGACAAAGATTTGGTTCCTGGCTCTGCTACTTATTAATTCTGTGGCTTAAGGCAAGACATTTAAACTTTCTGTGCTGAAAGCTCCTCATCTGAGTGAGCTACCTCACAAAATATCATGGCACTAGATGAGCTCTGCAAAATAACTATGAAGTGATACTGAAATAAAAGAGGCATTAATATGTGTTGCCGGGGATCACTGAGGTCTGCTCTCTGCTGCCAAGTTCTACGACATCTAGAGAGGTCACTTACATCTTCCTAACCCATTAAAAAAAAGAAATTCAAAGGCACTCACATACACGTTTTCTTATTCTACTAATAGGATAGGTGTTTCCTCTTATAGGATTAACCCCTCTGAGGCCCAAATTTATGGTCTTATGGTGCTTGAATCATCATCCTGTTCTTCACTAAGACTATCAGTTTATGTTAATAATTAAGAATTCAGCCTGCAGGCCAGAAAGTTTCCAGACTTTTTCACTCACTAGCTGCAACCTTGGGCAAATTCCCTTCTTTCTCTAAGCCCAGATTCTGCAAAGTAGGAATAATAATAGTACTTTTTAATAGAATGTTGGTTAGATTTAATGAAATAATATATATGATTGTTTTAGCATGTTATCTGGCACATATAAAGCGCTTAACATTGATTATTACTAATACTGCTGTTGTTAATTTTACAATATAACTATACACACACACCCAACTTTTAAGTTAGGTGCTGGAATCAGCCTGTCAAGGAAAACGGTTCTGTGGGTCATTAAGGTTGTAATTTCAACATGATTATGACATTGTTCATATATTTTGCTTGCAGATCACTTTTTTTTTTTTTTTTTTTTTTAAAGAAAGTCATTTCAATGCATTATTCTGATCTGTATGTTAAAAAGAGGATTGGGGGTAGAGGATGACAGAGAACTGAACCAACAGGCTTAACTGAGAATCCATTGTAATTAAAGTGCTGGGCTAAGACTAGAATGGAGGTACTTGGACTCTAATCAATACATACTTAAAAGAAAGAGGATGTTCAAGTGGATGCTAAAAGAATTCTCTGCCAGCAACAATTCGACTACCATGCACATTACTCCCTCCAATCCTGCTAACAAAACACACACATAGAAACAACCAGAAACTTCTAGATCCAGCTTGCTTTTACTTGCTACTCCCAGTTCGCCATGCCGCCATTACTGCCTGATGACTTTTCCCCCAGAGTTTAAGAAAAAAAAAAGCTTGAGATTTACACAGGTACTTGGTGGTGATGCAGAACCTCATGGAATTTATAGGCTTACAGACTTCTGTTTGAATCTCAGCTCTGCCATTTACATTAGCTGTGTGACCTTGAGAAGATTCTTAACGTCTCTTAACATTTTTTCCTCTAATCTGCCATGATGATTAAAGGAGACAACTGGAATTACTGTCCTTTGATTCCCTACCAGACACCAGATGAGGTGAGAGATACAGACATTTATACATGGAATCTAAATTTAGGAGCTACTGTGGGGTAAGATCTAGCTCCACGAATCAACAGCAACACAAGGAATACAAGCATTAAATGGTTAGATTCAGAGTAGGATAGACGACTCAGACACCAAATGAAAGTCTGGCCTCAGCCACTGAAAGTTCCGTTATCATTTTTCCTCCGTCTGTTTCAGTCCATATCCATAAAAGGAGGGGGCGATTAGAACCTATCCACAGGACAGGTGTGAGGAATAAATGAGAAATGGATGTAAATCACACTGCATTGTCTTGAGCATAATCAGTAATTAATAAATGACAGTTCAAAAATTATTGTTATTATAACATCAGTAGTAGCAGTAGTATGATCATGGTTATCTGTTCCTGAAGGGAGTGGGGCAGGAAAAGGTGCGTAGGTTTTCTAGATAATGAGAGCAACCTGAGCAAGTGTGTTTGGGCTGGAACCCAAAATGTAATGTGGTGGGTGGGCACTGAATACACAGGTGAAGTGACAGCACTTTATAAAAGGGAGAATCAGAAAGTAAATCCTGGGACTGCAGTCCACCTCTGGGGCCCACCCACGACCCCCTCCCCTACACCAATAAAGACGAACCAAAGATAGGAGAAGATTCTGATTCACCTCATGTAAGCCCTTTTCCCTCCATCCCTACAGATAAGACTTCAAGCTAATCCTCTCTCTGGAGTAGAAGTTCCAGTAACCAGAAAAGGATGGGGCGGGGAGGGTTCAAAGAAAGCATCCCTGAATACCCCTAGGAAGTTTCTACAGGTTTCTTTCTCCCTTGGTATGGGAACTGATGGTGTATAGGGTACAGCCTTCCTGTAAAACAACAGGGCAGAGTGGAATAGGATGCCAGAACATCAGAACAGAGCTCAGTAAGCTTGCTTGCTTCCTTCTTTATTTTAATTTACATTTTGGGAAACTGAGGCTCAGGAAGGGGGTAACTTGGGTGACATCTTACAGCCAGAAGGCAGTAAAGACTGTAGAGGTGAGAACCCAGGGTGAGTGGCTGCAACCTGAAAGCTGTGTTCCCATATCACACAGTTGTTCCCTTCCACAGAGCATAATAATGCAGGCTTACGAAAGAATTAAGTGACGCCTTAGAAACTCAAGCCTCCTCAATTTAGAGACAGGGATTCTGAGCCCCATAGAGAAAAACTGACTTATCTCAGGTAGTCATGGATGGATGGCTGAATTAGAATTAGAATTCAAGTCCCTGTACTCAGACAGTGTACTTTCTAGTGCCCACTCCCACACTTCTGCAGAAAGCCCATGGGCTGGAGTATCTTGGAAGAGGTCTCCTTCCTCAAGGTTTTCTGTGTATAGACCAGGAGTCAGCCCATGAAGGTTTTAAGCCCCCTGTCTATGGCTGGCCAGGCCCCAGGTTGGCTCCGTGTAGCTCTCAAGTAGCCATTCCCATGAAATATCTCACAAAAACGTAGTGGAAAGGAATGAGGTCTCTTATTAAATCTGTTTTAGGCTTGTTGCCTGCTGTCCTATCTTGGCCAGTTCAACATCTTCCTCGGTCTCTTGGCTCTAACACATAAGGTACAGGTGCTGAGCCTGGGGATCCAGAGGGCTCCAGAACACTGACCCCAGGGTGAACAATCACCCACGTGCTGTTTTCACCTAGAGCACACATCAGCTGAGTGTTCCTGGCCAGAGCTGCTGAGAGAGACAAGCCATTCAGCTCCTTGGCCAGGTAGTACTGAAAAAACCACAACAAACAGCAGCATCTGGAAACGTGTAATCAGAATTGGCACAATTGCAGGGGAAATGCAGTGTAGTATATTAAATTATTTCTGCAACTGTGGCTCTGTCTTTAAAAGGGAAAAAAATAATCACACACAATGTTTCATATTTCAATTTTAAAAGAGGGAGGCTCGGTTTTTAAAGTCAAATACATACTTCAGAGCAAGGCATGCATTTGGGTTTGTAATTCATTTTCATGTGCTTATTTATTTATTTATTTATGGTTAGCTGAGTTCCAAAAAGGATTTGAAGCAAAAGATTTGTAATTCTTTTCTTCTCCAAGTTTGGTCAGGCCAAAAGTTTTCTTTGAGAGGCTTATTGTTGTGCTGGAAATTGGGAGAACAGATAAAAAAAAAGTGTGATCCTTGGCCTCAAGGTCTCAATCACATGAAATGAAGATGGAGTAATAATAATAATAAAAATAAAAAAAAATAATATACAATGTTATGGTGTATCAAAATATTATCACATGCTGTAACTTAATTAAGTCTTTTCAAATGAAACTGTGAGCAAACAGAATTTTTTCTAGCTTGTTCATGATTAAACTGATAGTAAGAGAGGAAAGATGGTCAAATCAGGTTCACCTGGCTGGTAGCCGGTAGAACCAAACCTGGAACCTCAGGACATCTGAATCTGAAATCAAGTCTTGATTGACCAGTATGGGCACTAAGAAAGAAGAGAGGAAGAAAGGCTGAACTAGTTTGGGAAGGCTTTATGAAAGAGATAACATATGCACTGGGTATGAAAGATGAGTAAGAAGAGTTTGGGATGGCCAAAAAGCACATGAAAAGATGCTCAACATCACTAATTATTAGAGAAATGCAAATCAAAACTACAATGAGGTATCACCTCACACTGGTCAGAATGGCCATCATCAAAAAGTCAACAAACAATAAATGCTGGAGAGGGTGTGTAGAAAAGGGAACCCTCCTATACTGTTGGTGGGAATGTAAACTAGTACAGCCACCATACAGAACAGTATGGAGGTTCCTTAAGAAACTAAAAATAGAGCTACCATATGATCGAGCAAACCCACTCCTGGGCATATATCCAGAGAAAACCATAATTCGAAAGGATACGTGTACCCCAATGTTCGCTGCAGCACTGTTTACAATAGCCAGGACATGGAAGCAACCTAAATGTCCATCAACAGAAGAATGGATAAAGAAGATATGGTATGTATACGCAATGGAATATTACTCAGCCATAAAAAAAGAATGAAATAATGCCATTTGCAGCAACGTGGATGGACCTAGAGATTGTCAGAGTGAAGTCAGACAAAGACAAATATCACGTGATATAGCTTATATGTGGAATCTAAAAAAAAGGGTACAAATGAACTTATATACAAAACAGAAATAGAGTAACAGATGCAGAAAACAAACTTATGGTTTCCAGGAATTAAGGGGGGAGGGATAAGTTGGGAGACTGTGATTGACATACACACACTACTACCTATAAAACAGATAACTAACAAGGACCTACTGTAGAGCACAGGGAACTCTACTCAGTACTCTGTAATGGCCTATATGCGAAAAGAATCTAAAACAGAATGGATATATGTATATGTGTAACTGATTCACTTTGCTGTGCACCTGAAACTAACACAACGTTGTAAATTAACTATAGTCCAATAAAATTTTTTTAAAAAAAGAGTTTGGTTTTAGTAGAATTGAGAAAGACAAAGCAACGTAACGGAGGACTTCCTGTCCCTTCACAAAACGTACTAACCCAGTTCATGCATATTCCATGCCTATTGATACATGGGGAAGAACACCTCCTGAAACTCAGCCACTTGCCTTGCTTACTAGTCACAGAGGTCCTGCCGATGGCTCATAACATCCTTATGGTTACAAAGTCCAGCTATGACCTCTCCCCAGCTGAGAGCTTGGCTTTGGTCATAACCTCCAATGGAGGTCTGCCATAGTTAAGAGCCACAGGAGCTTAAGCTATGATAGGATCCACAAAGCCTTTGGCTCCATAGACAGGCTGGGTAGACAGAGGTAATGCCCACAGGAAAAGAATGCCCACTTTTATCAATGGAAGACAGAAGATTGCAAGGCTGCCAGTAGATAAATGCTTTTTTTCCATTCTACCTTTGACAGGCTCTTCTGAGATGCACTGGTTCCACATGGAACCTCTCTGGAGAGGTCCTAAGTGACAAAGCAATCAGCTGCACTTTCATGAGAAGCTGTGACCAACCTGTTAACACACTACCCTGGAATAACTTGCCCTTGAAATACCTACTTTGCTTGTTTCTAGAATATCAAACTCTCCTTGACCTTTCTTGTCCTTTTGATTCACATCTTCTCAGTCTCCTTTGCTAGGTTCTCCTCATTAGAACTTCTGAACATCGAAATGCCCAGCTTTCAGCCTTGGAGACTTTTCTCATCCAGACTCAATTATTTTTTTGGTGGCTGGGGGGGCCATTCCTATTGCTAATGAATCTCAAACATACTTCTCCAGTCCAGACCTGCTTTGTAGACTCCAGACTTGTGTATTCAGCCAACTGCCTGATCAGTATCTCCACATGGACATCCAATCAGCATCACAAGCTTAACGTGTCGAAAACCGAATTATCTGTCTTCTCCACATACACTCCACAAGCAAACACATCTCTCCTGCACTTTCCCCATCGCAGAGAATAACCTTTCCAACCTGCTGATACTGGAGTCATTTTTGACACTTTTCCCCCTCACCTTTTCTCCGCACCCCCAACCCCATTTCTAATCCATCAGCTAATACAGAATGAATTCACTTCTTTTACTTCTTCAACTTTTGTTCTGCAGAACAGTCCAAGGTGCCATTTTCTCTCGCTGAATTATTACAGTAGCTTCCTAGCTAGTCTCTTTGCTGCCACCCTGTCCCCCTATTTTCAACTCAGCAGACTGAGTGGTTCTTTTGGAACATAAATCATATGACATCTCTCCTTAGCTTAAAAAACATCTTAAATTTTCCATCCTACGCAGAGCAGAAGCCAGTCCTCAAAATGACCTACAAAGCTCTCTTTGATCAGCCTCCCCAAGACTTCAATATCTTTTTCTTTTCTCTCTCCACAACAGTTCCCTTGGTCTCCTTGACTGTCCTCAAACATGGCCCCCTTGCTTTCATCTCAGGGCCTTTGCACTTGCCATTCCTCAGCTAGAGGAAATGTACCCTAGATATATGCCTGGCTCACTTTCCCACCTCCTCAGGGCTCTGCTCAAAGACCTCTTCTCAACAAGGCCCATCGTGACCACCCCACTTAACATTGCCATAGAATCCTTTTCCCCTTTCCCAGCTTTGTTTTTCTGTACAACGCTTCTCCGAACCGACATGCTACGTCTTTTACTTATTTCTGTGGTTTACTGTCTATATCCAACCCCTAATAGTAAGCATCACGAGTCTGGGGTCTCCCCTCACTCTTATATTCCCAGCCCTGTAACGGGAAGGTGCTTGATAGACATTTGTGGAATAAGTGAGCACCTATTTACCCTGCATCCTCTGTGATTTTCTTCCCTTTGGGATCAGAGTTTCCCACCTGCTGAGGTCATGAGAAGGGTGTAGAAAAAGGTTTTGTGGTTATCACTTGCAGCTTAAAGCCCAGGCAGAAGATGCATCTCTCATGTGCAGGAAAATACAGCACATCCTCTGCAACAACAACCATGACTCTCACCAAGGAGGGGAAAAGAGCATTAACATGGGCACAGCTTGCAGACTCACAGGGTACGCGAGGCCTCCCCAAGTAGCCACTATAGTGTGCTGGTTGCCATGAATCACAGAGTGCCATTTGTGCATGCAAAAGGAAAGGAGCAGTAGTTGGGAAAGGCTTTAATTCTTCATTTGAGCCAAGTCTTAATGTGGTATTTCAATAAGCAAAAATGAGATGGAAAGGGGGGCATTCCATGTGAGAAAAATAAATAAAAGGATTATTGCCCTGGGAAGAGGAGACCTGGCAGGGATGGATCTGGGAAGCCATGGTTGAGCAGCGGGCTTTTATTCAGGTTCTAAGGGCAGCGCTATGTGTGGGCCCCAGGATGAACAAAGGCCTCATAGAGCTGAGTACTGGGCAACAGGCTGTGGGAAGATCACAATCCAAAATTAAGCATCTATTGCCCCTGTCAGCATTCCAGAAGTCTCTTCACTCTGAGGAAAAAATAAATATAGGAAAAATATGTGTTTGAGGGAAGTGAACACTATGGCTATGTACCTGTGCTGGTTAGGGAAGACGGAAAAAAAAAAAGCAAGCTTTATTATTATCATTATTATTATTATTACTAATATTTAAATGGCAATTCCTGGCTGTGTTGAGCAAAGGATTCTTGCATGAATGGCCTTCGATAATTATAGATACACATCTGGGCTTTCCTGCCTCACATTAGTTTATAGAGAATTGCACTTATAATTTACTGATCACTGCTCCCATCCCCTCACCCTTTAAAGTTTGGGAAAGTTAATGCAGTTTCCATAGGACAAACAATTAACCAAAAAATACACTGTGTGGCTCTGTTAGTGAATTGATGCACTAGCGGAAGCAGAGTACACACAGTTCATCAAAACACAACCTCTGCCCTCAACAGACAAAAGGATCTAGAACTAGAAGATCTGAATTTTGAACCTCAGCCCTGTTGATTTTTAGCTGTGTGAACATAGGCACCCTTCCTAATCTCAATTTGCCCTTCTGTAAAAATGCGGATCACACTAAGACAATTACTAGGAAGACTCAAAGATGAAAAAGTGCTTTGCAAATTGTTTATCTCAGTTTGTGTTCTTGCTGAGGTGCTCCTTATGCTTCAGTTTTTCTGTCTCCTCCCAACTGTTCCCATTGAGAGAGAGTGGATTAAATGGAGGCTCTGGTTTGAGTTCCCTCTGTCTTCCTCCCAAAAGCTACAGCAACCTGCAGTCCTCAAAGAAAGAAGAGGAGAAGATGAGGGAGGTGCCTAGAACCACATCTCCAGCTCTTCCTTCAGTGAAGACAGTGGATGTTTGCAGGCACATCCATTTGTGGAGATTGCAGGGATAAGACCTACATAATCCACATGCTATTTATACCTCCCCATCCTCTTCTTCAAGGACCAAACATAGTAACAACCTAATACGCCTTTGGGGGAAAATAAATATTTTCACGGGCTTGATACAGCTGTCTTTAAAAAAAATATTTAATTATAAAAATCCATAGATAAACAGATAAAAGATTGACGTCCATAACGTACAAAGAACAAGAAAAATTAATAAAAATAAGTCAATTAAAATGGGCAAAGGTTGCGAATAGCTAATTCACAAAAGAGAAAAACTTAACAGCCAATAACGGCCTAAAATTTAGGGAAATATACTCTACCTCACCAGTAATAAGGGAAAAGTAAAACAAAAACAGAAACAAACATCTATAACAACATCAAAACAGAACACTTTACGTTCATCAGCTCATCAAAAACCAAAACGTCTGACATATTCTTTTGATAATTCAATAGAGTCTAATCATCCTGAGTCCTATGTATTTTAGTCACTTAAAAAAAAACCTCGGAATCTTTTGTGGTAAAAGAGGTCAGGGGGCACTATGATTTTGTTTACATAAAGTTTTTCATTTACTTGCAAAGTCTTGCCCTTTACTTTGTAAATTATTCACTCCACAGCCAGCTCTGAGCACAGTCAAATTAAAAACTTTGCTGATCCCATGTTTGCTTACCAAAGGTTTCTTCCTTCCCCACCCTCAACCTCATCGATCACTCTGGATATCTGTAGGTTAGGAAAACCTAACCGGGGTGTTACCAGTTGCTATGGACTCTGAGGTTTGCCTATTCCATGCACTGAGACAAAAATGAAACTTTTCATTAATAATAATTGATTTTGTTCACATCACTTCAATTTTCCATGTTTTAAGGTACTTTTTAAAAGGACCATTTTCCCTGCATTAAGAGACATTGGGCTCGGTGACCTCTTAGATTTCTTGCAACTTTATGAGCCTATGACTCCATAACTTTCCAAATGCTCTTTTATTATTTTAAACACAGTATTTAATGAGAAGTTAGAGGACTTGGGGGGAGGATTGGCAGAGAGGGAGATAAGGGTGGAGAAGGTCAAGTGGTCCCAGTTGTGTGCTGGAATCCTGTAAAAGCAGCCTTGGGTCCCAGATGAAACCTATAGAGGGTTTAAATAGTAGCATGTGCTCTGCCAGAACACATATCTCAGTCTCCACATCAGGCCTGCAGCCTTGGGAGGTGGGGCCGTTGTCAAAACCCTAGATGCACATGTAGACTTTCTTCTAGAGTCCCCTGGGAATCTGTGCTACAGAATCAACCATCCTGTCCCAACATGGGACATCCCCTCAAAGTCCTGTCTCCCCAGTGTTAGAATGGGTACCACCTGCACAGCCATGCCGTGATACCATTCCCTGCTGCTTAGAAGAGGCTGCTGGGACACACATTTTGCTCCGTGCACATCTGGGGGTTGTGTCAGAGCCTTGGGAGGAAAGATCAAGCTCTTTGAAAACGGGATTATATTTGTGTCTGTTTCCCCAGCTTCCCAGAGAGTGGGGTAGGATGGAAACGGGGAGAGGGAGGACATGGCCAAAGCCAGAATTACTGGATGGGAGTCAGAAGAATTCCTTATTTCAGTGAAAAAAATGGGAATAACAAAAGGCTCATCACAATTCCTGGTACATAGTAATAGCTCAATAAATAGTAGTTGTTTAAAAATACCAAGTGGGGGCTTCCCTGGTGGCACAGTGGTTGAGAGTCTGCCTGCCGATGCAGGGGACACGGGTTCGTTCCCCGGTCCGGGAAGATCCCACATGCCGCGGAGCGGCTGGGCCCGTGAGCCATGGCCGCTGGGCCTGCGCGTCCTGAGCCTGTGCTCCGCAGCGGGAGAGGCCGCAACAGTGAGAGGCCTGCGTACCGAAAAAAAAAAAAAAAAAAAAAAAACAAAACCAAGTGGTAGGTAAATCCATGAGGGCAAGGCTGTACCTTACACATTATCCTTCCCACTGTTACAGGCACTTAATAACTATTTATTGAACAGCTAAATGAATAAACAAAAGAGTATGAATTCTGGACTTCTCTCTGCCAATTAAGTCAACGTGAGACTTGGAGAAAGTAACTTTCTCTTCCTGGGACTCAGCTTCCTCCTCTGTATACTAAAGGAGGACGTTATTGATCTCATGGCTCCAGACCACAGTCCCATCAAAATGCTCCCTGCCACACTAGTCCAAACAACTCAGTCCTGATTTCTTAGTCTCACTGACAGAACCTTCTACATGTCCCTCTGTTATATTTCCCATTTTATTTCTCACTAGCCTCCTACAAGGCCAATCGATCTAATCACAACCTTCTAAATTTTCCTATGCATTTCTTGCCCCTAGATCTTTGGCTCACAGTATTTACCCTAAGGGCTTTCTTCTCTTTTCTTCACACAGCTGACTTTTTCTCATTATTCAAGTTCAGCATCAATCACTTTCTTCAGGGAATACCATTCACCACCCTCTCCCATCCTGCATACCTAGGGTGGGATAGAGACCCCTCTATATTGTGCTGGCAAAGATCCTGGAGCTTACCCCTACTTTGGCATGGTCCACTTTAATTGTGATTCTCTTTTTGTGTATTTCTTCCTTTTGAGACCAGTGACTATTTTATCCTCCTCTGTGTCCCCAAAGACTTCCCAGTGCCTTTATCATAACAGATGCTCAATAAAGTTTTCCTGAACTGAATTGTTATCTTCTACATGCCACTGGGAAGAAATTTCCAGTCATTATTTTAGAATGAGTTCACATGAATCTCCACAAGAATGAGTTATTTTTACAAAGTCTTGGAAGACAGTTATAAAATATAAAAGACTTCACACATTGTCCAGATAAAGAAACACATAGGGAATGTTTCAAAGTCTGGATGTTAAAAATAATCTATCATTCCATGGTAAGCCGAAATGATATTACAAAGAAATGTCAATGCATTAAAGTGGAAAGTCAATTATACTTGACATAAATGTGTCTTAAACACAAGCTCTGCCACTTAATTTAGGTCCCTGCCTTCTCTTGGAGGCAGTACTATCCAGTAGAAATAATACTGATGTCGGCATGATGCAAATCTGGTTTCACTTCCTACATGCATCTTCGTGTAACTCTGTGAACACGTGAAATGTATTTATATTCTTTAAGCTCAGTTATCTCATCTATATCATGGCCTAATTAAATGTAACACATGGGGTGTTCTAATATTTTATGAAATCCTGTACAGAATTTAGCATAGTATACCTCATATGAAATTCATTTTGCTCCCCCCCCCGTTTTTTAAATTGATTTGTTTGTTTGCTTATTTATTTATTTATTTTTGGCTGCATTGAGTCTTTGTTGCTGCATGCAGACTTTCTCTAGTTGCGGCAAGCATGGGCTACTCCTTGTTGTGGTGCTCAGGCTTCTCATTGCGGTGGCTTCTCTTGTTGCGGTGCGCAGGCTCTAGGTGCGTGGGCTTCAGTAGTTGTGGCACGTGGGCTCAGTAGTTGTGGCTTGCGGGCTCTAGAGCACAGGCTCAGTAGTTGTGGTTCACGGGCTTAGTTGCTCCGCAGCATGCGGGATCCCCCCGGACCAGGGCTCAAACCCGGGTCCCCTGCATTGGCAGGTGGATTCTTAACCACTGCGCCACCAGAGAAGTCGCCCGCTCTACCACCCGCCCCCCCCCCCCCCCCCGTTTATAAAATGAAGATCTTGGGGCAGAATGCATCTACGGCTTTAGCCATGTCTATGAAGATGGTATGCCCAATTACTGGCAATAGATGACATTCAATATACACCTGTTAATGAAAATGGTGGCACTGGTGGTGGTTGCAGAGGAGGAGGAGGGAGAGAACAATTAAACTGTTATAGAAAGATGAAAAAATGTAAGGATTTTTTTAAGGAACATAAAATGTGATATCCATGTTGCTGAGACAAAGCAAGTGCTATTACTGGGAAATATTTCTTAGTGTTTACAGCCCAGAGCAGCCCTAGTGGAGTCTGTCTGTACCAAAGGATACCATAAGAGGAAGTGGGATGAGGTTGCTTTCATCATGATCTAGAAAGGTGGGTCAACATCGCTTAGGATGAAGTGCTCTACACTTGTGAATTTCTTGGAATTCCAAGGTGGTCATGGCTTTTCTTTCTGTGACCCAAGGCAGCATAATTGCAAGGGTCTCAACTAGATTTCCTGATTTAGGTTCAAAAGTCTGATTTTTTAAAAATAGCTCATGAAAGTTAAAAAGAGCCAAGACTTGACTTCAGGGAATTGTCCTTTAAAAAGTATTATTTCTGGGCTTCTCTGGTGGCGCAGTGGTTGAGAGTCCGCCTGCCAATGCAGGGGATGCGGGTTCGTGCCCCGGTCCGGGAAGATCCCACATGCCGCGGAGCGGCTGGGCCCGTGAGCCATGGCCGCTGAGCCTGCGCATCCGCAGCCTGTGCTCCGCAACGGGAGAGGCCGCAACAGTGAGAGGCCCGCATACCGCAAAAAAAAAAAAAAAAGTATTATTTCTTTAGAAAGTGCCACATGTCTTGGTTTTCTCCATGTCATCACTGGCATGACCATTTTTGAAGGCTTAGTAATAAAACTCCTTTTAAACTTTAGTCTCAGTGATGAGGCTCCTTTAGGAGAGAACAGAAGGCTCCTTATTTAATTCTTAAACTGAAGAGCATGGGGAAGAAGTTTTGCTTGATATATGCTACAGAATCAGCTAATGGTGCAGCAAAAACTAGCCTTGAGAGGCAGTCAAGTCTGCTTGTGCACTGGTTTTTAGAATTGGGGAATATGTATGTCAACAATTTAGGACTTTGCTTTGCCTTGACTATTTGGTTTAATAATTTCATCAGCCATTTTCTTTGTCTGTTTGATCTCTTCTAATTCATTTTGTGTTTCTTTCACATGTTATGACATTAAAAACCAACATGTCAAAATGGACTATAGATGCCTTAGGCACAAATTTTTCTTTTTCAGTTTTTTTTCTTGTTTCTGATTATGTAAGGAACAAAGGCTTAATGGAGAAAATGTGAAAAATAAAGGGAAATTTAAGATAAATATAAAACATCCATATATCACCAACCACAAGCATGTGTACACACATGTACACACCCACCCCTGCTACACACCCACAATATTATAAGTATATAGGTCTATTTCTTCCCAGTTTTTATTCTGTGTTTTTCTCCCTCTTTGCATACTGCTCATATAATTTTATATTCAGATTTGTCTGCTTGCATTGTATTGGGGTTTTTTTCTAACCTCAGATGACGCATATAATTGAGTCAATATTACTCTTTATTTCATGGTAATTATCATTGATTCTTTCAAGGCTTCATACTTGTTTTATTTTACTTTATATTTTATGTTCCATTCATTTCCTCTCCTTCCTCCTATTCCCTTTCTTCCCCAAGGCATGCAGACTATTGTATTTGATGTTTCCTTAGATATACAGTCAATCTTGAAAAATATTTTGTGTATACATTTTTCATTTACATAAATAAAATTATGAATTTCCTGTTTATTTTATTTTATTGTATTTCTTAATTTATTCAATAAATACTATGTTTTCAATAGCTAAAATCATTCCTCTAAGGGCATCTAATTTATTTCTTCTGACTGTAACTACTCCATCATGAGTACCCTCTCCTTTTTAATTTATCCAGTCTGCTGGTCTCTACTTGCCCACAACCACAGATATTTTATGAATAAGTTTGTCGTGTATGTGCCTTGACTGACCTGTGTATTGAGTAGCACTTTTGACCTCTTACATGTTAATTTTTGAGACTGTTCCCTGTGAAAAAATTCATATTCTTTCTTGGATATAGGTTCTGCATATATCTTTTAGTTTACACATACTAAGTATATTTTTAATAACTTAAAAATATTTTTTCTTATTTTTAAAATCTACTTGATCTATTAGAGGAATATGTTAAAATCTCAGTCTACAAAGTATTCCCACATTTATTTCTCCATATAGTTCTGCTAGTGCTACTTTATTAATTTTGAGTCAATCTTAGGTGCACTTATGTTTAAAAATATTCTACCTGTTTGAAATGTTCTTTTAAGTAGCCTTTTCTTGAACTCTTATGTCCATTTTTATCTCAAATTATATTTATCTATTATAAAACTGCTATCTCATCCTCCTGTGGTACCCATCTTCCTCATATGCATGTTTCTGTACCTTTGTGCACACTTTATATCCCTTTGTTTAAAAATTTTCTCTGAAAGATAACCAATTGGTGGATCTTGGCATAAGAAATATAATCAGAAAATCTCTGGATTTTAAGCAGTGAATTTAAACCACATACAATTTAATCTATCATCATTATATTGATACATTGCCACTTACTTTTGCAACTTTATTTTGTACTTTTTATTTGCCATGTTTTCTTTTCCTTTTCATTTCTCCTTTCAAACTGTCCAATGCTGGATTTTGAAAGTTCTTTTTTTTCTTCTGTTTTTGAAAGTTACACATTTTGCTGTTTTTGAAAGCTACACATTCTACTGAAATTTTTCAGATAGTTAGAAGCAGTTTATTAAAATTTGTAATTATTTTGTTTTCATTTTCTCGTCCATTCTTAAGAATTTCAATGTGTATATCTTCCTTTGATCAAGACAAACACTTTTAGCCCATTCTCTTCTTCCTTGAGCTTGCCCTCTCCCTCACCAAATCATACTGAGTTTTAGTCTGAATTCCTATATATTTCCCTTTTTCTTCTATTTTTGTATGTGAGAGATTTTTCACTAGAACTTTTTCTAAGGTAATTAATATTGTTCCCCAGTTATTCCTCAGATAAGTAATATCTACTTGTTGTAATACTGCTTATAAAAGTGTCTTCCAAAAAAAAAAAAGTGTCCTCAAAGATAGTATTTTTGCATTAAAATTCTGATCCTTTGTATGCCTAAGATTAAGTGTATTTTATTTCTGCATTTGAATTCGATATACAGATGCTTTTTTTAAAAAACACTTTGAAAATATTTCTCCACTCTCCTCTTGAATCTAGTACTACACACAGAATGTTGATTTCAACCTGATTTCCTATTCCCTTGTAAGTCATGTATTTTTATTCTAGAATTGGATAAAATTCTCTCTTCTTCTGAAGTTTTTATTTGTATTGTACTATAATTAGTTATTTCTTTGTTTCTCCTTTGTGTTGATTTCTTTACCCACCTTATTTAGTACTCAGAATTTTCTATTTGAAATACTTTAAAAAATTGGATTTTTTTTTCACAGAACTAGAACAAATAATCCTAAAATTTATATGGGACCACAGAAGACCCAGAGTTGCCAAAGCAATCCTGAAGAAAAAGAACAAAGCATGAGGCATAACCCTCCCAGACTTCAGACAATACTGTTAAGCTACAGTAATCAAAACAGCACGGTATTGGCACAAAAACAAACATATGGATCAATGGAACAATATAGAAAGCCCAGAAATAAACCCACACACCTACAGTCAATTAATCTTCGACAAAAGAGGCAAGAACATACAACGGAGAAAAAAACACCTCTTCAGCAAGTGGTGTTGGGAAAGCTGGACAGCTGCGTGTAAATCACTGAAGTTAGAAAACACCCTCATACCATACACAAAAATAAACTCAAGATGGCTTAAAAGACTTAACTGTAAGACTTGACACCATAAAACTCCTAGAAGAGAACATAGGCAGGCCACTCTTTGACATAAATCACAGCAATATTTTTTTGGATCCAGCTCCTACCATAATGGAAATAAAAATAAACAATGTAACTTAATTAAACTTATAAGCTTTTGCATATTAAAGGAAACCATAAACAAAATGAAAAGACAACCTACAGAATGGGAGAAAATATTTGCAAATGATGTGACCATAAAGGGATTAATTTCTAAAATATACAAACAGCTCATACAGCTCAATATCAAAAACACAAACCACCCAAGCAAAAAATGGGTAGAAGACCTAAATAGAAATTTCTCCAAAGAAGGCATACAGATGGCCAACAGGCACATGAAAAGATGCTCAACATCACTAATTATTAGAGACATGAAAATCAAAACAATAATGAGGTATCACCTCACACCGGTCAGAATGGCCATCATCAACTCTACAAATAATAAATGCTGGAGACAGTGTGGAGAAAAGGGAACTCTCCTACACTGTTAGTGAGAATATAAATTGGTGCAGCCAATGTGGAAAACTGTATGAAGGTTCCTTAAAAAACTAAAGATAGAACTACCATATGATCCAGCAATCATACTACTGGGCATATATCTGGAAAAACTCTAACTGAAAAAGATACATGCACCCCAATGTTCATAGCAGCTCTATTTACAATAGCCAACACACACACACACACACACACACACACACACACACACACACACACACACACACACACACACACACACACAGGAATATTACTCAGCCATAAAAAAGAATGAAATAGGGCTTCACTGGTGGCACAGAGGTTAGGAATCCACCTGCCAATGCAGGGGACACGGGTTCAAGCCCTGGTCCAGGAAGATCCCACATGCCGCAGAGCACCTAAGCCCGAGCACCACAACTACTGAGCCTATGCTCTACAGCCCGCGAGCCACAACTACGGAGCCCACATGCCACAACTGCTGAAGCCCGTATGCCTAGAACACGTGCCCCACAACAAGAGAAGCCACTGCAATGAGAAGCCTGTGCACCGTAACCAAGAGTAGCCCCCGCTCGCCACAACTAGAGAAGCCTGCGTGCGGCAACAAAGACCCAACGCAGCCAGAAATAAATAAATAAATAAATGTTTTTTAATGAAATAATGCCAATTTCTATGAACCTAGAAATTATCATACTAAGTGAAGTAAGACAGAGAAAGATAAATATCATATGATATCGCTTGTATGTGGAATCTAAAAAATGATACAAATGAACTTATTTACAAAACAGAAACATACTCGGACACATAGAAAACAAACTCATGGCTACAAAAGGGGAAAGGTGGGGGAGAAATAAATTAGGTGTTTGGAATTAGCAGATATACACTACTGTATATAAAATAAACAGCAAGGTTCTACTGTATAGCACAAGGAACTATATTCAGTATCTTGCTATAGACTATAATGGAAAAGAATCTGAATCACTTTGCTGCACACCAGAAACTAACACAACATTGTAAATAAACTGTACTTCGATAGAAAAAAAAAACGGGAGACATCAATTGTTATTTCTTCAAATATGACATCCTCTCCATTTTCCTTCCTTCCTGGTACTCCTATTATGTGAAGATTAATACTCCTTTTTTTCCTTCACATTTCTTCACTTAAAATAATACTTTTTATCTTTTATCATTTTTCTATGCCTTCTAGGAATTGTCTTTGATCTGATTTTCCAATGAACTACTTTACTCTTCACTGCAACCATTCTGTCATTCACTCATTATGAGAATTCTATTTCAATTATTTTATTCTGCCCACCTGACATCTCAGTTTTTAAAAAGAATTTATTTTCTTGCTTTTGTTCCTAATAGACTTTCTTTTTACTCTGGGTATGGTATTTTACGCTCATGTCTATATTTCCAAGCAGCTCCAAGCCTCATGAAGGTAGAGGCCATGTCTTATTCACCCACTTCTATATCTCAGTGCCTGATAAACACAAGAAATTCAAACAATATATCCTAAATTAGCTAAATTTCTGACTGAAAGAAAAGATAAATTGTATTCATTATGTAGCTTTTCAAATGTTTTGATGAATCTTTAGCATTTTCAAATCACATTTATTAATTAGTGGCAGTGTTCTAAAATTTATTCTACTAAAATTTTATCTGTTGATGAGTCTGTTGTACCTAGAATAGTGCCTGACATATAGTAGTGGCTCAAAAGACATTTTCTCAGTGATATATGAATGAACAAAAAATAATTCCATGAAATTGTTCCATGGTATACTAGGCTGAATGGTGGCCCTGAAAAGGATATGCCTACCTCCTCACCCTATAAGGTAAAAAAAAAAAAAAAATTCTAACTTATATCACAAAAGATGTAACTAAGTTAAGAATTGGGGAAGGAGGAGCTTGTCCTGGATTATCTTGGTGGGCCCTAAATCCAGTGACAAATATACGAGCGAGTCAGAGGGACATTCAACAGACACACACGCAGGAGGTGGCAATGGGACCAGGAAAAGCAGGATTGGAGTGATGCAGCCACACGCCAAGGAATACAAACAGCCACCAGAAGCTGGAAGAGGTAAAGAACATTCTCCCCTACAGGTTCCATAGGAAAGTTGGCTCTGCCGATACACTGATTTTGGGCTTTTAGATACCAGAATTGTGTGAGAATCATTTTCTATTGCTATAAGCCACTAAGCCTGGGGTGATGTGCTGCAGCCACAGGACACTAACAAGCATGCTGAAATGTTCGGGGAGTCCTTTATACAATGGTCCCTCTCCGCATCATTTTGAAATTTATAATACACGTTAACATACTTAAATAGCTCTAAAGTCCTCTGAGTTTAAGTCAATGATTCCAAAACTTTTAAAAAACTGCAGTGCTTTCCTTCCCTCTTTCCTTTTAACATTTACAGCCTGTGTGACTATGGTTTTGCAGAATTCACTCTGAAGAATACTGAATTAAATATTCTCTGCCCTAAGAATAGGTCAAAAATAGTTGCAAAGAAATGACATCTTTTTTCTTATTCTTAAAACAACTGGTACACTGTTAGTGATAATCATTATTGTGGAATTCATGTTTTCAACAGCAAAATGGACTTTGTAAGGTATCATACATAAATTGGGACAAAATGAATTAATAATCTGAAAATTTTAGGTGAATTCCATTACTGCTACCTGAAATTTCACAAACATTAATAACATTCTGTATAGCATATAGGTCTGTACATTTCTTATATACTGCTCCAACCAACAAATACTTTTATTACTGCCATTTACCTAAAGACATCAGACTGTTACTCCAAAAAGCAGCTAACTGAAGAGTGCACCTAATCTACATATCCATTACAGTTCACAATAAATTAAGTAGGGATAAGTACTTAAGTAAGGACAAAAACTTCTAATCCCTATTCATTGCATTTTGGGAAGAAGGCATATTTTAAAGCCAGAAATGTAAAGGATGAAATGCAGCAGAGTGCTGTCAAGCATCTCTTAAATCAAAACAACCGCTTATTCATTCATTTAATATTTTTTGGACAAATCTTTGTTGAGATGCCCTTCTATACGACAGGCATTGTGCAAGGGTCTGGCTTCATAAACAAATAGTGGAAAATAATTTAAGAAAACATTGTCTACTTAATACCAAACATTAATGTTCGGGAAAACTGAGGTTTAGACATACAGAGAAACTTGCCAACAGTCACACAGTGAGTTAATAGAGTAACAGGCTTGAATTGTAATAATATCAGTTTATTAATCCTACTGACATAATGCAGATATAATCAGTTTATGTTAAAGCTAAGAACAGATCTAAATGCTACCCTTGGTTTTTACCCAGTCATTTAAAATGTATTGATGCTTTTTTATTGTCCAGTAAATGGCTTATCTTGGTGAACGTCTATGTACACATGAAAAGAATGTGTTTTCTGTTGTTGTTGGGTGGAGTGGTCTATAAATGCCAATTAGAATGATTGTTAATAGTGTTGTCTGAGTCAAAATCTCCGCATGGATTTGTATGTTTCTCTCTTCATTCCTATCAGTTGATCCCGTGCATACTAAAACTGTTATTTCGAGAATGCACATTTAGGATTGTTAAGTCTTCTAGGTGAACTGACTTGACTGCCTTTATTATTATGAAGTGCCCCTCTTTATCTTTAGAAATTTCCATTTTTCTACAGTCTATTTTGACCGATATTAGCATAGCCACTCTAGTTTTCTTTTAGTGAATGTTTGCTTTGTATATATTTTTATACTTTAACTTTTATAAATTTTACTTATACTTTTATGTTTTATACTTTTAGTTTTTAGCCTATATATATTTTTAAACTTAAAGTGGGTTACTTGTTAAATAAACTCACAGGACTGGTAGTCGGCAATTGGTTGGATCTTACTTGTTCTAAAATGATGATCTCCAATTTTTTATTGGAGTGTTTTTATCTGTAGATCATTCATGTTTAATGTGACTATTGATATGTTTCGGTTTAAGTCTACCATGTTGGAATGTGTCTGATTTGTTCTTCACTCCTTTTTTTTTTTTTCCCTTTCTGCCTTATCTTGGAGTAAATGAGTACTTTTTAGGATTACTTTTTGTCTCCAGTACTGGTTACATCATACCACTCATTTTATTTTCTTTAGTCCTCGCTCTAAGGTTTACTGTATGCCTCCACCTTATTACAGTCACCATCAAATAGTTATTATACCAAGGCACAGTCTCTAGTATCCTTTTCCCTTCTTTACCTGGCTAATTCCTAGCTTCCCTTAAAAACTCAGTTCAGGTATCACTTACTCCTTTCTCCTAAATATAGTCATTTCTCCTCCTCTGTTTACCCAAATCTTCTTGTACTTGTACTCATAATTCTAGTTCCTTTGTTTACTGGACACAACCTTCGGTAAATACTCAATCTCTGCATAGTTGGTTCCTTTCACATCTTTAAAACAAGAACACACCCACCTTTTGGGGTCATTACATGTATTGAGGTCAATACAAGATATTCCACTTTAAATGTGTTAGCTATTATTATTATTATCCTATGTTGTTATAGCCTCTGTTGCATGTATTGTAATTCTATTTACTGCTCTGTTTTCTACTTGATCTGGACTGCAGTTCTGTGACTTAATTTTGTTGTATCCTTAGTACCAAAATGGGATGGGGTTCAGTAAACTCACTTCGTAACTCAAGGAAAAAGTCTTCATTAGGAATCAAGAGATCCAGCCTTGTCACTGACCTGCCATGGGATCTTAGTCAAATCACTTCCCTTTCTAGGAATGTTTGGATTGGAAGATGGTTAAGGTCCCTTCTAATTATATGACACTATTAAATACATCAAACTATACAGGATGAGATGCTTTGGTGATTTCATATTCTTTTCAGAGCATTTATTCCAACTCCAGGGTCTGATGTCACCCAAGTACAGGCTTTCAGAAGTTTCCTGGTAAATCTGGGAACCCCACATGCTGAGTGGAGTGAACGTTACTTAAGCTAATAACCCTTAACAGTCTCAGTCCTAACTACTTACCAGTTCAAAACTTGGAAGTACCTTGTTCCTGCTGTTTCAGCAAAACCTGAGAGGACTGTTTATGATATAGGGTTTCAAAGTCACAGATAGAGAAACTGTCATCTGTATTTTTTACATGTAAAAGTGACCACAAATTGAGCTGACAGAATGAATAAAGCTCCACTTCTCAGTTATTTTGTGTCCCATCTCCAGCAACCTGACTTTGTTTGTTTGTTTAATTAAGAACTTCCCTGAACTAAAACTGTTGAGACATTGACAAGTGCCGGCAGAAGGAGTATTTTCCAGTGACAGTGGAGCAAAAGATGCAGTTGCCCCTTGTGGAAAATTCCAAGAACGTGTGCATGATATTTTGAATCAAGCAGACCTGACCAAGTTCTGCATGACTGAGATCTGTCACTCAGTGGTTGGGAAATTCATGATCATCTCTATGCCTCGGTTACCAGGTCTGTAAAGTGGAGATAATATCTACCTTGTATGATTGCTGGAAGAATTAAATAAAATATATTCAAAAGCTCTCGTCCAATTGTTAATTCCCGACAAACATAAATCACAGTTAACTGAGGAGTCAAACTTCGATTTGCATATTTAGCATCTTTACAAACCACACAATTCCAGTTTTTACTCATGGGATATAGATTATATTGAAATAATGTAAATTTTGTTTAAACATTTTAGAGCTGACAGGGCTTTGGGAACATTTTTGTGAATGGAAATTTTCACTGTTCTGGAATGAAGACAAGCAGAGGGAATTAGGTTTATTCTAATTTTTTGCTCCACTGTGTTTTCTAGAACTTGAGGTGGGGAGGAGAGCTGTGTTGACTAAACACACACACACACACACACACACACACACACACACACAATATTCCATCCTTCACTTTTATACAGTTGTCCTATTTCTCCTAAACATGAAGGGAAGAAAATCAAAGAAAGCTCTATGCATTGGTTGTAAAGCAGAGACAGTCATCTCAATCCCATGTGGTGGTTGTGAGGAATAAATGAGCTGGGTTCATGGGACTAGAGCTCTGTCAACAATCACATTATGCACAACAGTGCATATGCTGTGGAGGCAGATATAGGGCGTAAAGACTCATCAAGGCTCGGAGGTAAAAACCCCGAGTTCACATCAGCCTCTGCTTCTCTGCCTGATCCTTCCTGCATGATCCAGGACCCACCTCTTACAGTCTCACAGTCTCAGTCCCTGTGGCTATAAACTGTGATATTCCCCCTTGCCTTGCAGGGAGTCATGAGGAGGAAGCAAAAAGATGAATATAACCTTGCTCTGCAACTGGCAGGATGTCCTGTAAACGTACGGTAAAGAGTGGGCTCTATGCTAATTACAAGGAAAGCAGAAGGCCCCCTGAAATTAGTTGGGGAATTATTCTCCCCTTTACTGAAGGCTTGAAGAGCCAACGGCAGGGCTCTGCCACCAAAGACACAGAGGCGGAGCCCATCACTAAGCAGCGGCTTTCACACCCTGTCTCCAGAGCACGGCGTTTCTCAGCCTGACGATCTCACAAGTGCAATCAGCCACGAAGAGGAAATAAGCATTGCTGCAAAGATGAGTTCCTCTGCAAGAAGAATCCAGCACTGTTGGTCCATCCTAGACTGAGGGCAAGCGCCATTCCCTCCCCGAGTCTCAGCCATGTCAATTCACACAAAAGAAAGGGATAAATGAAACAAAATTTCTGCTCTGAGTCCTCAGCCATCCCTGACTTAAAAAGAGGAAAGGAGGCAAACAAAAGGAAGGATGTAACTAGCCTCTCCGCTGGGAATGCAGCTCTCTTTAATATTCATATGGGTGACATTCATTGGCAATAAATGCAGACACTCATTTTAATGAAATATTAGGAACAGAATAAGAACACCCAGAAACTTGACAATACAAATGATGTGCTAAGAACTCTGTGTCTGTTATATGGGCTATTTTCTGTCCCATCCACGGAAAATGACTTTAAACCTCTTGCCTTTTGTTTCTGTTTTCTGTGTTTATAGACACATGATACCTTTGTTTTGTACAATGAGCTCTTCAAAGACACAGCCCAGGTCTTCTTGACCTCCTTATTGCCCTGCTTAGCACAGGAAAGGCTACGAAGAACTTGCATGGGGGCTGCTATGGGGGGCCATACAGTTCTGGCCGCCACTCTTCAGAAAGGACACTGGGACACTGGAGTAAGATGGATTTGTGCCTGAAAACCATGTCATGTGAGCAACTAGTGAAAGAATGGAAAAGGCTCTAAACTAGGAGAATGGAAGGTGGGGTAGGGATGACAGGCAGCATGAGAACTGGTCAGCAAAACTCCTTGTGGCTGGAGAGACCTAACCTAGAGTACAGTCAGAGGAAGGAAGGATTCTGCACCCATACCTTGTAAATGGACAACTGAATTTAGCACCGTCTCCAAGCTTGGTGGGTTTTCATACTATGGGATTTTTACATTTTGGATCAGAAAGTCTGATCCGCTGTTGAACATCACTCTAAGAAATGCAGGGTCCCAAGTGAGGTCCTCTGGCTTATATGAGCATTAAAATATACAACAGCAACGAAGCTTCATCTGGGCACAGGATATGTTTTTTTTCACTTTTCCTCCTGAGAATCACTGAATTTTCCTCTGATGGAAGATAATTTTTCTAAAACAGCATGATGGCATTTCTTTCTCCCTCAAGTCCCAACCTCAGAGCTTTCCAAAGAATACACATTCCAGATCCAGTCGTCAGGGACCCCTCATTGGACAGCCAATGTTTTGGTACAAAGGAACCCAAACAGAAGCAATGGGGGAGAAGTTGCAATTGCTAACAAGTCTCATGAGGGGAGGGTGTTAGATATCTAGAACTATAGGATGTTAGGCTTTGAGTGCATTTTAGACACAGGGACCTGAGACCTGAAGAAAAATGACTTTCCCAAGGTGCCTCAGAGAGTGAGGGGATGAGGGGGCATTCCCCATGTAATATAACAGTAGTGATGTCACAAGTCCCATCCAGGGGAATGGGCTCTGCCACTGGACTTCAGAAGCCACTTGGCTTCTCCAAGAATCAGAAACAAAGCTGGACCCTGAATTCTGGGGAGGAACCAAAGACAGGGGAAGGAGGAAGGAACTTCAAACATCCCTGTTCAAACCCCACAGTTTCCCTAAGTCAGTGAGTGAGGTAACAGTAAATCCATGAAAGCTGAGCATCTACTCAGCACCAAGCTAACGGCCAGGCTCCCAGCAGAGGCACAGCCCAGCCTCTGGACCTGGCAGGGCCTCAATAACCGCGTGTCAACTGAATGAATGAGAGACCAAGAGAAAAGCAGTTTTTGCCCATTAACTTCTAGAAATCTAGTCTGAAGATGAAAAAACTATAAAGAGGAAGGAACCTAACATGTATTAGGAATCATAAATCAATACTCTATAAACTGATTCCAGGATCTTGTATGTGGCAAGTAAAGTAGGTACAAAATCCCTGCCCTTGAGGCATTTACATTCTAATTTCTTTTACCCACTTGAATCAAGGAAATTATTCTTTAGAAAATCACATTGATATATTTCATACTTTGCTAAATTGAAGGGATATATTTCATTATCTGGGTACCTAACAATGGGTCATGCATTTTCCTGCCTGGTTAGCACTTGAGAGATTTACATTCTACACTGTAACTCCCCAAGCAGGTTACACCTTGTCTCTGAGCCTCAGTGTGACCATCTGTAGAATGAGCAGATGGGGATATACGTCCTCTTAATTCCCAGGTGTGGAGTGACAGAGCCTCACCTGGGAGCGCGAAGGAGGTTTGCGGTATTTCACTTTAATCTGCAATGCCACCTTGTGGTTATCAACAAGGACGGCACTAGGGACAGGCAAGAGGCTGTGTGTCAGAAGATGACCAAGGGCAGGGAGCGCTTACCCTTCCCTCCCCGTGAGACTGGATCCAATGAATGGCATACAGGAGTTTTCTTTCAAGTCCAAGTCCCAGAGCCCTTGGAAGCCTCATCCAGCTTAGAAATACTAAGAGTGTCTTCTCATAACAGTTTGGGGCTGCCTAGAGGCTTGGAAAACGTGTCTGCCCCCATCACTCCACACTTACATGCCCTTCCTTATGTCTGCAGGACAATGACAGATGGAATGAGGCCGGGGCAAGACACTGGAGACAAAGACGGAAAGGAGATGAGCCAGTTTTCCAGGCCAAACTCCTCTCACTCAGGCTATGGGGAAAGTATGTCATTGTTGTTTTCTGGGTCCAGGAGGTCTGAACATTTTCAAGCTTCTGATTCCATTTATTGCTTCTTATAACCACTTTTTTTTTTTTTCTCATGGATACATTATAAAATGGAATTGTTATATCCCAGGAAGGCCACATACCAAGTCCCTGGCCTCAGTCACATACCAGTCAACGCTAAATCTGTGATACCCTAGTTCCAAACACCATGCTGCAGATTAGAATGTACTACATGTGAAACTCTCAGTCGAGTGAACTCAAGTACATCTGCATGTGGACAGCAAAGAGACTAGGCTTGGAGGAGGACAGAGAGCCAGTCTGAAACTATCTGGTCCCTAAAAAAAACAAGATCTCTGAACGTTCATACTTCAGGATGGGAAGTGATATTGCACAACAAAACACCAACGATGATAACAAACAACAGTGAAGGAATCCTCACTCTGTGCTCGGCACCGAGCTAAGCGTTTAACATGCATTCTTTTACTTAATCCCCATATTACCATTATGAGGTAACTAGTTTTATTATTCTAATTTTTATAGTGGGAAAAAAAAACAAGGTTTAGTAAGGAGAAAGTAACTTACAGTCTCCCAGCTTGGAAGTGGTGTCACCAGGATTTCAACCGCTGTCTCTTCTAACTCCAGCTCTTAAGCTCTGACAATACCCAGAAGAGCGTGAGGCAGGGAATACCAAGACTTCTGCTCTGGTTCTCACTCTATCACCTTGAGAGCTGGGACAATTACTCAACATCTCCAGCCTCTGGTTTCCTTAGATCTAGAAAAGAGATGACGCAACAATAACAGATTAAAGGCAAGACTCTGGATCAGATCATGCTATCAAGTTCTTCCTAAAATCTAGCATCCAACGTGATACATTGGTGGGGATTGAGTAAACCAGCACCCTATGAGGGAATTCAGGTTACCAATTTGTTCTGTTTGTTCTGAAATCTGTTAAATATTTGAATTCGAAAAATTGACCCTCCATTTCATCCTGGCTCCCATCTCCCTGTACTGTCTTGTGCCAGGTCAGTTGCCTACCTGAACTTGGTGGACACGTGAGCCTGTGACGCCTGGTTTACGCCAAATTCAAGGTTTCCTATGTTGGTCATCAGAGGGCAGGCCATTGTAGAGGATAACCTCTCTGCCAAGCTGCCTCTAGTACTGTTTTTTATTATTATTATTATTATTATTAATTATTATTAAGGGCATGTCTCAAACTCTGTTTTCTGCTCTGGGTAGCTTATGAGCAACTCAGGCTGAGTTTACAGTACTGCAGAAAATATTCTGACCTAGATTTCAGAAGACCTGAAATCTACTCTAAATTGTGTGATTCTGGACAAACCTAGGAATCTCCCTGAGCTTCAACTTCCCCATTCATGGGAGGTGTAGAGTAAATCTTGCAATTTTCTGTGTCCCTGAAAAACTGATCCTTTCATTCTGATTGGTTAGGCACTAGCTGTCTACTCTCACGCTACATTTGGGTTGTATTTTTAAAATACCTAGGTCCCACATTTAGGCATTTAATTGACTCATGCATCTGTATTTTTTTTTTAAAGCTCCCCAGTAGATTCTGATGTGTAGCCAAGATTGAGAACCACAGCACTAAAGGGTGCATTTTCAAACAGTTTACCTTTCTCATACAGGACATAGAAAGGTTACAAATAAAAGTGCCCAAAGTTAAAAAAAATTAAGTGATACGTTCAAAATCAAACCTAGGGCTGTCTAACTCCAAACCAAGGTTCTTTTCCATTATACCCACCATGGTATAGTACTTAAATCACCCAACTTTTCCTTAGAACAAACACTTAAAATACTTTTAAAAATACTCAACTGTATAAACAATTTGTAGCTTGTAAAAATAGTTATGCTGTGGCTTTTCTTATTTTTCTAGCTCCCAGCAGAAATATAGATGATATTCTCTCAGTCAGTCTTTCTAATCCCTTAGGTTTCAGGACTTTATATCCATTTGCTGGACAGTCCTCAAAGTAAAGAGAGAGGCTACAACTAGGTGGATAGAGTGAAGGAAAGGCCTGCTGACTTCCAACCGTTAGCTGATTCTTACACGCACACTGAAAACACAAGAGCACCTTTTAGATTTTCTAATCAATTAAAAAGTCCAGATTCTCACCATCCAAGGAAAGAGAAATGGCTGAGAAGTCAGCTTCTGCCAACATCTGCAGCTCTCAGCCACTCTATTCCCAGCTCTGGGCTCCAAATCCATCCGTCAAGTCACACCAGCCCATTTGCAAGTGCTACCTGGCTTCACAAGAACACTTTTCTTCATCACATTTACTAAGTAATAGAAAATGAGTTATAGTCATTAGAGAATATAAAAATTATTTTCACTCAGGTGTCCAAATGAGCCTCTTTGGCTAGAACATGAAAAAGGAACCCTGGCTGACTTCTCTGTGTGCCCGACCACTGTGCCAGAAGCTAGGGCGTGCTGGGCAGTCCTTTCTAGAAGATTAGCTCAGCACTTAAGATAATTAAGCTTTACTCCTTAAGATTTCTTTGTTGAGCGTCAAATATATGTCTTGCCCTGTTCCAGAGAACGGTGTGACTTTGGACCCGGTACCTAATGTGTGTGCCTCTTTTTCCTCATCTTTGAGATGGGTATAATAATGTCTATATCACAATGATGTGAGTGACAAATATTAAAGCTTTGTCAAATGTAGAACAACTTCTGCAAAGTATCTTTCACTTATTATACCTTTTCTGTCCCTAGAACTGTATTTTAGATGGAGTCATTTTTATGCAATGGACAATTGTCTAATGCAATTCAAAGTTCCTAACTCACAAGGGGGCCTTAAATTTCCCCCTTGCCATTATGATCGATGTTTTGTTCTATATGGCCCTGATATAGGCATTAAACTTCTATTTTTTGATCTAATCCCTCAGAATCTTGGGCTCCTTTCTTCATCTTCTCATGTTAATTCTCAGTGCAACATTAATGAACCTTAGAGATATAAATCTTTCCAAGGAAGTGGTTTGTATTCACATGGAATTACAGATCTTAGACTTGGGTGACACTTCAGAGTAACCTGGTCTAATTTTCCACCTACTCTGGAAGAAACTTGGATTATTTAGCTGGAGAGATAGTCCATTGGAACTATTTGCATATACTTCAAATTTTGATGTAGAAGAGACATCACACCCATTGTCTGAGATGAACGGATTAAAGACTAAGTGACAGACTGTAATCATTAGAACTCTGATATGTTGGCATGGGCTGTTTGGGAATTCATTGGGTCCTCTGTCTCTGCAAATACTTAAGTGAAAGTTATATTATTAAATTATGTTGGGCATGTTATATGCTGGGCTGAATTGATTCCGTTGTAACTCACAGCGTTCAATATACATCTCTTTGAGTTTTCCTTCCAGATACACTTTCTGCTCTTCTCCACCCTTATGTGTGCCCCAAGTGTCTTCTCTCTCTGGAACTCCTTTCCTTGTCTTCTAGCTTTAGGGTAGATTCATCCAGATTAGAGGGAGAAACAAGCATGAAATCAGGGAATTGATTCCTCCCTGCTTACAGGCATGGGCTGGCTGTGTTCTCTGGATGATGGCCACAGCTCCTTTCTGACAGCCTTGCCCCTCTGTGTGGGCATCTGAGTCTCAACGACACCCGAAGTACTCTGTCCTCCCACCCCTTCAGTTCTAGGTGTGAGGCAGGCACCCTGCTGGCACTAGACCCAGAGGGTTGCACTAAAGCTTGGGATTTCCCTATACCCCATCCTCACCTTTGTCAAAAGTTTTTTTATCATATTCTCCTCAAATTACCCATCCTTCTTCCTACCGGGACTCTGATAAAGTACAATAAAAATAAAAGGGGAGAACATAGAAACTAAGACATAAGAAGACCTCAAAAGTTTTCCCTTTTCCTCTTAGCATTTTCTCTAAGCCCCATAGGTTACAAGTGAGACCCAGAGAAGAAAAGTGACACAGGAAATCCACGGCAGGGCCAGGATTAAGAATTTATATTTCCTGACCTGAGATCAGATACCTCAAACCTCTCCCCCATGCCTCTCTGAATACTAAAGAAGAATCTGTTGAAAAGTAATCCATTTCCAACCTGGTAAATGCTATGTAGGCCGGGTCATCAAGGTTAACACCCTCTGTGATAAATCATGTTGATGGCATGCACCCTTTACATGACGTGATGAGAACAGCACTTCATCTCTGAGGTCTTCCTCTCCAAAGACCCAAACCCCAGTTTAACCATGAGAAAAATATGAGACAAATCCACATTGAGGGACATTCTACAAAATGCCTGACTAGTACGCCTCAAAACTGTCAAGGTCATTGAAAGCAAGGGAAGTCTGAGAAATTGTCACAGGACAGGGTCATCTAAAGAGACTTGCCAACTAAATGTGATGTGGTATCCTGAATGGAATTCTCAAACAGGAAAAGGATATTAAGGAAAACTGATGAACGCTACATAAAGGGTGGCATTTAATTAATAATAATGTACCAATATTAGTTTCTTATTTGTGACAAATGAATCCTAGTACCAGAAGATGTTAATAACAGGAGAAAATGGGCAAATGACATGCAGGAGCTGTCTGTACCATCTTTGAAATTTTTATGTAAATCTAAAACTATTCTTTAAAAAAGTAAGTTACCACTGTTCTCTGAAATAGGACCTTGATGTCAAGTGCCTGAACACCCCCCCTCCCCACCAAATCGATAAAAGACTATGCAGGAAAAAAGTCAATTCAAGGTTTAAGTAGGAAAAAATATTTTAGAGTACAAATTCTGAAAAAAATTCTATTTCAGAAGATATTATGAGACACAAAAGAATATAAAAACTCTTTCTAAAGCACAGATCTTTACAAACCATGGATCTAAAATAATGTCACAATTCGTTTTCACTGTTTGGTAATAGTATTATTTTTTTGTAAACTGAAGATAGAGAATTGGGGGGATGGCAGAGAAATAAAACACCTCCAAACCCAGATAACATATATGTCTGTACCTCAGCCTACGAAGGTCAAATATATTTTTATCCATATTTTGAATTCTCAGAATTTGGGGTTTGTATTCTTTAAGCCAAAACCTATCAACGCTAACCTTCTGGTGCTTGAAAGGAAAGACAAAAAAATTTTAATGTATATTTTTAAAAGAAAATATCAAATATCCTACAGAAAAATCACATTTTGTGAATTAAATCTAGGGATTCAGTTTTCCTTAAATTGCACGTGGGATTTAAAAAATCCAGGGAGAGTGTTTGGCCAAATGCATTTGGGATTATATAGAATCTGAAATGAAACCGACCCCAAATTCTTCAAGATGTAGATACACTTCTGAAACTAGTCTGAATTTCCTTATTTGCCTCTGGCATGAGAAGGTCTAAGAATCCTACAGTTCACCTGCTTGTCTGGGCAAGGAGCGGGGTTTCTATAAATCCAAAAGCATGGAAGAACGTTGGGAGGAGAAAAGACAAAGGATGGAGGGAGGAACTGTGAAGGAGAGGAGCGGAGAGAGACAGAATAAAACTCTAATGCCTGGCTTGGCAATATGTTATTCAGGTATTTGCTGAGTCCCTGATATGCCTCTAGGGTTCTGATAAAGGCTAGAGGCATGTTAAGGAGGGTGGCTATATAATCTATCTCTAAAGGCGGAGGCTTTTGAGAGTGAAAGAGAAGGCTACTCATAATTACACTATGACAAAGATGTAAACCAAAACCTTCTGGAGAAAAGCAAGACATATAGACCCTCTAGGTGGTAAGAAACAATATATTAGTATTCCTCAAAATGTGAAATAAAAGAGTGCCATGAAGTTTCAGAACACCACTTGGTCGTACTCATCACAGCACTAGCCTAGTGGTTATCAGAAAACCTTTTTCTTTTCCCTCTGATGAAATGCTTTTGACAGCTCATCCACGTTCCTCATGTAAACTTTGACGGTTTGTGCCATAATGTGTATGTCTCATATATGGTGCAGCATCTGGGCAAGCCACTTGCCTTGATGAGTTTCAGTTTCCTCTCCTATAAAATGGAACAGTAAATTTCTCCTTCTCTGGGTGGCTCTGAGGACCAGTAGTAGTGTCTGTAAAGTTTTCGGCATATTAGGAGGCATGTCATAATTGAGAGTTCCCAAGGTTTTTGACAAAGTTGCCACCAAAATCAGTCTGTTCTTTTCATTCATTGATTAATTCATTCCTTCACTTCTCCATTCATTCAATGAATATTTACTGGATACATTCTGTGTTTCAGGGACTACGGTAGATAATGGTGATAAAATGGTGAGTGGCACCATCACAGTTCGCCTGCTGGAGCTCATGCTGTAGACTTGCAAGTTAGTCACTCACTTCATAGGGCTATGAAAGAAAATTAGAGAGCTATGGGACTTTGTGTCAGAGGAGCCTGCCTTAGGCTATGAGAGAACTCTTCCTGGAGGTAAAGAAGACTAAACTAAGATCTGGAAGATAAGAAGGACTTATCTGGGTGAAGTGGGTACAAGGAGAGAGGGATTTCCCTGTCTATAGAACCACTTGGACAAAAGCATGGTAGGAGAGCTTTGTGTCCTCCACCACATTCAATCCTCTGCCTCTCTGAACCAGCTAACTGGTTATCCAGCAAATCTACCTTAGTAAAAGAGGATTAAGTCACAAAACTGTAGAATTCTAGAAATGAGAAATGCTGTGTTTCAGAAAGGGTATTATAGTAAATGGCTATTTAAGTTCCTTGTAATCTTGGAAGGAATTAAAAGACAAAAATGCAGTAGGTGAGAAAATTACATGATGGCCATGACGTTTTGAGGATTTCAGTCTAACAGTAAAGATGTTACTTCTGAGATGAAGGTAAGGGAGCGACTGCAGGTGGAGAGAATGACTTGGAAGCCACTGTGATACTGTGAGCATGAAAAGACAAAGGTTTCATCTAGTTCTATGACATTGGAAAGGAGAAGGAACCACAATTAAAAATATCAAATATGGGGGGCTTCCCTGGTGGCGCAGCAGTTGAGAATCTGCCTGCCAATGCAGGGGACACGGGTTCCAGTCTTGGTCTGGGAGGATCCCACATGCCACAGAGCAACTAGGCCCGTGAGCCACAACTACTGAGCCTGCGCGTCTGGAGTCTGTGCTCCGCAACAAGAGAGTCCGCGACAGTGAGAGGCCCGCGCACCGCGATGAAGAGTGGCCCCCGCTCGCCGCAACTAGAGAAAGCCCTCGCACAGAAACGAAGACCCAACACAGCCAAAAAAATAAATTAATTAATTTAAAAAAATCAAATATCAAGACAATACCATGCTATATACTGTCTAATAACCTTGAGTAGTAACTCTTTATCCTCACTGTAAAATGGAGATATTACTTATCTTGTATTTTTTTAAACATTTAACAAGATAACACAACATAATATGATTTAAAATAACTCCTGGCACATAGAAGTTACCTAAACATACTAGCAATTGCAATTTAATATTTTACACAGGACTTTACAGTTTTCAATATAATTACTCCATATAATGCAGCCCTTAATCGTTACTATCAAAACAGTATTAGGCCATTTTACAGGTGGGAAATATGAGACCCAGGTAATCAATAACTTACTTGTGCAGCCTTTAAATGTTATGACTAAGACCTATACGGTAGCCCCCCCTTATCCTCAGGAGCTTTATTTCAAGACCCCAGTGGATGCCTGAAACCATGAACAGTATCCTGTATATACTGTTATTACTGTTATATTACTGTTATCCTGTATATACTGTTATTTCCTATACACAAAACAAAGTTTAATTTATGAATTAGGAACAGAAAGAAATTAACAACCAGAACTAATAAAGACATAGAACAATTATAACGATATACTATGATAAAAATTGTGTGAAGGTGGTCTCTCTCTCTCTCTCAAAATGTCTTACTGTGTTATATTGGTACTGACCCTGATGATGATGATGATGATGGTGGTGGTGATGGTGATGGTGATGGTGATGGTGATGCTGATGTGAGATGCCACATAATGTAAGAGTTCACCTGTCCTTTCACGTCTCAGGCTCTGGTGCCTCCTTTGCAGTTTTATGAAAGAAGGTTCTGATTTCATCACAGCTGAAGACTTGGTTTGGATGGTATCCTCTCTCCTTAATTAACTTCAACATGGTGGCAGCAGCTTCTTCCTAGACACATGTAGCTTCTCCAGTAATTTTTTAGGTTTCCAGTCTAAACCTATTTCTGAATCTATGTAACCATCCTTAAAGGTTTGGTGCCACTTGTTTCAGGCAAAACATGTTGCTGTCAATTGGGACTTGTTTTCCGTTTATGTTTTCCATCCACAAAATTGCACTCCTTTCCCATCTTAACTAAGCACTTATCATGCATTGTGGCCATAACTTTTGTAGTTTGAGGTATAACAGCCAAACTATCACAAATTTATTTTCCTTCTTCACACTTTCATTGATAGAAGATTCATTCTTACTGCAGGTTTTAGCAACCTCAGCATACGATTTTTTCTTTCCTTATTAAGTCGAGAATTTTAATCTTTTCACTTAATGAAAGCACTTTACAACCTGTCTTTGGCATATTCAAATTGCCAGCATCATTACTCACGCGCTTCAGGGCCATTATTAAATGAAATAAGTGTTACTTGAGCACAAGCACTGCGATACCTCACAGTTGATCTGATAACCTAGATGGCTACTAAGTGACTAATGGACAGGATACTCTGGATAAAGGGATACTCCGGATGGAGCAGGATGGCCCGATATTTCACCACACTACTCAGAACGGTGCAAAATTTAAAACTTATGAATTGTTTATTTCTGGAATTTTTCATGTAATGTTGTCAAATCACGGTTGATCATGGGTAACTGAAACCTCAGAAAGCAAAACCTCAGATAAGGGAGGACTACTGCAATTCCAAATCTTTTTTCCACTATGCCATTCTGCCTCGCCCAGATCAGAGACATGGGAGCTGAGAATTCTCAAGAATGCCACCATATTATTACATGTTCTCTGGGAACTACATTGAGTAGTTTTACAATTGAATGTATATCGAATTTAATTAATCTCAAATAATCTGCATTACAGTCAAATTTGATTCACATTCAATTCAAGGTTAGTTGAATTCTTGGATGAGCAACCTAGGAATATGATACAAAGGGCTGACCACTATCCAGATTTAGAACATTTCAATCACTCCAAAAATATCCCTTGTGTCTCTCTCTGTAGGCTTAACTTTTCTGGACATTTCATATAAATTGAACATACAATAGGTGGTCTTTTATGTCCAGCTGTTTTCACATAGCATAATTTTTTTTAATAGTTTGACACTTTATGAAGTTAAATATACAACTGCCATATGACCCTCCAGTTCCACTCCTGGGCATTTACCCTAGAGAAATAAAAATTTTAAGTTCACACAAAAACCTGTGACATGAATAGTTACGGCAGCTCTATACAGTGAATGGATAAACAAATTGCTGCACATTCATACAGTGAAATACTACTCAGCAATAAAAGGAATGAACTTCATACATGCATCAACTTGGATGAATCTCCAAGGCATTATGCCAAGTGAAAACAAGCCAGTCTCCAACGTTAAACACTGTGGGACTCCTTTGCTGGTGGCACTCGCACCAAGACAAAACTCTGCTGACAGATCAGTGGTGGCCGGGCTAGTGGAGGAGGTGTGACTGTGAAGGGAGAGCCCAAGGGAGATATTCTGGGGTGATGAAGCTCTTCCCTATCCTGACTGTGATGGTGGTTACACAGATCTATCTCTATGTGTATTAACGTCATTGAACTGCACATTAATAAAGGTCAATTTTACTGCATGTTAGATTGAAAATGCAATAAAAACAACGATGTCATCACACACTCACTAGAATGGCTAAAATTAGAAACCTGTTTGGAGTCAGGTATTTGGATAACGTCCTTCAACTTAGGTTTGCGTAATGTTTTTCTCATACTCAGACTGAGATTACAGGTTTGGGGGAAGAACGTCCAGAGGTGAAGTGCACATTTCATCACATCTTATCAGGGAGTACATCAGGTCAACATGATCTGTCACTAGTAATGTTAACCTTGATCACCTGGGCAAGGGACTGTTGGCTTTTCCTGGGGAGGGCTCGGAACCTCTACCCCAGCTGGCTGGCGGGGAACAGAAGAGGTCCCCAGGGGGCTTCCCTGGTGGCGCAGTGGTTGAGAGTCCGCCTGCTGATGCAGGGGACGCGGGTTCGTGCCCCGGTCCGGGAAGATCCCACATGCCGCGGAGCGGCTGGGCCCGTGAGCCATGGCCGCTGAGCCTGCGCGTCCGGAGCCTGCGCTCCGCAACGGGAGAGGCCACAACAGTGAGAGGCCCGCATATCGCAAAAAAAAAAAAAAAAAAAAGAAGAGGTCCCCAGCTCAGCCCTGACACAGCCAGAAAGCGGACAGACCGGAGCCAGTCAGGCCTCATCTCAGAGAATACTCCTGCGAAGCTCAGAAGTGGGGCCCCTCGCTGACACCTGCTCTGCTCACCCCCGCGCCCAGCTTCTGCTTTTGGGGGGGGGTTGAGGTTCCTGGCAAATCAAGGGCCTGCTGCCCCCCACTCTCCATCCTGCTCCGGGCAGCCAGAGCTGCTCCACAATCTAAATCACATCACATCTCTCTCAGACTGACATCCTCCAACAGGTTCCCGTGGCTCTTAGGATGAAATCCAAAGATGTGCAAGCCCTGCCTGGTCCGCTTCTGCCCCCCTCACGCCCTCCCTCATGCCTCCCCGACTCCAGCCACAGTGCTCTCCTTCCTGCTGCTGGAACACACAAGCCTCTCTCCCAGCTCAGGGCCTCTGCACTTGCTGCTCCCCGGCCTGCAACTCTTTCGTTTCCCGCAGATCTCCTCATGGCTAACTCATCCTGCAAATCTCAGCTCCAGCGGCCCCTCTGCAGAGAGCTTTCTCTTTTCCCACTTCTCCTAGGTGCCCCTCCTTCCTTCTAGTTATTCCCTTCATAGTCATTGGTCCACTCTGAGGTCACCTAGTTTATCTGGCTGTTGATCCTCCATCTCCCCTGTGAACTGTGAGCTCCAGGAGAGCCACAGCCTTGTCTGCCTTGGTCACCACTTGTTCCCTGGGGGCTGAACACAGGGCCCAACACACAGTAAGTTGCTAAATTAAAATATGTTCAGTGAATTAATAAATCCTGCCTTCGGCATGCCTGGAACCAATCAGAGGTTCAATCAGGAATATAGTATACTTGCAGCATAATGTTTCTGAAGTTATCTACTTGGTGGTATATATATCAATGGTGTGTTCCTTTTTATTGCTGAATAATATTCCATTATATAGATATATCACATTTTGTTTACTCATTCACCAGTTTATAGATATTTCCATTGTTTCCATGTCTGGGCTGTTATTAATAATGCTATTATGGGGCTTCCCTGGTGGCGCAGTGGTTAAGAATCCACCTGCCAATACAGGGGACACGGGTTCGAGCCCTGGCCTGGGAAGATCCCACATGCCGTGGAGCAACTAAGCCCGTGCACCACAACTACTGAGCCTGAGCTCTAGAGCCCGCAAGCCACAACTACTGAGCCCATGTGCCACAACTACTGAAGCCTGCGCACCTAGAGCCCATGCTCAGCAACAAGAGAAGGCACGGCAATGAGAAGCCCGCGCACCGCAATGAAGAGTAGCCCCGGCTCACCGCAACTAGAGAAAGCCCATGCACAGCAACGAAGACCCAATGCAGGCAAAAGTAAATAAATAAAATAAATAAATAAATTTATAAAAAAAAATAATGCTATTATGAATGTTCACATGCAAGTCTGTGTGACAGATGTTATATTTCTTTTGGGTATTTGAGCCAGAGTAGAATTGCTGGGTTGCCAGAGTAGAATTGCTGGGTCACACAGTAAGCTTATGTATAACTTCAGAAACTGCCCTACTGGTTTACAAAGTGACTGCACCACTCGACGTTACCAGCAATATAGGGAGATTTCCATTTTTCCACATCCTCACTGACACCTATTATTGTCTGTCTTTTTGATTATAGACATTGTAGTGGATGTATAGTGGTATCTCATTATGATTTCCAGTTATGTTTCCCTAATGACTAACAATGTTAAGCATATTTTCCTGTGCTTATTGGCCACTTGTTTATTTTATTTGATAAAACGTCTATTCAAATATTTTGCCCATTTTAATTGGATTGTTTGTCATCTTATTATTGAGTTCCATAAGTTCTTTATATATTCTGGAAAAAAGTCCTTTATCAGATATCAGATTGCAAATATTTTCCCCAAGTCCATAACTTGCATTTTCATTTTCATAATCTTTTCTTGCTGTAAAAATATTTTAAGTTTCATGAAGTCTAATTTATTAATTTTATTTTATTTTATGGATCATGCTTTTGATGTCGTATCTATCGAACTTTTTACTCAATCCAAGGTCATGAAAATTTCTTCCTAGGTTTTCTTCTAGAACTTTTATAGTTTTAGCTCTTATATTTGTCTATTTCAAGTTGTTTCCTGTGTGTGATATAAGAAAAGAGTTGACATTTGTCATTTAGTGGTTAAAGTTATATACGTTTTTTTCCCTCTTTTCTTGAGTCAGCTTAGTTTCATTGTGCTAGTCCTTTCAAGAATACAATTACATCGTTTCTTTGTTTTCATTTTCCTTATGTTTTGTTTTTATTTTCTTCTACACTTTTTCTTTTTCTAATTTTTTAAATTCATTGCTGTCTCATTTATTGTTCTCAGTTTTACTGAGGTATAATTAACAAAAACTGTATATATTTAAGGCATACAACTTGATGTTGTAATAGATGTATATACATCGTGAAATAATCGCCACGATCATGCTAATTAACATATCCTCACCATACCTAATTACCACTTTCTTTCCTTTCCTTCCTTCCTTCCCTCCCTCCCTCCTTTCTTTCTTTTTTGTGGGAACAATTAATAACCACCCTCTAAGCAAATACAACATTGTATTGTTAACCATAGTTATCATGGTATACATTAGATCCACAGAACTTATTTATAACTGAAAGTTTATATCTTCTGACCAACATCTCTCTTTCTCCCAACCCCTAGTCCCTGGGCAACCACCATTCTATTCTCTGCTTCTATTTTGACCATTTTAAATTCCATGTATAAGTGAGATCATGCAGTGTTTGTCTTTCTGTATCTGGCTCATTTCACTGTGCATGATGTCCTCCAGGGTCTTCCATGTTGTCATAAATGGCAGGAGTTCCTTCTATTGCATTTATTTGTAATCTTCTTTTCTTAATGATGACTATAAAATTTCCCCTAATCACTGCTTTAGCCATATCACACAAGATTGAATAACGCATGTTACCATTGAGGTTTAGTTCTCAGTGTCCTGGTTTCCATTATGCTTAACTGATAATTTAATTAATTTTAGTTTCCTAAATGTATAAGAAGGACTTTGATTACCTTTTTGTTACTGATTTCTATTTTGCTTGCAGTGTGGTCACATAATATGGTTTTTTGATATCAGGTCTTTGGACTTGCTTAGAACTCTTGTGTGCATTAGTTTATGAAACATTCTTTAAGGACATGTCATATGCTTATTTATTCTTTTTATTTTCTTTGCTTGCCAGTTTCTGAGAGAAGTAAATTAAAATCTCCCACTATAATTATCAATGTATCGTACTGTCATTATTATGTTAATTATTACTTTATATATTTTAAAGTTCTGATGTTAAGGACATACATGTTCAAGAGTGTTATTCTGGGGGATTATCACTTAATTATTAACTAATGCACTTTTTAATCCCTAAAAAGCCTTTTTGCCTTAAAGCTCTTTCTGTGTAAAACTAATTTCCTTATTCCAGCTTTCTTTTGGCTCTATGTGCCTGTGTATCTCATTCTATCTTTTTATTACTGACATTTCTCTATTTTTTGTATTTTACTTGAATTTCTTATATACAACATGTAGCTGTCATTTTTAAAAATCCAACCTGAGAATTTCTGTCCTTAATCGGGTAAAATAAATATTGTCACGTAAATGGTGATTACTGACTTTCTGAATTCACGTCTGTTATTCTACTATGTGTTCTGTATGTAATATGTGTTTCCTTTGTTTTTCTTTTCTTGCTTCCTGCCTTCATTTGGGTTGATGAAATTTTGTTTATTCTCTTATTTCCTCTAATAGTTTTGAAGGTACGTGTGTGAAGGTACATATTCACTATATGTATACATAAACACTATCTATATGGCATTTCTATTTTTTGGCATTTACTTTTAAAATTTAAAATGCATATATAACAACAGTCTAAGATTTATCAATGTCTTTAAACTCCCACTAAATGATTCAAAGAGCCTAGAATATTTCATCTTGTTCATATTATTACCCCAACCTTTCATGTTATTGTTTTGGAATAGTTTGTTTTCACCTTATTTCTAATTACCTCAATTAAGTTAATATTGTTTCTGTTTCTTTTTATTTAGATTTACTTACATATCAAGTAACTTCTTTATTATTATTTTTTGCCATCTCTAATTCCTTCTCTATACAACTTGCAACTTTCTGAAATACAACCTTTAGCAACACTTTTTTGTGATGATTTGTAAGTCTTCAGTCTTTGCTGAAAATATATTCAATTTATTAGCGATCTTGAATAACATTGAGGTCTTATAGAATCATTGTCTTAAAATTACTATCCTTTGGCATGTCGAATATATTATTTCATTCTAGTCTCTACTGTTGCTGCTAAGTCTACTGAACATCTAGTTTCTGTTTTTGAGATTATTTTTTTCCTTTGTTTGCTTTGTAAGGCTTTTACTGTGTCTATGGTTTTTAAGTGTACGTTTATTTCAGCTTTTCCTCTTTAGGACTCACTGTATTTAACTTACATCTTATACCTCTCTCTGATTCTGAAAAATTTAGAGCTATTATCTCTTTACTTTTCACTTTTTTTCTTGCCATGGATCATCTGTCTTCTTTTTCTGGGACTTCTATTCATTCATTCATCCTTTCAGCAAATATTTCTAGAGTACCTTCTATGTGCCACATATTATTTTAGGCTGTTAATAATATATTCCTAATATAAAATACTGAAACTTCTAATTTTCTGATCAATAACTCTTAACCTCTTTTTTCTTTACTTACATCTGCTTATATCTCTGTGCTTCCATCTAGGTAACTTGACCTTTTTTATCTTCCAGGTCTTTACTTCTTTCACTATGACTAATCTGTTTAACCCAGACATTGACTTTTTTAAAAATTTAAGATTATATAAATTTTTTTGTTTTATAATATCTATTTTTTAATTCTAATTATTCATTTTTGGTAAGTTCTTGTTCTATTTTAATTTGCTTCCTTCTATGTTCTCTTTAATCATTTAAAATGTGTTTATTTGATAGCCTCTTTCTTATGTTCTGTAATTTCAGTGTCTTGGGGTATTAATTTTATACTTTGTTGTTTCTGTTGATCTCCCATGTGGTAGATCATTTCCTCAAGTAATTTGTATTTTTGGATTATGTGTTTATTTTTCGTGGTGGTCTTTCCCCCACACTCTATCCCCTCTGTCAATGAGAGACACATGTCCTCTGGGTCCTGGAAGTGTCTTCACAGTGTGGTTTCTTTTATTTGTTTCTGCCAAAACCATGGGGTTTATGGTCTTAGAGTGTTTTTTGCATTATTTCCCTCCTTGTGATCCCTACTCCATGTGAATAACGTATATTCTGACCCAAAATCCACGCATGGCACATGCTAGATTTTTCAATTTCTCAATGTAGATGCATTTTTTTCCTCCATATGCACAGGCAGAAGATGAGTTCTCTTGCTACTTTATTGGACTTGTAGGAAGATTTTTGTCCCCTTATTACATGGATTCTACAATCTTTCAGAGCCCTGGCTTTATTTACAGCACATAAAGTTCCCAGTTTCCTGTAGTCGTAACTCCATACTCCCTGTTTCTACAGAGAGTTCAATTCCTATCTTGTCTGTTACCTTTTTAAGCCACCATTGCATTAACTTGAAAGCATATGCATTTGGCTTAGATCTACCTCTTAATTCTTATACTTCAGAATTTACTTCTTTTGATCTTAGTTATTGATTAGCATATTACTGTTGTTGTTATAAGTAATGCAGCATCTCTATGTGTTCAGAGTAACTGTGGGTCTCTGAAGGCTGAGCCCATGATATTGCAAGAGGTGGGAAGTCAGGCCAGAAGGGAAAAACAAAAACACACTAAGATTTTAGCACTCTCATCACAGAGCCAGGTCTCCTGGCTCTTGGCTCAGTGTTGGTAATTCTACCATAGAATGAATGAATGTCCACATGCCTTACTTACTTTATACTTCCTTCCCCGACAATTTACATTTTCTGATGCTTTACATTTCTGCCTTTGTCACCACATTCCTTCCAATTATTTTTTTAAATGAATGTTTCTTAAGCCGATGCTTTATAAAATTGCAGTGCCTAATATTTCATCTTTAAAACAGTGGTCACAGCTCTGCAGGGTGCTGTGTAATAATGTAATAGTCAGTAATATATACAGTACAATAAGAAATCCCCCAGCTCAGTTCCGGGATGGCATTTGAAAATCTAGGAGAATAAATTTCCAGAAGGCATAGATTATTTGATATGTAGTCTTACAGAAAGAGAACTACACTGTCTAATGTAGTAGCCATTATTTGAACATTTAAAGCTACTAAGACTGAGGAACTCATTTTAAAATGGTAATTAATTTTAATTAATTTAAATAAGTTAACAATGGATGTTCAATCCAATTACTGAAAATGTTCAATAATGTTTCAAAGACAAAGTATTTTAAAAAGAATGCAAAATATTTGACATACTATTTTAGATATAGTGAGTTAATAATATGTGTTATTAAAATAATTTTGTTCATTACTTATTTTGCTTGTTTCTTTTTTGCTTTTTTTTCATGTGGATACTAGAAAATGTAAAATGATATATGTAGTATGCATTATACTTCTAATGGACAGAGCTGATGTAGAACATAGGCCACTTAGAGTTATTTTTATCTATCTAAGTATCATCTATCTATCTATCCAACTATCAATCCATCTATTTCCTTGGGCACTCAAAGTTTAATACCAGGACTTGTAAAATCCTTGAATAAATCATACAATTTTTAATTGATTTTATATTCCCAGTGTCTAACAATTATAATTGTTCATAACTGTCATCTTTTGAGCAGTTGCTATATTTTAGCCACTTTGCTTTACTATTTTCCTTAATTCTATGTATTCAAGTAGCATTGAACCTTTAAGATAGCCCACTGATACAGGAAACTTTAGTATATCTCAATTTTACATACAAGAAAATTAAGGCACATATGGAAAAATACGCTTCAGTCATCATTTTTCTAGTCAGTGATAGAGCTCAGGTCTCCAACCCTGAATGATAATTTTCACCCAGGTGACAGATGCTCTTTAACACAGGTGTGGTCATCTGGGCTCTGCATGGGCATTTATGGGACGGGAGTTTATAACAACACACAGGGGCAGAAGTGAGAACAAGGAACAATGGGTCATCTGGACAAGTGTTTTCAATCAATAAGTGCCAATTGGGCTTCCCTGATGGCGCAGTGGTTGAGAGTCCGCCTGCCGATGCAGGGGACACGGGTTCGTGCCCCGGTCCGGGAAGATCCCACATGCCGCAGAGCGGCTGGGCCCGTGAGCCATGGCCGCTGAGCCTGCGCGTCCCGAGCCTGTGCTCCGCAACGAGAGAGGCCACAACAGTGAGAGGCCCGCGTACCGCAAAAAAATAAAAATAAAAATAAAAAAATAAGTGCCAATAAGTTAAACTCTCAATATTGTTTTCTTTTTACTTTGAATCTTACATTTAGTGTTTGTGGCGACCTAGCTTGTGTCTAGAGAAGATGCTGGTCTTTCTAATAGATTGCTGCATCTTGGGGTTTGCTGTGATCAAGGAAAACAAAACAAAACAAAACAAAACAGCGACTTCCCTGGTGGTCCAGTGGTAAAGAATCCGCCTTCCAATGCTGGGGACGTGGGTTCAATCCCTGGTCAGGGAACTAAGATCCCACATGCCGCAGGGCAACTAAGCCCTTGCGCCACAACTACTGAGCCCATGCACCTCAACAAGGGAGCCCGCGTGCTGCAAACTACATAGCCCATGCACTCTGGAGCCCACGTGCCACAACTAGAGAGAGAAAACCTGCACACCACAACGAAGGATCCCACATGCCTTAACAAAAGATCCCACATGCCGCAACTAAGACTCGACACAGCCCCCAAAAAAGAAGTTAATATGTTCCTGATACATAATACATGCTAAAAATCTATGCTAAGTGCCGAGCATGCGTTATTTCATCTCATCTTGACCTAAGACTTGTGGTATTATTATTATCAGCTCCCTTTTATACACAAGAATATCGAAGCCCAGAGAAGTTCAGTAACATATTGAAGACTGTATTATTCCAGGTAGAAGCAGGGTATTAATCTAGTTTCATCCCCTTCCAGAACAAAAATTTTTCTGCTCTCTGATATAGTGAAGATGTACCAGATGCTCTCAAAATTCTGGGTGCAATGCATCTGAAACTTGTTTAACAGAGCGTAGCCCAATGTTGAGTTAATAAATTGCATCTCCTAGAGGGGGATGCTGCTGATAAGTTGAGGTTCACCCTGTATTAATTTCCTACTAATGCTGTTATAAATTATTACAAACCTGGTAGCTTAAAACAACACACATTTATTCTTTTACAGTTCTAGGATTCAGAAGTCTGAAATCAGTTTCACTGGGTCAAAACCAAGGTGCCAGCATGGTTTCGCCACCTTGGGAGGTTCTCTGGGGAGAATCCATTTCCTTGGTTACTCCAACCTGTAAAGCTGCATTTCTGGGTTCATGACCCATTCCTCCAGCTTCAAAGCCAGCAGCATAGCATCTTTGCATCTCTATTTCATCATCACGTCACTTTCTCCTCTTCTGTCTCTGAGGTCAAATCTCCTTCTGCCTCCTGCTTATAGAACCATTGTGATTACCTTTAGAGCACACCTGGCTAATGTGGGCTGCTCTCTCCATCTCAAGGTCATGAACCACGTGGATCAAATCCCTGTTACCATATGAAGTAACGTTCGTAGGTTTTGGGGGATAGGACATGGACATCTGGGGGAGCTGTTATCTAGCCTACTACACACACCTAAAAATAGTACCTATCTGTGCAAGCCCATGATTTCCAAAATAGTCATAAAAGTGAGCATAGAAGGATCTTTTAGACAAGGCTGGATTCTAAGTAGCTGTGCAGAAGTCCATCTATTACATGTCCAAAATATTGCTAAACATCTATGTAAAGTGAAGTTTCACAGGAGAACCAGAGATGTTGACAGCATTAAATCTGAATCTTATTGTTTCCTGTCAACTCTTAAAATATATATCCAAAGATGTTTCCATTTTGGCTGTCTTCATCATAAAATGTAAAAGTGTGCTACATCAGAGTGCACATGACATAAACCAATTAAAAAGAGAATGGATGAGACTAAAACCAATTAAAAAGTGTATGGATGATTTCTTGTGACTATTTCATCTGCTTGGATATAGTCAGTGTAACTTTTGTTCTGGTGAGCAGCTTTTTAAGAAAAAAAACTATGAACCTATATAATGTGAAATTTCTTTAGTAGAGGAGCTTCTGTACTTGTAACAGTAAACTTGTAGTAAGACGCTTACTGAAAAGATGTAGACTGATTTATAACACTTAAGATCTTGTCAGGCAAATAAGACATTATGCTTATTCAATCTTGCTTAAACCATCTTGCTTCCATATAGGAGTTTTACATGTTTCATGGTACAGTTATGCTATACCTAAATGATCCTCATAAATAACTTTGGTATAGGTAGAACAAATATTATCCCAGTTTTGGAAAAAAAAAAAAAAAGCTACTGAGAGACAGAAAAATTCAGGTTAGTTTTCACCCAAGGTTTCTAGGCTAGTTACACCCAGAGCGAGAACAGAACACAGATCTTGCAGTTTCTAGTTCCTAGTTCTGTAGACTCATTTAAGTCTTGGCTCAAATATAACCTTCTCAGGAAATCTTATTCAATTTCTTTTCCATCAAACTTATAGTACTATACGCTATGTAGTTTTTGTGTGTGTGCATAAATAGGTTATATATGTATATATACATATACAGATATGTATAATTTATCTGTTGTCTGTGCCCCTATGCTAGAATGTAATCTCCATGAAGGCAGTGGTTTTTGTATCTTTAGTTTAATAATTTATTCCACTGTCTAGAATTGAACTTGATCCATAATAGGTACTCAATATAAATTTGTTTAAAAAATGAATTAACAAATTCAGTTTCTTCTACAGATTCAATGCAATCCCTATCAAATTACCAATGGCATTTTTCACTGAACTAGAACAAAAAATCTTCAAATTTGTATGGAGACACAAAAGACCTCGAAAAGCCAAAACGTTCTTGAGAAAGAAAAATGGAGCTAGAGCAATCAGGCACCCAGACTTCAGGTTACGGTACAAAGCTACAGCCATCAAAACAGTATGGTACTGTCACAAAAACAGAAATATAGATCACTGCAACAGGACAGAAAACCCAGAAATATACCCACTCACCTATGGTCAATTAATCTATGACAAAGGAGGCAAGACTATACAATGGAGAAAAGACAGTCTCTTCAGTAGTGGTGCTGGGAAAACTGGACAGCTACATGTAAAAAAATGAAATTAGAACATTCTTTTACATACACAAAAATACACTCAAAATGGATTAAAGACCTAAAATTAAGACCAGATACTATAAAACTCTTAGAGCAAAGCATAGGCAGGACACTCTTTGACATAAATCGCAGCAATATCTTATTCAATCCACCTCTTACAGTAATGGAAACTTTTAAAAAATAAACAAATGGGTGGGACCTAATTAAACTCAAAAGCTTTTGCACAGCAAAGGAAACCATAAACAAAATGATAAAACAATCCACAGAATGGGAGAAAATATTTGCATACAATGTGACTGACAAGGGATTAATTGCCAAAACTTACAAACCGCTCATGCAGCTCAATATCAAAACAACCCAAAAATCCCAATCAAAAAATGGGCAGAAGCCTAAATAGACGTTTCTCCAAAGAAGACATACAGATGGCCAAGAGGCGTGTGAAAAGATGCTCAACATCGCTAATTATTAGAGAAATGCAGAAATGCAAATCAAAACTACAATGAGATATCACCTCACAGCAGTCCCAACGGCGATAATCAAAAAGTCAACAAGTAATAAATGCTGGAGAGGGTGTGGAGAAAAGAGAACCTTTCTACACTGTTGGTGGGAATGTAAATTGGTGCAGTCACTATGGAAAACAGTATGGAGGTTCCTTAAGAAACTAAAAATAGAGCTACCATATGATCCAGCAATCCTACCGCTGGGCATATATCCAGAGAAAAACATGGTTAAAAAAAAAATCTACAGTTAATGTGGATGAGAACTAACTGCTGATTGTTGAATAAAGTTATAGAACTGCAAAAAACAAACAACAAAAAAAAGATACATGCACCCCAATGTTCATTGCAGCACTGTTTACAATAACCAAGATGTGGAAGCAACCTAAATGTTCATCAACAGAGGAATGGATAAAGAAAATGTGGTACGTATCTACAAAGGAACATTACTCAGCCATTAAAAAGAATGAAATAATGCAATTCCACGTTGCAGCAACATGGAACATGGATGGAGCTGGAGATTATCATACTAAGTGAAGTAAATCAGACAGAGAAACACAAACATCATATGTTATCACTTATATGTGGAATCTAAAGAAAAATGATACAAATGAACTTATTTACAAAACAGAAACAGACTCTGATTTAGAGAATGAACTTATGGTTATCAGAGGGAAAGGTGGGGAGGGAAGGACAGATCGGGAGTCTGGGATTGATATGTACACACTGCTATATTTAAAATAGATAAACAACAAGGACCTACTGTATAGCACAGGGAATTCTGCTCAATACTCTCTAATAACCTAAATGGGAAAAGAATCTGAAAAGTAGAAACATGTACATGTATAACTGAATCACATTGCTGTGCACCTGAAACTAACCCAACATTATTAATCAACTACACTCCAATATAAAATGAAAACTTTTTTAAATAAAATAAATTCAAATTCTTATCCAAATAAATGAGTGTGCCTTTGATAGAAATAATAGTTATGCAAATTGTCTCTTAAATTTTAGAGTATTTTACCCTTAAATGACAATTTTCATATAATTTATTCCCACTGTACAAATAAGAAAACTTTTGCTCATAGAAATGAAATGATGACTTCAGCATGGTCACTCGGTTACTCAATAGTTTGGATATTATATATAATATTTATGATATATAATACATACGATATGGATATGGATATAATATACACAATAATACATTTAGATATGAATATAAATGGCCCCTCCTTCTCCAACTGTCCTTGATGAACGATTTAAAAAATTCACAGTTGTAGAAGGATCTTTTACCTCCTCTACATACAGGGCAGGATTCATTCTTTTATTGAAATTTAAGAGATAAAAGGTAATAGTAGTCTAGGGGGCTGGTTTGGATAGTATAAAATGGGTATTTCCATTAATATTTACCATGGAATAATAGGAACTTACAAACTGTCTTTGGATCCTTCTCACCTCCATCACCCCAGCTATGCTTCACTGTTTAGATTCTTCTGGGGTAATTATTTGAAATAGAACAGAGATAATTCAGCCAGACCTCATCTTGACCGCACTCACACAGTTGAACTGAGACTCAACATCAGACACTAATTCTTATCTTCTCAGGAAGGACATCGTGAAATGCTCCATTTGCCAACAATGTCCACATTGATTAATCTCCACTCATGCTGTGGTTAGGTCTGGAGAAAAACATACAGCCCTATTTGCATAATTGTTTGTAAACTCATCCTACTTCTCAGTGGGTGCATATTTACACCAAGGCTTCATTCAGCTGAGATTAATACTCTCCAGACTGACAGCAAAAGAACTGCAATTACCCATGTAGATCAACTGTGTTCTTCAAGGGGCGACAAAAAGACCCAGCTCCTTCATTTGACTACCTTTCAAGTAAAGGCCACTTTTGTGGAATCTTGTGTCTGATGAAGAGAAATGACAATTATTGAATTCCCAAGGATTCAATAAACTCATTTACATCCTTCAATAACCGAGCAAAAAAGCAAAGCAGGTATTATGGGTCTTATTGTACTACTGAGGAAACTGCGGCTCAGAGAGGTCAAATAATGTGTCAACCTCACACAGCTACTATGTGTTGAACCAAGACTTGAGTGCAGATCAAACTCCAAAATATTTATACTACATCTCAATGCCAATCTGTTATTTTATTTTTTCCCCGCTAAATCCACGTATTCTTTTAAAGAAGGGAAGAGGGTCTGGAGGAATTAACATATGCAGTCTCTGCCTAAGAGTAAATATCCAGTAAACATAGCACTGAAAAGTTTTAAAAGAACTTCAGATTTTGGGGGTACATATATTTATTAAGCATTCATGGTGCTTCTGTGTATTTCCTACAATACACAGCAGGCAGCAAACTGTCATCTCTCAATGCTGTTGGGAATACTTGGGTTCCTCGGGATTAGAATACAAATAAACAAACTAAACAAATACAAAGCACCAAAAAGGTGTTATTTTACCCAAGATATGCTATGCAAGGGAGAAGGTAATTGACTGGAACTCGGCTACTGGTGTTCATGTTAATGTTCTAGAAATCTGCTAAGAATATTCTTCCTTTTGAGAGAATTCTGTGCTCAGATCATACTAAAGCCTGTAAATGAGAGAGAGCAATCTGTAAAGTTCTCATTCTCAAATCAAGCCTGGGCAATGGCTTCACCCAGTGAGCGGAAGCCAGTGAATATGATCATGATGGAATCAGAGATGAAGAGAGGACCCACATGGATTCCTCTGACGGGATCATGAGTTATTGAATTCAACCATGAGAAGGAGTGATGAAAACCCAGACCACAGAAAAACTGTTACTGAATAGCTACTCTCTGTACCACCAATACCACTGGCGTCACCTGTAAACCACATCAACACCCTTCACTGCAACATTCACATCAAAAACCATGTAAACACAAGAAAGTAAGGCACATAAATGAGGTGAGTGAAAACTGCTGTAAAGAATATATAATAAGGTGATGTGGTAGTAATTTGGGGTGAGGTAAATGTTACTTTAGCTAGGTTGGTCTTGGGCAAAGCTCTCTCAATAGGTGATACCTGGACTTGAATGATTATAAGGGGCTATCCAGGAAATTTTCTGGGAGAATTTTCTAATAGGGGGCTTGGCATGTACAAACTCCCTGAGTTCGGTATAAGCATAATGTATACGAGAAACAGAAATAAGGCCATTGTAACAAAGGGAGAGGATGAGAGTAGGCAAGTACTGAGACGGGTCATGGGAGACCTGGTAAGTCAAGGTGATGACTCATGTTTTATTCCAATTCCATTGGACTTCGTTGGAGGCATTTAAACACAGAAGATAGGACATGATTTACACTTTTTAAAAAGGTTTTCTGTTGAACAGAAACTGCAGTAAATTATTGCAAGGGGGTAAGGGAAGTCCCCATGACCAAGAGGAAAAAAAAAAATTATTTAGGAGACTTGATCTATCCTGGTGAGAGGGGTGGTCAAGGCAGTAGGGCTGGCTAAGGAGTGAAGGATTCACAGTACTTCAGTCCAAGTAGAACATGTCAAATGAGCCTTAGGATGCTATTACCTTTCTTTACATGCTATGAAACATCTGTGCCATGACATATTTGTGCCTTGAATTCAGCAATGAATCTACAGGGGACTGTAACATGCACACACAAAAAACAGGAGAGTGATATATTGAGAGAGTGAGACATAAAGAGAAAATGTTAGCCACTTCTTTCTGTCTTGAAAGAGCTTTAGAAGGTGTCAGTGGGGGGTCTTAGAGAACCACAGAGAGATCAAAAGCAACCAAGATGGAAGCACTGGGAGAAAGCAAAAATAAAAAATGAACAGCAAGGAGGTTGGGAAGAGGAATAGAAGAAAGAAAGAAGAAAGAACCAAAATGTATGTGATAGGGGACGTGATAGATACCTAGAGCCAACAGATTTAGGAATTCCTATCTAATCTTAAAATAATGTACCTCAAAGGAACCCTGGATGTCAGAGTTTGGAACACAACTCCAAGAACTACCATTTTCCATGTATTTTTAATATAAAACACATTGTGTTAAGTGTTTTCTATGCCAGATGGGGAAACTGAGACTTATGAGAGGAAATTCAGCATGCCCCAAACCCCACAGCCATTAATTTTCCAGTACGAGATTCCAATCCAGATCTGTTCAATCCCAAACCACTTTTCTCACTATGAATTAGATTTGTCTATTTTTGAACTATTCATGAATGGCATCGCATAGCATGAAATCTTTTGTGCCTGGCACATTTCCTCAACATTTCCATGGCTTTGCGCATTCCTTTTCACTGCTATATAATATTCTATTTTATAAGTATAACACGTTTTAGGGTTGATGGACGCTTGGGATACTCCCAGTTTTATTATTACAAGTCATACTGATATGAACATCGCTGTGCGTATCTTTTGGTGCACATGTTCACTTGTGTCTGTTGGTACACACTTAGCAGTACAATTGCTGAATCATAGGGTATACGCATAATCAGCTGTAGGAGATACTGCCAAAGGATGTTCCAAAGTGATGTACAAAATCCCTTCAGTTTTACAGATGACACAAGTGAGGGCCTTTGAGAGGAAGGACTTAGCAAACAAGAGTGAGCTGGGCCCCGGCTGCCAGCCTTCCAAAACTTAGTTCTGTTTCCAGCACAGTGGCTCACTCCCCTTCCCTGTTCTGAACCATTCCAATAAAAACTTGCTCATTCATGTCTATCATTGGTCTTCTGCCTAAATGTTTTCCTTCCTCTTCTCTAAAAATTCAGGATAAAATTCTCTAAGTAATTAATTTAAAAACAACTAAACAAAACGCAAACAGTATAGCCATTTGTGGAAAGGCTCGCTAATGGAAAACCCAGACAGTTATTGCCATAGGTCTTCAATGTACCTTTGAGTCAGCTGGGATTCCTTAGCAAGTTTTGTTATAAAGATGACTCATTGGCTTTTGACCACACTTGTCAATAATTATCATTGTATTAAAGAAGGAGTAGCGTCATGGCCCCCAAATCCTATTTCCCCGCCAGTCTCTTTTTTCTGGACACCATGATTTCTGTATTCACCTCAATGTGAGAGAAGCAGCCAATTCCACTCATTGCCATAGCAAGCCAAAACTTTTATCTCAGCACATTACAGTATAATAAACATATATAGTTCAAAGCCCTACAAAAAGGGACCAAACACAGTGGATAATTTCATTTCCCACTGTTTTATTGATTACAGAGAAAACAATTCAATGTACAAGATCCTAAGTGTGGGTGTGCATGTGCTTTCATTTTAGAAACTGTTCTAAGGGTTATTAACTATTAAAAATCCATAAAAATCACATTGAGTTTTATGGACAAGTAGGTAGAAACAAGTTTTATGGGATCCCCATCCCTGCTCAAATGTCTGACATTTTAATTTTCGTTCTACTGAAAAGTCTACGTACTATTCTGTTTTTATTACAATCAAATGAAATCCTTGTCCAGTTGTTCTCTCTCTCTCTGAATCTCTTGATGTTCCCTTTGATCAGTAATGTCCCTTTTATATCCAAGATCCTCTAGAAGAGTGATTGTTACTTGGGAAAGTGGGTCTAACACTTAGCACATTTATTCAGTTGTTTCAGTCTTTCGTTCAACAAATAACTGTGGAGCACTTCCTATGTGCCAAACCTCTAGATGCATCGTTAGACTAGATTCACATTTGTATGTGTGTGTAAGTTTGCTTTGAAGGAGAACATTGCCTAATGGAGGTCCACCTTTCTTTGTGATAGCACAGTGAGTAGCTTTGGAAATGTTCCCCACATGTGTTCGCTGTTTAGACTGTATTAAGAAAATATTTTAGGCAACTTTCCAAGTCAGTGAGAACAAGGGCCAGACTCAGTGATGAGCATTATCTGCTAAGAGAAGTGAGTGGATGGAAGTATGTATTTGCAGCACTGTGTAACTGAATTCTTGCAAAGAAGGATTCAAAAGATCATAGCAGATGAAGAGAGAAAAGCCATGTGTGGGTAGTTTAGCAACCAGGGATCAGACTGCATGTGTCCAAGAATCCAGAAAAATCCTCAGCATGTGAAGATATTGGGTGGGTCTTGGAGGGATTTGGGACATGCTCACCATCACTGTCATCCACTCCCATCCTATAACTCTCGAGGAAAAACGATCAGCAAACACTTTACTGAGTACAGCACATTGCAACGCGGAACTGTGTCAGATTAAAGAAAGAGAGATCTGGATGTCTGTCTGTGAGACCTTGGGGAAGTCACACCTCCCCTCCCTGAAATCAGTTTTGCTAAAAGAGGGATTGGAACTTGATGAGCTCTAAAGATTCTGGAAGAAAGCTGCCTGCTTCTTTAATACAGTCTGCTAAATAATTGGAATGACGGCTTAAGACACACCTTGAGAGCAAGCAAACTTTCCTCTTTCCAAGAGATGATCTGTAGACGTTCTCATGGGCCCCTTTTGGGGGGAGCGGTAGGCCCTGCTCAGCAGATGGACCCAGATTGCAGTCAGGGGTTGGTGAGTCAGTTGCAACACACTTTAGTCATTCAGGTGCATTTGCATTGGACTCCACAGCTGGGAACGGGCCCCAGACTCAGAGTTTGTTTATTTCCATGGACGATGGATGTCCCAGAGCTTGTTGTGAAATAAGCAATTTATAAATTGTTATGTTCTACTGCTGACAGCCTTCTCCCTTCTCCTGATGATCAGCAGCCTTTCAGACAGTCCCTTGTTCCATTCTAGAGGAAGAAAATTTGTTGGACTGAACACTGACCAGGTTGTCCTGTCCTAAACTGGAAGCTTAATATCAACTATCTCGTTTTACCTTCAAAACAGCCCTGTTAGAAAGACATAATTATCCTCATCTTAGAGATGTAAGAATAGAGGCCGAGAAAGTGTAACAGGCCTGGAAAAGTTCCACAGTGAGGAAGTGTGGAACTAAGATTCAAATCCAGAACTGTCTTTGCCAAACCAACGTTCTTTATCCTAGATTATATAGCTTTTGCCCTGGAAAAGATCACACATTCACACGTTATTTCATGTTGGTTCATTCTGGTTCTCATAATTACCTTCTGAAATTTAGAGGCAATACGAACTTACATCTGAAGGCTGGAGAAATTGCAATGAAAGTTAATATTCGCATTTCCTTTTCATTCTGTTTCTTTCTGTGGAGAGAAACCACTACTATTTATGTTTGTAACTTAGGGTCAAAAATACAGTAGGGCTTCAAAAATGTTTGTGGAACCGAACTAAATTAAATTTGCATCCAATAAGACGATTATTTTAGAGTTTCTGTTAGTGTCCATTATTGGGGTAATTTGATTTATGGTAATATACAGAAGCAAGGACATGCTTAGGCGATAATTCAAGGAATGTAGAAATAAAAGAAATACAAAGTAGTCATATCACAGTAACATAAAATTTTTAAAAAATCAGCAATCTCATAGTCCCCATTTTTTACAGGAAATAATTACTGAAATCTTGAGCTACTATGTGAAAATTACGTTCAACAGAAGACTCGCTCTCCAGGATACTGAGGCTCACGACGTCTAGAATCCTTATCGGCGCTAAGAAATGACAACTTGTTCAAGCAACTATCTGCACTTACTCCAAGATAGCTAGATCTATGTATATACCGACCTGTCTACCTATCATCCATCTACCTACTGTGGAAGGTGTTGACAATATTTTTCAGCCAAGGTATCTACAATGTTTTTTAGCAGTCCCATGAATGGAAACAAAGAAAGAAAGAAAAGGACAGTTTGAGGACAGGCAGTACTAGAACAAGATTATATGTATTTGGAAACATGGAGTGTAACTTTGTGACAGAAAACTGCTACTGATGAGGCCCCTGAAGGGAAACAGATGTCTTCATGTCTCTGGCTCACATGACCTCAGAAGAAGTGAGCTCTGAGGCAAAGCATCAGCAATATTTGCATTCTGAAAAAATGCCAGCTCAGAGCAGTCTTAACGTCAAGTAGTGTTTGTCTACCATACTTTTTTTTTAAAAATTATTTTAGCTATTCCAGGTCTTTTGCTTTTTCATTTGAATTTCAGAAACGGTTTGTTAATTTCTACAAAAATCCATGCTAGTGTTTTGTATACTGCATTGAATCTATAGGTCAAGTTTGGAAGAATTAACGTCCTAACGATATTGAGCTAAAAAAAATTGAGGGACACCCTCTGCATACGTTTAGAGAACTCTCTATGCAGCTAATTCTCTGTTACTTTGTATTGTAAATTCTAGCCACCTTGGTCTTCTGGGATTCTGAGCTCCATCTCAACTCAGAGAGTCTCTCTGGCTCAGACTGTGTTCCATTTTCTTGCTGCTAGGTCTAGAAACTCTCAAGGCAGCAGGCTGTGACCATCACAGGGCTCACATTATTCGTCTGCTGTCTCTGAAGGACCACTGCCCTTCATTGCCTGATGTCTTCAAAACCACTGGTTCACGTTTTCCGCTTGCGTTTAGTTTCAGTGGAGTAAGGTAAATATGTTACTCCTTCCTCGTGGGAAACCAAAGTCACTTAATTATATTTGAATTAAATTTAATAAAATTGGATACAAATATTTATTGTTACACATGTATTTACCACCTCCAATATTGTCTATTCCTTTGTATAGAGGCAAATTTCCCCTTGGCATTATTTTCTGCTCAAAGGATTTTTTAAAGACATTCCTTCTAGAGGTAGTTGGCTAGAGATGAGTACGTTCAGCTTTCTTTTTGTTTGTATAATACTTCATTTTGCTTTAAATTTTTTAGTATTTTTTCTGGTTATAAAATTCCAGATTGAAGATTGGCTTTTTTTTCATTCAATACTTAATAATGTTGATTTGTTGTGTTCAGAGCTCCACTTTTCCTGAGGAGTTGTCAAAGTTATACTCGTCTTTGACACTCTGTCTATAATGTGTTTTTTTTTTCCCCTGTTGCTCTTCAGATTTTTTTTTTTTTAACACTGATTTAAGAAATTTGATGGTGATATGCTTTGGTGTCATTTTCTTCATATTTCTTCCGCTAAGGGTTTGTTGTGCTTCTCAGATACGTGGGTTTATAGTTTTCATCAAATGTGGGTAATTTTCAGTCATTTCTTCAAATACATTTTTTGTTCTCTCTCCTTGCCTTTGGGAACTCCAATTATACATATATAGCTCACTAGTCACTTGATTATGGTGGTATCTGCCATGTTTATGCATGCAAAGTAACTCCATTTGCAATTAGTAAGTAACATGTGGGGAGACCCTTTAAAACTATTCAAATGTTCTGTTTCTCATCATCCCTAACTATATAGTATCCACAGATGCATACAATAATTATCACTATAGTCTTGCCAAATAGTAATTTTCTATTTACATCATTCCTTTTACGTTTATTAAGTGTAATTGTATGTGAAACACAGAATAATAACTCCCTCCCCCAAAGACATTTACATACTAAACCCCTGTGAATTATAATGTTACATGGCAAGGAAGAAATAAGAGTGTAGATGGAATTATAGTTGCTAATAAGGAGCTTATCCTGAATTATCTAGGTGGTCCAGTGTAATCACATAGGTCCTTTAAGTGAGGAAGGAGGAGGCAGAAGAGGTAGTGTCAGAATGATGTGATGTGAGAAAGATTCTACTGGCCATTCCTGACTTTAATGACATTGTGGGGGGGATTGGTACTCCCCGCTAAGGATGCTGGAAGTCTGTAGAACATGGAAAAGGCAAGAAAACAGACTGTCCCCCACCACAGAGCCTCCAGGAAGGAATGCACTCTTGTCAACAACTTGATTTTAGCCCACTGAAACCCATTTCAGATTTCTGACCTCCAGAATTATAAACTTGTAAATTTTAAAACAAATTTGTGTTTTTTAACCTTTTAAATTTGTGGCAATTTGTTACAGTCACAGCCACTATGGAGAACAGTATGGAGGTTCCTTAAGAAACTAGAGATAGAGCTACCATGTGATCTAGCAATCCCACTCCTGGGCTTACATCCAGAGAAAAACATGGTTTGAAAGGATACATGCACCCCAATGTTCATTGCAGCACTGTTTACAATAGCCAAGACATGAAAGCAACCTAAATGTCCATCAACAGGTGAATGGATAAAGAAGATGTGGTATATACATATATATATATATATATATATAATGGAATATTACGCAGCCATTAAAATACTGAAATAATGCCATTTGTAGCAACATGGATGGACCTGGAGATTATCACACAAAGTAAATCAGACAGAGAAATACAAGTATCATATTATATCGCTTATACGTGGAATCTTAAAAAAAATGATAAAATGAACTTATGTCCAAAACAGAAACAGACTCACAGACTTAGAGAATGAATTTATGGTTACCAGGGGGAAGGGTGGGCGGGGGGAGGATAGATTAGGAGTTTGGGATTGACGTATACATACTGCTGTATTTAAAACAGGTAACCAACGAAGACCTACTGTATAGCACAGGGAACTCTGCTCAATATTCTGTAATAACCTAAATGAGAAAAGAATTTGAAAAAGAATAGATACAAGTATACATATAACCGAATCACTCTGCTGTACCCTGAAACTAACAAAACACTGTTAACCAACTATATTCCAATATTAAAAAAAAAAAAAATCTGAAAAAAAATTAACACTCAGAGGCCAACATATCTGCATGCTCTATCTGGCCTAAGGGTCCCCAGAATGTGACCACTATGTTAGACTGACATGGTTTAAAAATATTCCCTCCCCTCTGGACTCTTTTTGTATCAGTAGCTTAGTTATGCCTTATAGTTGAAAAAAGGAAAAGACAAGAAACAAAGTTATGAGAACAGGAAAGCTGGGAATTGGGGAGACTCAATGTTTCTTAGGTGTCTCTTGGCCAGAGACAGTGAAATTGTGTGTTTGACATGGACAATTCCATCACAATAGGGCTGGGCCTGATAGAAAAAGGGATTGGTATCTGTCATGTATGTATATGGTTTCTATCTATGTATGGGTTTAGACATCAATAAAGCATTTGTAAGGACAGAAAAAAAGAAAACTAATGCATTCCTTCACCATAAGGAAGAGTGACCCGTTTCCTCCATTTATTTCTGGACTCATTCATTCATTCACTTGTTCATTTACTATATTAGCATTGACTTGTGGACATTTATTTTCTTTCATGGCTTATAATTCAATAATCTCATCTTCTATTTTGTTGCCCAAGTCATCCCAGATGTGGCCACTGGGAGCTTCTTTACATTGACTCCTAGGTCCTTTCTACAGCCCCATCATTCGATGGAGGCGTGTTCTTCCCCTCTAGTTTTGCACCTTTTTTAAAAAAAAATTATTTATTTTTGGCTGTGTTGGGTCTTCATTGATGCATGCGGGCTTTCTCTAGTTGCAGCGAGCAGGGGCTACTCTTTGTTACGGTGCGCGGGCCTCTCATTGCAGTGGCTTCTCCTTGTTGCGGAGCACGGGCTCTAGGCGCGCAGGCTTCAGTAGTTGCGGCACGTGGGCTCAGCAGCTGTGGTTCACGGACTTAGCTGCTCTGCAGCACGTGGGATCTTCCTAGACCAGGGCTCGAACGCATGTCCCCTGCATTGGCAGGCAGATTCTTAACCACTGCACCACTAGGGAAGTCCCTAGTTTTGCACTTTTAACCCAATGTTATACTGACTTCTGTGAATAAGATTTTAGATATTTAGTTGCTTTTCAGGATTACTGGTAAAATTGATATTGCCAGAAAAACAGTGTAGTCCACAAAAAGGAAAGATATCAAAAGCCATATAAATTCTCACATCTTTAAAAGCATGATTAAAGCTGTTCACAGTCATTTATCTCTAATGTTTGGAATTGACATAAAAGGTAACCATGAGTTCTTGAAACGTCCTTACTTCACAATTGGAATTGACATCTTGCACCCATAATTTTGTCTCATGATGCCCTCATGTCAATTTACTTATGTCTTTATTTATCCCAAAAGGAAATCAAAATACTGTACTGAATACTGTACTGAAAGTGAAAAACAGAATGGTTGTGTGAGTCCAGAATGGTGTACGGGTATCGGTTGGTTGCTCTCATGACCGTATGCCTGATGGGGGGCTGCGGCTGCTCTCACTGCCCAATATCACGAGAGAGCATATTCCTAGACCAGGAAAAGTTCAAAATTTAAAATTCAAAGTACAGTTTCTACTGAATATACACCGCTTTCGCACCATCCTAAAGTCAACAAATCATGAGTGAAACCATTGTTAAGTCAGGGACAACCTGTATGTATTGACAGTTTATTGATGAGTTGACAAGGAGCTGAGATATTAGAGGTGACTAAAAATATTTTTTAAATTCATACAGTTCATTTCTATAATTAAAATGTATGTAAATGAGCATATGATATTTGATTTACAAATGGCTTTGCAGAAATACAGGTGTTCTGCAGAACAAGATTTACTTGCAAATGAGAGGAAAATATATACTAATACCTCATACGTATGGTGAATTGTAACTGTCGTAGCCTGCCTTCATCAGTTTTTATGCATTTAAGTAATAATGTATAGGTTATTAGCTTATAATTCTTTGACTATTCCTTTGAAAAAAATAAGAAGCCCTCCAGATTTTCCAAAATTTTAGCTCAAAAATTTCACTCAGTAGGGTTTAGGTATTTAAATAAGAGGTGACATCATTGACCTAAAGAGAAATGTCCCAAAACAAAGCACTGGTACTTTCTTGGATAAGAAAATGAAAGACAGAGAGCAGGTCCTTTAAGAAACTAGAAAGAGTCAAAGAAACAAGACAGTCTTAGCCACCCTCTGAGGACAGGACAGCTCCCGCAGGCAAGCCCAAATTGGATGATGGCAAATTCAGTGTTTTTTACTCCACTACAGCTGAAGGCAGAGGGAGGAAAATATCATAAGATCCATGAGGAGAGAGCATTCAAGGTGGGTCTAAAAGGATAGGGAGGGTTCTCTGTGGCGAAGAATGGCAGGAGCTTGGCATGCCACAGAGAAAGTCAATCTGGAGCAAAAGCACAGATGGAAACTTGGGGCAGTTAATTCAGTCTGGCAAGAGTAATATAAGAATAAAAATGCTGGGAACCTGGAATTGTGGATTGAAGCTGGACTGTGACAGGTCTTGCGTGACACCCTCAGGGGGTGGGGGGTAGCATCATTGTTTGCCTTTCTGGTATCTGTGGCACCCTCTATTGCATCCACATGGTTTATGTCGTTTGGCAAAAGGGGTTTGTACTGGTTTCCCTAAACTAACAGAATACAGTAACCCCACATGCCTTCCTACAGTGTTCAACTCAGAGACGCCCTTAATCTCAAATCTAAGGCAATGAGCTTATGACATCTCTTCAGAGTCAGTGATTGCTTCCCAGGTGGGGCCATAGCTTAAGATGGAGCAACTGGAAGAAATCCTTGACTTGTGTGTGTCTCGTTCTAGCTGGATAGTGTGATGCGGATTTAAGATACCTACGACTGCTTTAAACATGTTGCCAGCATAGAAGAAGCCAGCTAGAGAATAAGACTGACATTTGGACAGGAAACAAGAGAGTAACCGAGAAACAGAGCTAAAGTCCTGATCAAATTGTGCCCAAAGCTCAAATCACCTCTGGGTTTTTCAGGTAAGTGAAGCAATATATTCTTATTACCTTTTAATTTGATAGGTTTGTTATTGTTCCTTGCAGTGCAAGGTGTCCTGATAGACTTACTATTCAGAAAACAGAACATCTTTGAAGGTTTTCAAACATGAATATATAGTGATCAGTGTGATATTATAGGAAGAACATTCTGATATTTCAGTTGAAGCCGAATTGGAACAGGCAAGTTTGGAAGGAGAGAAGGGGGGTGGGGGGAAGTGGGGGAGAGGAAGAGAGTGTCAGAGAGAAAGAGAAAGTGAAAGAAAGAGCACATCGGGGATGATATCACACTAGTTTGGATGAGAGATGAATCCTAACTTCAGATATGGCAGTATGAATATGGAAATGCAGAGAAATTGAGACACATTACCAAAGTGAAATGGAAACATCTCTTCAATGCTGACAGCTAAGTGAGAAATATTATTTTACCCATAATTTACACTCTGCTCATTTTCCCTCGTAAGTGGCAGAGCATGCTAACGTGAATTTCCAACTGAACTATGCACAGAAATTGTTCTTAGCATGGTCCTGACACGAAGTTAATAATACACAGGACTCCATTATATTATATCACCCATTGTCCAGTTCCTGGGGCCCAACCATGGTGGGGTGTCAACCACAGGAGTGAGAAGGTAAGGAAAAGGAAAAGAAAAAGAAAGATGGAGAGGGAAGAAGAGAAGACAGGGGATCCAGGGTTGGCTAGCTTCCAGAAACATGTTGACCCCATATCACTTGACTTGAGGAGACAACAACAGTAACCAAAAAACAGTGGAAAAGATAACGAAGGCATAGTGAAGATAATAATACATAATAATGATGGTAATCACAACACAACCTATTATTTGTCAAGATGTTACCAGGTGTCAGCCAGTGTGTACACAATGTCCATGTTCTAACTTCTTCAACCTTTACATCCACCCTATGAACTAATAATGACTAACAATGACAGTCAGTCGTAGAGAGGTTAAGCAATTTGCTCAAGATCAAACAGCTCTGATGAGTTGGAGCTGGTGTTGAGCACAAGTATGTCTGACCATATGGTTGTAGAAGCCAGATTTTTAAAAGATCCCATCTAGGTCCTTACCTCCCTAGTTGAATATCTCACCAAATGTTATTCCAGCTCCAACCTGGGACATTTTTCCTCCCTGGTGCTAGTCTCCTCCATCCATTCCTCTCTTTCCTCAGCTTGAATATCACTTCTCCTGGCATAATTTCCATGACTTCCTGGAACAAGACAGCACCCCCTTTTGTAGAGTTTCCTCCCCCCCACCTCCATGATGGTGGTAACTGCTGCAATGTCTGCTTTCTACGTCAGACTGTGGTCTCTGTGAGGGCAGAGACTTGCCTGTTTTGCTCACTGCTTGGCACACCATGAATATTCCATAATTGTGTTGAATGAATGAATGAGGTCAGAAGGGGGTGAGTTGAGGACAGAATGCTATATGTAATAAGGAATGTGTGTGTATGTTTGTGTGGGAAGCTTGTTTTCAAAACTAAGATCTGAACAATAGCAAGGATGTGCTTGGGTTGTTGTTTTTTTTTTTTTTTTCTTCCAGCATCCTGGAGCCTGGCTGGGCGAAGGGGATTTCTGCATTGTGTGGTAAGGTACGTTTATCTTTATGATTCCCACATCTCCTTTCAAAAGGCTAGATTGAGCATGAAGATTTCAACTTCAAATGGTCTCCAAAGACATTGTTCGTGATGAGAGCAAGAATTTTCTCCACGAAAGGGAGTGAATGAAAGCAAGACAAGAAATGGTCAAAGAGAGAACGGGCCAGACAACTCAGGCTCCTTCCACAGGCACTCAAGTAATTAAAATAAAAACAATTACTCATATACACATAGAACAGGTCAGCACATTTTTTCACAGAACAAGGGAAAAGGCACAACTCCTAAGAGGCAATGATATAAATATTTCAGCTGATAGTACGTCCAGGACCAAGAAGGTAAAATAAACTAGATTTAAACAAACAATTTGACACAGAACTGCAAAAAGGCATTGTGAAATTCTGCAAAATTGCAGATCCGATTTCTCTGGAATATACTTTGGCCTAGCAAAACGTTGACAATTATTCATGTTGGAGGACTAGGCAGAAATGCAGACAATGGGAAAACAAACACTCAATCATCAGGTTTCAGAATGCTGCAGTGTCCAGAAAATGCCTATGTTTGCCTCTTTTTCTCTGAAGTCTAGAACTGGCCTCCTGATCCCTATACCTCCCTGTATATATCTTGCCACTAACAACAAATATGGGTTCATGGGAGTAAGGCCAGAAGGACTCACTGGTTGCAATAAGCCTTCTGCCCTCCTATTAGTGAGAATAGAGTCTACACACTCTTGAACCTTATACTGAGTTTGCATTCTGATTTTCCTTGTTGAGAAGTTGCTATGTGCCAGGCCCACAGCCACTCAAAGTTTTAAAACATTTTTAATGAGACCCTGAGTTATGAAGGTGTATTTCTCTCTATTTACTGGTCAAACATTCAGCTCATACGTTGAAATTGCACATCTGATTCACGCCACTGCTTGCCATCCTTCTCTGACCTCCCATTGTCTCCAGGAGAAAGCACAGACTTCTGAGCCTACACAAGAAATTCTCATGCTTCTATCCCTGCTTAAGTCTTTACGTTCATTTCTCAGAACTGTGTGGAGATTCTCAGCTGGCTGGATTGCTGTACACCTGTAGCATTATTGTGACTAATTCCCCACCAATCACACCAGCTCTAATACCTGCCTACCCCATTACCCACGTCCATCTAGCCAGTTCTGTCTAACCCTTTAGTCTGAGCTCAAGAATTATCTTTTTTCTGAAACCTTTTTCTCACTCTACAGGCAGACCTTGGAAGTCTTCTGTATATACCCAACTTGAGGTTGTTCAGACCTCCACTGATCGCCTAGGATACCATATCGTTCCTTTCTACTTACAAGTCAATTTCTTTCCCAAGGCTGTGCCTCCCAGGCAAAGGCTGTATATTATTCTTTACTGTGGTCCCAGGGCTCAGCATCCTGCTTAATGCAAAATCAGTGCTCAGCAAACAGTTGTTGACTTCAGAGGCTGGAAGTCCTGCTTTACTTTCCTGATAATTTGCAACTTTTATTCAGTTTTCAGTCATTCATTGAATAAATGTTTATTGAGTTTCTACCATGCCAGGTACAGAGGACATAATGGTAAATAAAAATAGGCAAGGGTCCTGTTCTTACGAAGTATACTGCCTGGAGGGGAAGACAGAAATTATTCCGACGACGCCAGTGATGAACACACGGCTACAAATACAGCCCTAAAGGAAAGGGTTATTACAGCACTGTGATTGGTGGATCAGTATAGGCTCCATGGAGGAAGTAATGATTGCACCTGGACAGAAGCAATGATTAGACATTAATAATTTGGCATAGGGGTGGGGAGAGAAAGAAGTGGTGATTTCAGAAGTCCTGTAATGAGAGGAAGCATGGTACATTTGAATGAACAGGTACCTGGAAAAGAAAGGTCTAGACCGGTAGTTCTCAACCAGGGGAATTTCCCCCAACCCCAGGGACATTAGGCAAGCTGGAGAAATTTTTAGTTGTCATAACTGGTAGCAAGTACTATCTACTGGGTACAGACCAGGGATGCTCCTAGGTATCCTAGGGCAGCCCCAAAGCATTATCCAGTCTGACAAGTCAATAGTACCAACGCTGAGACGCTCTAATGTAGGGGAATCTGATAGCAAATGAGGCTGAGGAGACAGACATGGGCAGAACATGAAAGTCTCTGCAGCCCATGTGAAATAGTTCGGTCATGAAGAATCATAGGGAGCTATTAAAGTATTAAAGGTAGAGAGATGGCATCACCTGGTTTCCCTTTCATTCAAATTACCCAGGCTTCAGTACGGGGACATGACAGATGTCTGTATGATCTTGGATCGGAGAGAAACAAGAATAAATGGGAGACAACAGTTAAGAGCCTTTTGAGTATTCAGGCAGGATAAAATGTGTTGAACTAGCTTTCTCTCCCCTACTCCTGTTACCATCCATTCCAGTGTTGATGTTAAGCATCTTCCACTGCTCCTATACCTCATTATATCTTTAGTTTTATTTCTTCTTTTTCATTCTCATCTTATCCACAAGAGTGATGTCTGGTTTGAAAGGCCACCATGCCTAAATAGATATTATAGAATATCTATCTTATAGCTGGAAAAAGATCTTTGAAGTCATATAAGTTTTAGTCTGATGCTTAAAAACCTTGAATACTGACCCCCACAGGGAGCTTAACATTCCCCAAAGCAGCTCTGTCGCTGTGCAACTTAACACCGCATTGTTGCCAGTCAGTGGCTTACAGGAAGCAGAGGGAATGTCTTCACATGGCATGTAAGTGGTTCGGGAGACATCACCCAGGTACCTCTCCATTCTTCAACAATTCTCTTTGTGTTTCAACTCTGAGCACAAGCACTGACTTGTAGCTCTCTTAATATATCCTCCTGCTACACTGCTCTGCAGTTTGCATATGCTTTTCCTCTGCCAGGAATGCCCTCATTCTGCTAACCATGTCTGCGTGGTAAACCACAAAACATCCTCCACAGTGATACTCAGGCATGGCCTACTCTGAAGAGCTTCACCAGAAATCTTTTGTTAATTAACCCATAACACTGTTCCTTGTACCTATGTAACAAAGCAGAATGTGATTTCTTGAAAGCAGGACTATTTTTTTCCTTATTTATCTCTGGTTCTCAGTGCTCTTCACGTAGGCTCAGTCATCTGAGAGCAACTTTCAGGGCTGGCATAGACTTAAGAAAGTCTCCTTCCTCCTGCGTGCCTTCAGCCTAAGAAATCTCCCCCAATTCTGCCTCTCATTCTTTGCTCCTGACCACGAGGACTGACCTGTTATTGCTATTCGGGTGGCAGCTGCCTCTCTTTGTCCCATGGAACTTCATGCTCTGGATGGTCACTACTCTCTGGAGGAAATGCCATCCAGGACTCAGGCTTCAGTTTCCCTTCGGTTTATCACCTGCTCCTGAGACCCCCGTAGAGGCCGAGCATCAACTGTCATTTGCCAAGGAGGGAAAAGTAGAGAAGAAGCTAGCGTAATCCTTAGGACAAAGTAGGTTATCTATACGTATCTGTAGACCTAGGCTAAAATCCCACTTACACTTTTTGGAAATGCATAGAATCCTGTGTGTTTCTGTATCCTGTGTGTTTCTGTATCCGGACATGATCTTGAGAGACCAGAACATCAAGGGTCATGTGATCATTACAGTTTACATTGTGGAGTTCTTGGGCAACAGGCTAAACAAACTCTGTGAATTTTGGAGAGACTCTTACCTCTCCTGGTTTCCATTTTGCTACCTGCAAAATGGAAAAGAGGGGCGTGTGTTCCTGGATTGTTTCTCCATGAGGTCTACTGAAAGAGTTACTGGGTGAGAGCTTCTAAGGATGCTCAAGCCACTGTGATCTAGTGAATCAGAATCTTCACAGGTGGGACTTAATCATTTATATTTGGAGAAACATCTCCAAGTCACGCTGGTGGTCAGCCCTGGCAGAAAGCCAGTAAGCAAGAGTGTCTCCAGGGTTTCTGTGACGGGCACCTAAGAACAAGGTCCAAAAAGTTCTAGAGCTGACGCATGAATAGAGCACTGAAAACATTCATATTGCAGGGCCACTGCTGTAAAGTTCCACATCCAAAGGATGCAGAAGTGAGACTAACGCCTCAAATTTCTGCATACAGCTTGGATTATCTGTTAAAATTCTATCTTAATTGATTATCATTTCTTATTTGCTTCTCAGTCACCTAAATATTGTGCTGTTTCCCATAAGTTTCTCCAATTAAATTTTTTTTTTCCAGGGAATGCAAACATGCTAAAGAAGTAAAATATTATAGCAAAGAAAATGGGCAAAATGCAGCTGAAAAATTATTGAACTCAAACTCAGCTCAAATTCTGGATCCTGTGGTTACATGCAAAGTGTTTTGTGGAAAATCAATTTACCTCTATGGGCTTCAATTTTTCATCCGTAAACTGGAAGGATTAACATAGCTCACAGGTTCCTAACTAATATATGGGTTTCAAAGTATCAATGAATGTAGTGAATTTTTTACATGATTTTATGAATAGTGACGTGTGTGCTTGTCTCACTTCAGCTCTATCTGCAGGAGAAGGCTCATAGGTAAAGTTAATTAAAATTAGGGTCTCAATGAAGACATGAGTTATAGTATTGCTTATTCTATTATATTCTGTAGTTACATTAAACTATTGGGTGCTAATTCAGAAAGATCTTGTACTCTGGATTTGATACATATTGTAGTTATGCAATGCACAATGATGGGAAGATTTCAAAGTTGTACAAAGTCATTTTGGGATATTAAATTATACAATTCAAACTAAAAGTCATCTTTGGTGCCTAAAATATTCTATATTTTTGTTCCTATCACTTTATATCACACCAACCATATTTTTGTTGAGTCTGCATAGCATTTGCTACAGTGACGATAACAGATCAGCATTAGCTCAGTAAAATAATGAATACATGAAAACAAAAACACTTCTTTTGACAATAATCCCACGTAAGCTGGAAACATCCCCAATTCTTGGAACAGCCTTAAAGATGGAGTGAGTCATGCCTTGTTAGCTCCTTTTAGGATGAAAGAATCCAAGGGTATTGAGAAAGACGGGCTCCAAGTCACACAGAACAGCCACACTGGAGCAGTTAGTTTCTGACCCCACAGCACCGTTAAGGCCAACAGATCAATGCCATTCTCTGCATCCTTCTCCATCACGCCAGTAATATCTCTCAGAAAGGGAAAATGTAACATCTCTTCAGGATTCATTGTGTCATAGGCAGAAGAAAAAACTAATTCATGAAAACGCCCTCCCCGTCCTTTCTTCTAGTCAGACTCTCTGGGATAGTCTAGTTCTTACTTTCTAGGTGAGAACCATCCACTGAACCTCTTTCAAGTTCAGTTTTTCTTACTTATACGTGGGGGATGGCTGTAGCTACCTCTTATGTTGTTGGAAAGTTCACTTAGGGCAATGTAAAGTCTTTCTACAGATTGACCTCCAGCAATGGGTAGGGCACCTTCCACATAACAAGTCTGAGTAATTCTCGTCTGAGTACATCCTTTGTCCATCCTCAACGACCAGTTGCCTGTAGGAGCCAGTATCAACTCCAGAATGTTATAGGGAGGATATGCGAGAGCATGCACTCATGCAATCCTAAAATTCCACACCAAACTGCCTTTTCTTCCCAATTCTCTCAATTTTGTTACCCTCCTAGAGACCTGCTTATCCTCATAGCCACGTCAATCCTTCCTTCTAACGTTCTCTTAGTACTTTCAGCTGTTTTTCTTCATTTCCCATGTGGCTTCCACATTCTCCATTGCACCTGAAGAAGTCCCCAGTTCATTGGTCATAGAATTTCTCAGGTCATTAGTCCCAGTTTGTGAACGGTTTCCTACCTAATCTGGTTTTGAGAACCCCCAGTTACCTTATAGGAGGATGAGACCAAGTAGCTCTCATTAGATTCAAAAAGCTAGTAGGGAATAGAGGGAAAACACCAGGATTTCTCAGCTCTTCCAGGCCTGACCCCAGTGACTCCATCAAAGTACTTTCTGGCTGCATAACTGGAAACACTGTGAGTCATTTCTCCCTAAGGATTAATAGATATATGCTTAGAGTTGATCAACAGTAAAACCATCAGACCATATTATATTTTTTAATAGTGAAATTCATAACGGATGAGTAATAATGAGTAAAAGGTCTTCTGCACCTTTCCAAGAACCTGAAAATATTACTCTGCTCAAAAATACCAGAACACATGATTTTTTTTAATACCTTAATTGAACCTGACCCAATTTCTCTATTTTGATTCATTCTTTTCATTTTTTTTATCATTGTTCATTTATGTGCTCATTAAAAAAAATTGGAGGAAGGGGAGACATCTATTTAAACAGACAGTGTTTACAAATAATAAGACAGTTTTTCTCCAAGGAGGACAGAATTAGTAGGTGCACACAAATAAGTATCAACAGTGAAATATGTATAGTAAGAGACGTGTGCATGATACAAAAATGATATTAATGAGTAGGTGGCCATTTCTTATGGCAGACAGTAAGGAAGGAGCTCCTAATTAGGTGATTTCACTGGTTTTTTGAAAATACAATAACCAAATGATGGGGGAAACTGTGCTGGAGAAGCCACCTGAGACATCATTGTGAAACAAGGTGCGTTATGGAGTTTACACTTGATCTTCTAGGGGACGGGAAGCTATTGGAAAATATTAAACAGGAAAGAAGCCATTCAGAATGTTCACTCTAACAACGAGTGGGGGACACAAATTAGTGGGAAAGATCTAAGAGGCTCCAAAAATAGTGTAGGAGTGGTAGCAATAGCTCAGGTTGGGGATGATGGGAGTCAGAAGCAGGGAAATGGCAGTAGGTATAAAGAGAAGCTGGTGACATTTAGAGAGTGACATTGATAGGATGTACTGATTAACATATTTGAGAGGTGAGGCAAGGTAAAACAGAGGATGGATCCCACCCTTATGACTGAAATGTGGTTCTTAGATACAAGCATGGCTCACGATGCCCCATTAAGCTGTTTTTAGTATCTGACAACATTCCCCAACAGACAAAACAGTACCTTTTCTGAGCTGGAACTACTTATCTTGTCTTGCTTTGGTCATTGGTGATCTTCCCAAAATAAAATTTTTTAAAAATTAATCTGGCCAGTTTACTTCCATCTGTAAATCACTTCTTTGCCACTCCCTTGCCCTCAGAATTAAGTCCAAGATCCTTAACGTGGATTACACATTGCATGATTTGGTCTCTGCCTGTCTTCCCAGCCTCATTTACCCAGTATTTCCCCATTCCCAATCCCATCTCCCTGTACACTGTGATCCAACCACTTCTGTATCATTGAAAATGCAGTTTCCTTTACCAGGAACCAACACACACACACACACACACACACACACACTTGCCTGGCAAACTCCTACTAATGTTCAAAGCACATCTGAAATGTCATGTCCTCTGTGCACCCTCCCCATCACTCCCACCTCTCAGACGCTGAATTTCTTCCACATCTTCTATCCCTAGACCTTTTGCATCTACTCAGTTACAACACATGCTACTCTTCTATCTGTGAAAAATATTCATGTAGCCAAACACTATGCCAGTGGCTAGGGATATATTGATGAATAGCACCATCTAAGTTGCTATCATCATAGAACTTACTCCTGCTGGGGGTCAGGACATCCTACCCCAAGATATGCCACAGTGGCATACTGACACCAGTTACAGCTGGTGTGGGGTGAAATGCTATTAGAAACAGCAACAACAACAATGCTCTGAACCTCTTCTTTGCCCCTGAAAGCAGGAAATAAATCTCCCATCTGAAGGTACCCTCCCTACACCAGGAGGATAGAAAGCATCCTTATCACCAGAGTTAGGGAATTCAAGGCTAAGAAAACTGTATAAACAAACTTTGTTACTTCTTCATTAGTTTGCAACCCTAAGCACAAACCCCTGTGTTCTGTTAAATCTTCACAAATAACTGTTAAAATAATTTATATAAATAGCCTACTTTGGTCACTTTGGAGGTCCTATTTCTCTGACACCTCCATACACACAAATTAAATTTGTATTTTTCACCTGTTAATCTGTCTTGTGTCAATTTAATTAATCCAGCCAAAGAACCAAGGAGGGTAGAGGAGAATTTTCCCCTCCTGACACTCCCTAGCAGTAAAGACAAATATTAAACAATTACCAGTTGTGTGGGTTATTAAGAAAAATACCTTGCATTTTGAGAGTATAGATTTGAGCTTAAACAAGCCAATTGTCATTTTTACTGGATTATAACATAATATATAATTATAATCATGGAGGAGGGAGTTAGGGTAAACATTCTTCTTTTGACATAAATCAATTGAAGGCTAAGAAAATACTAGAACTCAGGAACTACACTGCCACCACCAAGGTCATGATCAAGACCCACTCATTTAAGGCAGAGGGCGAGAGCCCTGTGAGGCTGTGATATTTTGATTCATAACTGTATATATATATATATATATATATATATATATATATATATATTTGGTCTTAGACCCTCTTATTGGCATAGAGCTCCTAAAACCCTTGGACTTTCCTGTGATTAGAGCCATAAAGATTTATTTTGTTATGTTAATAGGGTGACTTTCCAAAATCCCTTAGGTAACCTAAGGAAGGGGGATGGCTTCCAGGGCAACAAACCACAAGGTTAGAGGGTTGGAAGTTTCAGTACCTCCCACCCCTCAATCTCTAAGCAGGGGAGCGGGGCTGGAGGTTGAATCAATCATCAATGTCCAATGAGTTAATCAATCATGCCTATGTAAGGCACGCTCCATAAAAAACCAAAATGACAAGGTTCAGAGAGCATGGGGGTTGCAGAACACATACACACTGAGAGGGTGATGCACCCCAACTCCACAGCAACAGAAGCTCCTGCACTGGGGACCCTCCCAGACCTCACCCTATGTATGTCTTCATCTGGCTGTTCATCTGTATCCTTTATGATATCCCCTATTAAACTGGAAAGCGTTAAGTGTTTCCCTGAGTTCTGTGAGCTGCTCTAGCAAATTAATCAAATGGAAACTCCCACCTATAGCCAACTGGTCAGAAGCACAGGTGATAAACTGGGCTTACAATGGGTGTCTGAAGTGTATGGGTGTCAGGGAAGGCAGTCTTGTGGGACTGAGCCCTTAATCTGTGGGATCTGAAGCCATCTCCAGATAAACAACGTCAGAACTGAATTAAATTGCAGGACACCAAGCCAGTGTTGCAGAGAATTGCTTGGTGTGGGGAAAAGTCTCCACACATTTGGTGGTGAGAAGTGTCAGAAGTGAAGTGTGTTATGTGAGTAGCAGAGACTCACAGGGAGGTAACACACAGCAGTAAGGAATTGGGCTTTCCCTAAATAGGAAGGAAAAACCTGAGTCCTAAAACTAGGTTGAAGTTTCTGGGCTGATTAATGTCTGATGCGAAGAAACAGAATTTTGATCCAAGTCTGGCCTGACTGACATCTAGAAGCTACTAAAAATATTGTCCCTGTTTATGAACTAAGAAACCTGTAGCTACAGAATGGACTCTCCAGTGCATTCTCTAGGTGGAGATCTGGGAAAGACAAAGCCAAAGGAAATAATCCAAAGCTTGAGAAGGAGTCACGGGTGCATTGCTTATCTCTGTTTGTGGCTCTAGCAGAGACGAAACTTGCACGAAGATATTGTGTGTGTGTGTGTGTGTGTGTGTGTGTGTGTGTGTTAAATGAATGAGGAAATGAATTAAAAGATATGAACAAATACATGAACTGGAGAATCAAAGGATAAGAAAACTGTGAAAAACAATACAAGTGAAAACATAATTGATCAAGGGATTGAGAGTCATGAATTAGTTAATGACTGACTTGATAAAACATAAGTTGATACAGGAATATGTGAATGAATACAAATGAATGAATACACATGGGTGAGGAAGGAGAAGTGAATATGAAAGTAAATGAATATGTGATTGACTAAAGGAAGAAACGTATTACACAAGAAATGTATTAAAATCAATTTTTCCACAAGAAAAAAAAAATCCTGCATTTTGTAGGAATTAGCGCTCAGAGAAAGGGTTCGATTTATTAGTCTGTATCAAAGTCATAAATTCTGAATTGTATTCTCCCCTGAAGAAGAGTTTAGTTCGGTGAAGGTCTGAGGTTTGACTCTTCTATATCTCCTGAGATTGGGACTTGGGGGCTTCAATAAGATGGCCTTGATTTACTAGCAGAACCTCTTTTCTTACCCAGTCCTGCTGAAATGAGAAAAATGGCAGGAACTGTGGGCTGGGTGTCACCAGGTGAGACCAGGTGGGCTGCCTCCCACTCACAGACATTAACTAGCAAATGTACACAGGTGTGTTGTTTTAAGCCAAGAAATCCTTTTTTTTTTTCCCATTGTGAAGAGTAATGTCTTATTCAAATGAATGTACACTCTTTCTTCTCTTCTCAAATTTTGCCGGAGATTGAGATATAAACCAAGCACCTCGGTAGTCATCTGTATTGAGAAATAGTACCGCTGGGGAACTTCAGTTTTCTCGTGCAGAATAGCGACTATCAAATGTGGTCTTCAAGTCTTCCACTCTATTATCTCTCGGGATTTGTGATAAAAACACCCCTACTGAGTCACTATGTTTGGAAGTATAATCTTGAGTCCTACATTTGAGAACTACTAATGTAGGCTGATCTCTGTGGCAAGTTTTAACTGGAAGATTTATATTGTTTATATTCTTAAGAACTGGTCCTCAGCTACGAGAGCCTGGAAGCCCCACTGCACAGAATTCTTTCACAGGGAGGTCTGTTGGCCAGTATGCTATCCTCCTTGAGTGGCTTTTGAATGGATGACTTCTCAGTAGATTCCTGTTGATCACAAAGCATGCTTCTGCCTCACGCACACTTGCTCTGGCCTGAGAATCTTACTCTCCTGTTCTGGTAGATTTTGTTTTTGGCTTGTTTGCTTTATTTGGGGGATTTAAACACATGTGCTCTAATTTAATCTCCTCTTTCTAGAGTTTTAGGGGTTTTGCTAATAATTACATACATAATTTACACTAAGTCCCCAGTTAACACATATTTTCGTTCCCATGCTGAATAACGCAATGGACTTTAAAATACTTTCTCTTCCCACGCCTTCCCGATACATGTGTTATTGTTGTCCAGTATTTAAGTTGCATCTTGGATGGTTTTTATTTTTTCACCTCAACTTAGACACTATTACTGTTTTTCAGATACTCAGTGTTTCTTTGGGTATGAGCAAATGTTTGCTGTTTCTTTGCATCATGGACCTCATTACTGGGAATATGTTTTTCCATATGTACACCCTTTCCAAGTTTCTTTTATGAGAATTTATTCATAATCTATTCATTGTTTACATAAAATGTCTTTATTTTAGCCTGATTCTTAAAGGATGGTTTTGCTGACAATACAATCTAGCCAACCATTTGTTTTCAGCACTTTGAAAATATTTTTCCCTTTTCTTCAATTACTCTAGCCCTAGTTGATTTCTATTTCTTGTCATTATAATTGAAGTGCCAGCATCCATAGATTTATTGATTTGAATTCAAAAAAAATTTTTGATTGAAAGCGTCTACCACATTGGAAAAAACTTAGGATTCTGTTACATAAACTCTGATCTGGTTTGCTTTCTCTATAAACTAGAGTTATTAATATATTTTTGATAGAGTTGTGAGAGTTAAATTAGGTGAGTTACTGTAAGTATAACAGTTCCTCCACAAATTATATTTATTATTAACAGAGAACATTGCATATTTCATTGTGATTATTTCATAGTGTCTCTGCAAGAGTGAGTTCATACAAGGTGTTTAATAAGCACTCAACGATGTAATGTTCAAGGAATCCCAAATTAGTACAAAAATATAAGCAATTTCAACTCTGAAGTGGCTGGACATTCCAGATGCTCCAACAAAGGGTAAGAGGACAGGCAAGAAGGATACATGTAATGCTCATTGCACTGTAAAACCTGGCCTATTTGAGTAAAGACATCTGTCAGCTTTTGGCTAACCTTTAGCATGAAAAATTACCCAGGAGTCCTCTCAAAAACACTACACAAATACATTAGGTTGTATTGCAAATATTAAGTAAAATAAACAAGCTGGTGTTTTTTTGAGAGCTTTTTTTGTGTTTGCATAAATCACAACATGCCTTTATTGTTTTTAAATTTAGCAAGTATAACTCCCCTTGGCTTTGGAGGATAATGATGCAATGGTAGTGATTAATACCATAATTATGGCTTAAGTTTCTACAATTTCTTATCCCCTAAAGGTTTCAAAAATCTTGGCTTGCTATCATCTACAGATATTCTGACTACCACATACTTCAAAGATCTATAAAACTAAAGAACAGCTGCTAATAACTGTGCTTTAATGGAGGCCAGAAACAGAAGAGTCAACTTTACCCAAACACAACTGGAGGCCAGAATTTTGGAGCCAGTATATAATTACCTTTGGACTCCTGGCCCAAGGCTCAAGTTGCAGAAAGAATAATTCTCTTATAAAACACGGAACCATGTATATTTAAGGGCTGGAAATAATGCCATTCCAATCCCTCCTCTCACAAATGGTGACACTGAGACTTAGTGAAGAAAACGGGCTTATAATAAATTAGTGGCAAAGCTGAGAGGTGGAGTCTAGGTAGTCTTAATGTTTTCCTGTTTAATTCTTGATTACTCTGGACTCCACTGAGAGCACCCTTCTTATTGACCCCTGCTCTTTGAAGGTTGGTGCAAGGGATTAGATAAGCCATTTATTCGGTTCACACTGACAGGTGCTCGCAATATATATCAGAAACAATACACATACTGAGAATCAGAGATGAATTGAACAGAGGCTCTGCCTTCAAGGATTGGAATAATAATAGTTGAAATGTACTATTTCAACTATTATTTTGAAATAGCACATTTCAAAAGGGCTTATTATATGCTGAGCAGCACTCTTAACTGTATTACTTACACACACACGTATATGTATATATCCATTCAATGTTCACAATTACCCTAAAAGGGTGACGCACATACTGAGTACTCAATGCATATTTTCAGAATAATACTGTAGTGTTTCAATTACACTTTTTATTTTGAGAGAACTGCAGATTCACACACGCTTGTAAGAAATAATGCAGGGGCTTCCCTGGTGGCGCAGTGGTTGAGAGTCCGCCTGCAGATGCAGAGGACACGGGTTCGTACCCTGGTCCGGGAAGATCCCACATGCCGCGGAGCGGCTGGGCCCGTGAGCCATGGCCGCTGAGCCTGCGCGTCTGGAGCCTGTGCTCCGCAACGGGAGGGGCCACAGCAGTGAGAGGCCTGCGTACCGCGAAATTAATTAATTAATTTAAAAAATAACTAAAAATAAAGAAATAATGCAGATTGATCCCGTGTATTATTTACCTAGTCTCCCTCAATGGTAGCATCTTGCAATATCACAACCATGAAACTGCATTGATACAATCCATCTATATTATTCAGATGTCCAAAGATTTATATGTATTCATTTTGTCACCAGCAAAGGCCATTCAAAATTCCTAGGGAAACAAAAATAGAATCCAGGCAATAAAATAAAGTCTAACCTTTTTTTTGCTTGCTTGTTTTCCGTTGTGCTCCATCTAGTTTCACTTGCTCATAGGATGCTGCAGGCAGACGCCTCCACCCGGCACTTCAGACCAGAGTTCCAAACGCGAAACGCTACCGCCGGACGCTGCCGCTTGGGCTGCTCGCAGACGCTGCGCGCGCAGAAGCGCTGTACTCGGCACTGCAATTCAAGATGGCGGCAGTGGGCCGTGTGCAGAGGCGCTGCACCCGGCACTGTGGTCTGCGGCGTGCGCAGCTAAGCTGCGCAGGACTGCAAGGGGAGAACTCCACCCCCTACCCCGCTGATGAGACCTCCCTCAAAGCTGATGCCTATAAAGCAGCCCCACCTGCGTGCGCCCTGGCAGGGAGAGCGTGGACTCTACAGGGGGAGCTGGTAACTCAGCCTTCTTCAATCAAAGAATCAAGATTTCCTTTGCTTCTGCACCAAACTCCAGCTCGTTCCGTTGGTGCGAGCACCACCTGGCAGGAGGACGCTTGTTGCGGGCCGACTCGAAAGGGTCAGTAACAATTTGTGTGTGTTTAGATGTATGTAATTTTATCACATACATAGGTTTGCATATATACCACCACAGTCAAACAGCAATTTGATACTATGTGTTCCTTATATTGTTCTTTTTTTTTTTCCATTATATTGTCTTTTAATAAACACGTCTACTTGCCTCCTCCACCATCTCCATCCCTAGTCCCTGGAAACCAGTAATCAATTCTTCATTTCCTTAAGTTTACCATTTGAGAATATTATATAAATGGAATCATACGGTATATAGACTTTGGGGATTCGTTTTTTGTTGTTGTTGTTGTTGCTTGTTTGTTTTTTATTTTGAGATTCATCTGAGTTGTATCAACAGTTACTTTTTTAAATTGCTGAGTCATATTCCATGGTATGGAGATGTACCACAGCTGTTACGAATATCCGTGTACAGTTGTTTTTTTTTTTTAATGTGAACATAAGTTTTCATTCTCAGGGATAAATGCCCAAAGCTACAATTGCTGGGTCATATGGTTATTGCATGTTTAGTTTAATAAGAAACGGCCAAACTTTTTTCAGAGTGGCTGTGTCATTTCAGATTTTCACCGGCAACATCTGAGTGATCAGTTTCTCCACACCCTCACCAGCATACATTTATTATACTGGTTTTGATCATGTAACTGAGACACAGGATGGTCAAGTAACCCCAGTTATTCACTCAATAAATATTTGTTGAGCCAAATACCACTCTATGTGCTAAGGATACAGCAGCAAATAAAACAAAAACCTCTGTCCTTGTGAAACAGATATTCCAGTGAGAAAGACAAGCAATGTATAAAAGAAAGGCAAATAGTAAAAACCACAGAATGTTACACAGCAGCCAGCTCTAAGGACATTAACCAAGTAGGGAAAGGGGAATGGGACATTTTGGGTAGCCTTTAAATTTTAAAAAGGGTTTGCTGTGAAGGTAACATTTTAGTAAAGATGAGAGGAAGTGGGACTTCCCTGGTGGCACAGTGGTTAAGAATCCGCCTGCCAATGCTGGGGACATGGGTTCGAGCCCTGACCCGGGAAGATCCCACATGCTGCGGAGCAACTAAGCCTGTGTGCCACAACTACTGAGCCTGCGCTCTAGAGCCCACGAGCCACAACCACTGAAGACCATGCTCCTAGAGCTGGTGGTCTGCAACAAGAGAAGCCACCACAGTGAGAAGCCCATGCACCGCAAGGTAGAGTAGCCCCTGCTCGCTGCGGCAATGAAGACACAACTCAGCCAAAAATAAATAAATTTAATTTTTTAAATGTTAAAAAAAAAAAAAAAGATGAGAGGAAGTAAGGGGACCAGCCTCCTGGATATCTGAAGGAAGCACAGGAGGCTGGAGGAATAGCAAGTATAGTAGCCACCCCGCTAACTGCAGGAGATATGGTTCAAGACCCCCAGCGGAGGCCTGAAACCTTGGCTAGTAGCAAACCCTAAATATACTCTGTTTTCTCCTATACATACATACCTATGATAAAGTTTAATTTATAAATTAGACACAATAAAAGATTAACAACAACAATAATAAAATAGAACAATTATAACAATACACTCTGATAAAAGTTATATGAATGTCTTTTTTCAAAATACTGTACTCACACTTCTGGTGATGATGTAAGATGATAAAAAGCCTGTGTGATGAGGTGAAGTTAGGTGAAGGATGTAGGGCTGTTGTTGACCTTCTGATGATACATCAGGAGAATCATCTGCTTCAGGTGATTTCTTTTTTCTTCTTCACAATTTCACAGGTGGAAGGTTTGCTATAATGGTAGCTCTTAGCAACCTCAGCATACGATGTTTTTCTTTCCTTATTAAGTCAAGAACTTTCATCTTTTCACCTAATGGAAGCACTTTATGGCTTCTCTTTGGCATATCTGAATTTTCAGCATCACTCCTCTTGCGCTTTAGGTCATCATTAAGTAAAATAAAGGTTACTTAAACACAAGCACTGTGATACCACGATAGTCGATCTGATAACCAAGAGGGCTACTAACTAAGGGGCAGGATATGTTGAACAAAGGGAGGAGCCACGTCCCTGGTAGAACCTCGCGAGATTTCATCATGCCACTCAGAATGGTGCACAATTTAAAACTTAATGTATTTTTTATTTCTGGAATTTTCCATTTAATGTTTTCAGACCATGGTTGACCATGGGTAACTGAAACCAAGGAAAGTGAAACTGCAGCTGAGGGGGGCTGCTGGTGGGGGGCTACTGTACACAGCCCCAATGCTGGAGCCACCTTGGTGAGTTTAAGGGACCTTAAGGAGTCTCTGGAGGCTGGAGCGAGGTAATACAATATGGGAGGTAACGGGTGGACAGATCATGTAGGGCCATGTTGGTTTGGGGACTGACTTTGCATTTCATTCTGAATGAGACTGAGAGTCACCAGTGAGTTCTGAGCACAGGAATGACTTCATATGACTGTGTTTTTACAGGATCATGGTGCCGTCTTTACCCAAGATTCTATAACTAAGGAGCAGAAGAGGCTGCAATGCCTCAGGTTTTAGTAGTGAAGAAAAAATAGCATTTTATGACAAGACCACTTCGTAGGGGACACTGTGGAGATCTTATGAACAAACTGAAGGAGAGACAAGGAAGGGACCATCTCTACTTGGGAGGAGAGGACGCTTCCTTTGCCTCCCATCTGCCTGCTCTTCAACTTCCAAGTGATGAGCAGAAGCAGTCAGTGATCATTCCTACTCCTCTCTCTCTGTCCTTTTTCTACATCCCACTTCTCTCTGCTTCTCCTCTCTGTCCTCTTCTCTTCTATCCTTCCTCCAAGTCTTTTCTTTAAGGAAACAGGGTTTAGGGCAATCTTTAAATCTATACTCTAAAGGAACGTCTCTTCTTGCTTTTCTCCTTCTGATAACTTTATCAGAGGGTTATATGTATGAACAAGTGGCTTCTCCCGCTGTCAACACTAGAGGCTCAGAGGATACCTCTTTTTTATTATTTTTTTAATTATTATTATTTTTTACATCTTTATTGGAGTATAATTGCTTTACAATGGTGTGTTAGTTTCTGCTCTATAACAAAGTGAATCAGTTATACATATACATATGTCCCCATATCTCTTCCCTCTTGCGTCTCCCTCCCTCCCACCCCTCCAGGCGGTCACAAAGCACCCAGCTGATCTCCCTGTGCTATGCGGCTGCTTCCCACCAGCTATCTGCCTTACGTTTGGTAGTGTATATATGTCCATGCCTCTCTCTCACTTTGTCACAGCTTACCCTTCCCCCTCCCCATATCCTCAAGTCCATTCCCTAGTAGGTCTGTGTCCTTATTCCTGTCTTACCCCTAGGTTCTTCGTGACATTTTTTTTTTCTTAAAGGAGATAGCACCTGTGAAAATGTTGCTAGATGATTACATGTAAAATTATAACTTACCACTATTTTAATAATAATTTACTGTGCAGTAATTTCAAACTTACAGAAAAGTTGCAAGAACAATATGAAGAAATCAGTATCCTTTTCCCATGGTATTGTTTTGCTAGGGATGCTGTAACAAAGTACCACAGACTGGACGGCTTAAATAACAGAAGCTTACTGTCTCAGTTCTGGAGAGACAAAAATCAAGTCTAAACTCTGAAATCAAGGTGTAGGCAGGGTAGATTCCTTCTGAGGGCTTGTGAAAAAAAGGATCTGTTCCAGTTCTCTCCCCTTGGCTTGTACATGGTGGTCTCGTTATGTCTCTTTACCTTTCTTCCTTCTATGTGTCTGTGTCCAGATTTTCTCTTCTTATAAAGAGATCACTCGTAGTGAATTAAGGCCCACCTTAATGACCTCCCTTTAATTTAATTACCTCTTTCAAGACCGTGTCTTGAAATAAGGTTATGTTCTGAGGTTCTGGGGGATAGGACATGTGAATTTGGAAAGAGGGAACATCATTCAACCCGTGGATTCTCTGCCTTTACTCTGTCCTCTCTTCTCTCCCCACACCCATGATCATTAGTCTTTTTCTGAACCATTTGAGAGGAATAGCTGATTTAACCCCCCCCCACACACCCATGACTCCTTAATTCTCCAGTGTGTATTTCTCCCAAGCAAAGACACTCTTGCCTCACCACCAAACAGCCCTCCAAGTCAGAAAATCCACCTTGATACAGGACTACCATCCAATCTACATACCCCATGCAAATTTCACCACTGTCTCAACAGTGTCCTATTTGTTCTTCTGGCCAAGGAACCTCTGCAGGAATTATGTTGTTTTAGTTGATAGATCTCACCACTCTCCTGCAGTCTGGAACAGTTGCTTGGCCTTTCTCTGTCCTTTCTCTAACAGTTTTTAAGAGCACGATCTGTTCATTTTGTAGAGCAAACTTCAACCAGAGTCTCCCTGCTATTTCCTCATGACCTAACACAGGCCACGCTTGCTTGTTAGAAACTCCACAGAAATTACGCTGTGTTCTTCTCAGTGACTCACATCAGGAGACACATGATGTTGACTCGTCCACCAATGGTCATGACAACCTCAGTCACCTGATCATAGTGCTAACTGCCAGATTTCCCTACGGTGAAGTCACCATTTTTCCTTTGTAGTTGATGAGTCCTTGGAGGGTAGATATTCAGAAATTATCCTGGCATCTTGTTTTTTCCCAGAACCCCACCCACTGCCTGAGCATCCATTGATGACTTCTGCCTAAATCAACGCTGACCAGTGATGATCGCCAAGTCATGATTTTTCTATTTCCAGCATTCCTTCCATGTTTATTAGTTGGCATCTCATTCAAGGAAGAAATATCCCCACACCCTGTTTATTTATATTTTTATTTGTATCAGGTGTGGACTCATGAATTCCAATTAATTCAATGGGTTGTTATATGTTACTGTCACTGTTTATTTTGGTGCTTAAAACTCTGCCATCTTTGGTCGTTGGGAGCACCTTCCGACTCCAGTGTCTTTTTGACATGCTTCATATTCTTTGAGCTTTTCCTTACTTTATGGCAAAACAAGATAACCCATGCTCATCTCTTTCCCTTTTTTAGCTCTGGAAACAACTGTTTCTCTAAGGACCCATCATTCCTTCTTGTGGAGGAAGATATTTAGAAGCCAGGATCATCTGGGTATTCCGTGTGCTCATCACTATTTTTCTGTCATTGCTCTAGGAACTCTCAAGGGACAGAGGTAGGAAAATATATATGTATGTATGTATCCGTATGCATGTATGTATATACATGCACATATATGTATACACATGTATACATATATGTTTAAACATGTATATATACATGTACAAGTTCATGGCAATCTCTCTGGCTGTTCTTGAACATCCACAAATGTGTTGTCACTCCTTCCACCAGAGGGTAAGTTGATGTCCCCTTCACTTGAACTGGGTTAACCTGTGACTCATGTGTAATCAGACGATTATGGCAGAAATGATGCTACGTGATTTCTGAGGCCAGGTCAGAAAACGCTATGCAGCTTCTGCCTTGTTCACCAGAATACTTCCACGGAAGCCCTGCGCTAGCATGTACAAAGTTCAGCTACCCTGGGGATTCCAGATGATTCCAGCCCCCAGGTCAGGTCACCCCCAGCTGAGGCCCCAGACACCAGGGAGCAGGGTCATTCTGTGCCCTCTTATGCTTGCCTGGATTTCTGACCCACAGGATATGCAAACAGAAAAAGTGATTGTTTTATGCAACTAAATTTCAGGAAGGTCTGTCATATAGCAACAAATAACTAGAACAGCTTCCAATTCTAATACCTCAGAATTCTATCTAGATTTCTCCCTTTTTATGTTTCCAAATCATTTTCCAACATTGAGAAAACTGGCTGTCATCATTCTCAAAATATTCACTCATTTGCTCAGTCATTTGACTTATTTGTTTAACGTAAGCAATCATCCCAGCATCCTGGTTTCATCTTCACCCCTCCCCTGGCCACTAGGCATAGGCTGCCTTCGTGTACTCCCCCACTGCACACACACATGAGCACTTCTGGGCAGCCAGGTGTACTGATGCTGCCATGACTCCATCCCATCCCAACTCTACTTCCTCAGCTGCAGGGCATGCTTTTGCCTCTGTGAAGAAAATGGAAGAGAAGAGGGAAAGAGGGGAGAAGGGAGAGACATTCTGTTTGTTATTTTTATTTTATTATAGCTGTAAGGAATCTCATGGTCTAGACTTAGGCAACAGTTGGCAAGTTACAGCTATACAGACATTGGTAGAGCTGTGGTATAGTCCACTGTGCTCCAGTATGTAAAGGACATTTAACTGTAAAACTCATCCTGACTGAATTTCACCATATATTTCCCTATCAGTGTTCTCTTCTCTCTGACCTTTAGCTCCTTACTTATCCAGGGGTCTGCTTTTCATTTTAGTTGCATCCTCTCTCATTTGAGCTGCCTTTCATTCTCACTTTTCAGTTTGCTAGGCTGGTTTCAAACTGAGGGCAGAGAAGGCTGGTAAGGAGAACGTAGTATATTCTCCTTGGATCACCCTCAGAAGTACCTGGACAAGACTCTAGGAGGGACTGGGGATTGCACAACAGTGGCTGGGAATGAGCGCCAAAGGAATTCTTTTTATTACGCACAAAATGACCCTGTGTTTACACCCTAAAGAGAAGCTCATTTAATACATACGCACTTTGAAAAGGAGAGTGTTGTTTATCAAGTGTGTAATCTTTCTTTTCAGTGTGATGGAACTGAATTGGAACCCTGGTTTGCTGTTGTAGTCTCTTCCTTCTCTTAGCCTCAGGTTCTTTTTTGACAAAATATACTACTTCTTACCTTATAGAATTAGTACCTAGAAAATTACAGAAGTGTTCTTAGACTTTCTAGTGAGTTTCTTTACAAAGAAAGGGTCATTTGATGAAGCCATTCAATCATTAAGTGGTCATTAAACCATTTGTTTGGTCACTTGATCCCTGTAAGCTCTATATTGTATGGATTCTTAGTTTGTGCTCATGTGTATTTCCCACTGAACGTTGAGACTAGAGATAATAGGTTCTATCTCCGACTCTAGAATAAAGCCAAGTTCTCAGTGTTTGTCTTTGTATAAGACCCTTCCCACCTGAGGCCCTGAGCTTCCCATATTTGTATTAAGAGACTAGGCTATCTTAGGTTCCCAAATCTGAATTCCTATTAGAAATGTCTGGTGAAATTTAAAAAACTACAGATTCCCCTGATGTCACCTAGACTTCATGAACCAGAATATGCACAGTTGGGGCCTGCCTGTTTGTTTTATTCAAAAGAGCTCTGACGTCATTCATGATGTAGCCACCCAGCTAAGCCCCGCTAGATGGTCCAGAGAATCGTCTTAGAGAGACAGCATGACATGGTAACTGAGACCTCTGTGCAGGGAACAGGTGGGCATAGGTTCAAATATCAGCTCCCCCTGCCCCAAATACTTAGCTGGGTGACCTTGGGCAAGTCATTTAAACATCTTCCAACCTTGCTTGTGAAACAGAGATAGTAATACTATGACCCATGCATAATCTCTGGGTTAGCTAAGAGTCCCCCAGCAAACATATACACATGTAATACTTGAAATTGACCAAATTGCTTCCAACTCCCAAACTGGCCTGTGGAAGTCCAAGTCCTGCTCAAGGTTTATACGAATCCCTGGAAGATATTTTAGTTTCCCTTGATATGATGCTCTACTTACCTCTCCTCACTGCATTGACTGAAGCATCGTTTTCTCCTTCAGTTTGCATTAACTGTAACAACACAGTCACTCACATTTGCGTGCGTAAGTTTGGGAGACTTTACTCGAGCATTTGGGGGGCTTCCCTGGAAGGCTGTGCACAGACCTCTGTCATGAGGCTCTCGGCTTCTCCGTTTCTCTCTTTCTTTTGTTCCCACTCATCCCCTTCATCCTGCAAGGCCTAAAAGCAGGGCATTGGCCGCTTTTCTCAGGTTTTAATACCAAACATACCTATCTAAAGCCATTAAGTTTTCAGAAGAACAAAGCTCTTTCTATCTGACAGGCTTCGTCCTCCTTTGAACGTACTTGTGGTTTGGGGATGGCAAGCAGACACTCTTGGTTTGCTGTCTCTGCCTTTGTTTTAGTTCTTGCTCCACATGTAAAGCACTTAGCACAGTTCTGGCATCTGTGGTTCTCTGATCATGTGTGACACAGCTACACAGATGCAGCCCAGCCACTCTTGCCTTCTGGGGATGTTACTTCCTCTATACCCGCACAGGCAAGCCACATTTCTTTTTATTGGAAACCAGCTGGTATCAACTGCTTTCCTCAAATCCAATTTAGTATATAAATACAGGCATAGTTGGAGAATGATATCTGAGTACGAGGGGTTGAGAAGTCTAAAATCAGACTCTAAAACAGTGATTGCTAACATTAATTGATTGCCAATCAAGCACTTCCTGTATAATTTCTTTCATCCTTTCAAGTATCTCTGCTTTTTTTTTTTTTCTTCCATAGAAGGAAACAGCCTCAAGGAGATAAGATGGCTGAGTCAGAATTTGAATTCAGAGCATGTTGCTACAAAACCTTGGCTCGTCCAACTGCATCAGATTCTCTTCTAAATAATTAATATAGAGGTCTGATCTTTGTTACGTTGCAGAGGGGTTAACTGATCCTAAAAGAAGGGTTATCTACACACATAGAGATCTAATAATGAAATCATTGTAATTTAATGATCATAGTTTATTTGTTCAACAGGTAAAGTGAACTTTATCTGTAACTTCATAGTGCATGCCCTGTCCAAAACATAGGCAATTGAAAAAAGAAAATAAAAAATGATTCAGTGTTTCGCTATATCTTAGTGACATTATAATAGAACTGATCAACTCTGTGTCTGCTTGTCAGAAAAATGGCAGGAAAAATATAGTTGGTTCACATATTTGAGGCCTTGTGACTCAAGGAGGTAGATATAAATATTTGTGGCAATTCCTACCTTAACAATTCTTAATATAAACTCATGAAGACTAACATTGTGCTTAAATTTCTCACTTGTGATTCAATTTGGAAAATTAACATGTAGAGAGGGGAATAAAATGGGTACAATACATAGAAAATATATATCAGAAAGATTTCGGTCATAGATACAGAAAATATATATCAGAAAGATTTCGGTCATAGATACAACAGACACTTACATATTACTTTACAGCCTATAAAATACACAGTTATTAACTCATTCCCTCCCTATAATGACAGAAGTCTTATTATCATCACAGAATGGATGAATGGATCAGAGAACTTAGGCTCAGAAAACTGTGCAGTGTTGCCCAAAATGACACAGTTAGTAAAGGACATATCCAGGAATTAACCATGGAGTCTTTTGTCACTAAACTTTATATTCTCACCATCATGTCATTTTACAGTGGAGCAGATAAGTAAACAAGGGTAAGGTTTGGCTATAATCTATACAATTTTTCATAGGCCAAACCTCAGGTTAATCAATAGCAAAAAAAAAAAAAATCAACAGTTCAATCATTCATTCAATTACTACGTATTTAGTTCTCACAATGTGCCAGGCAAGTGGCAGGCATATCCAGGAATGCACAAGACACAAGGTCACAAGCTGCATGGAGCTTGCAGACAAAAAGGGAAGGGAACAGTAAGTAAGCATAGGATCTGCCCATTTACAGATGCATTAGAAAGAGTAGACAATTAATGTTTAGATCTATGTTGATAAAAGTTTCCCACTGTTTTTATCAGCAAATTCCGGGATAAGAGGCAAGACACCTGGGCGCCTGGTAACCCCAAGGTGCCCTGAGCAAGAGTCTGTAGCAGTAGAGCAGACATCAGTGAAATGCAGCATCCAGCCTCCCCTCTCGCAGCCCGTGGTCTCTGTCGTCTCATGTCTGACAATGCACCTTTTGTTCAAACATACCAAAGATTGATTTACGCATGGTTTACCAGAGACTTGTGTAACAAAAACACCTGACACTTTACTGTTTCATTTACTTAGTTTTTAGTCAAAGAAAAATAAACATATTGGAAACTCTGCAGCCAATAGCCTTTAGAGACTTAGGGAAATCTACGTTCCCATTTCTAAAAACTTCAACATTTAATACAGATGAGGTTTTTTAGTTTCAAGGTTTTTTGTTGATTTACAATAATTTTACATTAGTTTCAGATGTACAGCATGGTGATTCAGCATTTTTACAGATTATACTCCTTCAAAAGTTATTATAAGATAATGGCTATAATTCCTTGTGCTGTATAATATATCCTTGTTGCTTACCTATTTTATACAGAGTAGTTTGTATCTCTTAATTTACCCCTAACTTGCCCCTCCCCTCTTCCCTCTCCCCTTTGGTAACCACTAGATTGTTTTCTATATCTATGAGTCTGTTTCTGTTTTATTATATACATTCATTTGTATTATTTTTTAGATTCCACATTTAAGTGATATCATACAGTATTTGTCTTTGACTTATTTCACTAAGCATAATATTCTCTAGGTACATCCACATTGCTGCAAATAGCAGAGTTTCATTATTTTTATGGCTGAGTAATATTCCATTATACATCTGCTTTATCCATTCTTCTGTTTATGGACACCTGGGTTGCTTCCATGTGTTGACTATTGTAAATCATGCTGCTGTGAACATTGGGATGCATGTATCTTTTCAAATTAGTTTTCTTGTTTTTTCTGGGTATATACCCAGGAGTGGAATTGCTGGATCATATGGTAGTTCTATTTTTAGTTTTTTGAGGAAGTTCCATACAGTTTTCCAAAGTGGCTGCACAAATTTATCAAGTTTTTCTTTTAGTATGTTTTCTTTAATATATGATCATGCATTAAAATACCTTTTAGGTATTTGATACATACAGAATAATATATGTAAGCTTTACGTATGCTATAACGCATGAAAATATAATCAACAGTTTTGAACTCAGCATCCAATTCAAAGACAAGAACATGACCTTTGATTTACATCGACCAGTGTGTTCCTCCCCATCCATCTCACTGCTTTGTTATTTGTATGGAAATAAATTTTAAAAGTCAAAGAGTATTATCCAACTTTTAGCAAAAAGTAGCAATCCTTTGCCCCTTTTCATCACCGAGTCTTAGTTCCCTGATATTCACAATTTCAACACTTTCAAAATATTTCTTTGGGTATTTGCTTCCATTTTTCTAAATTATGCAATATATATTTTTAGTCTTAATTTTAGACATTATCCATTGACTTAACTATGATGATCTGGCTGCTGTTTTACAATGTGCTCCATGGCCCATCCTTTGTACCAACACATAAGCACACATGTTTTCCTTCCCTTAACTTTTCAAGATAGCTCTGTCACACTTTTAATTAAATAAGCATTTCAGTGTTTATATTATTAGACTGTGTAAATATTTTCAAAACTGAGCCATGAAATACAGCATAATTATTTCCTTTCTTTGTATAAATTTTCCTCCCCTTGGGTTAAAAATTATCTTAATAATCCATTTGTTCAGGAACTTGTTTAAGCCTCCAAATATCCACCAGAACAGTAAAATTTTTATTATTTTTGTTAAAACTCTATGTATCTATATATCAGCATCTATATGTGTTGGTGTGTGTCTGTATATGTATGTATGTATGTATATAATGTATCTATTTTTTCTCCTTAGAGATCTCCCTCCTGGAGCCCACCATCCTAATACTAATTGCTCTCCAGGCTTTTCAAACAGCTCTTACATTAATCGTTCCCTTTAACATCATCCTAGGGACCCCTTTTGTCTCATCTTCAGTATAAAAGCTACTATTTTCTGAATCCCAGCCTCATCTTGTTAACATTTTGGTGCCTGATTTTAATGGGGCACACGAGCTTCCTGTGTAAAGTTAATTTTTGAGCCCTTGCACATTTCAGCCTGTCCTTATTTTACTTTTACATTTGAATGAGAGTCTAGAAAATCAGATGTTAGAAATTCTTTACCATTTTAAACACCTTGCTCCATTTTGAGAACTGTGAGGACATTTTGATCCCCAGTACTTTATGAACTTGAACCTGAAAATTCTAATGGTCTTCCCAACGTCCTCAGTGTTCCTGATCTTCACCATGTTGTGCCTTGATTTGTATTTGTATAAGTATTTCACATACGTACATACACACACTTATTTCCTCCCCTCCACTACCTCTGGTCCTTCTTTCTGGAACCTCTACTACTTATTTCTTGGATTTTAGAGATGATTTTCTAATATTATAACATTTTCCTCTCCTATTTTCCATATATTTATCTATTATCTCTACTTTGTGGGGTGTTTTCTCTATATTATTTTTCAATTCAATTTGAAAATATTTTTGAGGGGCAATTGTGATTTTAATTTCTAATAACATTTTTTGCTCAGAGCATTTTCTTATAGCATCATATCCTTGTTTTCTGAATATAATAATTTCTTTTACAAATATTAAGCCTCTGATTATAGTTTCACATTTTGGGTTTTACCTTTCTTTAGAGTCTGCCTACTAATGTCTGAGAATACTTGACTATCCATTTATATTTAGGGAGAAAGAATAAAAATGGGTGGGGTTTGTTGATTTCTTGGGTTGCCCTCTTTGTATGATGACCTAACAATGACCCAGTTGGTTCCGTGGGATCCTTAAAAGTCATTATCTTCTGTTTATTCCTGTGGAGCAGTCAGTACCCCCAGAGAAGAACTCCCTTCAATCTCCTGTCTGCCTTTTAGTTGGCCAAAGAGGGTAGGGAGGGTGCGGTCACCATCAAGAATATTCACTAAATTCTCTTATTTTCAAAGTGGCATATCATGTCTACCCTCTCCCTTACTGGCCTTCTCCCTTTAAATCATCCCTCATTCTGCATCCTCACATGACAAAATGCCTCCTCCTAGAATCATGAAGGGACAGTTGCCTGGCTGCACAGGACATGCAAGAGCATCGTGGGCTCTAACTCCTTGTATAGATTCTTCATTAGTCTGGGCTTTTCGCCCTATACCTTCCAAGCTACCTAACACCTTCCATTTTTGAGCTTTTCCAGGGTTCTGTGATGCAAATCAGCTTTTTTTTTTTTTTTTTAATTAATAACCCTTTTGAAAGGCACTTGGGTTTCAGGATTTTCCAGTTTGTTATGTCAGTTACTACTTCTTCACTTACTTTTCATCTTCCAAGAACTTGTTAATGCCTTTTTTCCAGGTCATCTTGTTTCTGATTAATTTCATTACTATGATTTTCTTGGTGATTCAGAAGGAAACATAGAAAAAACACATATGCTAAATTAGCGTTTTAACTGAAAGTCTTCTGCTTTATGTTCATGTGATATTAATTTGTATGATGCAAATTACATAAATACAGGTTATTTGAATATTATGACTATTGACAAAGATAATATAAATGTATTCTTTCCAGAATTGCAGAATGCAGTAGAAATCCTGGAACCCATTCCTTTGCTACTATTTCTTAGAACTACTCTATATAGGGATTTTTAGGTGTCATATACTTTTTTCTTAACATCTTTATTGGAGTATAACTGCTTTACAATAGTGTGTTCGTTTCTGCTTTATAACAAAGTGAATCAGCTATACATATACATATATCCCCATATTTCCTCCCTCTTTCGTCTCCCTCCCACCCTCCCTATCCCACCCCTCTAAGTGGTCAAAAAGCAACTAGCAGATCTCCCTGTGCCGTGTGCCTGCTTCCCACTAGCTATCTATTTTACATTTGGTAGTCTATATATGTCCATGCCACTCTCTCAATTCGTCTCAGCTAACACTTCCCACTCCCCATGTCCTCAAGTCCATTCTCTACGTCTGCATCTTTATTCCTGTCCTGCCTTTGGGTTCTTCAGAACCATTTTTTTAAAATTTTTTTTTATAGATTCCATATATATGTGTTAGCATACAGATTTGTTTTTCTCTTTCTGACATACTTCACTCTGTATGACAGTCTCTAGATCCACCCACCTCACTACAAATAACTCAATTTTGTTTCTTTTTATGGCTAAGTAATATTCCATTGTATATATGTGCCATATCTTCTTTATCTATTCATCTGTCATTGGACATTTAGGTTGCTTCCATGTCCTGGCTATTGTAAATAGTGCTGCAATGAACATTGTGGTACATGACTCTTTTTGAATTATGGTTTTCTCAGGGTATATGCCCAGTAGTGGGATTGCTGGGTCGTATGGTAGTTGTATTTTTAGTTTTTAAGGAACCTCCATACTGTTTTCCATAGTGGCTGTATCAATTTACATTTCCACCAACAGTGAAAGAGGGTTCCCTTTTCTCCACACCCCATTCTGCATTTATTATTTGTAGATTTTTTTGATGATAGCCATTCTGACTGGTGTGAGGTGATACCTCATTGTAACTTTGATTTGCATTTCTCTAATGATTAGTGATGTTGAGCATCCTTTCATGTGTTTGTTGGCAATCTGTATATCTTCTTTGGAGAAATGTCTATTTAGGTCTTCTGCCCATTTTTGGATTGGGTTGTTTATTTTTGATATTGAGCTGCATGAGCTGCTTGTAAATTTTGGGGATGAATCCTTTGTCAGTTACTTCATTTGCAAATAATTTCTTCCATTCTGAGGGTTGTCTTTTTGTCTTGTTTATGGTTTCCTTTGCTGTGCAAAAGCTTTTAAGTTTCATTAGGCCCCATTTGTTCATTTTGTTTTTATTTCCATTTCTCTAAGAGGTGGGTCAAAAAGGATCTTGCTGTGATTTATGTCATAGAGTGTTCTGCCTATATTTTCCTCTAAGAGTTTTACAGTATCTGGCATTACATTTAGGTCTTTAATCCATTTTGACTTTATTTTTGTGTGAGGTATTAGGGAGTGTTCTAATTTCATTCTTTTATGAGAAGCTGTCCAATTTTCCCAGCACCACTTATTGAAGAGGCTGTCTTTTCTCCATTGTATATTCTTGCCTCCTTTATCAAAAATAAGGTGACCATATGTGCATGGGTTTATCTCTGGCCTTTCTATCCTGTTCGATTGATCTATATTTCTGTTTTTGTGCCAGTACCATACTGCCTTGATTCTTGTACCTTTGTAGTATAATCTGAAATCTGGGTGCCTGATTCCTCCAGCTCCAGTTTTCTTTCTCAAGATTGCTTTGGCTATTCGGGGTCTTTTGTGTTTCCATACAAATTGTGAAATTTTTTGTTCTAGTTCTGTGAAAAATGCCATTGGTAGTTTGATAGGGATTGCATTGAATCTATAGATTGCTTTGGGTAGTATAGTCATTTTCACAATGTTGATTTTTCCAATCCAGGAACATGGTATATCTCTCCATCTGTTTGTATCATCTTTAATTTCTTTCATCAGTGTCTTATAGTTTTCCGCATACAGGTCTTTTGTATCCTTAGGTAGGTTTATTCTTAGGTATTTTCTTCTTTTTGTTGCAATGGTAAATGGGAGTGTTTCCTTAATTTCTCTTTCAGATTTTTCATCATTAGTGTATAGGAATGCAAGAGATTTCTGTGCATTAATTTTGTATCCTGCAACTTTACCAAATTCCTTTATTAGCTCTAGTAGTTCTCTGATAGCATGTTTAGGATTCTCTATGTATAGTATCATGTCATCTGCAAACAGTGACAGCTTTACTTCTTCTTTTCTGATTTGGATTCCTTTTATTTATTTTTCTTCTCTGATTGCTGTGGCTAAAACTTCCAAAACTATGTTGAATAATAGTGGTGAGAGTGGACAACCTTGTCTTGTTCCTGATCTTACAGGAAATGGTTTCAGGCTTTCACCATTGAGAATGATGTTGGCTGTGGGTGTGTCATATATGGCCTTTATTATGTTGAGGTAAGTTCCCTCTATGCCTACTTTCTGGAGGGTTTTTATCATGAATGGGTGTTGAATTATGTAGAAATCTTTCTCTGTTGAGAAAGATTGATTGAGAGATCATATGGTTTTTCTCCTTCAGTTTATTAATATGGTTTATCACATTGATTGATCTGGATATACTGAAGAATCCTTGCATTCCTGGGATAAACCCCACTTGATCATGGTGTATGATCCTTTAATGTGCTGTTGGATTCTGTTTGCTAGTATTTTGTTGAGGATTTTTGCATCTATGTTCATCAGTGATATTGGCCTGTAGTTTTCCTTCTTTGTGACATTTTTGTCTGGTTTTGGTATCAGGGTGATGGTGGTCTTGTAGAATGAGTTTGGGAGTGTTCCGCCCTCTGCTATATTTTGAAAGAATTTGAGAAGGGTAGGTGCTGGCTCTTCTCTAAATGTTTGACAGAATTCGCCTGTGAAGCCATCTGGTCCTGGGGTTTGTTTGTTGGAAGATTTTTAATCACAGTCTCAATTTCAGTGCTTGTCATTGGTCTGTTTATATTTTCTGTTTCTTCCTGGTTAAGTCTCGGAAGGTTGTGGTTTTCTAAGAATTTGTCCATTTCTTCCATGTTTTCCATTTGATTGGCGTATAGTTGCTTGTAGTAATCTCTTACGATCCTTTGTATTTCTGCAGTGTCAGTTGTTACTTCTCCATTTTCATTTCTAATTCTATTGATTTGAGTCTTCTCCCTTTTTTTCTTGATGAGTCTGGCTAATGGTTTATCAATTTTTTTTATCTTCTCAAACAACCAGCTTTTAGTTGTATTGATCTTTGCTATCATTTCCTTCATTTCTTTTTCATTTATTTCTGAACTGATCTTTATGATTTCTTTCCTTCTGCTAACTTTGGAGTTTCTCTGTTTTTCTTTCTCTCATTGTTCTAGGTGTAAGGTTAGGTTATTTATTTGAGATGTTTCCTGTTTTTTGAGGTAGGATTTCATTGCTGTAAACTTCCCTTCTAGAGATGCTTTTGCTGCATCCCATGTTTTCGGTCATCGTGTTTTCATTGTCATTTGTTTCTAGGTATTTTTTGATTTCCTCTTTGATTTCTTCAGTGATCTCTTGGTTATTTAGTAGTGTACTGTTTAGCCTCCATGTGTCTGTACTTTTTACACATTTTTTCCTGTAATTGATATCTAGTCTCATAGTGTTGTGGTCAGAAAAGATACTTGATATGATTTCAATTTTCTTAAATTTACTGAGGCTTGATTTGTGACCCAAGATATGATCTATCCTGGAGAATGTTCCATGAGCCCTTGAGAAGAAAGTGTATTCTGTTGTTTTTGGGTGGAATGTCCTATAAATATCAATTAAGTTCACCTTGTTTAATATATCATTTAAAGCTTGCATTTCCTTATTTTTTTTTTTTTTTTTTTTTTTTTTGTGGTACGCGGGCCTCTCACTGTTGTGGCCTCTCCCGTTGCGGAGCACAGGCTCCGGACGCGCAGGCTCAGCGGCCATGGCTCACGGGCCCAGCCGCTCCGCGGCATGTGGGATCTTCCTGGACCGGGGCACGAACCCGCGTCCCCTGCATCGGCAGGCGGACTCTCAACCACTGCGCCACCAGGGAAGCCCTGCATTTCCTTATTTATTTTCATTTTGGATGATCTATCCGTTGGTGAAGGTGGGGTGTTAAAGTCCCCTACTATGATTGTGTTACTGTCAATTTCCCCTTTATTTGCCTTATGTATTGAGGTGCTCCTATGTTGGGTGCATAAATATTTACAATTGTTACATCTTCTTCTTGGATTGATCCCTTGATCATTATTATGTAGTGTCCTTCTTTTTCTCTTGTAATAGTCTTTATTTTAAAATATAGTTTCTCTGATATGAGAATTGCTGCTCCAGCTTTCTTTTGATTTCCATTTGCATGGAATACCTTTTTCCATCCCCTCACTTTCAGTCTGTATGTGTCCCTAGGTCTGAAGGGGGTCTCTTGTAGACAGCATATGTACGGGTCTTCTTTTTGTACCATTCAGCCAGTCTATGTCTTTTGGTTGGAGCATTTAATCTATTTACATTCAAGATAATTATCAATATGTATGTTCCTATTACCATTTTCTTAATTGTTTTGGGTTTGTTATTGTAGGTCTTTCCATCTCTTTTGTTTCCTGCCTAGAGAAGTTCTTTTAGCATTTGTTGTGAAGCTGGTTTGGTGGTGCTGAATTCTCTTAACTTTTGCTTGTCTATAAAGGTTTTAATTTCTCTGTCTAATCTGAAGGAGATCCTTGCTGGGTAGAGTAACCTTGGTTGTAGGTTTTTCCCTTTCATCTCTTTAAATATGTTCTGCCACTCCCTTCTGACTTGCAGAGTTTCTGCTGATAGATCAGCTGTTAACCTTATGGGGATTCCCTTGGATGTCATTTGTTGTTTTTTCCCTTGGTGCTTTTAATACTTTTTCTTTGTATTTGATTTTTGATAGTTTGATTAATATGTGTCTTGGCGTGTTTCCCCCTGGATTTATCCTGTATGGGACTCTCTGTGCTTCCTAGACTTGAATGACTATTTCCTTTCCTGTATTAGGGAAGTTTTCAACTATAATCTCTGCAAATATTTTCTCAGTCTCTTTCTTTTTCTCTTCTTCTTCTGGGACCCCTATAATTCGAATGTTGGTGCATTTAATGTTGTCCCAGAGGTCTCTGAGACGGTCCTCAAGTCTTTTTATTCTTTTTTCTTTATTCTGCTCTGCGGTAGTTATTTCCACTATTTTATCTTCCAGGTCACTTATCCGTTCTTCTGCCTCAGTTATTCTGCTATTGATTCCTTCTAGAGAATTTTTACTTTCATTTATTGTGTTGTTCATTATTTTTTGTTTGCTCTTTAGTTCTTCTAGTTACTTGTTAAACGTTTCTTGTATTTTCTCCATTCTGTTTCCAAGATTTTGGATCATCTTTACTATCATTACTCTGAATTCTTTTTCAGGTAGACTGCCTATTTCCTCTTCATTTGTTAGGTCTGGTGGGTTTTTGCCTTGCTCCTTTATCTGCTGTGTGTTTCTCTGTCTTCTCATTTTGCTTAACTTACTGTGTTTGGGGTCTCCTTTTTGCAGACTGCAGATTTGCAGTTCCTGTTGTTTTTGGTGTCTGCCCCCAGTGGCTAAGGTTGGTTCAGTGCCTTTTGTAGGCTTCCTGGTGGCTTACTGGTACCTGTGTTCTGGTGGATGTGTTCTGGTGGATGAGGCTGGATGTTGTCTTTCTGGTGTGCAGGACCGCATCCAGTGGTGTGTTTTGGGGTGTCTGTGGCCTTATTATGAATTTAGGCAGCCTCTCTGCTGATGGGTGGGTTTGTGTTCCTGTCTTGCTAGTTGTTTGGCATAGGGTGTCCAGCACTGTAGCTTGCTGGTCATTGAGTGGAGCTGGGTCTTAGCGGTGAGGTGGAGATCTCTGGGAGAGCGTTTGCCGTTTGATACTACGTGGAGCTGGGAGGTCTCTGGTGGACCAATGTCCTGAACTCAGCTCTCCCACCTCAGAGGCACAGGCCTGACATCCGGCCGGAGCACCAAGACCCTGTCAGTCACATGGCTGCTAGCATGAGGCCCAGGGGCCTAGAGTGTCCCGGGCAGAATGCCACAAACCACCTCTTGCTGCATTCTGTGCCGCAGGGACCACTGCCTGGCTGATCATTGGTGGAGCCTGACCTCTAACCACCTGCAAGGTCTCATGTACTTTTTCGAAAACACATAACTCAAGCATATTGAAGAAGGAGCACGTGATTTGACAAAAATGCTTGTGAATGTTATGCCAGTGAAAGTTCAGGGATATGTGAGAATAAGTGGAAAGGAGACCTTAGGAACTACAGGAGGAGAGGCCTTTCTGAGGAGATGAATATTCATTGAGACATGGAGGTTGAGTAAGGACTGGTCAGAATAACAGGGTTGAGCAGGTGTGCACATGTGCATTTACTGAAGGTGTTAGAAAATACTGGGGAATTAAAGGGCTTCAGCCAAAGGCTGACATACTTAGAGTAAATTTGAGATGCTAAGTACGGATGAAGAGCGAAGGGTAACACTGGAGGATCTTTTTAAAAAGAAGCCTGAAAAAATCAGATTTTAATTTTAGAAATGATTCTCTAACCGATTCGTGGTTGCTAAGGAGGGAGGGGGTGGGGGAGGGATGGAGTGGGAGTTTGGGACTAGCAGATGCAAACTATTATATACAGGATGGATAAACAACAAGGTCCTACTGTATAGCACAGAGAACTATATTCAATATCCTGTGATAAACCATAATGGAAAGAAAAATGAAAAAGAATACATATTATATATATATGTAACTGAATCACTTTGCTGTAGAGCAGATATTAAGACACATTGTAAATCAACTATACATCAATAAAATAAATTTAAAAACAATAAAGAAATCAATTTGAATAATAATGATAGAAAAAGGAATATATGTCTAGCTTTAGAGTACAGAATGAACTACAGAGGGGCAAGAGTAGAGGTTAGAAGTTCAGATAGAAGGCTGCTGTTGATATCCAAGAAGAAAAGGATTGGGTCACAGTATGCTTATGGTGTGTTGGAAAGAAATGGATGAATTTTAGAAGTATTAGGTAGATGAATCAAAGGGACTTGTTGATGGATTAGATCTGAGATAAGACAGAGAAAAACTGAGCGTTACTATCCATTCATTCATTCATTCATTTGGCTTAGAAGCCTGAGTGCAAGTTCCTTTTGAAAGGGAACAGGTATGGTAAAGCATAGTGAGATGGTAGATTATCAATAATTTCAATTTAGACATACCTGCAGGTCATTCAAGTTGAAATTTCATGTAAGAAATTGGATGTGCTTTGGAGCCAGGAGTTCTTCTAGACTGCATGTGGCTCTGAAATAATCAGCATAACAGTGAAATTGGATCCACAAGAGTAGATGAGATCATTCAAGAAGGGCATGACTACTGAGAAGGAATATGAGCCTGGAATTCATCTCTGAGGAAAACCAGCATTTAGAGGACAGCTAGAGGAAGAGAACTCTCTAGGGCAGTTTGAGACAAAGTCACTAGAGAAGTGGAAAGAAGCCAAGTCACGTGAGTTGTCAACGTAGGAAAGAGAATAGCATGTTTCAAGAAGAAAAGGATGGTCAATTAATAAACAATTGAAAGCTGCCCAAAGATTCGGCAGCAAAGAGGTCACTGATGATCTTGTTGAAAGCGTTTGAGTGAAGAGGTGGGAGAAGCCTAATTGGAGAGGTTTGAAACGTGGCTGGGAAATGGAGATACGTAAACAGCCAGTGTAGACAAGATTTTCAAGAAGCTTGGCTAAGGAGAGAGAAGAAAAAACCGGAAGATAGAAGGGGAGGCAAGAGGGAGGAGAAAGAGTTGTTCTAGATTGTTTATAGGGAGAGAATTGAACATGTGTAAAATGTTGGGAAAAGCCAGTGGGGAGGAGGAGGTAGAGAATGCAACAGGGATGTGCATAAAGGAAGGGATCTGAAAAGTCAAGAAAGGATTGGGCGTATGTATCGTGTAACACAGATATAGAAACTTTCTTTTCCTTTCCTTTCTTTCTTTCTTTTTTTTTGAGATGAACAAGGGAAGATGGATACATATAAAGCTAAAGGTACAGGTCAAGTTGTGAACAGTTGAGGACATTTATTTCTAATGTTTTTAGGTAGTTGGCTAAAAGGAACTGAAATAATCTTCTGCAAGTGGGGTGGCAGAGAGAGTGTAGAAATTTTGAAATAATTACTGTGGAGAAAAGGAAATGAAAACGTAACTGAAATTGCCTTGAAGAGTGAAGGGTTAAATGGAAACAGATGATCATAATTTCATAATGACATCACATGTCTGTGTTGTAGAAAAATGTTGGCTTTGTAGCCACAAAGAGCTGGATTTGAATTCTGCTCAACAGCATGACAGTAAATTAATTAAATTTCCTGAGTCTTCATTTTGTCATCTGTACAATGGGGTAATTTTATCTACTTTGCAGAACTGGGCATTGACAGCCGTTGGCACAGAATAGCTATTATTTTTATTAATACATTTTTTCTTTTGATGACTATCCAAGATGTATTTTGTTCCAAGTTTAAAAAAACATATTCTCCAAAAATTACTAAGGACATTTACTTCTTTCCATATGATTATAAAAAGTAGCTCTGTCAGTGTTTTCCAATGTATGTTCTTCAGAGATATTAATTCCTTATGATGTTACTATTTACTGAGACAGACCACTTTTAGTCATCAAATGTGTTTGGGAAATGTTTCTTTACATTTACGTTACAGTAAAGAAATTGGTTTCTTTAATATGACTTAGTGTTTTTAACATACCCATGTGCATTATGAATGTTCACAAGAAACATATAATGTGTGACAGTACCCAAGGTTTAGGATCAATATTCTCCTCTTGGAGGGGCAACACAAGGGACCAATGTTCTGTAGAAATCTTCAGTAAAGATTCCATCTGGCCAGAGACCTCTTTTAAGTTGATAGAGAAGATTATTAAAACCTAATTAATGGTAGAAAAGAGATATCTACAGCATTATTCACAATAATCAAGATACAGAAACAACTGAATTGTCTGCTGATAAGTGAAGGGATAAAGTAAATGTGAGATGAATATATTATTCATCCATAAAAAAGGAAGTCCTGGGACTTCCCAGGTGGTCCAGTGGGTAAGACTCTGCACTCCCACTGCAGGGGACCTGGGTTCAATCCCTGGTCAGGGAACTAAGATCCCATAAGCTGCATGGCTGCATGGCATGACCAAAAAAAAAAAAGAATAAGTTCTGGGGATCTAATGTACAGCATGGTGACTATAATTAATAATACTGTATTGGGCTTCCCTGGTGGCGCAGTGGTTGAGAGTCCGCCTGCCAATGCAGGGGACACGGGTTCGTGCCCCAGTCCGGGAAGATCCCACATGCCGCAGAGTGGCTAGGCCCATGAACCATGGCCCCTGAGCCTGCGCGTCCGGAGCCTGTGCTCCACAATGGGAGAGGCCAAAACAGAGGCCCGTGTACACCAAAAAAATAAATAAATAAAATAAAAAATAATACTGTATTGTATACTTGAAATTTGCTAAGAAAGTACATCTTTAGTGTTCCCATACCAAGAAAAGATAACTCTGTGAGGTGATGGGTATGTTAATTAGGTTGTGATAGTCATTTCATAATGTATAGGTGTATCAAAACATCATGTTGTGTACCTTAAATACACATAATTTTTATTTGTCAATTTTACCTCAGTAAAGCTGCAGGGAAAATAAGTGGTAGCATGCTCATTCTTACCACTGAGAATCCCTGATGGGAATCATTAATTTCTAAATTTGTTTGCTGACATGTTTATTCTTTCTCATTTGTCTCTCATGCATGCACTCAGAGGAGTACTGAAGCTGGCTTGTATTGCCCCACAAGAGACTATTGTTAAATTTTCAGGAATTTTGTGAGTCAGCTGATGTCCTGTTGATAGCTTGAAAACAACCATGGTGGGAGTATTTACACCACAGAAATTGGCAAACATGACAGATCCGAGCTTCCTTTTCAGAAAGCCCATTGTTGAGCGTTTACCAGCACACCACTGAAACTGAGTTCAGACAGTACAATATTAAAGTGAATCTGCACTCAAGGGCCTTCCTTTCTGGTGAGGAAAAATAAGAGATGGACCCAAATAAATATAAAACATGATGGAAAGTGATTCTTAACGCTTAAAACAAATAACATTGATGGAAACCTTGCTATGTGTTTGGCATTGTTGGAAGTGCTGTTTATGTATTTTCTATCAAATTCTCAAAATTAACTTGGTGAAGTAGCTGATGTTACTATCCTTGTGTTGTTAAATAAAGAAGGAGGCATAGAGAGCATAAATAATTTTTTAGTAGTTAGTAGGTGGCAGGGTGTCAGAATCTGGCCCCAAGCCACAGACATTATGTTTGATCACATCTTCCATGCACTTAGAGGTGGTCAGCTAAAGTAGTGTGGGTATTCTGACGTGGGGAAAAGGGAGGACAGAGAGCTCAGGAACATGGCAGCCTTTTGAACATCCTTCCTTTGTGCTTGTAACGCATAGACACAGCCCCTTTTCCCCACCTGCACTCCCTGCACGAGTACAAAGGAGTGAGCTGAGGTGAGCCCTGTCATTAGAGGCCTAAACTCCAATTGTCCTTCTCTCTGGCCTGGAGCCAGATCCCCTGCTCTAGTCCGTGTCGTTTTTCTCTGAGGTATGCACAAAGTAGAGGTTACTTGTGTCACATCTGTTCCTGCTTTGTGGGTCCATTCGGAAAAGAGAAAAAAAAAAATCACTGACTTTATTTTCCAAGAGAGACCCTTTAAGCAAGGCCGGATGCAGGGTGGCCAGGAGGGAAACCTGTGGACGTCCTTAAACGCGATCTTTTCAGCTTTAGCATTCATAAAGCGTACCTTGGCACGTGTGTTCAGACTCTAATGACTCCTCCGGTACCCTGTTCAGGTTTAGAATTTCAGAAACGTCACAATGTTACATTCCTTCTCCGCAGAGGAAATCGGACCACTATGTCTATATTACACACCCAGATGCAAAATCTTCACAGATAGGATTGGCTTTTCTATGGTTTTTCACCAGAACAGCTTCCCACTTTAAAGCAGCCTTGTATTTTTGAGTCCTGGTGCTTTCACTAAAAGGCTTTCTCCTGCTAAGAGCCTTTGTCTGAAATGATAGTGTTTTTTAGGGAGCCTTATTTCTTTGATTCTTCCATATCATATATTCTGTGTTTTAAAATACTCAAGGTACACAGCTGGATATGGTTATAGGCAAATTCTATGTCTGCGTGGCAATTCATATTTGAAAGTAAACTGAAAAAAATGTGGATAATTTTCAGGGCAGTGTGCGCATGACTCCTTGAAATGGGGCATCCTGTCTGGCTATAGGGCTGATTTCAGAAAAACTGGATGTTCTTTTCCTCTTCTCTTATGGTGGATTTGTAGTGATTCAGTTAGTAAGTAGACTGGTAAAAACCTCATGGCTGTGTAGAGCAAGCTCCTTTATCCTTGCGGGGAACTGCTAAGCAAGGAGGGTCACGGTAAGACCTCTGTTTTCATGAGCCCCCCTCTGATAGCTCTGTGGCGTTAGTGGGGAGACCCTGAAAGGAGAGATCAGAGAGAAGAAGAGGAAACAGGACATGGCTCACATTCATCACCAAATTAATTAGGAGTGAGGACAGGTCTTCCTTCCCGTCACTCTTGACCCTACTTGAAACAATCTCTTGACTCTGAACTTTTGTGAAGGGAATGGAACATTCCTGCCTCATTGCCCTGGGTAGCTAATTCTCTTTTTTATGCACTCATCTCTTGTCTTCCCAACTATGTACTGGAAGTTCTTTGTGGGCAGGAAATATGCTTTGCAATTATACGTGTCCTCCTGTTTAGGCCAGTGCTTCCTACTGAAGAAGTACTTTTAAAGTTTGTATATATTTATTTTTGACAGATAAAAATTGTGTCTATTTAAGGTATACAATGTGATGCTTTGATATATGTGTACATGGTGAAATGATTACCACAATCAAACGAATTAACATAGCCCTCACTTCCCATAGTCAACATTTTTGGGGGTGGGCGATGGGAAGAACATTTGTGATTTACTGTCTGAGCAAATTTCAAGTATACATGGTTATCAACTGTAGTCACCAGGCTGCGCATTAGATCTACAGAATTTATTGATCTTATAACTGAAAGTTTGTACTCTCTGATCAGTAGCTCCTCTCTCCCCTCACCCTCTAGGCTCTGGTAGCTACCATTCTACTCTCTGTTGTTACGAGTTTGACTTTTTTTCTTTTTAGCTTCTACATTTAAGTGAGATCAATATTATTTGGTTAAACGATTACTGGTAATTCTCTCTCTGTCTCTTTCCCTTCCCCCTTTCCCACCCTGTGAACAGTCTACACAGAACATCCTTTATGATTTGATATCGGGATACCTCTCAGGTCTCCATTTCCATTTATTTGTTCAGACAGATGTACATATTGGAGAGGAAATGTCTGAGTTTCCACTTCCACCTTTGAAACCTCTCTCATAGGACTCATGGCAAATCATTAACCGATTTGTTCCTCAGTGTTCTTGTCTGTTAAAGATAATTATTAAACTAAATATATGCTAAGAGCTTGGAACAGTGCCTGGCATGTATTAGGCATTTAATACATATAATTTCATTTCCTTTCCCAAGTTTTTCTGCAACCTTGTGGTCAGTCCCATGCCAGCTACCTCATCACCTTTTGTCTTTTGGTAGCTCTCATCCTTGCTTTCTTGTAAGGAAACAAAATAAATAAATACAAAGCAATTGTAATTTCATTTTTAAAAAGACGTGTTTGGTTGGGAAAGAATGATGTTTTGTTGTATTGTACCACCTGATTTTGACAGTTGACTAAAATACAGTGCCACATCTTCATTTATTGAACCAGTCACTTAGACACGTTTGTGTCCTGCAGCAATTCGAAAACAGATTGATCTTCACTAAGTGGGGCATGGTTTACCAAAAGAAGAGGGCATTTGGAAAGAGAGTTATGGAGTGCCATTCATCATGTATCCCTCAGTCAGAATAACCCAGAGAGTGCCTGTATGGGTTCATTTATTGAGTACCCATTTATCGAACACCTTCAAGGCTCTAGACCAGGCAGTAGGTGCCACAGGTGACTTTAAGGTAAAAGACAGCATCTTTAATCCAAAGGTATCCATCCAGTAAGGAAGATAGATGCGCAAAAGCAAAATGACGATGCAGTGGAAGGGTTTTCTGCTGTGAACACAGGATGCTTTGGGAACACAGGATAGAAAACAAGGCAAAGAGGAGGTTTCCTAATGGGTGTGATGAGAATATGAATGGAGGAAATAAAAGCTCATGCAATGTCAGCACTGGGAGGACCCTTAGAGGTCATGTGGCCCAAACTTTCCTGCTGGAAACCAGGTAACCGAAGGCTAGAGAAATACCCAAGCTCTTGTGACACATTCCAGGAAGCTGGAATGAGAATCTTCTCAATTTACACGTAAGTCTGTGGGATGTGGGCACATGTTGCAGGTTGGGTTCTCTGGGGGCAGACACTGAGATGCAGTTTAGTATGCAATATGCTTATTAGGGATCGATACCTGTGAAAGGCAGAGGGAGGCATGGGATTGATTGAGGGAGAAGTTTCACAGCCATGCAGGCCTGGCCAGAAAGGAATTTGTCGGAGTGTCTCACGTTAGACCAATGTGGTGAGATGTAGTACTGGCCTGGCTCAGTCCTGGATGCAGACTCTCTCAGAGAGGGTGCAGGCTCTGCGAGGCAATTCTCTGCAGCCAGGTGGGTCCAGGGTTGCTGGCAGGTGGAGGCTGTCTGCTGACTGCATCCCCGGTCCCTGGGTAGCATGACCTTCCTTAAAGGGCAGCACATGTCCGTGCCTATCAGAACAGAACTGGATTCAACTAATACTGATATTTACTGAAAACTTACTATGTGCCAGACACTGTGTCCAGCCATTTTGTATACATTATCTCATTCGAGCCTCCCAGCCACCTTCTGGGGGATGTGTTATGATGTCATCCGTAAGTTCACAAATGTATGGGCCAGCTTCTTCATAGCCATGAAAATAATAGCAAAACCGCCTTTCAAGTGAGCATCCCAGGGAGTTTGGGGCATTTACTAGCATCATCTGTTTCTGAAGTCAGCAACAGACGTTGAAACAATCATTTATCTCAGCAGGGAGCTGAGACTGAATCAAGCTACGGTTTTGTTTAAGACAGACTATCGAATCTGAGTCAAAAGGGCCAATGTCCACGTCAGTTCCGTTTCCTCACCTGAGGAGCTTACAGTGATCACTGAGGGAGCAGACCATTTTTATCATGCAAACATAAGCTCCAACTTTGGGAAGATACCCCTAAAACTGGCCACCCTAATCCCTCCATCCAAATCAGAAACCTTGTCTAGAATGTTCTAGACAAGTGGCTTGAATGTTTCTGATGGGCTGGGCGTGCACAGCCTCGCAGTGTAGCCCCTCCTGATCGGGGTTCTGCTACTCTCTGCAGTCCCACAGAATCAAAGCAACTTCTTTTCCCTTTGGCTGTCTTTTTAGATAAGTGAGAGCAGCTTTCATACAAACTTCTTTCCCCCAAATTGCTAACCCTGGCTCTGGCACTAACTCTGACCTTGGTTCACTCTCTCAACCCCTCTCAGGTTTCCTTCCTCATTCCTATGGTGGATATAAGTATATCCACCTAATAGGATTGTGGGCTTAAATGAAACACTGCCTATACATGGCAAGCACTCAATAAACAGGGGTCGTTATCATCAATATTATTAGTCTTACATTTATACTCATGGCAATCCTGACGCTGAATGAATTAGAGAGCACGATACTTTAATTCATATGAACACAGTACTTCAGTTACAAAGATCATTAATGTACATACATTTATTTCATTCGTGGATTTTTTTCTTCCAAGTGGAATGTGTGGTGGATCTAGCTATGGTGTCGCAGTCTCTGTGTACATCAGGTTGTTTATGAGGTTACAGGAACCCTCTGCATGCTATGGCTTTCTGTTTGGCCTGTTTAAATACATTGGATCATTTGAATTCACGTCCCCGTACTGTGTGGAAGGAAAATGAGACTTGGAGTGATGACCTCCTCCAAAATCACACGCATGCATGGGTCAGGGCCAGTACTTGAATTTAGCAGTGCTCTTTCTTATACACCAGGGACACTTCATAATGTACGGGTTGTGGCCTTCTTGGAAAATCTCATGGACACCCTCCCTGGAGGGAGGGGAACTTGAAATACATACACACACATGTTCATTTTTGTTTAATTGCAGGAGGTGTATACACCCTAAAATGAAAATTCCTCACTCAAAGACACTATGGTTAATAGTCTTAGTAATTCTGAAATTAAGCTGGTAGGGAATCATTTCTATGAGCTGGCTCCTAGGTAGAGAGAGGAGAATTGGCAAAAAATAAAACAAAAAAAGACTAAATGGGTAGTGGATCCATTGTAAGAGAGTCAGTGAAACTTGTATGAAAATTTCACATCTCTTCTATATTAGGCGAGGCTAATATTCTTGGAATAAAGAATGAAATCATGGGCACTCAGAACAGAGCTCCTAATTTTAAAGCTAATGCATGTTCTATTAGGTGCATATGTCAGAACAATTCTGATTCATAACTCCATGAGGCCCAGAGCTGTCTGTCCCAGGGGACAGCAGAAATAGAAAAGAGAAAAAAAGATGTTTTGTGATGTCTTTGGCCAGGCCTAGACACATGGAAATATTTGTTTGTTTTATGTGACTCGCAGTTATTTGAACCATCTTATTCTCTCCATACAAACCTACTAGTATTACCTAAATCCAAGGCATCCTTTTTTCCTTTCTTAATTCTCAATTCTTATACATCCTCCATATAAATCTTGCCGGAACTCAGGCCCTCTGACAGAGTTTGCATCTGCAGAACTGGTTAAAAGCCACACCATCAAAACCCAGATTAACATAAGGTTTGGCATTGAGCCTAGGCATCTGCATTTATAATTAGTTGATTCATTGTTTCTGTGACTCAGTCATGTTTGGGAACGTTCTCTAAGGTATGCCAGTTGGCTTCGCACAGTTCTCTAACCTAGAATATACTGTGCTAGTTGTTCACAGTAGCTGTTTTTCACCGTGAAAGCCTCAACACCACTATCTAGCCTTTCATGAGCTTCCACAAGAAGTCCTACTACAGCCAACATTTTTCATTTGTTAAATATTTTACTGAAGATTTATGAGGTTCTGAGAAAGGGTAATGTAGTATGGCAACAGCTTTTTACTTGAAATAAACCCATTAGACACATCTCCTCTCCTAAGAGTCCCCTCACCTCCAGCCCCATCTAGGTCACTCCCATCTCTTGATGCTAACTCTTCCTCCAAGCAGTGCCAATCTTGTCTCTGGTCTTTCTCTCACCTTAATTATGTAGAGTAGACTCTTTTTTCCTTATGCTACCTGTCCAGGAACCAGGGATGACTTCCACTATAAAGGGCATCTTTTAAAAAGAAGGATCTCTCCTTCCAAAGCAGTTCATATATCAATGGCCAAGAGGATAATAATCTCTGCAATTCATTATAGGACTATTGCAGTTATATCCTTCACCTGCCTCACACCTTCCATGACGCCACCATAACCTGAGTGATTGATTCTTACCTACACCTGCATGTTACATTTATCTGGGGAGTTTAAAAAATACTGATGCCTGGGCTCCCATATAGACCATTAACTAAATTTCTGAAGATGAGCCACCAGCATAGATAGGTTTTAACTGTTCTCCAGGTGATTTTGATGTACAGCCAGGGTTCATAGCTACTAATTTTAAAACATTCCTGACACCTGCACTGGCCCTGAGTTCCTTTCATGATTCAGCCTCAACATTCATTCTTAGTTTTATGTCCTTCCTGTTGTTTTATCACATTCTATGTATCAGTCATAACTCTGGTAGGTCTCCTACTAGAAACAAACAAACACACATTGATCTTTCGAGTGTCAATTAGAATGCTTCCATCAAGTCACTCCCGATTCCCTCTATGAGAAAACAATCTCCTCTTCTGACCCCTCCACCCCTTTCATTTTATTTATGCCACACTCATCACGAGCCTGTTCTAGCTCATGTGAAAGTTTTCATATTCACGTGTCTTCCTTTCCATTAGCACACCCGCATTCTTTATTATAAGGCATTAAAATTAGCATTTGTTCTATTTTAGTTGCCATTTTAATAACACCTGAATTTGAAGAACAGTCTTATTAGTGGGAAATTTACACACCCATCACTCTACATTTACAACACTTAGCGTCCTGTGCCTTACAGGAGACAGCAAAGTTAGGTGTAAAAATGGTGAAACCCAAAAGAGGTGATTTCAAAAATCGATAGAGATCTTTAAACTTTAGAGCTGAGAGGACCTTAAAGATCACTTCCTTGGCTCACCTTATACAGATCAACACAACAAAGACCAGTGAGGGAAAGGAATTTGCTAAGCTCATGCAGGCAGTTAGTAGAGAGCTAGGATGAGACTCCAGGTGACCCTGGTAAGCACTACGGTGCTCTCTCTACTTTATCAGGTCCAGTAATTTTCATTAAAAACTAGAGAACGGACTTGAGGATATGGGGAGGGGGAAGGGTGAGCTGTGACAAAGCTAGAGAGAGGCATGGACATATATACACTACCAAACGTAAGGTAGATAGCTAGTGGGAAGCAGCCGCATAGCACAGGGAGATCAGCTCGGTGCTTTGTGACCGCCTGGAGGGATGGGATAGGGAGGGTGGGAGGGAGGGAGACGCAAGAGGGAAGAGATATGGGAACATATGTATATGTATAACTGATTCACTTTGTTATAAAGCAGAAACTAACACACCATTGTAAAGCAATTATACTCCAATAATGATGTAAAAAAAAAAAAAACTAGACATAGGTACTTCATAGCCCAAGAAATTTTACTCTGAAGGCAACTAGATGACATCATACTCTGCCAGAGGGGGCTGAAGGAAAGTCAGTTTTGATACAGGGAACAGCCACAGGTTCTTTGTCCCTGTTAGAACCATCACCCAGCACCCCGATGCACTTTGCATAAAATCTTACTCTTGATACAGCATAATTCATCACAAATACATCTGAATGCCTCAAATAAACATGAGTGAAAATTCCAGTTTAACCTGATGCTTTGAAACCTTTCCTCAGAACTCAGATGGGTTTTGATGTGTTGTGATCTAGGTGCATGATTTAGCATAAAGAAAATAAGATTAATTAGAGCCTCTATGTCCCAAGCATGACGCTAGATGATCTAAGGAAAGCCAAGATGTCTGTGTCATGGGACGTGCCATCTTAAAACTTCTCATGTAGTTTGGGGACCAACACAAATATTTAATTGCTCTAAAACAAGGCCAACTGATAAGTATAGGAATAAATGATCTGTGAATGTGCGATGAAGAAAAATCTTAGCTACTTAAAACAAAAATCACCTTCTCAAGAGAGCAGAATCTGACAAATGAGGGATGGTTCAGTTGTTCTGAGCATCTTACTGGGTATAATTATACTAAAAAGGCCTGGAGCTGAGTTCAGGGATAAGAACTATGAAGACCCCAATCACTCCATTTTCCTAGAGAGCAACATTCTTACCTAGAACTCTTTTTTTTAAAATAAATAAATAAATAAATTTATTTAAAAAAAGATCCCTATGCATCAGCCAGAACCTGTCCCATGTTCAAACTTGGTCCAACGGCCTGGGTGGGGGCCTCATTCTGACCAATAGGCCCATCCTGTGCCTATTTTCTTTTCTTTTTTTTTTTTTTTTTAACAAGGATTCCAACCCAGTTTTTTATTTATTTATTTATTTATTTATTTATTTATTTATTTATTTATGGCTGTGTTGGCTCTTCGTTTCTGTGCGAGGGCTTTCTCTAGTTGCGGCAAGTGGGGGCCACTCATCATCGCGGTGCGTGGGCCTCTCACTATCGCGGCCTCTCTTGTTGCGGAGCACAGGCTCCAGACGCGCAGGCTCAGTAGTTGTGGCTCACGGGCCTAGTTGCTCCGCGGCATGTGGGATCTTCCCGAACCAGGGCTCGAACCTGTGTCCTCTGCATTGGCAGGCAGATTCTCAACCACTGCGCCACCAGGGAAGCCCTCTTTTTTTTTTTTTAACATCTGTATTGGAGTATAATTGCTTTACAGTGGTGGTTAGTTTCTGCTGTATAACAAAGTGAATCAGCTATACGTATACATATATCCCCATATCCCCTCCCTCCCACCCTCCCTATCCCACCCCTCTAGGTGGTCACAAAGCACAGAGCTGATCTCCCTGTGCTATGCGGCTGCTTCCCACTAGCTATCTATTTTACGTTTGGCAGTGTATATATGTCCGTGCCACTCTCTCACTTCGTCCTAGCGTACCTTTCCCCCTCCCCGTGTCCTCAAGTCCATTCTCTACGTCTTCACAATTTCCTTCTTTGGGGAGTCTTATAAGAAGTCATAGAACCTGCGTTATTTTCTCTTTAAGTATTTAATTGTCATATGAACCCAGAGAAGCAAAGTGGAGACATTAGTTCAGACCTTAAATAAAACAATAACATTTGAGAAGAGATTACTCTGTTATAAATTCAATGCACCAAATTATTGCTTGAATTACCCTTTACCTCAAGGATTTTTTTCAGATGTATTAACCAAGTCTTACCAGGGGAGGGTTTTCTTCTCTTACATGCCATTTGCCCTTCTTGCTGCTTGTTGAGTTTATGAGGCATTATCTGTTATGATCTCTCAGTAAAAGCCTCTGCCTCATACACTGGGCTTTAGTCATGGCTGAAAGCACTATGGAAATTGTTTTTTTTTTTCCCCTACCATTATCATTTATCTTTTCCTTTACTGCCCTAAAGAGGTGCTAACATGACTCTTAGCAGTGAAGGGCAGTTTTTCTTATCTGGGCCTGGGTTTTAGCATGCTAATGTAAGATATTAGAGTGATGCTAAATTATCCCATTTCTTTAAAAACTGACACATAAAAGGTATTTCACATGGCAGCAACCAACCAAATCATATCTGACCCACCCCCACCTCCCCAGTGATATTTATGGAGAAACAGGGTTATTGTTGGCTGGTTGCAGAGACGAAAGTGTCTTTGTCATATAACTGATATCCCAGATCCTATAAACATCATGCTCTCTAGAGAGCTATGTTATAGATTCGAGTGAGCTCATGCTTTGTTCACAAATTTTAGGGACTTTGCAAGAGGATTTGGAGTTCTGGATATAAGGCAGTCTTCTGAACACCAAAGATTCAGGACTGGATGTTTGATTTCCTTTGTCTTTATGAATGCAAGCTCAAATGCCAAGATTTGAATCAGATATCTCTGAAGGCTACTTTGACTTCTCGAAATGAAATAGAACAGTGAATTTTGCATTGAAAACATCCATAGCCCAAGAAAGTTTACTCGAAAAGCAACTTGATGGCATCATCCTCTGCCATAGGTGGCTGAGAAAAAGTCAGTTTTGATACATGAAACAGCTACAAGTTCTTCGTCCCTGTCATAACCATCACCAGGCATCCTAACGCACTTTGCATGAAATTCTGCCATTGATACAGCCTAATTCATCACAAACACATCTGAATGCATCAAGTAAACATGAGTCTAAGCTCCAACTTAACTCTATTGTGCATAAGAATCACCCAAAGAACTTATTGAAGTGCAGATTCTTGGACCCCTAACCAAAAAGATTCTGATTCAGTTGGTCTGGGGTGGGACCCAAGAATTTGTCTTTATTGGAAGCCTCTGGGTGATGCGAGTGTGCGCATCCACGTATGCAAATCACAGCATAGATTATTTAAGTTTGGTGACAAAATATAATTTGACCCTTCTTTCAAATACACATTATTTATTTTCTTAATCTCCACCAGATCTAGAATCCTTTTGCAAGGGCTAACTTTTTTCAGTTGCTTAAGTTAGTCAAGTGTATGGAAGCCTCTTAGATTTTACACCTGTTTTATCTGTCTGGAACCTGTTTATTTATCTGTTGATGTGGCTCATTTTTCAAGCCTTAGTTTAAAGGACATTTCTTATGAGAAGCCTTTCCTCACTTCTTTGTCGTGCTGAGTTCCCTTTACTGTGTTCCTGTAGCATCCTGGATTTTATCTATTACTCACTACTCTGTCGTGTTGTTTATTTAATTGTATGTCTAACCACTTAGATTGGAATCTTCATGAACTTCTAGACTTTTTCTAGCAAGCTCACTATTATGTCTTCAAAACCAAGCAATGGGATTAACACATGGTAGTTGCACTATAATTATTTGTTAATTGCCTGAAAGATCTCAAAATTCCACTTAAGGGATAGGAGAATAATTGATGAAGTTCTGGAAAAGAAATAGAACAATGACAGAGCCATACAACCCTTCAGAGATTATCTGGTTCAACTGATCAGTTGCACTGCTGGGAAACTGAGACCCAGAGGAAAAAAATAGGACTGGTCGAATATGTTTCAACTAGGGCTCACTTCTTTCTTATCTCTTCTCACTAGCCAGAACTTTATAAAATTTGTACCTCCTTAAAGAGAAGACAAGAATTCTGTGTCCACATAGAAACTAAATTAAATCCAGGTGACAGAGAGGCTAAACACCTGTATTCTCCAGACTTCTCCACCTCAAGAGAGTATGAAGTGAGAGCACATTGCTATTATGACCTGAAACTACCTAGCTTATCACTCCTTTGGACATGCAAGACCTCAGTTACCTTCCCTCCCCCCAAATCCCCATGTTATTTCTGAGTGTCATAGGTTGAGTGCCCCAAAAAGCAGACTAGCACTGGAGGCATGCAGGTGGTTTCTTGAGGAGTGCTTCAGGAACACCAGTAAAGGAGTGAGGGGAGCAGAACTGGATAGAGAGAGAAGTCAACTGCACCTTGGTAACATATGAGGAAGAAATGGAACTCAATTCTCTGGAAGTGGTCAGATATAGAGGGACAATCACCTCCCTTGGTATCACCTTCTATTTTTACTTATTTAACCAAATGTTCACAAGATTGTCCCAAATGACACTGCTTTGAAATAGATTCTTATAAATTAGTGAGGTTCTGGGAACAAAGGTGCCAAGGCTAAAATACATTGAATACTATGTTGTAGGTCATATATGCATTGTCATTTATTCATTACCATAGATGTATGGGGTTGATTTCATAAGATAGATATTAAATACCTCTAATTAGGTAAAGAAAATACTGAGATTAATAAAGCTCATGAATTTTTCTAGAATCTCATGCATCCACCAAGTGGAGTAACTAAAAATTTGAATCTAGATCTGTCTAATAGTACAAAAGCCCATGGTTTTAACTGGAATCAGTGGCCAAAATGGTGAGGAGACCTGAAACCATGCTGTATAAGAAACAGAAAAATAACCAAGTAGTGGTTAACAAGGAGAGGTTCAGGCTTCTAAGAGAAGGGGAGTCATGATCAGCATTTTGAAGTCTTTGCAAGGCTGTCATCTGTGTAGAGAGATCTGTATTGAGAAGGACCAGGCCTGCAGCAAGGCAATTGGAGCTAATATTAGGATTGGCATCCTAATGATTGGAATTGTTGAAAAATGTGTCAGGGATGCCTGTGGGAGGAACAGTTACATAATTATTAAGCCCTTGTTTTCATCACGGGAAACCTGACGGGGAACATATTATGGTCATCTGCTCAGTGAACTTATGGTTTGATAAGGGCCTCATTGCTGTAGACACTCTAGCTGGACACTATGTGGTGGCCCTGCTGGTAGAAGAACTAAGTATCCAGAGAGAGTCGTCAGTGTCAGCACTACCAAACTGTATTCTGCAAAGTCCAAGTGTTTCCCAGTAGGTCAGTAGGTGGCTGGAAGGAAAATGGCTCTGCAGTCAAATGAGTTTGGGAAACGTTTAATTAAAATCAAATGCATGTCTGTTTTGCTAGATGCCTCAGAGCTTTGAACATGGGCATCATGGATCGCTAATATAGAAAGCACTGATTCATAAACTTACTTGATCAGGAAACCCCTTTCCCGTGGAAACCTACTAATACCCAGTTGGGGTAACGCTGGTGAAGTGACGATCTCCGAAGTTCTGTCTCATCGTGAAATTCTGTAATTCCTCAAGCACTAAATGAGTCAAGGAACTTAGAACTTAGTACTAATCTTGAAACAAAGTCACTGTGTTTTCTTAAACGATTTCCTTCCCCTTTCTGAGCCCCTGGCTGAAAAGAATTATTGCTGAGACTTTTCACCTCCAATATTTTGTGTTTTATGGAGGCTTCAGGGCATCAAAGAGGAGTTTCACCTCGTTTACAGTTCTCCAGAGCCTGCCTTCATCTGACATTAGTGAGTCTCCAACCTGGTGGCTTTGAGTGAGTGTATATTGTTTTTTGGTTCCTGTTCTGCAGGAGAGCAGCTTGAGGATGGGAAGCCAAAAGGACCTCCCATTCTGAAGGTTTCCAAATTCGTTTTGCAGACCTCAGCGATTCAGAGGGTTTGAAGACACGGCAGAGATGTGCAGTTCTGCGGTTGACCCCTCTCAAACAGTACATAATTCTGAAAAACTTGGAGCTCCTCCATAAAGCCATATTTCAGTTGCACATTTTAGGCATGAGATTTCAGCCAAAAGCCATAATATAACACTGCCGAGGATCTTTTTTTTTTCTTGCAAAAATATGCATTTGGACAAAACTTAGGAACCTAAAATTACAGGAATCGAATGTACCTTCTGTGTTAACCAAAGTGCTGCAGATCAAATGACAAATCATAGAAATGTAGAGATTTCCTAGTCCAAAGTCCTATCTAAGACTTGAATCTTCCCTATATCTCTGTGAGGTCATTGCTTAGCTTACTGATCACACTTATTATGAAAATGTGCAATTTCTGAGGCTGACCTAACAAAATCATACTTCTTACCATTAGGACAGCCTCTCTTCTCTTAAAGTATGTCTTCTGTTATACCCATCTGTATTCCCCGCTCAGCATTCTGAGGATACAAGGGAAGAAAATCTGTTCTCTACTCTCTAAATTGACATTGAAGGTGAGAACATGATATACCATCTCTAAAAAGAGTTGCAATCTTTCAACATAAATGTAACCTGTTCCTTCACTGGAAGTAATGTGAACAACCAAAATAAAGCACAGTCTTTGCATTCAGAAAGTCCTGCAGTTCTAAAACCTAGTCTTCTACCTGCACACTAATGACTTTGAACTCTCTAGTGTCCATGAGCTCCAGTTTCTTCACTTTTAAATAATAACTATATCACAGGATTGTCACGAGGAATAAATGAGGGGAAGCACAAGAAGCCTTCTCCATGGTGAGCAATCTTCTTCTTTTCCCCACTCTGTATTAGCTCTTCTTCTCTTTTTTGCAAACCTGACATGATATGATTTGATTTCATACCCTTTTATCATGCAGGGCTTCTGGCTGTCTCCCAGAAAGCCCAGGGTCTGGAGGGAAACATAATTCCAGGTAAATTGCAGAGCTAACGTCTTACCTCCACGATTTTGGCCATCGCACTTCTATTAAAGGAAACTACTCTGTTAACATTAAAACATGTCATTTCTCTTCAGACACTGTAATGCAGACCAAAGAAAGAAGACCTTGAATATTTTTCAATCCAATATTAATATTGGTGAGAGCGCACTGGAGGAAGTCAAAGCAGCCAGTGTGCTTGGACAATAACTGATCTCCTTAAGGATTATTTTATTATTATGCACTCAGTGTTTTGAAATGCCAGTATCTGCAGATGCAGTATGATTACACTGCCTTTTTCATTTCAATTATTCTTTAAGAAGGGTGATCATTTTTCATTATGAAGGAAAAACTTGTATGGTCTGGACAAAGATAACGGAACAAAACAACAAAACATCATCTCTCTGTGAGGTCTGACGTCAGATTTAATCGTGCTGGAGCAATGCAGGTTCACTGAACTGGGATGCAGGGGCCTGCGTCTGGCCCTCTCTCTGCCTTGAGTTGACATGTGGCTTTGGGAAACCAAAGTTTAGCCTTTTGTGATCCTCCGTGTCTCTCATCTGATCATTAAGGGGTAGGACTAGGTGATGTTTAAAGACAATTTTACCTCTTCATTTCCAGTGTTTATAATAGGAAAGAACTGAATCAGAGGAGCTACACTCAATGGCCAATCCAAGGAGCTTCCCATATAAGGGAGCAGAAAACACCCATTCGATCCTAGAGAAGCACTGAAACTGCAGGTGGGGGCTGGGTGCCAGGGAGGCAAAACTTACCTGTTTTCTTTTTTTTCTTTTTTTTTTTTTTTTTTACATCTTTATTGGAGTATAATTGCTTTACAATGGTGTGTTAGTTTCTGCCTTATAACAATGTGAATCAGTTATACATATACATATGTTCCCATATCTCTTCCCTCTTGCGTCTCCCTTCCTCCCACCCTCCCTATCCCAAAAGTTACCTGTTTTTAATCTGAGAGAGGAAAAAGCAAATTGCCCAAGATCTTTGCAAAACAAATTACCTGCCAATCAAAAACCAGAACGTCTGCTCTTGCCTCCCAGGACAGCTGTCTCTGTTCTACCCCTTTGCCCTTGGAAACCACTTAGACATGGGCTCCTGCATTTCTCTTGTCTCATCTGTCTACACTTCTGCATCAATACGGAGTAAAGACGTAGAAAATTCAGGCATGGCATTCATAATATGTCATCTTAAGGTGTTATGCTGAAACAGGAAACAATGCTTTGAAATTTAGTTCTTAGATAACTTTTGTATTTGAAAATGTACCCCCTCTCTTAAAATTATTCTAGAACAATATGAAAATTCTCTCCCAGAACAAACTTTTTTGAACTGTGTGATATAAACTGCAGATCTCTACTTTGAACTTCTCTTAAAAAACCTGTTTGATTAAAACTATGAAACAGTGTTGTGTAATGGAAGAAAACATAGGCGTAAAGGGGATTCAGGATTTGACTGTTGACTCTGAAGGATAGGAGTTCTATGACCTTGAAGAAAAATTTCATCCAAATAAGCCTATTTCCTTACGTAGTAAGGATATAAAAAGCCTCAGTTTCCTTATGTAAAGAGATAAAATTCCCTTGTCACAGAGTTGTTTTAAGGCTTAAATTAGATGGGATATTAAAATTCCTTGCATGGTGCCTGGCGTACACAGAATCTCAATAAATGCACAATAGGTATTGTAAGTGAGATTTGAACCAAAGCAAAATTGCATAAAACACTACTTCCCATGCCCTTCAGTGAGGCTTATTTAAACCATCTTTAGGAGGAGTTCCTAATCCCAAAGATGTATGTGAAAAAATGTTTCAATTACTTGAATATCACCAGTCTACAAATCAGATTCATCTATTCTTCCTACTTTAAAATTCTTTCATATGATATACTTCGACTGCGTTATCAATTTTGTATTTCCCCTTTTTTTCACCCATAAAAAGAAAATTGTAAAAACTTCACAGCTCAATGACATTAGATGGATTCTTTAAATTCACAAAATTGACATTCACAGAGAGTTGGTAAGGGGATGGTAAGATCCAATTCATATCGCTCAGTCCTTGGGCCAACAGGGAATAGGAAAGAGAAATATTCCTGGTACCCCTAAGTATAAGTGAGTCAAAGCTATGTCAGTATTTAAGCAAAGATTGGAACATAAGCTTGCAACAGTGCAGTTGAACTGGTGGGTGGTGGCTTGCAACTTTCCGAGCCATCTGCCCAATGAGTGGGTTTTTCAAAGCAAAACATTCACTGTTTCTTTCCCCTTTAATGCCTGAAAGTTGCAAAAGGGTGAAAAAATAATAAAAATAGAGCTCCAGCTCTGTGTCAGGCTCCAAGCCAGGTTTTTTACAATCACCATCTCATTAAATCACCACAGGTACTCAGTCAGTTAGACATTTTGTTGCCCATTTTACAGATGAGAAAATGGAAGCTCAGCGAAAGGAAAGTCACTTTTTTCAGAATCTCATAGCTTGAAAATGTAAGTCTGCCTTAAGCTTAAAATGTTTCTAGTAAGATTTGAAATCATAATTCTTGGTCTTCTTGACTGGAATTCTGTTATTGAAGGTTTCGAGCCACGGCGGCCTATAATTAGAGACTGATTTTACTGTCCATTTTGCTATTTTGTTGTCTCACGTGCCACCATTACCACGTCCCTGCTGTTGCTAACCCTTGAACCTTCTTCATGTCTTTGCTTAAATGTCACCTTCTCAACAAGGCCTACGTTGTCCACCACATGAAACTTGTAACAGTTTTGCCAGCTTGCACAGCCCACATACCCTGGCTACATTGTCTTGGTCTCCCACGGGTCTTTTCAGTGTCTAACAAGAAATACATTTTATCTTTTATATTTATTGCTCCTTGTGTCTTCTAGAATACCAGCAGCAGAAGAGCAGAGACCCATGTCTACTTCTGTTCACCAGTGTTTTCCACTCATTTACAACAATGCTGAAAACATAGAAAGAGCTCAGTAATATTTGTTGTATGAATTCCTAATTAAGCATGTCGTTCCATCCATTCTTATCGTAGGTGGCTTCTGAATCCTGCTCAACACACCCTGAGGGTTAACCGCTACCATTGGATCTGAGTTGTAATTTTAGCTAAAATTTAAATATTGTGCCTTTGTTTCCTTTATGTAAAGTGAAAATGGAGGTGGTACCATTGACCACAAGCTGTCAGGAGGACTGAGTTAATGTACGTGAAGTACCTAGCACACTGCATGGTCTGTAGTGCCTGGCACTCAATTCTTTCTCACTGTTATTTTCTGGCTCTCATCTGTCTGGCCTGTAGCACATAAATCTACACAGTTCTAGCTAAAGCACATGTAAGAATCTGTATTACCGAGAGAGTCATCTTGATTTTCCAGACCTATTGCAGCCCTATTTAAAAAGCCTTCCATAATCTTTCAAGGCAGAATCATTTGTTTACACATCTTGACGCCCATAGGGTCTAGTATCAATAAGACTTCACGTCTTGTTTCCTGTCATCATTAGCTGCTTTATCTACAAGACAAGAATTCTTCCAGGACAGGGTCTATGCCTTGTTACTTTCTTTACTTCAGTTCCTCAGATGGCATCTGACACGTAGTACACATTTAGTACATAGTTATTTTATGATTAACAGTGCTCTAGCATGTTGGTGCAGGACCTGAACATGGAAATTACTAAATTCAATCTCTATAGCACATAAAGAAATACTAAGGATCAGAGAAGGGAGATGAATTGAGGAAATAATCCAGCTAGTTTTTATCCAGATAAGCCTAGAGCCCAATTTTACAAACTTGAAGTCGTTTCTGGTGTAACATTTTCACTTTTTGTTAGATGTGCTTTGACATAATTCATTAACTTGCTTTTCAGTTTTCATGTTAACTTTGAGGACACACCTCCATTAAAAGTGAAGTTTGCATGAGTACTTTCTTTTTGGAAGCAAATTCCAACTGGATAATTCTGCCTGAGAGGATCAGAATAAATAGTACACAGGATTGACAATTTATAACATCTAGCCTGGGACTGAGCTGACTAACCTGTGGGGAAGGCTGAGTCACTAAATCTATCCTAGAATCAAAGAATTTAGAGTTGATTATGTGTGCTTAAGAGGAGAGACACTGTCTTCTTTGAATCTGTTTCTCCCCCAGATTACAGCCAGAGTCTTACATGTACCAGACCCTCATTACAGGTTTGCTGCCTCGAAATGCATCTGGTAGACACTCCCATCCAGCGTGGGAATCTCTACTCCTTGCTTAATTGCCCAGTGTTCACCCGACTTCAGCTTTCATACATCCAGTTACACTACTGACTGCCTCCGAAGAGTCATTGTAGGGCTATTAGCTGCAGTGAATTGAACTGAGGAATGTCTCATGATAACTTTGACCTACTGGCCAGAGTTCTCTTGTCTGGACCACAGAGCACATCACTTCCCCCGCTCTTCTGATGACCATCTGATATTTGGAAATGGTGACCACTGGCTCCCCCCTAGCACTCCCACCGTGCACATACCAAAAGAAGTCATCTCTCCTCCAGGCAAAATGCCCTTCGGGCTTAGGCTATTTTCAATGGGTAGCAAACCAAAAATGTTTGGTCCCTTTCTTTTCTTTGATGGCAAAATCCCTTTGATTTACCATAAAAGATTGTTTTGGGGCTCCCAAAATGAAAGGGTGAGTTGACCAATAACAAGCATATCATTCAATGGTGTCTTTCAAAGACAGTCTCATTCCACATCATTTAAGTGGTATGTGGGAAAGGAAAAGGAAAAGGAAATAGCATTTATGGAATGCCTGCTATGTGTTGGTCCCATCACATTGATAGAGTCCTGGGGTCTTCACAACAATCCTTGGAAGTACATATTATTATACCTAATTTTATAGGTGAGAAAACTGAGACTCAGCGGTTTTAAGTAAACCAAACATCTAGAAAATGGTAGAGCTGGAATTTGAACCCAAGCCTGTAGAATTCCTCAGGTGGTTCTCCTGGCATTCTGCCCAGCTGTCTCCCGTCTCAGGGTCCACAACTGTGGTCAAAACTCTGCTTTTTTTTTTTTTTTACTTATTGTGAATACCTCCCACGAACCGTAAACAATGTGGTCTTCCAGTAAATCTAACGTAAATGTACTAAAAGGGTCACAGCTGGCCATGTTGAACGATGCATCTTGCCCAGTGGTCTGTGTCTGAACATGGTCCCAAAGGGCAGGACCATGTGATCATTGATTCTGTGCAGAAGCATAAGGGAAACCCCCAAACTAAAATGCTTACTCAACATTTTAAACTGAGTTGTCTCATGCAGTCTTCCTCTCTATGAATGATGTGACCATTGTCTTGTCACTCATCTTCAGCTACACTTCTTCCACACGTCTAAACCCTCACTATTAATTTTGCCTATAAAAGACTTCTCATATTTGCAGTCTTCTCTTCATCTCTATTGCAATTGTCCTTACTAAAACTGCCCTCCTCATTCATTTATCCTTACTGCTGTAGTCCCTCCTCCTTGGTCAACCTAGCTACAGTCATATACACTCTAGTCCATCCTGCAAAGTGCATCAAGAGAGAGATTTCAGAAAGAGATCTGAGTGTGTCACCTCCCTCTTCAAAAATCTTCAGTATTGTTGGGGGAGAACAGTCATATTTCCTTTCTCAGGAGACTTCAGTAAAGTACCACATTTTGTCATTTACCCTAATTTTACTTTCTCCTTCTCATACAGGAGAAATAAGTAAATCAACTTCTGGGTGATAGAGTTTGGCCTACATTTCTTGACTGGGTGAAAGACCATGAAGATTTCGAATTTGCTCTTTCTGCCGTGGACCAGGGTGACACTTAGGATCACTGTGACTGAGGATATTCTAAGGTAAGAATGTATACTTTGTAGATTAGAGTTGTCTCTTATCCTGTGAGTTTCAGTCAGCAAGGGTATGTTTTGCTGCAGTAACAAAAGACCCCCAAATCTCAGTGACTTAAAACCACTGATGGTTTATGTCCATGGCAGGTGAGCAATAGCATATCTTCCATGTCGTCATTCCAGGACCCAGACTGATGGATTAGCTTCTGTTTGGACCACTGTTGGTCATCAGGGCGGAAGGAAATAAAACATAGAAACAATGAACCTCTCATTGGCTCTAATATCTTCCTCTCAGATATAGCACTCCTGTTTATCCCACTGGACAACCAAGTCTTTTGATCACACCTGAGTTAAAAAGAATGGGATGTTATATTCTGTCACAGTTGGGGTACCACAGAGACGAGCATGGAATATGAGTGAATAGTAACACAGAATACCACACCTGGAGCTCTCTCAAAATCTAGACTGGAGGGTTAATAGGAGAGCATTAGCAAGCCCATTTTGTCCCATACCTTCGCCAAGTCACCTAACAGTATTTAGTCATTAAAAAGGAAGCACTGGCATTTTGAGCTGTTGCTCAGAAAGGGGAAGTTATTTGCCTCATTCTGCAAAATTTGTGAACTTCAGAGTAACGATAAGAAGCTAAAGCTCTTTCCACTAAATAAGATTGTTTCTCAAGCTTCACTGCCCATGTCTGGCACAAAGTAGGTGGCTAGTACATGCCTGTAGAATTGAATCAAACTTATATGACCCACTGGTCAATCTCTCCCTGAAATGCATTTTTTTTTTCCTGTTCAATAAACACACCTTCCACCTGTGTTTTATGGGCTAGGAAACTCCACCGCACGCTTAACACAGAACTTCCACAGTAAATAAATCCCCTGTGCTTCATCCAGCCAGTTCAGACACACATTTTGATTCCTATATTGGTGTCGTATCACCAGACCAAACAATAAATGAAAAACAGACAAATGTCTTAGGAACAGGAAAAGCCTCCACGTGCCACCCCTCATTCTTGGTTTAACGTTAATCCCAATTCCTTGCTTCTGGGCCAGAAATCTTCTCCCTCAATCCCCAATCCCTTCCCTCTCTGGAAGAAAGACTAGGTATTTGTTGAATTCATTTAGTGTGTTTTTCCTTCTCTTCAGTCGTCTTCCCTAGTAACATCTTCCATATGTCTGTGAGCCATTGTGTGGAAGATCTCTGCCCAGAGTCCTTATTTATTCTGAGCGGATTGGAATGGCAGCCGTAAGTCTGGTATTTCCCCACGTTTGACAGCTTCAATTACAGACTTTGGGTACATTTACCGTAATCCATTCATGTGGAATGGCTGTTGTTCCTCTCATAGTAGTTTGAAAATATAAATATTTACAAACCCCTAAGACAAAAGCTCTTACTGACAAGGTTTCTAAAGCGCAGCTCCAAGGACAGGAACCTTTCCACTTAGGAGTTTTCCACTGACAGAGTCTCAATTCTCCTGGGTCATGTGCACTCCATTTAATGCTAATGGAATCACAGTGAAATCACTGGAACTTATCTCTCTACGTGTCCAAAGAGGAAAGGGAACAGAGCACGAACATGGGGGACAGGGTTTCCCAGGAGGATACAGTTAGCTAGCTCCTTTAAGGCTAGCCAGAAATGAAGTCCCTGAAACTGAAGAGAGTGTCTGGTCCTATGGGAATTTCTACTACTTGGTGCCTTCTCTATTCCAGGCACACATACCATAATTTATTGATAGCTCATAATCCATGTCTTTGATGTAGAAATAAGGCTTTGAGAGATAAATGAGTTCATCCAGTGTCAACACCTAGCAAGTGGAGATTCCAGGGATTTGGTTGCAGACTTTGTCCTTTCAGATAAGACTGGAAGGAATAAGAGGGTATGATATGTAAGTTGTCTGAATGCAGAGGTAACAGGTAACACTGGAATAATCTACATTTCTGAACAAATTTCCCTTAGCTACAATAGCCATGTTAGATCTCCTCTATTCATGCCAACTTCCTTTAGTTTATCAACATTTAACTCTCTCTATTCATCCTTTTTAAAGATCTCCATCTATATTAATTGTCACTTTGTTTCAGTTGTACATAAGGGAAATAAATAACAATACCTCAAAATAAGACAAAAGTTTAGCTCTCCTCTATTTTACAAATTTATTTATTTATTTTTGGCTGCGTTGGGTCTTTGTTGCTGTGTGTGGGCTTTCTCTAGTTGCAGCGAGCGGGGGCTACTCTCCGTTGCAGTGCGCGGGCTTCTCATTGTGGTGGCTTCTCTTGTTGTGGAGCATGGGCTCTAGGTGCACAGGCTTCAGTAGTTGTGGCACGTGGACTCAGTAGCTGTGGTTCGCAGGCTCTAGAGCACAGGCTCAGTAGTTGTGGCACACAGGCTTAGTTGCTCTTTCCAGACCAGGGTTCAAACCCATGACCCCTGCATTGGCAGGCGGATTCTTAACCACTGTGCCACCAGGGAAGCCCAGCTCGCCTCTATCTTAAAGTGAGCTGTGGGTTGGAGGTCTGAATTTGGTATGGTGGCTCTATTTATGTCAGAGAACAGGGTCCTTTTACCTCTCCTCTCCAGCATCGCTTGAGTACGCACCTCATTCCCATGGACCAAATTGGCTGCTGCGGTGGCACACATCAAATCTTTGCTCCCAGCATCAGGAAGGAAAAGGAAGGGCACATAGCTTCTCATTTAAGAAGACTTCCTGGAACGACCTTCTACACACTACTTCAGCTTACATATCTTTAGCCAGAACTTTATCCCATGGTGGCACCCAATTACACAAGAGAAAATTGGATGGGAAAGGTAATCTTATAGGTGGATGGCTATGTGCTCAGCTGACAGTTGTGGCTCAATGCTGCTGGGACTGGGACTATGAAAACTGGCCCAGTTGACAGACATTGGGACCAAAAACAGAAATCCTAGCGTTTGCTCTAGAATTTTTGTCCTGGCTAAAGGAAACTTCAGCAGAATGGATATTGGGAGGCAAGGAAAAGTCTTTGGCTCACCGTATTTCATATCTCAAAGTACCCCTACAGGGAGGTGGAAAGACTGCTGCCTTCAACATCAAACAAACTTGGGTTTCATCCTATCTCTCTCTGGATAAATGGTTAGACAGGGATACAGATATAATTGAACTATTGGGTTGGCCAAAAAGTTTGTTCCACTTTTTCCATGATTCCAGATGAACTTTAGGCCGACCCAATACTTGAAGAATGGAGTCAGATATGAAACCTCTTTCCATCTTCACACAAATCCTATGACAATACATGGTGGATAGTAAGACAGCAGCATTTATGTACGTATGTATGTACTGATATGTACGTGTGTGTATGTATGTATATATTTATATGTATACATATGTTGGTAATCTAAGTGAGTCAAAGGGCATAAATGGTACAATGCACTAGAGAGTTAGAGTTCAAGGTCCTAAAGAACCAAAATGTCAGTGCACAAGACTCCAAAGAAAGTGGAAATGCTGAAGCAAAGGCTGAGTCAGTGTTTGCCCTACTCTAGACCCAAGATGTTATCTTGAGGCAGAAGAAAATGAGGATCTTGCAGATAAGCCCTTCATCTAGGGAAGGTAGAAAAGAAAGTAGAGTCTTTAGGACTTTGTGTTTTTAAAGTGTTCGTGTGAAAACAAGGCACAGAAATGGCCCCATCTGGGAAAATGAACTAGGTGTCCAATCTCTAACCATGGAGGCCAAAGCCGGTCAAGGAGACCAGCCCTGAGTCCTGGCAACAGAAGGTCCTGAGGGTGCCGGACAGGATGGAGGTAGATGACAAACAATTGAGGAACTGAAGTTTGGCCACATCCTGGAGAATCTGTGGTCAGTGATACATTAATCAGCCTTGGCCTCACAGAGTTTTAATTGGAGTCATTTCCCACAAATGTCGCCAAGAAAACTGTAAAAGAAAAGAAGAGGACAGAAAGGAAGAGAAACCAAAATCATTCAGTGGGGCCCCAGTAGATTCCAGTACCAGAGCAGACAGAACGAAAGCCCATGGGATTTTAACACTTTTTCTACTTGGATTCTGGAGTCAGAGTTGGATTCATATCCTAGCGCCACTACTTGCTAACTGCAGACACTTGGGTAGTTCTCCCCTGTCTCTGATCCTTATTTTGGGGATATTTAAAAAAGAATACTTGCCTCATAGGGTGGTCGTGTGCATTCTATGATATGAGATATCTGAAAGATCTTTGCAAGCTGCAAAACACAATATTCACGTGAGCATCTAATGTAGGGTAGTTCTATAATATCCTTCTAATTCTGACGGCTCTGTAACCAATAACTTTCTATACTGTGTCTTCATTCTAATGTGGCCAATTTATATTTTGCACTTTTGGTGGGTTCATAAGACTAACAAATTATTTTCAGTTAGTTTAAGTCAAATCATGATGCCTTATAGCTTAGCTCCTTGTCTGTTGAACCGATTTTGTGGAACGGGCTTATGAATGTTGGTCAAGGTGAAAACCAGCTTTCACAAGGTGACAATGAGGCAAAAACTATAAATTCTAACAATTATTCTACACTGTCTGTCTTAGAGAAAAAAGGACTTTAGGAGACTCTGCCAAACTTGACTATAAAATGCAACAGTATTTCTACACATGACTGCACACCTTACCAGTAACAAAGGGTGAGAACTCAGAAATCGTAATGCTGATTACATTTGAGTTTGGAATCAATAGGCCCTCCCTATATTAGGGGAATATGATAATGTGTTAATGATTTTAAGGCATTAATTTGGTAATGAATGCGGTAAACAATTAAAAAGCATGCTAAACTTCAAAATGAAATTATAGATTGTATTTTAAAGTTGATATACCATTGAGTCAAAGTAATGTGTTTACGTTAAGTTCTTCTAATGATGTTCTTAAAGGTAACGTGGGTATATACCAAATCTAGTAATCTGCTATTTCTCTAATATTTAACCTCTCTTGTATGTCACCCAACTTTAGCTCAGAGAGAGAATGGTGACAATGTAATTTGAAGAAAGTATGGAATGGAAAGCTTTGAAATGGAGAGACTGGGTGCATGAGGAAAATAATATGCAAACTAAAAGATAAAAGTAATATTGGAGTTAAGTTTCAAGTCTAGGCTCTCTTATTAATTAGCTGCGTAACCTTGAGAAAGGTATATATCCTCTGTAAGTCTTAATTTTCTTATCCAAAAAATCGTATTCACAATACCCAGTTTTTAGTGCTATTAGGAAGAGTAAAAATGATAGGACATACCGAGAGCAGAGGGCCTCCCTTTGATTCTCTCCTCTGCCATATATTACCTGTGTGACCTGGGGAAAATTCTTCACATTTCTGTGCCTCAGTGTTTTCATTTATAAAATGGTAAAAATATTAACATCCAAATTATTTGAATGGTGTGAGTATTAAGCATGTTAATATATATTAATTCTTAGTGGCTGGTACCTATTAAGAGCTAAATAAATGATGGTAAATAATTTGTGTAATACAGCACCTGGCATATATTAAGAGCACAGTCAACTGTAAGTATTATATTAATTCAAGGATATGTTTTCTTTTATAATCACAACACAAAATGGAAAAATTAAACCCATTTCATAGATGAAAGACTAAGGTTTAGCAACCGGAATCTATTGGAATCCCACAAATACCTGGGACCATAACCTAACATTTTTTAAATTCCAAAATTAATTATCACTCCATATAAAGTATTTCAGAAGTCAGGCAGACCCTCTGGTTTCTCTAAGAACATACTATTTCCATTAGAGCTTTCTCACCCCAAATTTCAAGCCCCAAATTGAAAAGGCAAGTTACTGCTATAAACTGACAGTTTGGAATTCATTCCACTTGTCTGAGTTCTTAAGTTTCATATATATGTATGTGGAAGTTAAATATATTTTCTTGAATGTGATTTATGAGGGCTTTCTGACAAGGTTCAAGTGGATCACTCATGGTGTACCCCTAGACTGCATGCCGTAATCTAAATACTGGAAGGAAAGTTTAGGAAAGCAATTCCCCAAACATTCTCACCATCTGTGAAATCACAGTATCTCGTATTTGAAACATTGGCCTCAGTGATTCAACTTGCCTGAGAATTGAAATTGACTAAAGTTATTATAAGTTTGTGGCTTATCTGGTTTACATTAAATACCCAAAGAGAAACGAATACATCTATGGCGTCAGTGGAAGAGAGAAAAATGGTGTCAGCCTCCAAGCCCAGGGGAGGTGGCTCGTCTCAAGGAAAGACTTAAGTAGAATTACTTCCTTTCCTTCTGGGGGACAGAGACATTCCCTAGGCAGGGAATGAGAGAAAAGTAAGACAAATCTCAGCTTAAAACACTGGCTGACTTTCATGGCCTCTGTTTTGGACTACCTTGATTTAATGGTGTTTTGCATTGTCCACTATTATGAGGGTTTCTTTGCAGATTACGGCACTCTTGGGGCTACAAATTTCAGTAGATCCTTATTGCCAACCAAAACCTTAATGTGCCTTCCAAGGAATCTGTTTCAATATACTTCAAGTGGCAGGTAATAGCACACTCAAGTCAAACTGGTTTAAACCATTAAGGGGATTTATTGGCTCATGTAACACAAAAGTCCAGAAATAGCACTGCTCTCATGTGAAGCTTAATCCATTGACTCAAAAAAACGTTAGGACACAGTTTTTCTCTCTCTTCATTTTTCACTCTTGTTTTCTCAGTGACAGATTTATTTTTTAAATTTTTTAAAATTTATTTTTCCTCTGGTCCCAAGATGGCTGTCAGAAGTTCCCAGAGCTTCTGGTTTCCTTGTTCACATCCATTGGGAAGAAAAGAGCATGATCCTATAATACACATTGAAGAAAAAGAGGTTTTCTTACATAAAGCCAGTAGAAGAGTATTTTTTTTAAACTCCCTGACTGGTGACATCTCTGAATCAATCGTTTTGAAAAAGGGAATGGGATACCCTGATAGGTTTAATCTAAACAGGACCTACCCCCGTCAACTGGGAGTGGAGCTAATCCCATCAAATTTTCTTTCTTTTTTTTTTTTAAATTTATTTATTTATTTTTGGTTGTGTTGGGTCTTTGTTGCTGCGTACGGGCTTTCTCTAGTTGCCGTGAGCAGGGGCTACTCTTCGTTGCAGTGTGCGGACTCTAGGTGCACAGGCTTCAGTAGTTGTGGCTCACAGGCTATGGAGTGCAGGCTCAGTAGTTGTGACGCACGGGCTTAGTTGCACCGCAGCATGTGGGATCTTCCTGGACCGGGGATCAAACTTGTGTCCCCTGCATTGGCAGGCGGATTCTTAACCACTGCACCACCAGGGAAGTCCCCCATCAAATTTTCAAGGCTCAGAAATGTGGCGGTTGGTGGATTGGATACTTGAGAATCAACCTGTTTCTTGAACTTCTGAATCAGCCTACTTTTCCATCCTCACTTCCCACTTTGGATTTTACTTTTCATGCATCCATGCCTACTGAACTATTTCTAGTTTGACAAACACGGCTTGATCTTTCTTCTTCTGCTCCATTCTACTTTCCTCCTGTAATGCCCATCTCGTCATGTTTTCAAAATCATATCCATCCTTTAAGGTTCTATTCAAACAGTGCCTCCTCCATGAAGCTCTTCCATATTATTCTCAGCTGGAGGGTCTCTCTCTATCATTCTTTTTCCAACAGCAATGTATATGTCTTGGCTTTCTGAGTCTGATAGCTTCCAACCTTGTATTCTACTGTACTGCATATGTGTCTCTTCTGCATGCTGCAAGTTCTCTGAGAAAGAAGATTGTGTCTCCCTTGTCATTGATTCCCCTTAGAGTACCAAGTACCTGCCCTGAATATTGTAGGGAAATTAGCCAATGGGTTTTGGAGGTCATTTTTCTGGTGACACACACTCTGTGCATTTGTAGTACTATCAATAACTCCACTCCTGCTTCTTTGAGAAGGTCTAAAGGTTTAGCATTCTGGCAATTTGCTTATCTAGTAGCCAGTTCTTCACACTTCATAGTGAGCTTGTCAGCTGACAGCAGAAAAGCAAAAACCAGGCAGATTAGCAAGGATTTATTTTTTACTTTGCAAACTCATCCCTAATACAACAGCCTTGGGACATAAGTCAGTGATTCATGGATCAGAATAAAGCAACATTTCCTTTATTTTTCATTCTTTTAGTTTTCATAACATCACTCTATTTAGATGACATATACCTGAGACGGAAAAAACAAAAAAAAAGAGTATTGCATGTTTTCAGAAATGAATGCCAGGCTAAAAATCAAGATCCTCATGCAAGAGGTAAATTGGAGTCATAGACAGGCTTAAGCTAACAAGTGACCTGATCACACTTGTGTTCACTTTGTTGAGAGCCCTGCCAGTTTTCTTACCACAGGGCAAAGGGTTCCTTTTCACTCTCAGATTGTACTAATCTTATCTTTAACTGTGTCATTCATAGATATCTCAAGAGTAGGACACTTAAAATAAAACAGTGGATTTTCCTCCAGAAATATGTCTCTCCCTCACATCTTTATCTCAACAAATGGCTCCACCATTCACCTTGTTTCTCAAACAAAAAACTTGGAGAGATATCCCTGCCTTTGGCTCTACATACAGATCCATGAGTGGTGTAAATTCTATCTCCACACCTATCACTGAATGCATTCAGCTCTTCTCTCTCTCTCTCTCTCTCTCTCTCTCTCTCTCTCTCTCTCTCTCTCTCTCTCTCTCTCTCTCTCTCTCTCTCTCTCTCTCGCCTTGCTGATGGCTAGTGTCTTAATCCAGAAGCCCAGGATGACTGTGATAGTCATCCCTTTGTGGTTTCCAGGTCCGTTGTTGTCCACCTTTAATCCATTGTCCACACACAGCAATAATCTGGCCCCAGACTCCTCCCAATTCCATCCTTTTCTCTCTCCCCTCATTCAGCCAGCTCCTAAATCTTGTCCAGCTCTTTCCTCCTTCAGAGCCTCTGGAAATGCCATTCCCTTTACTTGAAATGTTCTTCCTTCCACCTGTTCATAAGGCTGCACTTTTTTCTCTTTTGGACCTTGGCTAAAATAGTTATCTCTGCAGAACGTCCTTTGCTTACTACCCAATCTAAGTGGTGAGCCCCTGTTAGTCTCAACTTTAATTCCTTGTTCACAGTATTTATCACATATTTGATATGTGTACTTGTTTATTGACTTTATTATTTTTTTGTATGTTTCTCCAATCAGAATGTAAATTCACAAGGTAGGGATCGTGTCAACGTTGTTCCGCATTTTATCTCAGCCCCTAACACTGTTACATGGTCAGGGCTGGACTGAATACCTACTGAATGAAAGGAATTTCTTTTAAGCTCTGCCCATCTATTGTATTTCATAGGACGTTTATTGAGTCTAAGCTCCCCCTGAATATGAAAACAGTGGTAGTTTAAACTAATTTACTATCTAAATAACCAAAGTCTTTTTTAAAAAGGATTATTAAGAACTTGGTGAGATTTATGATTCCGTCACAACCAGGAAACATCCTTGATGAAATTGATGAATGTATTTGAGGCATATCTTGAGAAACAGAAAGTTGGAATCTGTGAAAAATGACAGTCTGTACCTTTATATGGCAAACTAGATTTTGCCAAAGTCTCACAAACCTGCAGAGTCCTGTGGTCTGAGATATGCCCCTGCAGTTCACTCCGTGACACTGGACAGTGTTGTCCAGAGGATGAAAGCATAAGCTTCCAGCTGCTTTTCTAGGTCCTCTTCCTTCTAAACCTTTTCCCTAACAGGGGTTTGCCAAGGTCTAAGCCTACACCCCTTTTACTTCTATTATAATTCTGTGCTCTATTTCCATGGGAGAAATTACCCCCTTCTCATGCTTCCCAGTTATCAACTTTCAATTGACAAATCCTAAACCCAAATTTCTAATTTCAGGCACAGCTTCTAATCAGGCCTATCTTCCCATCGGCCTGCAGCACGGATTCCTAATACTGTTCCGCAGACTGGATTCAAATCTGAGCTTGGCAAACCTAAATCTACCGTACCCCCCCCAAGCCCCAGCTGTACAATTTGCTCCTTTCTCCCATCAATGTTTTCTTTGCACGTGGCCTTGTATTTCCACCTGATTCACTCCTGCGGTCCATATACCGACACGTGGACATGGGGAATGCTTCTCAACCTCATTTCACACAGCTGTAAAGACTGTGCCCTGCACAACTCTAGAGGGTGCCATTATGCTGCAGTCTATGTGAAGGGTGCCCCCTGGAGTTGTGACTGGAAGTATTCCTGACTCTCCTACATTTTCCCTCTTCTGTGCCAAACGCAAGCCTCTCTACGGCCAGCAAGAAAATGCTGCCGACAGGGTGCTTTGGCCAATGATGAGGCACTGAAAGTGTCAGAGTGTCAGGTCCATACCCTAAATTTTCTTTACTGGGTTTAGTGAAACATTTGCCATGTCTTTCTCCTCATGTAGGTTGCTCCACCCTGAGAAGAATGTGCTTATGTAAAGGGTCGTCCATTTATCTCTTACTTCCTTGTATAATCCTCCTGTTGTGAGGGCATCAAGCTCAACAAAGAAATGTGAAGCCAAAGAGCAGTTATTTCCTGATGGCTCTGTCTAGATACTTGTCATGGTAGTTATGCAATCCTAAGACAGGGGTTCTCTATGCTGGGCACTTAGATAATATATTTACAGTAGTGATTGGCAGAAGGCTCTCACTCAGAGTCACCCAAGATAGAAACTCAGAAACAACCCCTGTGACCTGTTGCCTAGCCCAGGACCTGGCATTTGTAGGGACCCTCCAAACGCATGCTAAATGAATGAGCTAGAATTACCTTTGCAATGGTGGGAATGTTCCTGTGTAATTATCCCAAATTGAGTGTAACTAAACAGAAGAAATCTGGCTGGGAGACTAACGAGATACATGACAATGGGCAAGTCCTATAATTTTTAAGGGCTTCAGGACTCTTTCATTACGATTTATACCCACTTAGATTTTACATACTTAGATTTGTGACTTTGCAGGATTGGGGTTTTATGAATCTATGTTACCAAAACATTTAAGGATATCTGTGGTAAAATATATATATATATATATATATATTTGAGCACTCATTACAACCAGGTTTTGAAATATTTTGCATATTACATAGTTTATTATCAATATATGCATATTAAACAAATTATTAAAAGAATGAATACAGAAAATCTTTTAAAGTTATTTCTTTATTATTTTTTTTTTACATTTTTTATCCTCTTTACTATTCCTGGTAAAGATCCTGGCGCATGATAAATAGCCAGTAACTTCATGAGTTAACGAATGAACCAATGGCTAAAAATTGCACGTCCCGTGACTGGTCAGAGCTCTGACGCAGTATGTATAGCCTCCACAGAGCCTAAGATAGTCTTCGAGCCATTGTAGCTGCTCTGACTGTGTCGACAAAAGGGGAGATACGGCTATAACTGGAACCTGATAGCTAACAGTTACTGCAATCACATACTAAATTAAGCTCTGAACTTCCTAAAGGTCAAAGCAGAAGGGTGCACAATGGATTAAATGGATCTCATTGTCTGCTCAAAAACCAACAGAAAAAATTCAGTGTGCGAGGTCATAAGGAGAGATCAAGCAAAGGAGTTCATACTGGGGCATCTCCAAGATCTCTTCCAGCAGGAACTTTCTAGGCTATCTGGCTTTATGGTTTAGAGTATGTCTGTATCTATAATGAGACCAACTTGAAGCAGCTCTGTGATTCAGGATATGTCATTTTAACTGCTACTCTCAGTTTTCCCAGACAGACTCACCCCGGTTCCTTTAGAAGCTCTCAGGATTTTTCAGTGTTGGTCAACTCCCTGCCTGCGTTCTAGTTATGCTCCCAAATGGGTCTCTTCTCATCTCATTTTTCTCCCCCTCACCAAATCTTTTCCTTCCTGGCTCCCTTGATTTCTCTCTCTCTCTCTCTTTTTTAAAATTTATTTTATTTTATTTATTTTTGGCTGCGTTGGGTCTTCGTTGCTGTGCGCGGGTTTTTCTCTAGTTGCAGCGAGCGGGGGCTACTCTCCGTTGCGGTGCTCAGGCCTCTCACTGCGGTGGCTCCTCTTGTTGCGGAGCACAGGCTCTAGGCAAGTGGACTTCAGTAGTTGTGGCACGTGGGCTCAGTAGTTGTGGCTCACAGGCTTAGTTGCTCCACGGCATGTGGAATCTTCCCAGACCAGAGCTCGAACCCGTATCCCCTGCATTGGCAGGCGGATTCTTAACCACTGCGCCACCAGGGAAGCCCAGTCTCCCTTGATTTCTTTCTCCCTCCCCAACCTTTTCACCAACATCAGTTGAACACCAGCTATGCATAGGTTCCACATCAGGCAAAATGTCAGGCATATAAAGGTCAATAAGACATCCCTTCCCCCCCAAGGTGTTCCCCAGCCTTTCACACTTGCTGCTCAAATGTTTGTGCTTATAGGCTACACCTCCCAGATGTGAGCTGCATGAGAATAGGACAGTGGCTATGTGTTAACAACTGTATCTCCGTTACCCACATCAAATTCCTATTTATTGAACAAATAAATCTAAGCTGATGTCTTTATTAAAGGCTCTGAGAAGTCCTGTAAGAATGAAATCTATGTTTAGCCCAACTTATGCCAAGTTTATTTGACCTCAGAAATGTATGTGTTCAGTATAACATCATGTTGGAACTTACAATCGTGGAAAAGATCATCAGAGTTAGTGAAGCAAACGATGGGAAGCTGATGGTGGACAGATATGAGGACAGAGAGCTCTGAGCCAGATCAGAGCTCTTCCAGAAGCTTCCCCCAACCCTATCAAGCTCAAATAAAGTTTTGTCAATAAATGTGGATTTTGGATTGAAATCAGTATTTTATTGTCACTAGATCCCAGCTGTCTTGTATCCTTCACAGTTCCTAGGACAATGCCCTTCTTAAAGTATTACTAAAAATTGGCTGATTGTACCAAATTATGACCATAAACCAGTTTGGAAACTGTTCTAAACCATTTCCCAAGTTAATTACTAAACGTGGATATTCAGTCAGTGTTTATATATCGGTATGGCGTTCTAAAATATACTATTATTCTGCTCTTATTTATGACTTTGCAAATAATAGGAAAAGCATACATCAACCATCCCCTTCATTTAGCAGGGATGTGCTTCCAAAATAAAAGGGCACTTTCCCTCACTGATCTCTGAGTTTATGGCTTAATGTTACTATTTGAATACATAATTTATAGGGAGAAGACATCTGTGGAGGGTATAAGATATATCTATTTCAAGTTAAAGATCTTCACAGATTAAAAATGGCTTTTGTAACTTGTAACTTCATGTTATTTGTTTATTGTAATTGCTTTTCTGACTTTGGAAGAGGGGGCTACCTAAAATAAAGTATTCCAAATCTCAAGTCTGAAAGCTGATTCCAACAAGAGCCATTTTGGAGAAAGTTCACTGTAAAGTTAACTTTGAAAATGCCTTAGAAGAAAACTGTGTCCCATAAATGGCATGAACAGTGTTTGGGTTTATTAGCTCATGATCTCAGAAGGATTTTGGAATAAGAGAGCGCATTTTATTTCCAGTTTTAGAGAAAAAAATCATATTCTACTAAGTATTTATTTTCCATTAGTACTTTCAGGTTTATAAACTGTTCTCATTTGATCCTCCCAGGAGCCTGAGTGGTTGGCACAGAAGTAAAAATAGCTACTATTTAGCGGAGATTTACCTCATAGACACTCAAGCAACCCTAGGAGATAAATACTATTACTGCCATTTTACAGATGGGGAGAATGAGGAATGGGGAAGGGAAGCAACTTGCCTAACCCTAACCCTAACCCTAACCCTAATCCCTAACCCTAACCCTAACCCTAATCCCTAACCCCTAACCCTAACCCTAATCCCTAACCCCTAACCCTAATCCCTAACCCTAACCCTAATCCTTAACCCTAACCCTAGCCCTAACCCTAACCCTAATCCCTAACCCTAACCCTAATGCTTAACCCTAACCCTAGCCTAACCCTAACCCTAACAGCTAGTTTGGGTGACATGCTGAGGTACAAACCCAGGCAGTCTGGCCCCATAGGTTGTGTTCTTAACCAGTGCACCAGATTGTCTCCTGAAACCACAGTGATGCTCATTCTTCACAACTCGCATAAAGAAAGATGATATGTTGAAGCATGAACATGACAGAATGGCCTCTCGAGGGGCAAGGTGTAGCGTAGAGGACTCACCCCTAACAGTTCAGAGAATTTGGGGCCTCTCAGCCTAGCTGAATGGGACCTCCACTATGGACATAGCTCACCAAATTATGTATCATCTCAAAGAATCACTTTTTAGCGCTTCCCTGGTGGCGCAGTGGTTGGGAGTCCGCCTGCCGATGCAGGGGACGCGGGTTCGTGCCCTGGTCCGGGAAGATCCCACATGCTGCGGAGCGGCTGGGCCCGTGAGCCATGGCTGCTGAGCCTGCGCGTCCGGAGCCTGTGCTCCGCAACGGAAGAGGCCACAACAGTGAGAGGCCCGCGTACAGCAAAAAAAAAGAATCACTTTTTAAGTGCAGGTGTGCCTTGAAGTGCCACCTGTGGGATTGACACATACACACTCCTCTATATGAAATGGATCACTGATAAGGACCTACTGTACAGCACAGGGAGCTCTACTCAATACTCTGTAATGGCCTGTATGGGAAAAGCATCTGTAAAAGAGTGGATACATGTATAACTGACTCACTTTGCCATACACCTGAAACTAACACAACATTGTAAATCAACTATACCCCAATAAAATTTTTCCAAAAAAGATATTCATCATAGCACTATTCATCATGGTTTAAAAAAAGAAACATCCTCCATGTCCAAAAATATAAAAATGGTTAAATGATTAAATATTTGAATACCACACACATAGAAAAAATAGACAGGAAATTAAAGCCTGGAATGACTTATGCAAGACCACCAAGCTGCTGGATGGAAGAGCTGGGCTTGGAAAGTCAGTCTGCAGATCTCCGAGTCTGGTGTACCCACCCCCATCCCTTTCTATGGCTTCCTCTTCCAACTTTCACCTAAGTCTGTACAGCTGTAAGTCCTCTCACTCTGCCCCTGGCTAGACTTGATCTCTGCCCAACTCCTAGTTTTCTCATCAGAACGATGAGGAGAATCAAGCCTACTCTGCTGAGTGGATTTTGAGAATTAATGATGTGGAAAGAAATATTGTAAAATAGTGCTATGAAAATGTACACAGAACATCACTCCATTTTTCAGAATCACGGAGACATGCTGTGTTCCACAGAATTAGATTTTCCATGTTACTGAACTATTCATCAGATATAAAATAGATACAATCTCCCAACATTCTCTAAACTTTTTCACTTACAATCTTGCTGAACGATACCTATACATTCTTAAGAGGAATAGATACTAGAATGCACACTCCCTACCTTCAAGACGTTTGTGGTCAAGTAGAGGCAACTGCCTACACATGTAATCTCAGGCAGGTTACTAAGAGAATAACTGAAACTAGGGGAGGGTTTCAGGAAACAGGTTATCACTTAACATGGGTATGAAAGACAGAATTTCAGCAGGCCGAAATGAGGCCGGAGAACATTCATTCCTAGTGGAAAGGCTGTGTGGGCAAAGGCAGGGCAGTGAGAAATGTCAGGTGTGTTCAGGGAATAAATGTTCATTTAATGAAAAGACACTCAGGGTTGCTGTACTGTCCAGCGGAAATAAAGCCAAACGCCAGACTTCAGAAGGCCTGGCATGATGAATTAACAGACGTGGATCATTGCCCACAGGAGGGCCTCGAGGGCTGATATGTTTCGTCGAGCAGAGCAGGAAAGGCTCCATGGGAGGCAGCGGCCCATCCAGACTCGGGCAGGGAGACTGGGTGCGCGAGATGACATGCAAATAAGCGCGGGCTAGGTTCAAGCAAAGGCAGTGGGCTTGGGACTGAGGGGAGAGGTGAATGGGTCTGACTTTCAGGACACTCTGAATGGATGAATACCCATATCCCTTATCTGTGAGAGGGGTCAATAAAAGGACTCGTGTGTGTGTGGGTGGGTGGGTGGGGGGCTGTGTGTAAGGGAAAAAAGAGAGGGAGATAGCTTGCAGTTCATTTTGGCGTAACTACCATTTCATGGGAAAGATCTGGATGCCTCACAGCCTCATCAATTATTCACCTGGTTTCTGGCAACCTTTCGAAACATCTTTTAGGTTTGTATATTATTTACTCCTTTGCCTTAATGCATCGCTCCTCCTCTGTTAACCCTACCTCAACCCTGAAATGAAACGAAACCGTAATTAATTTTATAATAAAGTCCAGGGAAACGTTCCTCATTTCCTGGAGGGCAGTGACTCTCAACTGCCTGAAGAAATGGAAAATGATTTTTACCATCCCAAGGAGAAGAAAAACAGCAATTTCCAATTAAGCTGTTTGCTTTCTGTGTTCAGAGGGCGGAGTGGACTGGTTTGGACCTCTTTCTATAACACAGAATTCAAATTATGGGACAAGGTAGAGGGCACAGAAAGGACGTGATACAAAATGACGAGTGACACGGGGGCGTAAATAAAGTGGCCAACACAGTGCCTGGCACAGTGTGTGTGGGTGTTTTTCTGTTTTTATCACCCAAAGATTCTGAATATGAATTGGTTGGTTCTGAGACACTGTGGAGGTCGGACAGATAATCCCACTGAATTATAGGAACAACAAAATACTCCCTCAGGATTCTGGTAACAGATCTCATGATCACTTTTTTCTAACCTCAGGGACCTAGATACATGAGTGAAGTACCTTTTTTTTTTATTATTATTCGGAAAAAAAATTAGGCATACAATAATTTGAAAGCATAGTACAAAATGTCCCTGTGTACTTTTCACCAGACTCTCCCAGATGTTAACATCTTACAGAACCTTGGTGCAATTATTAAAATTATGAAATTATGGATGTGACTCTATAAAATAGACTACAGACCTTACGTGAAGCTTTCCCCTTGTCCCATGGATGTCCTTTCTCAGGCCCAGGATTCAATCCTGTATTGCACGTTACTTTTAGTTGTCATGCCTCCTTAGTCTCCCCCGATCTGGGGCAATTCCACAGTTGTTGTTTTTTTTTTAAATGATTGTGACACTTTGGAAGAATACAGGATACAGGTCAATCAGTTGGTAGAAGGTCTGTTATCTACTGTTCTCTCATATTTAAATCCAGAAAATGCATTTCTCTTTATACCTTAACCCATTAATTTTCATTTCTGTTGATGAACCTCGCCTGCAACAATTAGTGCCATGGTGTTTACTAAGTGATGATATCCAACTATGCTTCCTCATTTATTAACTGAGATTCTACTAAGGAAAGAGCTTTACTTTTCTTCCATTTAGCAATTTATAACTATTAACTTAGATACAGATGATACTTTATGAAGTATTTTTGATGCACTATTTTACTGGGCACTGCATTATCCTGTGAGGTAGCTGGAAGAGACCCTGAGGCTCAGCAACTTGCATATTTGTCTTCCATCCCCACCAGAGACGATAGGTCCTGGAAAGCAGCGCATTGTGTCTCATTTATTCACCTCTCTGATGTCTAGCAGAGCTACCTGGTACAAATGGGGTGAAAAGGAAACATCGACTGGACGAGATAAAATGGTAAATCCAAGACAGATAGCCAGTCAGTGGGGAGGTCAGGAACCCTCAATGCATTCTGTGATTCAAGCAGTAAGCATTCAACGAGCATTGAACATCTACTGTATGCTTGGTACTGGGAACACAAAGATAAATAAGGAAATGGCTGTGTTCTCAAGGAATTCACCATCAGTAAAGGGAGATGAATAAACACGCAGTTAGGATGTGATGAGCATGCTATAGCACCGATAATTGTGCTATTCAGAATGTACTTTTGAGTAAATAATGCTTTTTGGGATATTGGAGTAACTAAGAGTGTAAGACCGATACCTTTTGGTATGAAACTCTTCCTTCTGTCCCTCTTCTCCCACTGTATTTCCCCTATTCTCACCTGTATAAGTCATTCTTAGTCTTTAGGTCTCACTTTAGATGTCGTTTCCTCCTTGAGGATGATCCTCATTCTGTTGGGGTTTGAGGACACTCATTTGGAGTTTGCTATCATCCTGTATTTTCTACACCCAAGTATTGTTTACACTGCCTAAGTGTTGGAGGTAAAAGGTTGCATGCATCCCTGTCTTCCTGGAACACTGTCTGGTGGAGAACACATAGACCACATTACTAATCCTCAGTTTTCCCGCTAAGACAGAATGGACTGGTCGCTAGGAGATCTCAAGTCAACTGGCTTGTTTGGAATCTGTACCCTGCTTCTCTCCAGCCTTATGATTTAGGACAACTTGCTCTAAGCTCTCTAAGCGTCATTTTTCTTTTCTGGAGTTTAAGAATAAAAATGATACTCCAATGTTTGTGGTTAGAATTAATTTGAATATAATAATAAGTGTAAAGTGCTTATAAGTGTCTTACACTTAGAAAATGCCTGCTAGTTAAGAAAGCACCTATCATTATTCTGTCCTTTAACTAACTACTAGATTCTATAAATCACTGTGATGTCTCCTCTATCCCAACCACTCCACAAGACGGAAACCAGTAGGCAGGAAGAGCACTCCAAGAACTGCCCCTTTTGACCCGTGAATCTTCCACCTGACTGCTCCCAATTTCACTTCTAGATTATGGCTCAGTGTCTATCTTCTACCCCTCCCCAGACAGTTTGATTTCAATATTCTGTTTGTCATCTCTATTCCATTATCCTGGCCATGAGGCCAATGAAAATGTAGGCCCAATGACATTAGAGCATCCTTTGGATTTTGATAGCAAGTATCTATTCCAAAAGGAACACAAATGCCAATGCGTACATCTCAGATCCCCAGAATATCAGAGTGGGAAGGAATCTTCCCAGAAGACCTTACTTTACAGATGGATAAAGCTGAGATCATAAAGTTAGTAACATTACCAGGATTAGAACTAAATCTACCCTCTCCAAAGATTGAATTCTTTCCAACCCATAAATAGGTACATGAAAAAAAAAAAAAAAAACAGCTCACTGAACTTACCCATTTTAGACAAATTAGTCCAAATTTTCTCTTCGTATGTAGATATGGAAATCTTTGGGAAGTCTAAGCCAAGTTTGATGTCTCTTTTGGGACCTATCTCTGAGGATAGAGAAATTAAAGAAAATTTTGGAAATCCCAGTGCTATGGACTGAATTGTTTCTCCCTCCACCCTGCCAAAACTTATGTATTGAAGCCCTGACTCTCAGTGTGATTGTATTTGGAGATAAGGTCTTTTCGGAGGTTATTAAAATTAAATAAGGTCATAAGGGTGCAGCGGTAATCTGATGGGACTGTGGCCTTATAAGAAGAGGAGAAGAGCTTGTTCTCTCCCTCTTTCTTTCTTTCTCTGTGTATATGCTCTCACCAGAACTGATCATGCTGGCACCCTGATCTTGGGTTTCTAGCATCCAGAAGTATGAGCAAATAAATTTATGTTATTTGTCACCCAATCTAAGTTATTTTGTGATGACAACCCAAGTTCTCTAAGACACCCAGGATTATATCCCATATGCAGTATGAGTACATTTTAAGTCTTTAACCAATATAACATATGGTTGACTTATTAGAGACTGGGAATAGGACATGAACTTGCAATGACTTTGTTTTTCCAATAAGTGCTCTTCAATTCTGCTAGAATTAGTATCACTGAATTCCAAATGGTAATGCTAGGTGACAGGTGGAAGAAGGGAGGGGGGGACTCAGAAATGATGTTCCATTGAGAGGGTTAGTGCTCGAAATAATCAGAACTGGGCAGACATGTGAGGTAATGACGGAGAGCCCTTCTTGTATTCCAGCAGCAAACGGGTATGTCTCTCTCCTCCTACCCTCCCACCGGTACAGAACTGCTCCCAGCGGGACACTGGGATTCCTCACTGCGGTCTAATTTTAAGTGAATCAAATGAGGTGGCACTCTGCCACATCCCTCTGGAAACTATTCAGAAATCGAGCAGATCTCATCCTTTGAAAATGTTCCCTGAATAATGGAAACATGAGGAAGAGGAATATACTAGAGACCCCGGATGCATCTTTCAACCACAGTGGAATGCAATATGCCAGACACACTTCTACAGTGGTCAGGATGGACGTGGGAAAGATTTTGGGGAATATAACAATAAGGTCTGCTGTCATCTTAAATCGCTTTCACTGCTAGATGCTCTCAAGGATTAAATGACACAGTGCCAGGCACACTGGGAGGGACTCAATCCCATTTCAATCCAAGACATGTAGATATTGTTACATGGCTGCTACCATCTAGGTAAGAGACTAGACTTTTCTACTTTTCATATAGATATTACACTGTGTTGGAAAGTTTCTAGGAGTTCATCTAGTTCTAAATTGATTTGCTCATTTAAAAGATGGGAAAACTAAGCCCGAGTAGGAGTCTAGGGTAAATTCACACCAGTAGAGAGTGCCAGGACCCAGACAAGAATCCACTACATCTAACCTCCATTCAGCTCCTTCTTTACCAAATCTGTGCTGCTGCTTTCCCAAGGAAAAAAAATCAAATAGTGCATTGATTCTTCAGGGTAAAGGTTTGCGTTTTGTTTTTATAAGCATATATTGAAGAGACCAAAACTTTAGTAGAAAATGTAAAGCTTTTAGATTTGAGATTTCATATTTCTATTAGACAAATTAGGGCAATATGTATGCTTCTCTCTTTCTGACATCACTGAGTTGGAGTAAGACTCTGGAGCTAGGAGTCAGGCAGAAGTGCTCCTCTGATCCTAAACAAACGACTCACAGCATCATGGGAGTACCAGGTTGAAAAGCATTAGAAATGCCATCTTACCACCCACCCCGCACCCTCCATACACAGAGGGTAGTAATGTAATGACCTCTGAAGTATCTGTCAAGTACCTGTCCCATTTTCTGAGGACCCATCGTGTACTAAAACCATCATTTCAATGTTACTAATTTAATTCCAACAGCACCTTATGACGTAATTGTTAACTTTCTATACTTTACAAGTGAGAAAATTGATTCTGAGAGAGAGGAGATATTTTGTACAAAGTTCAGGGCAAGTTAGTTGTAGAACTGCTATTCAACCAGGCTTGCTTCACCGCCCCCCACCCCGCCCAGGGGCACAGATTTTGGTATCAGTTAGAATTGAGTTTGGACCCTGAGTCTTTGCTTTGAAACTGTATAGCCCTGGCCTCACAACCTGTCTCTTCATCTGGAAGAAAAGAAAAAGAAAGAAAGAAAGAAAGAAAGAAAGAGAAAGAAAGAAAGAAAAAGAAAGAAAGAAAGAGGAAGGAAGGAAGGAAGGAAGAGGGAGGGAGGGAGAGAGGAGGAAGGAAGGAAGGAAAATAGTACCAAACTCTGAAGGAATTCATGAGAATTGAGTTTGTCTTTGTGAAGTGCTTTCCATGGTACTTAATATGATAAGTGCTCAGTAAACCTTAGGTGTTATTAGTAGTATTATACCAACCTATTTTTCTGGGCCATGGTTTGCCCGTTTATGAATGAACATATCTGGACTAGAAGTCTCCAGAGTTTTTCCAGCTCTGATAATCTGTGGCTGTATGCTCAACTGTCAAGTAACTGTGTTGGTACAGCTCTCAAGCCTGTCTAAAGCAGTGATGTACATGGTTTGTTCAGCCTTCAGCCTTCTTTCACTTTGGAAACTCATGATAGGAGAAGCTCTTTCTATCTTTTTTTTTTTTTTATAAAACCCCCCATGGCAACATAGGCAAAATCTACCATTATGCTGCCTCAAAATCAGCCCAAGCATTAGGAAAACAAACAGAGGCTTTCGGGTGTTCGACTAATCAAGATTTCTGCCACTCCTGTCTTGGTGGGTGGGATAGGTATTCCTAATCAGATTGAGTGACCGACAGTTCACGTCTGTTCAGTGGGTGAGAAGAGAGAGCTCCATCTGGTGCATTCATTCATTCACCGCCAAGAAGAGAATCCCAGTCAAAAGTAAAAGCTATTCTGCCTCTAGTTGTACCTAATCACCCAGCAGCAGAAAGGCACGTGACGGAGGCGTCTGCCCAGTGTCCAAAAGCAGAGCAGATGTTTCCAATTGCTCCCTCCTTTGTAATTCTACCCTGGAAATAAAAATGTAAAACCTTGAAAATAGTAAGAATACATGAGCCTCACAAAGGGACAAACACAGCAGAAGATGAACAGCATGGGATAAGAGAGTGGCTGCACTGAGAGTCAACCCATGGGAGTATTTAGAAATTATTTTTCCAACCAGATCTGTACCCAGGGACACAATTGCCCCTCTGAATACCTTTCACTTGAGAGGAAAGTATGACAGATCCTATTAAATGCATTTTCTTTTAATGGAAGATAAACTGGATTTCTTTATGAGCCAACACTTGTCTGAGAAGCTCTGATATTCTAACAGATTTGGTTTGCAAGAAGAAAATATCGATTAATCCTAGATATTATATGGGTTTAGCAATAGTGCTTTAGTAGAGTTCTGAAAGATTTCTGAAGATAACTTGGAATCAGTGTCACCAAATGTAAGAGCTAGAAAGAATCTGAAAATTTGAGTGATCAAGTCAATGAAACATACCCATTTTACAGACGGAGAAGCTAAGACATGAAGAAGTTAACTTGCCTGAGATTAGAGAATGAGTCAAAGACGAAATACTACACATACCATCAAATTTAGGCAAACCTGAAACATGTGGGTAGATAATCATATTTATTGATCTCATATAGTTGAGTACATTAATTTCAAATGTTACTAAAACCACTTCAATTCCAACTTTCAGGCTTATATGATCAGTACAACAAGGAAAGAGAATGCTAACTCATGATTGTAACGCCATCTTCTACTTACTTCACCCTTGCTCTGGCATAATATTAAAAAAACAGTCAGCCTAAAATGAGTCTTATGTCAGGTAGGAATGAGCACCTTTGAAAAAAATGCCAACAGGGAAAAGTAAAACATTAAATAAATAAAATGTTTACATTCGCTTCTTGAAAAGAGGCGATCTGTGTCCTCACATAGTAATGAACTGCAATTTAAAAATTGCTCTAAATGATTCAGAATATCTGTGTAACATCATGGAATCTCATACTTCAGGAGGACCTTAGATGCTACTTTTAGGGGCATCCCATCGGATGCAGCATCCCAGCCATCCCCTCCAAGTGTGGCATTCATGAAGTGCAACAGCTCAGCTTTATTTGAAGACTTCCATGGAATCAAAATATGTAGCATCCAACACATGTAGCTGATACTATATTCTTCCTTATTTTCAGCCAGAGTTGGTCTCTCTGGAGCTGTACTTCTTGGTCATTGTTGGGCCTTCAGTGACCTCTAGAAGCAAGTCCCATTCAACAGCTGCCCTTCAGGTATTGAAGACCAGAGATCATGTGCTCCGTAAGTCTTCTTCTTTCCAAACCACCACCCAGTTCTTTCCACTTGGAAATCCTCTGCAGTAGTTGGTGCTGTGGTGGTTCATTTTATGTGTGAACGTGGTTAGGCTATGGTACCCATTTGTTTGGTCAACACCAATCTGGATGTGAATGCCTGGGAGGATATATTTTAGACGTGATTAACATTTAAATCACTAGACTGTCATTAAAGTAAATTATTCTCCATCGTGTGGGTGGGCCTCATCCAATCACTTGAAGGCCTTAAGAGCAAAGACTGAGGTTCTCCAAAAGTGGAAGGAACTCTCAAGACTAGAAGATAGAAATTCTGCCTGAGTTTCCGGCTTGCAACCCTGCAGAACTTGACTGCAGTATCCGCATCAGCTCTTAGCTGAATTTTCAGCCTGTCAGCTTGCCCTAAGGATTTCAGACCCAGAGGGCTCCACATTCACATAAGCCGGTTCCTTAATGACTTTCTCTCTTTCTCCCTAGATCTTTTCATAATCATAATTCTACCTTGTTGCTCATATTGTGGATAAGACAATGTTAGCAATGGCATTAGCTTGAAAGAAGAATGGAGGGTGTTTCATTTCCCTCTGGTGATGGACATGGCAAAAATGAAAAGCCTCCGCACGTATAGGGATTAAGTTATAATATAATAAATATAAATATTATATTTAATATTATGAACTGTTCTCACAAATGTGTTCTCAGGCGAGCTAGACACTGATTCTATTCTGCAGATGACAAATGAAGGTCTGGGGATATAAAATGATTTACCCAAGACCTCTAAGCTCATGAGTGGTAGAACTCCAAGTCTGATACTCTCCCTGCCACCCCTTTCCACGTCTTCCTCTCAATAAGTAGACAGAGGAGCTACAGAGGCGATTCTTCTGGGGCTACGATGCACACGCATGGGAATCTGACCCCCTGCAACCAGGAAAGGCGAAAGGAAAGGCCTCTGCCAAGGTCAGACCATGCATGGCCTGAGGTTATTATTCACCATTCCAGCCTCAAGAACTCTGCAAGATCAAGGAGAGCATACGCTGGGAAATAAAAGAGGCATGAGAAAATTTTACAAATTGGCTAGTTTTTGTTTCCTGTTGGCTTTTCCTGAACATTCTTGGCACCAGATGAGAGGAATGTGGTAAAACGTCCCTGTGAGATGCTATCCATTTAGAGACAGGGGAGCAGTGAAATACCCTAGCCCTTGATGCCCTAAGGGCTCGTCTGCACTTCCTGAGGTTTTCCTAGTAACCAATGTGGTCGACCTTTTGTCATACCAAATAGGTTTTAGAGAATCTCAAGGCATCAAGGTTATGGCACTATCTGTATTTCTGCTGCTGGCTCTGATTTGGAAATGCCAATAAAGGAGGTTGGCTCCATGCTTACTAAAGAAAATGTGCAAGCTCAATCTTGTCTTACCCTAACGGACAGAACCGCCCATCATAATATGCATTTCACAGGATTAGAATTAGTAACAAGAAGTCACATTTGTACCCTATTTTAAAGAAAACAAGTGTCCAGACCCTGAACCTGGAAGACAGACTCAATAAGGGAGTTAACCCTCACATTTGAGAAGGATTCTCATGTTATGATGTAATAGCAGCAGCTATGATTTATTGAGCACCTACTATGGGCCATGTATTTTTATAGACATTATTTACAATTCTCAATTCTCATAACAACCCTGGAAGGCATGTAGGAGAAAATTGATACTTGGTGAAAGGAAGTACATTGCTGAAGATCACATAGCTAGAAAATAGCTAACTCAGGCAGGCTTGTCTGGTAGATGTTTCTGCTACTACACTGAAGGATTTCTCTCCAGATCATATAAAAAACATATTATTTTGCAAGGGAGAAATCTCTTTCTCTCTCTTTCTCTCTCTCTTACACACACAGACACACGCAAAATACACACATGCACAGAAATTCTTCCTATAGAATGTAAATGAAATCCTGATAAAAACAGCCATTTTCTCAAACAAAGTGTATTCATCTTTCAGGACCTAGAAAGTGGCTACAGTTATGTTTGGTGTTCAGTTGATATTTGTGAAATTAAAAATGCACCATTTATTACAGTTGACCCAAAGCATTTCATCTAAGACCTTTTCTCTCTACCACCCCATCAGATATATTTCTAAAAGAAAAGTCACTAATTCTTTCAACAGGCATGCACAGAGCATGTATTCTCGTGGGAGACGTAGTTCTAGAAACTGGGATACAGATTTATAGGAGAGAGAATGCTAGCTTCTAGAGAGGCAGCTGTCTTCTAGGACAGACAGGCTTATAGACAGATCATATCCAAGAGTGTCATTAGTCCTAGGCACGTGCACGTGGGGCCGGGAGAGCATTGTGGAGGTCTATATTGATAGCTGTAGAAAGATATGAAAACCCAAACTGCTTCAGTGCTTGGCCAAATGTAGCGTTTTCTCGTTCTCATGCTTATTCTCATACAAAGAGGCCTTTAATTATGTGTGATTCTAGGTTTTCCTCTTAGAACCATAGGACCATGGGATTTGGCAAATTTGTAGATCATCTTAAAATAGATATCTGGCTTGGGCCATAGAATGGGCTAGAGAATTGGAAAGCTCTACTGCTATACAATACTTGGAAACCCTAGATATTATATGAGAGGTCCTTTTAAATACACAGCTGAATTCACAAGAAAACAAATTTATAAGCACACGCACGCGCGCGCGCACACACACACACACACACACACACACACACACACACACACACACACAAATGAAGAAGCAATTGAGATCCAGAAAATAAGCAAGTAAATGGATGCTGTAGCTGTCCTAGGAAGGTGGGGGAAATATGGAGGGCTGTTCCTGGGGTCTTGGTGATACAAGGATCAGAAGAGGAGAATTTGGGCATGCTCATGTGTAGGAGTTGAAATTTAGATCTCTGCGATAAGCCAGGCCTCTCAAAATTCTACAGCTCAGTTAAAGGTGACCTGAACTTGAATTTTCCCTCCTGCGCAAAGGTATCTTTCATGGCAGTCTATCCCAGCAGAGCCTGGGAAGTTACTACCCAGTCTAAAGTACGCTGTGATCTCCTTTTAGTGTAACTACCTCTACGTGTTCTGTGTCACTTTCCATTGAAGAAAATTTCTCTCTCTTTTCCTTGGCTCTCAGTTGAAGAAATATAATGAGCAATTTCCTGATGGTATGAAGTGCTTTTTGATAAACTTGTCCAAAGGCTCATTAGAAGGGTTTGTTCCAGTTTACATGCTTTGTGTATGACAAAGCCCTTTGCTGCCTCTCCTTACTAACTTCTGGGTGTGCCACAAAAAGTAATCTTTGCCAATCTGATAGAATAACATCTTTTAAAATTTAAGGTGCGCGTAGTTTTCTTGTGAAGTCGAACACCCCTTCATGTGTGTTTCAGCTGTGTCACTTGTGAATTATTGTTACATGTCTGTGTCAGTTTCCATTTATCAGCAATTTTCCATTGCTTTTGTGTTTGTTTTTGTTGTTGATAATTATACTTAATATTTACACAGCATTCATGTCAGTGTCAAGCGCCGTTTTCAATGCTTGACTTGCTATTATTCATTTAATCCTTACAATAAATCCTATAGGATAGGTACTGTTGTCCCCATTGGTACAGAGGACAACTTGGAACATTTCGTATAAATGATACCATACATACGTGTTTTTTATGACTGTGTTCTTTCACTTAGCAAAATATTTTTATATTACTTTCTCAGCATGAAGCTTAATGGACAATGCTATTATGTAAATTAAATCTTCAAACCCATATGATGCTCACATCCGTATTTATGGAGTCTGGGGTTGTTACCAAGTCTAGTTTCTTGTACCTAGTGGGAAGGCTATTGTTTAGCCAAGCCTCCAAGATGGGAGGCACTTGGAGGGCATAAAGCCCCATGAAAATGGAAAAGGGGTAAAATCCTCCTTCTAAGCAGTGGTATCATTCATAGCAGTTTGTTCTTGTGGGTAGTTTGGGGACTGAGAAGTTAAACCTTGGCCTAGGATGTACTGTGTTATCCCTTTCTTTAAGTAAATATCTTTGTATGTTTCTGGGGCTTTTTAAAATTTATTTATTTATTTATTTATTTTTGGCTGTGTTGGGTCTTTGTTGCTGCGCGTGGGCTTTCTCTAGTTGCGGCGAGCGGGGGCTACTCTTCATTGCGGTGCGTGGGCTTCTCATTGCGGTGGCTTCTCTTGTTGCAGAGCATGGGCTCTAGGAGCGCAGGCTTCAGTAGTTGTGGCACGCAGGCTCGGTAGTTGTGGCTCATGGGCTTAGTTGCTCTGCGGCATGTGGGATCTTCCCGGACCAGGGATCAAACCCATGTCCCCTGCATTGGCAGGCAGCTTCTTAACCACTACGCCACCAGGGGAGTCCCTCTGTGTTATTTTTCATTAAGATATCTTTACATTCTCTGGGTCCATTGGTGTCTTTCCTATATGTGTGAGAAGCCCAATGTGAGAATACGAAATACTTTGATGATCTAATTAGCAGATTAATCTGATAGTCATGACAACCCTTATCCAACAATTGGTGAATACCCATTTGTTCGCCATTCATCTCTTTGTTAGATATTTACTTAGCCCCTTCTACTGTTAGTCAGTCTTGTAGGAGTATGTGATTGAGTAAAATCAAGATCCCTGGCCCAAGAAACTTAAGTTCCAGTGGAAGGAACTTACTTTTTCTTTCCAATTTCATGTGGAACAATTAAACAAATTGAAGTTGTAGAACCTAGCTGACCAATCTAAAGATAGGAACATAAAATAGAAACGTGAAATGTCATACCCAGGACCACAGAGTGCACCACCCAGATCTTCTTATGTCTGTCTTACCTCTGGCCACTGCCCAGCACAAGCAGAGAGTCAGAAGTACCTGGGAGTTCATAGCCTTCTCAGGCGGCTCTTACCAGTGACAGACAGGGATGACAGTGTGAAAATCCAGCTCCTTTGCCTTGAGTGAGGACAAACTGAGGAGGAATATGCTCCAGAGCTCCCTGTGGGATCAGGCTGAGATGGGGACTCGCTTGACATCTCACCCTTGCTTGATTTCATCCCATCCCTCTCCTACTTCTCCCTGATCATTCTCTCCTGGGAGCATGTCCTTAATAAATAACACATGCATGAATCCTCATTCCAAGCATTGCTTTTGGGAAAGCTAACCTAAGACATAGCATTAGTAAATGGTGGAGCCAGAATTTCGGTATCTGATTTCTGTATCAAAATTTCATACAGTCTCCATACAGAGTGAAGTCAGTCAGAAAGAGAAAAACAAATACCATATGCTAACACATATATATGGAATCTATAAAAAAAAGAAAAAGGTCATGAAGAACCTAGGGGCAGGATGGGAATAAAGACGCAGACCTACTAGTGAATGGATTTGAGGACATGGGAAGGGGGAAGGGTGAGCTGGACAAAGTGAGAGAGTGGCATGGACATATATACACTACCAAACGTAAAATCAATAGCTAGCGGGAAGCAGCCGCACAGCACAGGGAGATCAGCTCTGTGCTTTGTGACCACCTAGAGGGGTGGGATAGGGAGGGTGGGAGGGAGGGAGACACAAGAGGGAAGAGATATGGGGATATATGTATACGTATAGCTGATTCACTTTGTTATAAAGCAGAAACTAACACACCATGGTAAAACAATTATACTCCAATAAAGACGTTAAAACATTAATTAATTTAAAAAATAAATTAAAAAAATTTTTCATACAGTCCCTTTTATACCACAGAGGGGAGGAGAATAAGAGTTAGATAGTTTCATGTTTTTTGCTTAAGGCCGTGTATCTTGTAAGGGACACAAATCTAGTATTCAAAAACCCAGTGATGTCAGCTGTACCCCATTGCCTTTTAAAACCTATTAGACTTCGAAAACAAACTTACGGTTACCAAAGGGAAACATGTTGGGGTGGGGGGGAGGGATAAATTAAGAGTTTGGGATTAACAAATACACACTACTCTATATAAAATAGATAATCAACAAGGACCTATTGTATAGCACCGGGAACTATACTCAATATTATGTAATAACCTGTATGGGAAAAGAATCTGAAAAAGAATGGATATATGTATATATATAAATGAATCGCTTTGCTGTACACCTGAGATGAACACAACATTTTAAATGAGCTCTACTGTAAAATAAAATTTTAAAAGAAACTTATCAGAGGGAAGTAAATTTATATCAGTGAGCTGCAAAGATTTCTCACAGTCTCCCAATCAGAATTATGTTTATACTGAGTCTCAGTTTCTCCATCTATAGCATTAGGACATTGCTGTTTACTTCAATATATTTGTTTATTTAATCAAGTGGAATAACACATGGAAAGTGCTCGGTATAGATCTTAATACACAGCTAGATGTTCAGAGTATGTGTCCTTCACTGAAGAGCCAGGGTAAAGAAAAATTAAGCAAATAAGGGCTCCAGTGATCAAAATTGTTTTAACCAACCGCAGGATTTTCTTGAAGCAAAGCTGCTATTTCCGGAAAAGTACTGAAAATAACAAATAATCCTGTCAGTTCCCCACACAAAATGGACTGCATCAATGTCTCTATGGACGTGATGGGTAAATAAAGGAGCTCATATGTTCAGAAGATTTCTTAATAAACCTCAGCCCCTTCCCAAAGAAGAAAAGCCAGGGGAAGACAGGCCTGCCACGTTAAAACTGCTGTGACCCCGCCAGCCCTTCCTAACTGCTAACTAGGCAATTCTCAGGAGCCCAGGAAGGAAATCCAGAAGTATATAAACATGAAATGAACCAAGCGTGCAATCGATTTTCTGTTCTCTTTTCTCCCCTTCTGTTTTGTTTTGATGTGTGTGTGTGTATGTGTGTGATATTTATTTATTTTTATCATCATCAGGACATTAGTACTCAGAGGGAGGAAAATGCCTCTTGAATGAGATGTTTGTAGGGAAAATTACAAGGGAGAGGATGCTGACTTTGACCGAGCAATGCCCTCTGAGGATTGGGGTGGATCAGAATGGCTTCTCATGTTTTTTCTGCTCCCCTAATGGAAGTAAAATAACAAGATGAAATAGAGGGGATGGAACAGTCAGCAGGAGGATAAATACCAAGGAAGCGATGTAAACACAGCCCCCAATTTCCCCAGCGAGTAAGAGAATGAGGAATGTTTTATTTATCTCTCTTTGCAATCTCTAAGGCAGAATATGGTGCTGCCTTCCTTTGGGAATATCCTCTATAAATAATCAAAGAATTGCAGGACCGGGGTTTGAATGAAGTGAAAGGAACCCAAGAGACTGAAAATTTCTCCAGATTCCAGATCTTCCTGTAACTCTTCTAGGAAGCGTCTCTTGATCCTCCCAAGCAGTTAAAGAACAGAAAGAAGAAGCCCTTTAAAATAGAGGTGCTTGAGTTGTCATTGACTGGGTCCACTCCCCTTGTTATTTTAGGTTACAAAAATTGTTGCCAGCTGTAGCTAAGACGCTTGTTAAGCTTGCCCTGAACTTTCAAGTGCATATGTAGCGTGGGTTCTAGAATTAAACCACCCAGTTTAATTAAACACTGCATTTATTACTTATTAAGTGTGTGACCTTGAGAAAGTTACTTAACTTCCCCAAGCTTCGGCTTCCTTATCTGTAAAAACTGGAGTGAAACTCATAATAATTCCTATTTAATAGGATTAACATGGTAATTTACATGAAATTCTTAGCACAATGCCTAGAATGTATTAAGAGCTCCATAAAGCCTAGAGATTAGTCTCGTTGTTATTGTTGCTGTTTAAGTCATTAAAAAAAAATAGAAGTAGAATCTATATTCATGTCTCCCATCTTCAAATTCACCCTTCTTTTTTTCACTGCTCTGTCATTTCTAATCTCTTGATTAAGATTTTATATTTTTTCAGCAAATTTCACTGTTCTAGTATGTAACACCTGGCGATCTATCTATCAATCTATTATATATATATATATCCATGAAGCAATTATGTAATAGGTTGCCTGTAGAACTTCTTAGACCAGGCCTCAGCTCATACAAATCCAACATGCTTTAATAAATGTTAACCAGATAAACATGGACCTGTTTCATCCGCATAAAGAATACAGATGCATTTGTCTTGGCAAACGGAGTCAAACATCTCTGACAAAGTGTTCGCTGAATATGCATTGAAATGATGAGACTGTAGTTTTGGAGGGAAGACTTGATCTTCTTTTAGAAAGTGCGGGGCTAAAATGATAAAGGAAGGGCTTCCCTGGTGGCGCAGTGGTTGAGAGTCCTCCTGCTGATGCAGGGGACGTGGGTTCATGCCCCAGTCCGGGAAGATCCCACATGCCGCGGAACGGATGGGCCCGTGAGCCATGGCCGCTGGGCCTGCGCGTCTGGAGCCTGTGCTCCGGAATGGGAGAGGCCGCAGCAGTGAGAGACCCACGTACCGCAAAAAATAAAAAATAAAAAATAAAATACAATGATAAGGGAAGACTTGTGGCCTTTGTACTGGGACTTGAAGAACATGTGGACCTTAGATGAAGGAAGAAACAAAGAAGGGCATTCCAGATGGGCCAGCCACATAAGCAGAGGTGTAGAGGACTAGCGGAACTTGCCCGTAAGAATATTCTTTAATCTTTAGGCTTCCGTTTAAAAGTCATTCAGTCAGAAATGCTTTCCTCCATGCCTCCGTTAAATAGTGTTCACCTTTTATTTTCCCCTCTCCTAGCATCTTAGAGTTTTCCTTTAAAGCACGTTATTACTATTTAAAACTGAATATATATCCACGTATGTTGAGAAGAGTACAGTGGAGTTTACATGTTTTCAGTTAACAGCAGTCTCCTTCGTTTGCTTTATGAGGGTAAAAATCAGGCGTTTTTTTTTTTTTTTGCGGTACGCGGGCCTCTCACTGTTGTGCCCTCACCCGTTGCAGAGCACAGGCTCCGGACGCGCAGGCTCAGCGGCCATGGTTCACGGGCCCAGCCGCTCCATCTTCCCAGACCAGGGCACGAACCCGTGTCCCCTGCATTGGCAGGCGGACTCTCAACCACTGCGCCACCAGGGAAGCCCCAGGCCTATTTTTATGTATAGTTGACCTTGGTACCTAGCACCATGACTACGTGACGCATTGTAAGTGCTATTAGACATTTCTTTCCTGAATGAATAAATGAGTGAATGTATTAATGGGACAATCAGGAGACTCACCTGCATAGAGGGAGATGTCGTGGTATAGAGAAATTGAAATGGATGAGGAGAAAAACAGATCACTCTGCCCCTGCCCCCGACAAGGGCCGTAAATAAATCCCTACTCTACTCTGAGTCTCCAGGGTCTTTTATGTAAAGTCAGAGTTGGAGCCTAAGCCAGTGCATGGGTTGTTCTAGGTTTTTATGTTTCTCTAATTCTTCACTTAGAAGTGTTGCATTTTACTAGCTAGTACTCATTGGCAAGAACACAGATATGATAGTGCTTTCTAATATGCAGAGAAAGGGCAGTGGAGGGTTTCTTTCTTTCTCCATTATACAAGGATCCATTGAGCATCTGCTGTGTACAAGGTCTCAGGGGAGGCAGAGTTGACTAAAACATGGCCCCTGACTTTGGCTAGCAGAGACAGAGAGTGAAAGAGCAGGAAAAGCATAAGGACGAAAAAGAACAAGAAGAAAGAGGTAGTGGAAGAGAAGAAGAAGAATGAGGACGAGAGCAAGAAAAAGGCATTTTACTGAGCATATGGTGCCACGTCTTGTACCCATCTTATCCCGTGTTACAAATGTTGAAACAGATAAACTGTGCAGCTGCTGATGGCCTGGCTTTATACCAAATCTGACTGCTCATGGCCTTGACATTGGGGCCTGGACACCCCCCTGCCTGGTGAAAACACAAGCAAGTAAAGAGGCAGCTACAGTGACTTGATGAGAACCTTGACCAAGAGCTGTATTGTTTGTGTTTTCAGTCCGAGACCAAAGCCCTGCTCTCTTATTCCTCTGGGCTCTCCCCCTCAATGCCTCAGTGTGCTCACCCTTCCCCTGCACTTGCCCATAAGGAAAAGAAAAGAAGAACTTCTCACGGCCAACTGCAGGGACAAAGACTTTTTCCCCCAAAAAAGGACAGAAAGAGAGGAAGCTTGCGGAGGCCTGGGCCAGAGACAGGGTGGGGAGATGGCAGGACAGGATCCGAATGAAGCCTGAAGCGTTTTGGCTTCACTCCGCAATTCTCCCTTCTCTTCTTCTGCAGCTTTTAAATTTCATTCACTATTTCAGTGGGATGTGGGGATTGAATTGAAGTTGCAGTAATAGAGGTGCCGGAGGCAAACTAACTGTAACTTTTCAGCTTCCAAGGAAGGCAATTACCCTAATCTGGTCTGCCATCCCAGCTTCTCCATCAGTGGAAATTCACTGGGTTCAGAGAGTGTTCTTGGAGAGGAGAAAAGACACACTGCTTTGTGTAACTCCACTATGCCTCAAATTCCCCTTTTTCCCATTCATTTGATTTCCCATTGGTTTATCAAGCATCTACCATGCTTCATACAACTTACATTCATTGAGTCCTTGCTAGGTGCTTAGTCAACAGCATTCGATACATAGTTTCATTTCATCTGAGCCATCACCCACAAGGAATGTGTGATCATAATCCTTATCTGTCCCAGAGAGCGAAGTAACCTCCTCAAGGTCACAGCTATTAAGAAGAGGAGCCAGTATGTGAACTTAGGTTTCCAACTTCACAGCCTGTTCTCTTAATGTGTTAGTATTATACAGTCTCTCAACCACAAGCCCTGTGTGTTCATTACCATTCTGTCATTTTGATAAATCTTGAAACCAAGGCACGGAGAGCTGGAATGAGTTGCTGCAGGTTACACAGCTTGAAGGTGGTGTGCCAGAGACAGGAGGTGAATTCTAGACCGTCCAATCTCAGTGTTCATGTGTCCCCATCACGCCACACTCCACGTGGAAGGTGCTGTGTCAGGGCTAAGGGTGTCCAGGGAGGTTTGTATTTAAAAAAAAAAACATCCTGACTGGCACGTGCAGCACCGCCCAGCGCAAGAAGCTTGGACCCTGGGAAGCCAGGCCTCCTCGTCTCCACACCGGGGCAGGGCTGCAAGTTTCTCTTTTCTGATTTCTCCCCACTACCAGCATGCCCCCATGTGTTCTTTTCGGTCTGATTTTCACTGTGGGAAAAGAAGATGAAAAGGTGTGACTTGACTCAAACGCTGCATTCCCCTAGGGATCACCCAAGCGTTTTTGGAGACTTGCATTTCCATGATTTCAAGAACTACGCTTTTAAGGGCTCTGAAGTACAAATTAGATGGTCAGGTATGGACCTTCCTCCTTCAACATTGTTAGCAAATCAACATTTGACTTTTAGGGAGGTTACTTTCTCTTTCTGGGTTTCAGTTTCTGAGAACCATTAGGTGAGGGGATTGGATCACATTTGAGCAATGTTCCTCAACGTTCTGGTAGGCACCGGAATCACCTGGGTGTGTGTGTGTGTGTGTGTGTGTGTGTGTGTGTGTGTGTGTGTGTGTGTGTGTGTGTGTGTGTGTGTGTGTGTGTTTGCGTGTGTGTGTTTTCAGTGTAGATTCCTACAGCCCCAATTCAGGCTTACTGATCAGAATTTCTAGGACTGAAGTATAAAAATCTGCATTTGAAATAAGCAGCCCAAGTGAGGCCCACTGAAGTTGACATAAGGACTTAAGAGTCATAGAACCTCATTAATCAACGAAAAGGAAGAAGGAAGAAAAGGAGGAAGGGATCAAGGAAGGGAGGGAGGGAAGGAGGGAGAGTGAGAAGGCAAAGGAAGTTAAATTCGTAGAAAATCTTTTCCTGTTGCACCTATGGAGAGATAAATGGTAAGGTAGATGGTTGGTGGAGAAGAAGCAAGTAGATAGCTATGAACTGGTGGAATTTTAAGTGTGTGTGCATATATACTGATAGAGAAAGCGGATGTGTGTATATACATATACGTACATGTAGTTCTTAGCGTGGTGTCCAAAGCGTAGGAGAGGCAAAGTAAACCCTGTGGATTTGGCCACTTGATTGGTGTTTCTCAATGACGATGTACTTGGAGCCTCCACGTCCAATTGCCCTCCACCCTCAGACCCGTTTTCAGGACTGTTTACATAATTTGTGGGGCCCACCCAGTGCAAAATGAAAATGCATGGCTCCTTGTTCAGAAATGGTTAAGAATTTCGGGCTTCCCTGGTGGCGCAGTGGTTGAGAGTCCGCCTGACGATGCAGGGGACACGGGTTTGTGCCCCGGTCCGGGAGGATCCCACATGCCGCGGAGCGGCTGGGCCCGTGAGCCATGGCCGCTGAGCCTGCGCGTCCGGAGCCTGTGCTCCGCAACGGAAGAGGCCACAACAGTGAGAGGCCCGCGTACTGCAAAAAAAACCAAAACAAACAAAAAAAGAATTTCAAGCCGACTGTAGCTTGAAATTCTTAGCTCTGCACTTAGCTCTGCACTAAGCATGGGCCCTCCTAAGCCAGGGCGCTCACTGCCCAGGTTGCATATCCCAGAAGCCAGCCCTAGCCCTATTAGGATCAATCATGTCTCATAGCATTTGATGATAACAGTAACAAAGATGCCATTGAGACCATTTTTTTTGTCTTTTGTTGTATAGAACTCTACCCCTTCTTTTAGATTATTAATTACTTGAGAATAGAGAGGGTTTGCTGTAGTAGTTGCAGACCCAGAACACAATGTAGAGCTTCACATCACAGCTTCTAAATAGGGCTTTGCTAGCTTGAGTCACAGCAACAAGGGGATGGGAAGAATGACAGCGTGCAGGGCGATTTGAGCTGGTTTCTAAAAAGTCTTAAATGCTAGGTCTGTGTGTCTAGATTGTATCCAATGGTCGATAGAGGTCCGTTAAGGATTATTGTCTTGGTTTTGTTTACATGGCTTGAATAGCGTGTAGACACTTTTATTTTTCTGTTTTTCTCCAATGACTAATGATATTGTGATTTATAATAAGAAATACATATTTGGTCTTCATCCCCGCCCCCTACTTTCTGGCACAGAGTTCCTAGAACCCTTGGAATTTCCTAATAGATCGGAGTGATCAAGGTATATTTTGTTATGTTAATAAGGTGACTTCTGACCACACCTAAGGGTGGGGCTGACTGCCCTGAGAACTGGCCAGGAGATAAGAGGGTTGGAACTTTCTATCCCATTCCCTGACCTCCTGGGAAGGGAGAGGGGTTAGAGATTGTGCTCAATTGCCAGTGGCAAATGATTTAATCAATCATGCCTCTGTATTGAAGCCTCCATAAAAATCCAGTGGACTGGGTACCAAGGGCTTCCAGTAGACTGGGTTCCGAGGTTGGTGAACAAGTGGAGATTTGGGGACGGAGGCGTACTCTGAGAGCGCAGGGAAGCTTGTGTCCTTGCCCTATGCGTCACTTCCGTCTGGCTATTCTTGAGTTATATTCTTTTATAATAAACTGGTAATCCAGTAAGTGAAGAGTTTCTCTGAATTCTGTGAGCCACACTAGCAAATTAATAGAACCCCAGGAGGGGTCTTGGGAGCCAGTCAGTCAGAAGTGCAAGTAACAGCCTGGACTTGCAACTGACTTTGACGTCCAAGGAGAACATCATGGGAATGTACAACCTGTAGCCAGTTGCTCAGAAATGTGAGGAATGACCTGGGCTTGCAACAGACGTCTGAAGGGAGTGCGGGGCAGTCTTGTGGGACTGAGCCATCAACCTGTGACTCTGATGCCATCTCCAGGTAGACAGTGTCAGAATCTAATTGAATTATAGGACACCCAGCTGGTGTCGGAGCATTGCTTGAATGTGTAGGGAACCCTGTCCTCCACACATCAGAAATCAAGTCCAGGAACCCAGGAAAAAACCTCTGATCTCTTTATATATATAAACGTTTAAATTGCATGCATTATTTTTTTTCCTCTGATATAACTGATATATAGTTAATTGAACAAAATATAGAACATAGGTCAACTATAAAGAAGAGTATAAAAATCACCCATAATCTCACGTGAGAACTGTTAATGTTTTAGATTATTTTCTTAAAAAAATAGTAAATACATATACTATTGTATCAGACTTACTCCGGAGATTTATTAACGTCCATTAAGTTAATAAGCCCCTGCTGCTCTTAATCCTGGAATATGTAACACAGTGTCGGCCAAATAAGAAGCAGCTGGATCCCAAGTCTACTTTGTAATGTAGAGTGTCCTCCCTTGTGACTTTTTTTTTTTAAGCTCTGTTTTTTTTTTTTCTTTTGGCGGTCTTATTTCCCCGACCAGGGATTGAACCCGAGCCCTTGGCAGTGAAAGCGCCAAGTCCTAACCACTGGACCGCCAGGGAATTCCCTCCATTGTGACTTTTAAAAATCACTTATGTAGCACTCTCCATGAGCCAGCCCTGCCCTCAGTATTTTGAAAATAGTAACTCATTTAACACTAGTAACAATTGCATGAGGCAGGTACTATTACTTTATAGATGAAGAAACTGAGGGCTGACTGGGCTTAAGTAACTCACCCAAGTTCATACTTTAAAGCTCTCATATTTGTTACCATTTTTCATTTTCTCTCTCTATGGCATCCTGTTAAGGCTAGTGTGGTAGGCAGAATACTAGAAACCCATCGAAGATGTCCACGTCTTAATCCCCAGTACCTATGAACACATTACCTTACATGGCAAAATGGACCAGAAGTAATAAAAGGATCCTGAGATGGGAAGTCCACCCTGGATTACCTGGGTGAGTCCCATGAAATCATGAGTCTTTATAAGAAGGAGGCAAGAGTGTCAAAGTTAGAGAAAACACGTGATGACAGAAGCAGACGTTGCATGATATGGGACCGTGAGCCCAGGAATGTAGACAGACTCTAGAAACTATTGTAGGCAAGAAAACAGATTCCCTCCTACAGCCTCCAGAAGGAATCAGCTCTAGTGACACCTTGATTTTAGCCTTGTAAGACCCTTTTTTCAAATTTCTGACCTCCAGAACATTAAGATAATAAATCCGTGCTGTTTTAAGTCACTATGTTGGTGGTAATTCGTTAAAGCAGCAAAAGCAAACTAATAGAGGTGGCACCTAGAATTTATATCCTATGTCTTTGAGTTGTAGGCAGGGCCCCTAAGTGACATTCACAGGTGCTACATAAATCGTATTTTATTTTATTTTATTTTTTTTTAAATTACCACTGACAGCTCTATGAAGCCACTTATTATTTTATTTTATTGATATTTTATTTTATATTTTTTTGGCCGCACCACATGGCTTGTGGGATCTTAGTTCCCTGACCAGGGATTGAACCCGGGACCTCAGCAGTGAAAGCGCAGAGTCCTAACCACTGGACCACCAGGGAATTCCCCATAAGTCATATTTTAAATGAGATCTCAACAATATCCACCACTCCTCCACCTCATCTGGTTCTATAAGGACAGATATAGACGATAGATGGATCAATAGATAAAGTATATAGATACACACATATACACACCATATGCACATATATACATACATTCAAGTTTATATGTTTATCTGTCTTTCCATTTATTATTCCTTGAGAATTTACTCATCTCATTAAACATTATGTACCAAGACGTTTCCTTATGTCTTTAAGTCTCAGCAGATGCTCCAAAGGCCCAGATCATCAGTTACCACCTACTGATGTCAGATAGGGTAAGAGCTGTGGAACTGGCTTTGCCACTTGGTTTATCCTCCAGGTGTGGGTACAGAAGAGATGCTAGAGGATTGATTGAGATGGAGGAGACTTCAGAAAATCATTTAAATGTCCTGGACTTTGGTGAATATGGAGACAGGAATTTGATTAATTCCTGAAAGGGCCTCACAGGGAGAGACTTGCTGAGGAGTCTTTGGCAACTGGGTCAGGGGCTGGGGTGTCTATGGAGTCCCACTTCCTAGATGGAGGAAGGGCTGTCTGTCCCTGGGGCAGACAAGGGAATAAGCCTCCAGATGTCCTGAAAGGGACTTTGTTCAAAGACCTCCTGCAGCGTGAGGAGACCCAACAGAGGTGGTCTGTGTGGGGTGAAGGTTTGGGTTGCAGGACTGAAGTGGGATCAGAAACATTCAGCCGTTGGAATCAGAGATCAACAAACGGGAGGGTCCTAGAGTGGGAGAATGCCTAATAACTCGCAAAGCACCTCACAAAGGAAAGAACCAGTCTTTGAACACCTGCCACCTTCAGTCCAATGTCAGCTTTAAATTGTACTGGTCAACAAGGTTGCCTCTATCCCTATATACCGTGTGAAAATTTTATAAAAGACATACCCTCCTTTTGGAGGCAGCACAGAACCAGGTGATAAAACGAGATGATAATTTATAAAAATGTTTCCTTCCCTTAGATGGATGCAGCTCCACACCAGAGTACTTGGTAAGTGTAGCTTCCCAAGCAGAGTGAGCTACATTCCATGTTCCATTGGCTGGGGACCCTTGTTCAGTATGCAACCTACACAACTGTATATGGCAGCCCTGGTGGCCAAGTAAGACATTCTTTGCCTCTTTGTTCTGTCACATCACCCTAGCGCTCTCCATTCCAGGAGAAGTCATAATAAGTGGGGGAAGTGGAATAGAAGAACGTGATGGGGAAATGGGGAAGAGGAAGATGACAAGTCTCTTTACTTTTCCCTGCATTTTCCAATTTTGTGGACCAAAGCTTGGGAAAGGGAACAGATTTTTAATTGGCTGAGATTGGCTTTAGTTCCACAATGAGCTGGGAAACAAGATTATTTATTAATACCTGAGAAGGACCAGAGAAACTATAGAATCCCCCTAGATACAAAGCAAGAGTATGAGAAAAATCAGTCTATAGTGTAAGTTAAAGAGGTAATGATAAGAAGAATTACTTTCTACTTGTATCTACAGATCAGTACATTCAATAAAGCAGTTACAAATATTGTAAAAACAGATCCTTTTAAATATATTATGACGAGCTATCAGAAACTATAATGTGTTAATGGCTAGGTCTCCAGGTCTCTTGTTCCCACTTCAGCCACTGCAGGTCCCCTATTATCAGTTTTATTTACTGCATTGCACTTAAATGAAGATTTTCACAGTTGAAAGTATCTGAACATCATTAGCTTAAGACAGAGGTCCCCAACCTTTTTTGGCACCAGGGACCGGTTTTGTGGAAGACAATTTTTCCACGGACGACGGGAGCCTGGGGGCAGGGTATGGTTCAGGAGGTAGTGCGAGGGATGGGTAGCAATGGGGAGCCGCCGATGAAGCTTCGCTCAGTTGCCCGCCACTCACCTCCTGCTGTGCGGCCCGGTTCCTAACAGGACCGGTACCGGTCCGCGGCCTGGAAGTAGGGGACCCCCAACGTAAGACATAATATTTTAACAGCTGCATATGATTAAATATGCCTTTTATTGTAGTTGACTATATACATATTTAACAATCCCTGCTGGACAGTAAGATTCTTTTAAGAGTAGAGATTTTATTTTATTTATCTTTGTGTTTGCAAGTGACTAGAACATAGGAGATCTCTATACGCCCATCGAATGATTGAACAGTTCTGCTCTGACCTGCCCCATTGGAGTTACAAACACAATGACAATTTATTTTTTGTCTTTAGGTGGTGAAAAAATTTCAGCTTGATAAGAAGATGGGCTAGATTTTAATCCTTATATTTAAGTACATGAAAATAGAGTTTTGATCCATATTCTCTCTAGATATTGGATTTGGTCACACAAAGGCAAGCAGCCTAGGCGACGATAACGCATAACGACTCCAAGTGCCTCCCAGTACTAAGTGTCACTTGTAGCAGGAAATTGGTGATTTTCGGTTGACATGAAGTGGAAAATTATTTCATGTGAATTGATGCTGGATGGCTCCATTTTTACTAAGCGCATGCAAAATGGCTCGGTGTGCAGGAAGCATTTAACGCTAAGTGAGCTGACATCGATTGGGCTGTAGGGCAGAGGTTCATAGAAGAATGTGGAAACTGAAAATGACAAGGAAGACCAAAGTTGTCACATCAGATGAATCCAGCATGCCTGCCTTTCAGCCTCTAATTCCTGTGGGATGCCCCGGTAGAAGGGAATGAAGAGGCTCAGCCTCCAGGCTGGTTGTGGAATGTTGTAGAAAGCAGGTGTGGAATTTCATTCTTGTAATTACCCTCCCTCCAAATTCTCATGCCATTGTGTAATCTGGCTTGGGGTTTGCCACTAACCCACTGTATGACCTTGTCCAATTGCTCCTCCTCTCTGGGCATGTTTTCTCATCTGTGCAATGTAGGAACTCAAATTGGCCCTTTCAGTGAATTTTTTTTTATGTAAACCCTGTGCTAAGTGCTCAAGAAACAGCTTATTAAATGCTCCCCAAATCCCTGCTACATGGGTCCTATCCTTTTCATTTTATAGGTGAGCAAATTGTGGCTCAGAGGTGTAAACTGATTTGTTCAATGTCAAGTGGCTAGTGCGTGGAGGAATAAGCTTCTTAATCCATGTGTGCCTTACCTTACAGACTGTATTCATCCCGAAACATCATTCTACCCTTAGGATTGACCAAAACTCATACTTGAGCTGCATGCATTTTTTTTTTTCACAGTGGAAGGAACTTGAAGTTACAAATCTCACTCCTGGGTTCAGATTTACACTTTATTTATTGATCATGGACAAGGCATGCTGATCTTCTGAGCCTCAGTTTTCTCAACTGTGATAGGCAGAATAATGTCCCCCAAAGATGTCCGGCCCCTAATTCCCAGAGCCCATGAATACATTCCAAGGTAACACGGCAAAAGAGACTTTATGGGATTAAGGTTAAAGATCTTGAGGTGGGGAGGTTATTCTAGATGAGTCCTTAGGAATAAAGGAGAAAGGCAGAAGAGTAGGCAAGAGAGATACAGTGTGAGCGAGCTTTGACACGCTGTAGTGGTTTCTGAGATGTGGAGTCTAAGAGAGTCCCCAGCAAGGAGACAGAGATCTGAGTGCCATAACCACATGAGACGGAATCGATTTCCCCCTAGACTGTCCAAAAAGGGACACAGGCTTTCAACACCTTGATTTTAGTCCTGTGAGACTCATAGCAGACTTCCAACGTGTAGACTGTAAGATAATAAATTTGAGTTGCTTTAAGCCACTCGGGTTATAGTAACTTGTTACAGCAGCAATGGAAAAGTGATGCATCACCTCTAAAGTGAAAATATCAAGCCAGACTATATCAGAGTCTTCTAGTTTACTAGGGCAAGCATGAGAGCAGGAGTGAGAATGAGAGCCGATGAACTCAGGAGTGAGAGACAGAGACAGAGAGGGCAGAGAGAGCAGGAACTCTGCTTATGGAGGAGGAGACTTGTGGGAACATCCTGAGATAATAAAACCTAAGGGAACATGGGGCCAGAGGGTTCCTGAATGCTTGTGTTATAGGAACACTTTCAGCTGGGCAGAGTCTAAAAGAAGGACATCATGGCTTATTTTTGGAACTGAATTGAAACAAAAAAGTTCAGAAATAAACTCAAAATCCCTTACCAAAGACAAATTAAATGTGACAAGTAATCTCTAAATTGCTTTTAATCTATCCTACTCTCCCAGGTAGTGACACTGAAGTCTGAACTGAATTACGCTGGATGAAGTTGCCAGACGTGGGAAAAGACAAACACTAATGAATTTAATGTTATTTTAAAAAATTAGGGAAATTTTCTCTGGTTTGAGGAAAAGTGAAATAAACTGTAAGCTCTATCGTTATCCTTAGCTATAATCCTTTAGTTATTTTTTTAATTGAAATTAGTTAATTTACAATGTTGTGCTAGTTTCTGGTGTACAGCAAAGTGATTCAGTTATACATACATATATTCTTTTTCATATTCTCTTCCATTATGGTTTATCACAGGATATTGAATATAGTTCCCTGTGCTGTAATGTAGGACCTTGTTGTTTATCCATTCTACATATAATAGTTTGCATCTGATAATCCCAAACTCCCATTCCAGCCCTCCTCTAACCCCCTTGGCAACCACAAGTCTGTTCTCTTATGTTTGTGTCTGTTTCTGTTTCATAGATAAGTTCATTTGTGTCATATTTTAGATTCCACATGCAAGTGATATCATATTGTATTTTTCTTTTTCTTTCTGACTTACTTCACTTAGTATGATAATCTCTAGTTGCATCCATGTTACTGCAAATGGCATTATTTCACTCATTTTTAAGGCTGAGTAGTATTCCATTGTATACATATACCACATCTTCTTTACCCATTCTTTTTTTTTTTTTTTTTTTTTTTTGCGGTATGCGGGCCTCTCACTGTTGTGGCCTCTCCCGTTGCAGAGCACAGGCTCCGGACGCGCAGGTTCAGAGGCCATGGCTCACGGGCCCGGCCGCTCCGCGGCATGTGGGATCTTCCCGGACCGGGGCACGAACCCATGTCCCCTGCATCGGCAGGCGGACTCTCAACCACTGCGCCACCAGGGAAGCCCTCCATTCATCTTTTGATGGACATTTAGGTTGCCTCCATGTCTTGGCTATTGTAAATAGTGCTGCTATGAACATAGGGGTGCAGGTGTCTTTTCGAATTACAGTTTTGTCTGGAGATATTCCCAGTAGTGAGAATGCTGGATCATATGGCAACTCTGTTTTTAGTTTTTTGAGGAACCTCCATACTGTTTTCCATAGTGGCTGCACCATGTTACATTCCCACCACTTAGCTGTAATGCTTTATTGGCTTTGAACCCAACTGTCCAGGGACCTAAGATGGCTAGTGGATGTTTCTAGAGAGAGGGTAGTGTTGCTGTAACAAAGAGTGTTTTGCAGTGGTCTAAGCTCATGCCCAGAGAACCTAGTAGACCTTGGCCTGGCCTCTTCACCTCCCTGCCTTTTCTCACTCAGTCCCCTTTGCATTTACACCCCTTGTCCATATTCTCAGTCATTGGCAAAGTCCTACTCATCCTTCAAGAATCAGTTCAAATGGTACCTGTCTCTGAGGTTTATCAAGTATCATCTAAATGCTTATCACTCCTGAATTTTATCTCTAGCCCAGACCGCTTTGGGAGTCAAATCCATATACTCAATATTCTTTTTGATACCTGTACTTGGAAGTTGCAAAATGTACGTGTCTAAAATACTGACTCTCATTTCACTTCCAACATATTCTACTCCCAATCTCTGCCATTTTAGTAAATGGGAACAAAACCAACTCAATTGTTAAAGCCAAAATCCTTGAATCATTCTTCATTCCATCTTTTTCTTCACTAGCCACAATCAATCTATTGGTAAGTTTTAATAATTCTCCATTCATTATTTACTCCAAATTGCCTGCATTTCTAATGCCATCACCATAGCCCAATCCAATAACATTTCTTATCTGAACTATAGACATACCTTGGAGATATTGTGGGTTCAGTTTGAGACCAGGGTAATAAGTGAGCCATATGAATTTTTTGCTTTCCCAGTGCATTTAAAAGTTATCTTTACATTGTACTATAGTCTATTAAGTGTGCAATAGCATTATGTCTAAAAATTAACGTACATGCCTTGATTAAAAAATATCTTATTGCTAAAAAATGCGAACCATCATCTAAGCCTTCAGGGAGTCATAATATTTTTGCAATAATAAAAGATTATGTTACTTTGCAGTAACATCAAAGATCACTGATCACAGATAACTGTAACAAATATAATAATAATGAAAAAGTTTGAAATATTGCAAGAATTACCAAAAATGTGACACAGAGTCATAAAGCGAGCAAATGCTGTTGGAAAAATGGCACTCGTAGAATTGTTTGATGTAGGGTTGCCACAGATTTTCAATTTGTAAAAAGCACAGTATCTTAATTTATTACTGTAAAGCTCAATAAAGTGAAGCACAATAAAATGAGGTACGCCTGTATTTCGGCGGTCCCCAATATTTTTGGCACCCGGGACCGGTTTTGTGGAAGACAGTTTTTCCACGGATGGGGTCAGGAGGGGGATGGTTCAGGCGGCAATGCAAGCGATGGGGAGCGACGGGGAGTGGCAGATGAAGCTTTGCTCGCTCGCCTGCCACTCAGCTCCGGCTGTGCAGCCCGGTTCCTAACAGGCACCGGTCTGAGGCATGGGGGTTGGGGAGCCCTGCTGTATTTGATTAGTCTCCTACCTACCCCTTCTGCTTCCTCTAATGTCCTCTATGATCCATTGTCTACACAGAAGCCAGAGAGATCTCATAAAATATTAATCAGGTTATTTCACTCTTCTGCATAAAATCTTCCCTTGAATGAATGAACTAACCAAACAAAATTAAGTGATTCCTCCTCTGTTTCTTCTACAGAACTTTCTGTTTGTTGTTCATCTAGCGTTTGTGTAGAAAGCTGACACTTTGCAATCCCCTTGCAATTTCCTTTCCAATTGTATATCCCTTAGCCCCTATACTAAGACTTTCTAAGTTGATAGGTCTAGCTTAGTGAAAACAAGACTCAGGTGGGGAGGGTTTATAGTATGGATAAGGAATCCAACCAAATTGGTGTAAAATGAAATGCACAGGGTCAAACAGAAAGGTAGCAGCTATACTAGGACTGGAATCTGAGCCTCCTGACTCCCAGTCCAGTGCTCTGCCCACCACACCTCACTAATCCCTGGTCAAAAAGGCATCAGTCGACAGAGTCTTCACCTTAGTGAGTGACATCACGCCTTAGTTCTAAGAGGGCCACATGTCATCTCCTTCACCAAGCACCCAATTCTGTGCTAGTTTCCATTCCAATTAGACACTGTCTGGAAAACATGAAGGGGTGGAATGCTTTCGCACAAGCCCAGAACTCCAAGTTTGTCAAGGAGAATGTGTCCAAAGCACTTAGGTTTTCTGGAAAACACACATAGGTGCTCAAAAGTGTGTGTTTTCAAGGAAAAGGATGGAGGTTTTGGAAGTTGGTTTAGTACAATGGAAGTTTTTGCAAAAAATATGTGGAAGATGATAATCTATGAAGTATCAGAATGAGCCCCAGAGAGAAATCTTTCTTACAAGACCCTTGGTGATAAAAGAGCACTAATTTCAGGTATTTCTTAATAATAGCACGATGACATTTCCAACCATGGGGAAACCTGTTACTGAGGTTCTGACAGGATGCTTGCCAATGCCTGATATAAGTCAACTTGACATGAGGCTATCTTTCTGTTGTTCCACAGTTGTGGAGTCTTACAGAATGGATTGGGTGTAAAAAGAATGAATAAAGAGAGGATTCAAGGAACTTAAAGTAGCAGGAAAAATCATACTCCTGTGGTATGTGTTGTTAAAAGATAAACTGAGTTATATCACAATTGTTAAGAGTATATTTGAGCAAAAATCAATTCGAATCAAACCAGAAATGGTTGGAACAATTTTATAGAGAAAAGGCAGAAGCAAAGTAAGGCAATTATCAGTTGACTCTAGCTAGAACCTAGTTGGCTGTTTGTGATTGGTTGTCCTTAGTGTTTTGATTTCTTAACCTTGAGGCATTTACATGTTTAGATTTTGGTTTGCTTACGTATGTCACCTAGGCGTTAAGCCACATCAATCTAATGGCCTCCTTGTTTTTTTGTTTTTTGTTTTAAACAGTTACTTCTTTTTCTTTTAATTAATTAATTAATTAATTAACTTTTGGCTGTGTTGGGTCCTCGTTTCTGTGCAAGGGCTCTCTCTAGTTGTGGCAAGCGGGGGCCACTCTTCATCGCAGTGCGCGGGCCTCTCACTATCGCGGCCTCTCCTGTTGCAGAGCACAGGCTCCAGACGGGCGGGCTCAGCGATTCTGGCTCACGGGCCCAGCTGCTCCGCGGCATGTGGGATCCTCCCAGACCAGGGATCGAACCCGTGTCCCCTGCATTAGCAGGCAGACTCTCAACCACTGCGCCACCATGGAAGCCCCCGGCCTCCTTGTTTAATTAATTTAACCATTCTGTCCTTTTGGTCATCCTCTTGTACATGAGAGATTGACCAACAATTTGGTATTAGTGCCACTCTCAGTCACCATCAGAGTTGAGTTGCTAGCATCTCATGGTGAACTTCATAGGTTATGATGTCAGATCTCTGGAAGAATTTTTGCTGTTATTCTCATTGTTCATCTTGTTTCTGTTTCTCCAAGCACAGTGAGACCATCTGATATACTGGTGTGGCTGTGATCATGAATTTAATACCCTTGAGAGAACATAGCACACCAGGGAGACTACAGTGGTAACTCTTAGCAGGGTAATACCTCAAGACTGAAGTATATTCTTTAGGCAGGGCCCCCAATAACCAAATCAGTTGGTACCAAATAAATAAAGAATGCACCTGAAGTCACATCAACCTGTTTTACCTGAGTAAGTTGTTAATTTCTTGTATTTGCTACAATACCACAGGTGCTGATCCAGTTACAGCAGAAAGTATTTGCTATGCCTCACACGCTTCCTTGTTCAGCCAATAAGTAAACTAAAGCAATTCTATTAGCTAAAACCACCTCAGCCAGAAAAGTTAGGGACTTTTGCTGTACAGCAATGGCCTCAGCAGTAGATTCAACAATAGTTGTTGCATTAACAGAGAGAAAAAGCAAATAGCAAAGAGGCAAAGGCAAATAAAGCTTTCATATTGGAGATGAAGATCTTGACCCATGATCCTAGGAGAGCTGTCCACCACAAGATGCTGTCTTTGGGGAAAGAACCTCCTTAGTCAATCTTAATTTTAGATCTGCAGTGGCTGTTCTAAGAGTCTAGAGGAGCCCTTTTGAATTGGGGGATGTGTACCCAAGTGTAAGGTCTCTGAAGTTTGGCTTCTGTCTGGGTAGTGAGAAGGACTTGGTACAATCCCTTCCAAGGAGACTCAAAGGCAGCCGTCCCTTTTAGTGATTCCAAATCAGAGGATTTGGGGGAGATTGGAAACATTAGTTTGGAGAGTTGTAGCTAGATGTTTGAGGAAACTAGAAGATTTCAGGATTCAGTTTGGTTTACAGATAAGTAACAAAGCCTCAAAGGCAATGAACACGACTATAATCTAATGTCCATAAGGTTGTGTTATAACTTTCTGTTAAAACAGTCACTCTCATTTCTATCAGAAATAATCACGGGGCTTCCCTGGTGGCGCAGTGGTTGAGAGTCTGCCTGCCGATGCAGGGGACACGGGTTCGTGCCCCGGTCCGGGAAGATCCCACAGGCCGCGGAGCCTGCGCGTCCGGAGCCTGTGCTCCGCAACGGGAGAGGCCACAACAGTGAGAGGCCCGTGTACCGCAAATAAATAAATAAATAAATAAATAAATAATAAATCACAGTAAGACTAATTTGTTTGCAAAATAAGTCTAGTGCCATTAAACTTGGCCTGATTTTTTACATAAGCGAAGCAGGAATAGTGATTATTCATACAGGTCCTTTTAAAATCTGCTTTGCTGGAATTTTTCATAAGGAATTTTAAATTAATAGATTTTAAAAGTCACTGCAGGCTAAGAAGCCACGACAAGAACCACCATCAGAATTTGCCTGGAATACCTATATATTTGGGTAAATTTCTCTCTTCTTGTGTTTCCCAGGATATCCTGAGGTTCCCGGGCATGCCAGGAAGTGACCTTCCTTATTCACCTGGTAAGGCTACTGAGAACCATGTAAGCAAGATACCAGGCCAGTCTTTCCAAGGGGCTTCTATTGGCTTTATAAAGTCAGTCTTAGCTCCTTAAGACTGTCTGGTCACATATGATTTTATGCATATTCTCAAATGTGACATTCCAGTCAAAGCCTTGTTAATATAACCATGTTTCCAATTGTGTCCTGTTATAAGGAGAACAGATTCTTATTGAACTTATGTGAATAACTATATTGCCATGAAAATAAGACTACTCAACAAGTTTCTGAATTCTAGAAGGCTCAGGTAGGGAGAAAAAGTAAATGTTTCAATTCTATTTATAGAGATATACTTTACAAAATTATTGTAAGTCATAGATAGCTTAAGAGAAAAAAACTTTCCTTAAATCTGGAAAAATAAAACATTAAGGAACCAGCAATGTTTCAAGAAAAGGTTGTGCAAAAAATGATAATCATTCTCATAAATGTATTCAATCCCATATTTTTAATTCTTATTCTGCTTGAATCCAGTTTTTTCATTATTTCTGGAAATTAGTAGGCAGTTCAGTTTTTGGTTTTTTTTTTAGTTCAGTTTTTATGATCTTAAAATTGTCAGCAACCTATATTCTAGAGTACCTGTCAGAGTCCTTTCCATGAATCTCTCTGAAGTTGAAGCACCTTTGCAAAAGTATCAGAGTAAAACGATAACTGTCTATAAATGACAAAAGAAACTTTCAGGGACTTCCCTGGCAGTCCAGTGGTTAAGAATCTGAGCTTCCAATGCAGGGGGCACAGTTTCAATCCCTGGTTGGGGAACTAAGATCCCACATGCTGCAGGCTGTGGCAATAAATAAATAAATAAATTAAGTAGTTAATTAAATAAAAGACTTCTAAAAATGGTCATGGTTAAAGATCTGATGAGAGTTCTTTTGATAAGAAAATGTATTTATTTTCATGACATATGATAATTTAAGATAATAATAGGACAATGAGAGTATTGACAGATTTCTAGAAACTTGAAACAATTTCTGGAATACCTATGTTAGTAACATACATGTATGCACATATAACCCAAGAAAGTTAATCATCACTTCTTATTTAACAGTGCTTCCCATGTAATTTAATGTTCCAAATAAACCTAATTATTTTAACATCTCTCTTTTATAAGGGGAGAGACAAAACCTTTGAGATTTTCCAGGAGCTCTCTGGGAAATCTCAAGGTTCTTTTGAGGTTAAAAAAAAAAAAAATCTCTGTTTAGAATTTGATTTGGGAAAGTTGTCAAATGTCAAAAGGTTTGAACAATTGACTAAGTAACATCTCAGATAATTATGAAATGATATTTAACTATCTATTTAACTATGACAACAGAAGATGTTAAAGACAAATAACAGAAGGTTACACAGCTGTGAATAAAACTTACCTCTTCTAATATTGAGAAGACTGGGCTTTCTTAAGTAATCAAACACCTGATAATGACAACATGAAGCACAATATATTATTTTGATAAGACACAAAATCTTTGCTTTCTGGGTAGATTACCCAAAAGGTAAATACAAAAACAAAAACAAACAAAAAAACCTTTCATAATCTCTTATCAAGAGAAGACCAATAGTCCAAAGGCACGTTGTCATTTTAACGGAGAGAAAATCAAATTCTGATTTTTGCACCAGCATACTTTTGATAGTAAAGCTCATTCTTCAAAAACCTAAATAAATCCGTTCCAATTTTAGTCAGCTTGAGCCCACAAACAAACAAACAAACCGAAAAAAAAGAAAAAAACCTCCTTTTTCACAAATCTTCTACAGCTTTTTTTCTCCATTCAGGCTTTGTCCAGTGTTTTTTCTCTCTCTCTCATTCTGGAACAGCTGGTCATTCTAGTTCCCCACCTACTTTCCATACATGGTTGTTTCCTTTCACCCTTATTATTTCTACATCACTTCAGTTCATTTACATATATTGATTAGAAGTCTTAACCATTAGAATCCTTTATTCCCAGTGAAAACTAAGAAGTAAGCAATTGTGGACTACCTGCTACACTAGCATTCTGTGGATTGGCAAATTATGAATATATTTCACGATTTCTAGACGTATATTCTTCCTCATTGTAAATTTTTCAATGTGGCACAAAACATTTTTACTAATAGATCCAAATATCTTAAGTTTCTAGGTAAAAGGAAACCTAAAGTGGATAAAACTATTTTCACTAATTAATGTCTCCGTTTTTTATCTTATTTGGAAGTAATCTAGATATTCAATGAATACTCATTATTTAACTTATCTCAGTATAACTTTAGAGTTTTAAGTTACCAAAAATATTTTGGAAAATAGTTTTAAGTAGACACACCATAAAGGCATACCAAACCACACCATACAATCCAGCCATATTTAGCCACAAGTGAGGTACAACCCATATTTCTGTTTGGCAATACTTTGGGGGCCAACACCATGACAGTTGCCAAGCCAAGCGCTCAGGACACAAAATGAGACAAACAAGAAGGCAGTAGCTGTCCTTGAAAATAAAAGGATATATAACTAATGTAGTTTTTGTTTTTGTTTCGTTGGTTTTTTGTTTTCTTTCTTCTTTTTCTTCTTTTCTTTTTTTTTTTCCCTGCCAATGTGAAATTCTCCCCTCCTCTCTCAACCAGGCTTTGGTAAGAATTCTTTTCCAACTTCTGCCAAGTTTTCCAGGATGCCATCTGCAGGCTCCAGGGCAAGTGGGGTGTCCCAGTGGATGTCATCCTGGTCACCAGAAACTATAGAGGAAGCAACATACTTCTTCCCTACCCTTTATAGTGAGTGCCTAGCTGAGACACCTTTTTCTCTAGGGCACCTTGTAAATGTATAAGCTTATCTAAGACTATTAAAAGTTCTTCTCAGGCTTCCCTGATGGTGCAGTGGTTGAGAGTCCACCTGCCGATGCAGGGGACACGGGTTCGTGCCCCGGTCGGGGAAGATCCCACATGCCGCAGAGCGGCTGGGCCCGTGAGCCATGGCTGCTGAGCCTGCGCGTCTGGAGCCTGTGCTCCGCAACGGGGGAGGCCACAACAGTGAGAGGCCCGCGCACCGCAAAAAAAAAAAAAGTTCTTCTCTGTGGCCACTGTAATTTGAGTATCTTTGGTAAGGATAACCCATTTAAGGTTAGCCTTAAAACAAAATTTTATTCACCTGAACCTTCACACTGGACCCAGTCGAATTTAATTCAGATCCGGTCCAGTTTCTAAGTTTGACCCAGTCTAACCCCAGACCCAGCCAGGTTTCTAAGTTGGAACCACTCCGACCGCAGGCCTGGTCTGGTTTTTAAGTTGGACCCAGTCTAACTCCAGTGGTTTCTGGACTCTGTCCAGAAAAAAAATAATAAAAGCACAAATAAAGTCTAAAAGTTCATGACGATAAGCTGTGGAGCTAGGATTCAGGTCTGAGAGGAGCTTACCCACTACCTCCAGAGGCGTCAAGGAAGCAGTGAGTTCAGGGAGCTCAGCAGGCACCTACGCCTTCTTGCTCATTGCTCCTGGGGCCCCTTCAGAGTCTCTTGGTTCCTTCTTCCACCACTAGGACTGTTAAAAGGTAAACTGATGCACATTAAAATTTTCAGAGTTTATTGGAGCAAAAGGCAAGTCAAATTGGGCAGGTCCAAATCAGAAGTAGTTAGGAACGCTCCACCAGCAGGAGCTGGGGAGAGACATTTATAGAGAAAAGGCAGAAGTGAAGTAAAGGAATTTTTTTTCTTTTTTCTTTTTTTTTTTTTTTTTGCGGTACGCGGGCCTCTCCCTGTTGCGGCCCCTCCCGTTGCGGAGCACGGGCTCCGGACGCGCAGGCTCAGCGGCCATGGCTCACGGGCCCAGCCGCTCCGCGGCACGTGGGATCTTCCCGGACCGGGGCACGAAGCCGTGTCCCCTGCATCGGCAGGCGGACTCTCAACCACTGCGCCACCAGGGAAGCCCAGTAAAGGAATTATTGATTGACTATAGCTTAGAATCTAGTTGGCTATTTGTAATTGAGGGCCTTAGCATTTTATTTCATAAACTTAAGGCATTTACAGGCTTAGATTTTGCTTTGCTTACATAGACTGTCACAGCATTAGAGCCAATTCAGTCTAAGTAATCAAGTCCTTGTTTACTTGATTTAACAGTGACCACACTTCAGCCAGATGGAGAATAATAAAACTTTGGACTAGAAACTCAGCAACAGTCCTCGAGTTCTGCTCCTATATACTGCAAGCAAGTGACTCAAATTCTCTGAGCCTCTGATCCCCCACTTTTAAAATGAGGAACTCAAACTATGCCAGAACTCCACAGAGCACATCCCTCAGGACATCACTTTTCAAGATGCGTAAGTACAGAATCTGTGGTAAAATGAGTTTGGTAGATATAATAACACACATAACACTATATGCTTCATGATATATTAACAATCAAAATCCCTGATAAATCCTTTAGCAGTGAAACTCATTTTTTCCATGGAAACACTTAAAAGCATCCTATAGAAGAAACAAAGTCCTATAGAATTCTTTGGGAAATGCTGGATGAAGTATTTTCAAATATTTCTTTGGGATTTAATCTATGTCACTGTGAAGAGTACACATGCCTTATGACTTGAGGTGCCAGATACTTAGCTTACATTCAGCATTGGCACTTTCCCAGGAGTTTTTCTTTATTAACCTGACTTTCCACTCTTAGCTAACTGTACCATATATTCGCTTCTTTTACATGTATTAATCAGGACCCCTTTAGTCTCTAGTTACAGAAACCTAATTAAACCTATTTAAAAATCTCAAGTGGGATTATAATCTGTCATCTCTTTGACATGGGCACAGAGGTAGAACAATATGTAAATTTCTGGGCAAATACATAAATTGTGCCAAAGGTGGAAAATATTTCAAACAGGTCTGGACATTCATCCATTTGTCCACTTAGTCATTTGGAAAATACTTACTAACAGAATTAAAATAAAATACATTTTGTATTTAGAATGGCTTGGTTCAAACTCCGACTCTGGGATGTATAAACAGTTTGATTTTGAGTAAATCAGTTATTTTATCTGATCCCAACATCATTTTCCTGAAAGTGAGGATGATCATACTTACTTTATAGAATTGCAATAAAGATGAAATGAGATCATATGTGTAAGGTACTGGTGCAAAGACAGGAACAAGTGAAATAGTTTGAACTTATCTTACATGAGGAGGAAGTTGGATGCAAAGATGGAAAAGTTGCTTCCTTTATCCTTGAGTACCATATACACTTCGGGTAGGAGAGAACCCAAATCACTATGATGATTAGCAGAGAGAGCCAGATAAATGGAAGATTTAGGTTGCAGGAGGGCTAATTTCACTTTCTGCAGAAAGAGAGAAATGAGTGCCATGATAGTTAGACGTAGGGAGTGCATGTAAATTGCGGCTTGCTTTACCTGTGGAAGGATGGTCAATAGTGAGCCATCACTATGATGTGTTTAAGGTGTGTCAAACAGTGAAAGTTAAACCTCAAACGTGGAACAGGGATTAAAAGACAGAGAATCTTTTAATTGAATTGAGGTAGAGTCAGCAAATGGACCTAATATATGTCACTATTATACCTTCTGCTGCTTTGACAGACATTACTATCAAATCACAGTGTTCTTTTTTATTGATCCAAGAGGTAGCCTCCAGATCTTCAATGACTTCAGTATCAAATGAATGTGATATCTTAGAAGAAATATACCTTTTTAAAGCCTTTTATTTTAGATAAATATGGAGATGGTAAGTTAAGTTTCCATTTGGTTACCAACTTCAATTAAGCAGTAGTGGCTACATCACATTGTAGAGGATTCTGGAGTTTTTCTCAGGCTTTCAAGAAAGAGAATCATTAGCCTGCTCTAGTGTATTTTCAGAGGTCCTGGGAAAGCATTTTTGTACTCAGATTTGTCTCTCACAAAGCTTAACATCAAATGATTCATTTATTCAAAATGACACGGACAGTGCTAACTCAATAAACTGAAAATTCTATTCAACTTAGTAAGAGCAACCATAGAAATAATCATGAGATGCCATGAGGGAAACAGAGCGATATCACAACAAGTTTACAGAAAGAGAATGTGTCACAGGATGCTTCAAAGGGAGTAACAGATGAACTGAGCCTTAGAGAAGGAGAAGGGGGAGAGGCTTACGAGATGAGAGAGAAGGAGAGGCATAGTATTCTAGACAGTATTCTAGACAGAGGGATTGTCTGAGCAAAGACCAGAAGCCAGAAATACCACAATGTATGAGAGATGGCAGGAAAAGCCCGTTGTGCTAGCTCATAAAGGAGTGGTAGAAATAAAGCTACAAGTAAGCAAGGGCTCGCGTCAAAAAGGGTCTTGAATGTCATGCTAAGTGTTGTTTGTACCATTCCATAAAGGTGGGAATGATGTAAATAATTAAGGACAGAAGTGACATGATCAGAACTGTGTTAGGAAAAAGATATCACTATGTACAACACACACCAAAGCACCGATTAGAGGGAATAATGGATCTGGAAACAGCAGTCTGGGCTTCTAATTCCTGTTTTGGGACTAAATTATTGCATGGCATTGGGAGGACAGGTTTTCCTTTCTGGATCTCAGTCTCCTCCAATGGAAAATGATTGAGCTGGACAAGATGATTTCACTGGGCTCTTACACATATAATATTTTATACCAATCCTTTGGTAACTGGCTTATTTAATTATATGTTCCTCAATTGCATCATTTAAATAATAGAATCATCTCTGGGTTTTCTCCCATGTACAAAGAAAGTTCATGCTATAAACAAGGTTAAAATCATTCTGAAGAAGGAGAAAAGCAAAGATGGCAAGTTATCAGTTTGTTTTCTAAATAAATAGCTAGCTCATAGAAAGTGGAGAAACTTCAGGTTTAACACGACAAAGAGAGAGTGAGAAAAGAACTGTGTCCCCTTTTTCTCAATTTTGAGGTCTGGACCCTCAGAGTCTCAAGAAATTTTATAGACCCCTAGTCCTATGGTTTTTAGTTTCTCTTCCACCATAACCTGGTGGAAAGATAGTTCTTTTATCTCCCCCAGTCAGAGAAATCCCAGTTTTATATACATTTTGAGTACTGAATCTCTCTCCTTCCATCCTTCCTTCCTTCTTGTTGTCTCCCATGTGGAATATTCCCTTTCTCACTCTGTGTTATTTTAATAGAACTGGCAAGCATGCAGCCTTGTCTCTTTAACAACAGAGATATGCCATTTCCTTGGAATCTCTCAAAATGAGAGAGATAGGGAGTAGGGGTGGGAGGCAGAACTGTTCTCCCTCCCTCTCTCTTCTAGGACCATCTTGCTACCACACGTTGAAGGTCTGGCTGAGAATGAAGCCAAGTAGTTACAGGTACGTGAGAGGTGGAGTGATGGATCTCTGATGACAGCTTTTGATCCCATATCTGATATGTTTTACTTTTTTTTTCTCCTGTTTTACTTTCAAGTTTGTTTGAATTCCATTTCTGCCACTTGTAATGCAAAAAGGTTTGAGAAGTATTTATGTATGAGGATTTCATGTATGACTTTACTTAAGGAAAGATTTTTTCCACTCTTTTTCTCTGACAAAATATAAATTTGGGAACCACTGATCTCATCCAATGTCACTGCTTACGGAGGAGGTAACTGAAGGAAAACACAGTATCATTTTCCCAATGTTACGCAGCAAATACATGGCAGAGCTGGTACCAGAAGGCAAGGTCCATATTTGTTTTATCCCCCATGGCATTCGGAGCTGCTTGTCTCACTGATGTACCTGATAACATGCATAATTCTACCACCCATCTCTACCAAACATCATTGTGACTTACCAAATATTGAGAAATATTTCCACTATCCAATAGGGAAATATTTGAGGAGGAACATTTATCCATCCCAACAGAGATCAAGCAAAGACTTCTCACATTAGCCGCACACAGAGTTGTGTTTAGCAATAGAGGAGGAAAACGTGCCCAAATCAACCAGACAGTGTGGAAATGACCTTGCAGGATTCTTGGAAGCCCTTATCCCCAACAGGGGCAGCACTACTTGGACAGTTAGTGGTTGTATCATCGTGGTACTGGAGCACCACCTCCTGGCTGTGTTAGAGGTTTCGTTTGCCTTTCTTAGTCAAAGAAGGTCCAATACTTACTAGCAATTTAGGACCTTAGAGTTAGAAGGCCCTTTAGGAATGACCTAGTCTGTTATTTCTCTTTTATGGGTGAGGAGACAGACTCAGAGAGGAAAAGTACCCTTCCCATGACCATAAGAGCCAATGGAGAGCAGCCATAGCCTGAGAATCCAAATGTATTGACTCCCTTCCTAGTACCTCATTCTGTGGTTATAAAAACTGAGGATGATTAAGTTTAAGAAACTAAAGCTAGTCCTGGGGTGGTGGTAAAAGTATGAGGGGGCAACTTGTAAAATTGAGAGGTTAGTTGGACAACTGGATCAGAAACAAAAAACAGTTGGGAATCTATGTAGAAGGAATGGTAGGCATTCTCTTTAGGACACCATCCCAATTCATTATAAACCAGCTTCAAATGTTTCCCAGTCTCACATTACTTCACTCAAGATTTAAATCCCAAGGAGATGAAGACTGATTGGCCTAGCTTGATACACTTGCCAACACATGACAAGAAAGTATGAGCCTCTGACTGATGGTTCCTTTAAGACATTTTAGGAAATACCTCTATAGGGAGAAGTATGTTCCCAAAGGAAAATCGAGTGCTATTCCCAAAAGAAGGGAGAAGGGAGACAAAAACAACAGATGTCCACTGCAGGAACAAAGCCAAGGATATGACTCAGGCATTTCCAAAGTGGAGTCACGAAGCATCCACTCATAGGCCGCAGCGTGTATTCACATTGGGAGAGCTCCCTATGCATCGCGGATGCCTTAGCTCCAAAGCATGGAAAGCCATTAACTGCGCACCTCTAAGAATCTGATGTACTTCTTCCTCAGTATTGTTTGCTCCATTGATCTCCAAATAAGGGCTATTTCACTTTCAACTACAGTCAATGCTTGAACAACTCGGGGAATAGGGGCACCAACCCTCTGCACAGCTGAAAATCCGCATATAAATGTACAGTTGGCCTTCCCTATCCACAGTTCTGCATCTGTGGATTCAACCAACCGCTGATTGTGTAGTACTGTCGTACATTTTTGTTATATATGTAGACCTACACAATTCACATCCATGTTGTTCAAGGGTCAACTGTATTTTAGGACCTGGGGACCAGGTATTATATATGACCATTTAATTAATACCTGTGCTGTGGTACTAATAGAAAATGTGAAGGGCTTAATGGAAACGCTCCAAAACCACAGTATTTTTTCTGTCTCCTCCTCCAAAAGAGGGATTTATTTACTATGTCTAAGACCCCGTTAGGTCAGGGCTTCCCTGCTTTGGCACTGTTGACCTCAGGGGCTGGATAATTGTTTGTTTTGAGAGGCTGCTCTGTCCCTCACAGGACATATAGCAGCATCCCTTGCCTCAACCCACCAGATGCCAGTAGCAACCCCTCAGTCGTGACAGCTTAAAATGTCTCTAAACTTTAGCAGTTGTCCCCTGGCGGGGGGGCGGGGGTGGGAATGGGAAGGAGTTTAGTCCTAGTTGATAACTACTGCTCTTTATGTTTGGAGATGATCCCAGGGATTCAGGAAATCAATTTAATTTCTACCTCAGAGGGAGCATTTTATCAGTCAGTACCATTCAATAATGGTAGAATGTGTCCTTGAGAGGAGAGAGTTCACTCCATGTCTTGGGATATTAAGCAGAAACTGGGTAAATACTAGTTAGAAATGCAGTAGGGAAAAGAAGAATGTCAGGTAGGTGGGTTTTTTGTTTGGTTTCATTAATTCCTATAAATGAAAAAATTCAGAATCAGTCATGAGGTCATTTTACTTCTGTTCATTCGGTAGATATGTTCAGTTCTTTTGATTATAAAGAGCCAAATGAGACCCAGTTTAACTCCAGGTAAGCAATTCATGTGTACAGGAAATGGGGGGAAAATGTCATTAAAAATCAAGGTATTTTATAGGGCTTAATACTCCCTCCATCAGTCTCTTGCCTTCAGGGAGCTCAGCGTCAGTCTGTGATGTCTTTCTGACCTTTTGGGCTATTGTTCTCTTTCCACCAGCTGGCTACCTTTGCTTACATACAATTATTACTTCCTTAAGAGTTGAATTTGTCCATGACTCATTAAGGCAGCTCCAAACTCTTTCTCTAATTAGTAATCTCAGGGATTTAGCTCCTCTCTTAAATTTTTCTTCTTTCAGTAATTCCAAGTGCTATTTCTGAAGGAAAAAAAAAAAGAATTTAAAAAGGTCAGTTCATGATTTGCACTAGGCAGCTACATAGAAAATTGGTCTGTGTATGGATTGATGGTTGTATTTGTCACTGTGTCTTTGGTTACAAATAACAGAAAACCCTGATTCAATTGACTTAAACAACAAGGTAATTTTACCATCTAATCATATGAAGTCCTGCAGTAGGGCTTCTCCTGAGTCCTTTAATTCAGTACCTCTTTGAAGACCTGAGGATCTGGATTCTTTACTTCAGTCTGCTTTGCTGTTCTTGGCATGCTGGGTGTGTTCTACGGCTACCTCCCCCTCATGATCTTTGTTGTAGCCAATCTAAGCATCTCAACCAAACGTGGCTACATCCTGTATAAGAAGACACTAAGTTTTGCTTTTTAAGAATGAAGAAACTTTTCCCAGAAGTTCATCAGGAGACTTTCCCACATCGACTTCACATTTCATTTACTGGAATTATGACACATGCCATGCCTAAATGAAATACTGGCAAAGAGAATGAGATTACTATGATTGGCTTAGGTTTTACTTCTGAGCAGGAGATACAGTCAACTTTCCTAAATGATTGGTACTTGTACAAACATCAGATTGTGTTACCAAGGGAAAAAAAGGTGGAGTTGGATGTTGGTGGTAATTATGTCTGATTCAGCCGGCTTTGGACTGAGTAGCCACTTCCTGTCCTTTCTTCTACAACCAGGCAAGATGAGATGCCATGGTACATCCTTGCTGTCCAGCTAACCTATGGATGTGTCTACCCTTGGGTTTGGTACCCACCATAAATCTAGTAAATTGTGGTCAAGGGTTCACATGGTAGAAAAGGCAGCTTTCTCTGTGGCAGAAACTGTGAATGGGGCACTTTTCTTCAGATGGGACTTGAGGAGTTGTTAGAACCATGATCCTGTGCCCAGTACAAAATGTTCTCTCCCACTCATTTTCTGTATGTCCTCATCTTTCTCATTTATTCAATTATTTATTTATTAAGCCTGTGTTGAGTACCTACTATGCCAAGCCCTTTGGACACAGAGATGAATAAAACATAGGGCAGAAGTAAAGCAGTCCATGGTCTTGGTGTGGATACAGAAGCGTAAGGGGAGATTTACAAAGGCACCTTAGGGTGCTAGTGCAGAAGTACGTCAAAGTGCGCATACAAAATTAAAGAGGACCAACTTTTACACAGAAGAAGAGCCCAGGTAATAGAGCAGGAGGAAGGCAAAGGTACCAGGACTCCTTAATTCAAGGAATTCTTAATGGAGGTTGCAGTGATTAGTAATAGCTTAATGTAGCTAAGTACACCAGAAATGTGCAAATCCAGCTAGGATGTTAGCAGTGAACTGACAAACAGTGGCAGTTCTGGAAAAAATAATGAGTTGGTTTATAAAATATGGTCTTTTTTTTTTTTTGCTTCAGTTTTCAGTCTTTAATAAGGCTAAAAGTAATAATGGAATTGTTTTACATTCTAATACTGCCTCATCATGAATTTTCATATCTATTAGCAGAATTCATCTTTGATTCAACCCTATGAGTACTACAACAGAGCTATCTTTATCCCCATTTAAGGTGGTTCTAGAAATGAGATTAATCCCCATCTAATCTAAAATGTGTGCAAGGTAACATAACACAAATGAACACATGAACATGGACTTGAACCCAAGACCTCTGGTTTCCATATCTACTCTTTGTTCTATAACACATGCTGCTTAAAGCACTGTGTTTCTTGCTTGATAGAAGCAAGGTTAGAGGTTATTAAGTGGAACTAATTGTGACACAAAGGCCTGTCCAGTTAGTATCAATATTTTAAAAGTTTGATAATTATAAAATCAATGCAGATTGACTTCTTTCAGAAACACATGCGTTGGGTCAAACTAAGCTAAGCGTTCTAGGTAGAAATCATCGGGGTCCTGCTATACTCAATAGATAAAAATAATCTGTAACTAGCTTGTCATATCTGTATGTATAAATTGTGTTTTACAGATACTGGGAGAAAGTTTGCTTTCTTAAAGAGGTTAAATATTGCTGCCTGCCATCCTGTGTACACTGTTAATTTGCTTTCCAAATCCTTTTAGCCAGATAAAGCAAAGGTAAACTTCAGAATAGGCCCTGTACAGATTATCACCAATTCTAAATTAATGAGCCTTTTGCTTTATCTGAGTTGCAGAAAGACTAAACAAATGTGCTGGAATCATATGTTTTCTTTCCAGCTGAAGGGCTGTCTTCCCTTTTTAGCACTATTTCCTCTCTCAGGAAATGCAAGGGGTCCACGGGTTTAAAAAGTCCAGTGTTTCAGTATGAAATGGACAGCTAGTCCCACCCACTGACTTTCTTTCTTCTACCTCCTGACTTTCTTTGTCCCACCCAGTAGGCGAGGAAGCCTCACTTATTGATTTAATCTAATTGTTCCATTTTCAAATTCGTATTAGGCATCATCAAGCACTAATGTAATTGCGTGTGAGGTCTTCTTTTCTCTACATTTGTATGATGAGAGGAAAAGCTCTTCTCAGTGGAAGTGGCGTCCTCCACAGTTTAACTAAAATAGCCATAATTTATTGTGTTCCCTAGCCCATCATCTGGCCCAGTTGAGACCTGCTAAATCCCATTTGTATTGTTCTTTACCTTCATTTGTGCTAGGCCATTGGACCCACTTTTTCCAATTTAGGAACTTTGTAATGGAAAACACTGGATCCAGACAGATCCTGCTTGGATCCCAGCTCTGCACCCTCAGACACGTTACTTCCCATCATTAGACTCAATTTCCCCATATGTAAAATGAGAGTATTCTGTGTGATTAAGATCTCTTCAACATATTTTACTTCCCCTTCACTAAATTTTTGTCAAAGTAGTATTAATTGTCCACATAATCACAACTACTCAGATATTGTTCAGGCATTTCCGAGAGCACTTTAGAAAATACCAGCAGAAATGGTTATCTGCTAAACCCTAGGCCACAGGCATAGAACGCAGTTTATGGTATTCTTTTGCAGAATGTCTCATGATATCCACAGTATAGAAAGCGAACGTTGGTTCTGTGGCAGAAAGCAGAATAAACCCTTCTACAGGGGTACAGCAGAGTGATTCGGTTATACATATACATATATTCATTCCAAAAGCAAATTCTTAAAACCAATCAACCACCCAACCAACCACCAGCACTGCCAGCAACAACAGAAAACACATCGCTTCAATCACCACCTGTTGCAAAGGACTTTAACTCCATAGACCCAGGCCGGATTGCTCTCCTGGGCTTCAGTCTTGTGTGCTTGGTGCCTCTCAAATATTTCTACCTGAATATCCCACAAGTACTCCTAACAAAATGCTCAAAACTGAACCAATTTCTATTCAAACCTCCTCCGTTATCCATGGTGACTTAATGAATGACGAAAACAAGACAAAAATGTGGGGAATTATTCTTGAGTCCTCTTTCTGTTGCACCTTTTGCAAAGAATTATTTCCCAAGTCTTTACACTCCTAACACCTAACATTCTCATATATTTTTATTTTTCTTCCACCTCTAGTATATATATTACCACCATCATCTTTGCAACTGGCTTCTTAATGGTGCCACTCTGTTGATCAGTGAGTTCTCCATATGGCAGCCTCAGATGTGAATGGGATTTTGTTACTTCTCTGCTTAAAACTTCTCAGTGGTTCCAACTGCCTTTTAGATTAAATCCAACTCATTTACATGGCTTTCAGGTCTTCATGAAATCGAGACCTAATCTCTAATTCAGTGTTCTCAAACCTGGCTACACCTTAAAATCACCTGGAAATGTTTGAAAAATATAATAAATAGATACATGCCTCCCCTCCTATGCACAAAAATGATGACTTAGTTGGTTTGGGATGAAGTCTCTCATCAGTAGTTATCAAAAAACTCTTCCCTGGTGATTCTGCTGTGCAACCAGGATTGAAACCACTTCTTGAGATCCAGCCTCCTCACAGCAATTTCAGTTTCCAAACACACTAAGTATTCCTTTGTCTCTGCATATTCTTTCTCCCAGAACCCACCTTTCATCTGACTTACTTCTTCTCATGGCTGGACCTCAGATGGAAACATTATACAATGAATATTTATTTATTTATTTATTTATTTACAAATGCAGACAGGCAGGCAGGTAGGCAAGCTTGGCAGTATGGAGAGAAATAGGGAAGTGTGTTAAAAGAGAATAAAAATGACCTGGACTTGAACCCCCATTCTGTCAGACATTAAGTGTATTAGGAACATTACTTAAACATACTGAAGGTTGGGTTCGTTATTTGTAAAACAGAGAGAGTACTATCTGTTACATAGTTTCTATGGTGATTAAATTTGATAGAGTATGTGCATTTCACAAAATAGGGACTGGAAGACAACCTTGCTAAAGAGCAGTGGCTTTGGAATCATCCAGTGCACATAATCAAGGCTTAAGTCATATGCCTAATAATAGCAATATCACCTATTTTAAGCAAGTTGCCTAAACTCTCTCAGCCTCAGTATCTATAACCTCAGTTTAGAGATACCATTATTCAAACATAAAGTTCATAACAAGGATTCAGATATTAGTGGAAAATATTTAAAATACGTAATAATGTTCTCATGGCCTTTGGTATATATGTATTATACATCATTAGAAAGTTAAAAAGAATGTACACGTTTTAGATATTATCATGGTTATAATGGAATCCATTATTGTCATTATTATATCCTTATTTGCATAATTTACCCCCACTGTTTTAATATCCTATGTCATTTTACCATAAGAACCTATAAACTATCAGTTACTTGTTTTATGTGAAGCTTTCCACTATAAAGGGAAGTATTTATCCAGCAACTAGTGTTTTTTCGTTGTTTTTTTTTTTTATTCGAGTAAAATTGCTTTACAATGTTTTGTTAGTTTCTGCTGTACAATGAAGTAAATCAGCTATATGTATATCTCTATCCCTTCCCTCTTGGACCTCCTTCCCACACCCCCATTCCACCCATCTAGGTCATCACAGAACCCCAAACTGAGCTCCCTGTGCTATACAGCAGGTTCCCACTAGCTATCTATTTTACACATGGTAGGGTATTTATGTCAAACTTAATCTCCCAGTTTGTCCCACCACTAGTGTTTTAACTTGGTATCAATGGACACTCCAGGCAAACATTCTGATGATCAATGCTAGGTTCTGTATCAGACTTCTTATGAAGTCTCTTCTTTTTTCTTTTTATCTGACTACTCAGGCTGACTATTAGAGACATTTGAAACATCAGTCAGATATTAATACAATCCAGAGATCATGTTGGCTCATAAAATAAGTCATTCTTAAAATTACGCCATGTTAAAAAGATGCTTGTGTATTGGTTCTGATGTCACATGTTATGAAATTCGCTGGTTTTCTGATTGTGAAGTAATGCATTGGTCATGCCCTTGACGCGTAACAAGTGGTCCTATTTTTCTGGATTTACAGTTTTTAGAAACTATGAATACACTCAATATGTGTACCTTTTTTTTTTTTTAACCAGAATATGGGAGGCAAATGGAGATGTTTAGGTGTTTATTACAAGATAGTACTTCAAGATGGAGAGTTACACTTTAGATGAAAGGTGTGCTTAGCCAATTTGTAAATGACAGTTTTGTTTGGAAGATGTAGAGAAAATGGTTAGCCATCAGAGTTAATATCCAGAGAAACAGGAATGGAGTGAGACAAGGATAAATCTGATTCTAACAGAATAATATTTAGCAGAAATGAATTTGAATTCTTGCTGTCAAGTACAAATAAGTGATTCCACAAGAACTGTTTGAGAAGTTGTCTCTAAGCACGAACCACTGATAGAGAAAGCTATGATTAGTTGACACAATCTCAACAAATCAACGTACCATGTGCCACCAAAAGAACGGGTCACAGACATTTATTGTGCACTCTGTTGGATTATTACCAGCACTTTATTTAGTCCTCAGAGCAACCATTTGAGACAAGTTTTATTTTCTCCATCTTACAGTTGGACAACTGAAGTCTTCAAAAGAGAAAAAATATTTACAAGCTTACAGAATAAGTGGAAAATTCAGAAATAAAAATCCAGTTAAACCTGATCCTTAAATCCTTTCATTCTACTTAGTTTCCTTCTCCTGACAGTCTGATATCCACTTCTAGCAAAGATGGAGTACTAGAGGCACTAAAACAACAACAAACAGACAAAATACATGGAACAAGCATTAAGGAAGGAAGGACCTAGAGCAGTTACTTAACATTCTGAACTGTGTTTATAGGCATGTCTGTTTTCCCCAGTCTTAAGGTGCCTAAGAACAGGGCCTCTATCTTGTGAATGTATGCTCTGTGCCCAGCAGACTGTCATGTATGCAGTAAAATAGTAAACATCAACAAATATAGTTTTCTCATCTGATGAATGAAGAGGGTCTTAAGTTTCTCCATAAAGTGATCTCCATAAAGAGATGATCTCCATAAAGTGATCATAATATTTCCAACTAACTTAACTGTATCTCAGAAAACAGCTAAATAATATTTACAAGTATACAAATATAACCAGCCCCCAATAAGGTAATATTTACAATGTTCAGAATCCAGGATAAAACTACCGAGCATAAAATGAAAGAGAGGGACTTCCCTGGTGGCACAGTGGTTAAGAATCCGCCTTCCAATGCAGGGGACATGGGTTCGAGCCCTAGTCTGAGAAGATCCCACATGCCACGTGTGCCACAGCTAAGCCCGTGTGTCACAACTACTGAGCCCACATGCCACAACCACTGAAGCTCGTGCAGCTAGAGCCCATGCTCTGCAACAAGAGAAGCAACCGCAATGAGAACCCCATGCACCGCAACGAAGAGTAGCCCCCGCTTGCTGCAACTAGAGAAAGCCCGTGAGCGGCAACAAACACCCAATGCAGACAAAAATTAATTAATTAATTAATTAATTTTTAAAAAATGGAATTGAAAAATATGGCTCATAATGAGAAGAAAAATCAATCACCTGAAGCCAGTCCAAAACTGACACAGATTTTAAAAGTAGCAGGCAAAGACACTAAAACAGTCAGAAGTCATGCAAGAAGACAGGAAAGCAACATCTTTAAAGTAGTGAAATTATAACTTTCTGTGTGTGTGTGTGGCCTCTCACTGTTGTGGCCTCTCCCGTTGTGGAGCACAGGCTCCGGACGCGCAGGCTCAGCGGCCATGGCTCACAGGCCCAGCTGCTCCGCGGCATGTGGGATCTTCCCGGACCGGGGCACGAACCCGTGTCCCCTGCATCGGCAGGCAGACTCTCAACCACTGCGCCACCAGGGAAGCTCGAAATTATAACTTTTAAAAAGTTATAATTTTTAAAAATTATGTCAACCCAGAACCTAGAGTTTTATGCAGAGTGAAAATATCTTTGTAAAACAAAGGAAAAATAGACATTTTCAGGGATAGAAAAGCTGAAACAACTCACCACCACTAGACACGAGTTAAAAGAAACGTCAAAGGAATTCCTTTAGGCGGTAGGACAATACCAGAAGGAAATATGGATCAACACAAAGGAATGAAGGACACTGGAAATGGCAGCTATGTGGGTAAATATATGAGTTTTTCTTACTATTGAATATTTAAAGCATTTTAAATGATCATTCATTTTTTAAACAAAAATAATAATAATGGGATTTATGACATGTAAAAGTAAAATGTATGCCAATAATAAATAAAATTCAGAAGCAGAAAAGTGATACAATATCACTTGAAGGTAGACTGATGTGTTAAAACATATATTATACATCCTAAAATAGCAAATAAAGTATTATAATTTATAAGTCAATAAAGGAAATAAATACAATCATAAAATATTCAGTTAATTCCAAATAAAGGCAGGGGATAAAAAAGGGAGCAAAGAACAGATGTGACAAACAGAAAACAAATAGCAATTTAATTAGCAATGATCAATTTAATACTAATATCAATTACAATTTTAATATAAATGATCAAAATACCCTCATTAAAAGTCAAAGATTATAAAACAGATGAGAAATCCTATAAGAAACACAATTTATTAAATATAAAAAGACAAATAGGTTAAAATTTGGTAGATGGAAAATGACATACCATGCTAACACTAATTAAAAGAAAGCGAAAGTGACTATATCGATATCAGGATAAGTAGATTTCAGAGTAAAGAATAGTACAAGGGATAAAGAAAGTCATTCCATACAAGGGGGGTTCATCAAAAGAACATAATAATCCTAAACCTAATAACAGATCTTCAATATACACAAAGCAAAAATCAAAAGCAATGCCATAAAAAGTAGACCAAAAAGGCAAACAAAAACCAAAGCAAACAATAAAAACAAAAGAAGCAAACAAACAAAAAACCAAACACAAAACCAAAACAAACAATAAAAACACAACTAACAAAAAGAAAAGGAAAAAAACCCATAAAACAAAAACAACAACAAAAAATACAGGAAAGAAGCAATAAATAAATTAATTAAATTAAATAAATAAAATAAAGATAAAAATTTTTAAATGTTTTTAAATTTTTAATAAAAATAAATAAAATAAATAAAACAACAAGAACAAATTCCCTGGGACCTCCACTACCAGTGTCTTTGCCCCCATGGTTAGCTACAGCAAACCCCCATCTTCCCAGAAGACCCTCCAAACCTCTAGGGAAGTCCCTGAACCCATTGTGGACACTGTGGGGGAAGCTCAGACTCTCACCTGGCCCAACCCCTACATTTACATGCCCACAAAGTCCACAGCTGCTACAGCTAGACACATCTCAGTTGTGGGAGCACTCACTGTCCATTTAGATGTTCTGCAGGTGCTGAGTTTACCAAGCCAGTTGTGGGGGTTTAATCCATGGCTTGTGCAGCTGCAGGGAGAGATTTCAGTTCTTCTTCCTTAGTTGCACAGCCCTTGGGGCTTAGCTTTGGTCTCAGCCCCACCTCTGCGTGTGGGCCACCCTTAGGTGTCTGCTCCCCTGGGCATATATCTGGAGAAAACCATAATTCAAAAAGATACATGAACCCCAGTGTTCATTGCAGCACTATTTACAATAGCCAGGACATGGAAGCAACCTAAATATCCATCAACGGAGAAATGGATAAAGAAGATGTGATATGTATATACAATGGAATATTACTCAGCCATAAAAAAAGAACAAAATAATGCCATTTGCAGCAACATGGATGGAGCTAGAGATTCTCATACTAAGTGCAGTAAGTCAGACAAAGACAAATATCATATGATACTGCTTATATGTGGAACCTAAGAAAGGGTACAAATGAACTTATCTACAAAACAGAAATAGAGTTACAGATGTAGAAAACAAACTTATGGTTACCAGGGGGTAAGTGGGGGAGGCATAAATTGGAAGATTGGGATTGACATAAACACATGACTCTATATAATATAGATAACTAGTAAGGACCTACTGTATAGCACAGGTAATGGTCTATATGGGAAAAAAATCTAAAAAAGGGTGGATATATGTATATGTATAACAGATTCACTTTGCTGTACACCTGAAACTAACACAACGTTGTAAGTCAACTATACTCTAATAAAAAAATTTTTTAAAGTAGACAAATCCACAATTATACTTAAAGATATCAACACTCACCTCTCAATAATTAATGGAAGTAGTTGGCAGAAAACAGGAACAGGTAGAAAAGATTTGAGCAAAACTATCAACCCACTTGACTTAACTGACTTTTACAGTATGCCACTCAACAACAGAATGATAAACATTCAAGTGCACAAAATTTTTTACCTAGATGGAATACATTCTGGGCCATGAAATAAGTCTCAATAAATCTTAAAAGGTTAAATTTATACAAAGTATTGTCTTTAACCAGAATGGAATTAAATTAGAAAGATCTCCAGAAAATCCAAAGACATTTGGTAAATAAATAACTCACTTCTAAATAACCATAGAAGAAAGAAAATTAAAAGGTAAATTGGAAAAATTTTGAGCTAAATAAAAATAAAAACACAGTATATCAAAATATGTGAGTTACTTCTAATGCAGTTCTTCAAAAAAGGGAGATTTATGGCACTAATACCTTAATTAGGAAAGAAGAAAGATCTCAATACCATGACATCATTTCCAGTGTTAAAAACTAGAAAAAGAAGACTATATTGAAGCTAAAGTAAGTTGGAGAAAGGACATACTAAAAATCAGCACAGAAATCAATAAATTAGAAAATAGAAAAATAATAGAGATAAATCATTGAATCAACTATCTACTTCTTTTAGAATATCAATAAAATTGATTAATAACTAGTAAGACTGTTTGAGAGATAGAGATAGAAATAGAGAGACAGATGGAGACAAAGAGACAGTGAGATACTGAGAGAGAGAGAGGACACACATCATTTGTGAATGAGAAAATTGACATCATTATAGAGTCTACTGATTTTAAAAGGTCAATAAGGAAATATTATAGCAACTTTATGCTAACAAATTCAACAATTAAATGAAATGGAAAAATTCCCTGAAAGACAGAAAATTCCAAAGTTCATTCAAGAAGAAAAAAGGAAATAATCCATATCCATTAAATAAATTGACTTTGTAGTTAAACATCCCACAGGGAAAACCCCAGTCCCCAATGGTTTCACTGATGATTCTCCCAAACATTTATGGGAACAATAATTGCCATTCTACATGACCTCTTCCAGAAAATTGTAGAGGAGGGACTGTTGCCCAACTCATTCTATGAGGCAAACACTATTCTTATCCAAAACCCCAAAAAGGACATTACAAATAAAAGGAAAACTGCATTCCAGTATCCCTGATGAATATAAATGCAAAATTCTAAATAAATGTTTAGTAAATCAAACAAACAATATGTGACAAAGACAATGCACAATAACCAAGTGAAGTTTATCCCAGGAATGCCAGGTTAGTTTAACATTTGAAAATAAACTAATATAATTTTTCATATTAACAGACTAAAGGAATAAAAAATATGATCATATCAGTACACGCAGAAAAAGCATTTGACACAATCAAACGTCTATTCCTAATTAAACAAAAGAAAACAAAACAAACAAACCTCTAAGCAAACTAAAAATAGAAGGTAACTTCCCAATCTGATAACAAATAAATAAAACAAACAACCCTGAAGCTAATATCGTACTTAATGGTGAAAGACTGAATGGTTTCTCCTAAGATCTCAAATAAGATAACAATGATTACTCTTATCCTTATTTTTTTACATGGTAGTGGAGGTTGTATGTAGCAAGTGAAATAAGACAAGAAAAAGAAAATAAGAACTCCTAGATTAAAAGGTGAAAATAAACTGCTTAATCCACAGATGACATGATCATTTAAGTAGAAAATTCAACAAAATCTACACACCCCCATATTTCTTTCCTTTTAAAAATTGATTTATTTTTTATTTATTTATTTTTGGCTGCATTGGGTCTTTGTTGCTGCATGCGGGCTTTCTCTAGTTGTGGCGAGTGGGAGCTACTCTTCGTTGCAGTGTGCAGGCTTCTCATTGCGGTGGCTTCTCTTGTTGCAGAGCATGGGCTCTAAGCGCACGGGCTTCAGTAGTTGTGGCTCATGGGTTCTAGAGCACAGGTTCAGTAGTTGTGGCGCATGGCCTTAGTTACTCCGTGGCATGTGGGCTCCTCCTGGACCAGGGCTTGAACCTGTGTCCCCTGCATTGGCAGACGGATTCTTAGCCACTGCACCACCAGGGAAAACCCCCCCTCCTATATTATTTTAAAACCTGAACTTAATAAATTAGATTGGCAAAGTTGTAAGATACAAGAAAAAGGTTAAAAAAATTATATATGTGTGTGTGTGTGTGTCTGTGTGTGTTTGCAACAAACCAGAATTCAAATTAAAGAAATACTACCATTTACAATACCATTTAAATATGAAATACTTAGGAATGAATCTGACAAAAGACCTGTATGCTGCCCCTTCCACAACATTGCTGAGAAAATTAAGTAAGAACTAAATAAATATAGAAATATATTGTGTTCTGGGTCAAAAACTCAATGTTATTAAAATGTCAGTGCTCCCAAATTGATCTGTAGATTCAATGCCATCCCAATAAAAGTTCTAGCAAACATTTTAGTAGAAAAATATTTTATAGAAAATATATTTAAATTTATATAAAATTGACAAAGAGGAATTAATTTACTTTGTCATAAAGATTCAACTTATGGTTTGGCATTTAAAAGATGTTTTCTTAGAATTTAATATTTAAATGACAAACTTATTAAGAGCAATAAATTGACACTTGAAGACAGATTTAAATTCATTAAAAGGCATAACTTTGTCACAGTTGCTGATGACATGTTAGACTTCTTTGAGGTGTTCAAGTTCATATCAGAGGAGACAAGTATTATAAAATATTACAAGTGGAATCTAGGTGATGGGTATATTGGTATTGAATTAAAAACTCTTTAAATTTGTTATATTTTATCCTATTTTATTCTTAATTTGGTATTTGTATTACTCAGGGTTATCCAGAAAAACAGAACAAATAGGATAAATAGATAGATAGATAGATAGATAGATAGATTTATTATAAGGAATTAACTCATGCAGTTATGGAGGCTGGTAAGTCCTAAGATGTACAGGATAAGTCAGCAAGTTTGAGACCCATGAGAGCCAATGGTTTAGTTCCAGTCTGAATATCAAGGTCTGAAAACCAGGTAAGCCAGTAGTATAGTTTTAGTCAGAAGGGCAGCAGGCTTGAGACTCAGGAAAAGACAATGTTTCAGTTTTAATCTGAAGACACAAAAAAGCAGATGTCCTAGTTTGAAGAGTATCAGGCAGGAAAAGAGCTGATACCCCAGTTCAAAAGCTATCAGGCAAGAAGACTTCTCTCTTATCAGGGAGGATCAGCCTTCTTATTTTATTCATGCCTTCAACTGATTGGATGAGACCCACCCATATTAGGGAGGGCAATCTGCTTCACTCAGTCTACAGATTTAAATGTTAATCTCATCAAAAATGCTCTCAGTGGGCTTCCTTGGTGGCACAGTGTTTGGGAATCTGCCTGCCAGTGCAGGGGAGACGGGTTCGAGCCCTGGTCCAGGAAGATCCCACATGCCGTGGAGCGACTAAACCTGTGCGCCACAACTACTGAGCCCATGTGCCACAACTGAAGCCTGCGTGCCTAGAGCCTGTGCTCCGCAACAGGAGAGGCCACTGCAATGAGAAGCCTGCGCGCCGCAACAAAGAGTAGCCCCTGCTCACCGCAAATAGAGAAAGCCCGCGTGCAGCAATGAGGACCCAATGCAGCCAAAAATAAATAAATAAATAAATTTAAAAATGCCCTCACAATAATGTTTAAGAAAATATCTGGGCACCCCATGGCCCAGTCAAGTTGACTCATGAAATTAATCATCACAGGACTATTAAAGAGACCACCATGGCAGTGCCAGGATGCTCTTAAGATGTCATATTTGAGCAGAAACCTGAATGCACTCAAGAAATGAGCCGTGAGACTCTTATGTGGAAAGAGACTTCCATTCAGTTAGAAAGGAAACAACAGTTCCAATGACTGTGAGTCAGAGAGTCCTTAATATGCTTTAGGAATAGCAAGAAGACTGGAGTAGCTTGTATGGGAATGAGTACTGAAAACGGTGATAAAAGAAGTCAGATATAGCCAGGGGTCAGATCATGAATGGCCTTGTAGGACATCAAAAACACATGGATTATATTCTATTTCTGAAAAGTCGGCACTAGAAGATTATGAGCAGAGAAGTGACATGAAGTGCTTTGAGAAAAGACATAAGGGTGAGAGACAAGAACAAAAGCAGGGAGCTCCCTTGAGAGCCTGTTTCTATAATTTAGTTTCATTTCCTTGAAAGGAGAGTACAGAATACACCCTGCTAGTTTGCAGCAAGCGTCCCAGTTTGAATGAGGCTCACCACATGGACAGCCCGGTGTCCCATGTACACCTTCCTTCAGGATTCTCCCCTGAAACATGGAAGTTGACATATGTCAGGGTCATTGACTGTCCTGATCTCAGAGGGCAGATGCTAACTGCCCTCAGGAATTCTTTTGCAACATCAGAAGCCGTAGGCTCATTAGACTCAAAGCATGTGAACCACCACCACAAGTCAACTTTGATTTAGAGCAAAGGAGCTGGCATTGCTTGAAGGTGAGGTCACTGGAATCGGAGCCTTGATGAAGTTTCTCAGAAAGAAAACATTGTGCTGTGTTTGTGTCTCCCTCACATTCCTCCTTCCCTCTTGCCTCGCTTCCCACCACATGTGGGTTGGCTGTTCCCAAGGCCCCAGGGATTGAAGGAAAGTTATTGAGTTTGGAGCATATCAAAGCATCTACACAAAACCAGGGAGAAGCCCCCTTAACCTGGGCACAGTTTTCCAAGGAAAAATACTCCCATGTTTAATGGAAGAAAGAGACTGAAAGAGGTGGCAACTTCAGCCTGTTACAGAAAACAACCCTTGGTGTGTACTCATGGAATTAACTACATAATAAGGAGGCTAATTCTCCAGCTGTGAGTCAGAGTCTGGCCGATGTAAAGTGATGGAGGGAAAAGCTCCTGGGAGTTTATACACAGGGAGATTTTCCAGGACTCTTTGTCTTATTGACAAAGGCTGGGACCGCAGTTTCAAGATACCTGTGTTTCAGGATCCAGCGGAGTGACGTAAGCCTGGAATGGTCCCTTTATTCCTTTGGCTTCAGTTTTCTCTTCTGTAAAATAGGGGTCGCAATATTATTTCTTCTGTAGGGTTAAAGTGAGGATCAGAATGGGAGAGTGCTTTGTAAACTGCGAAGTCATTGCCAGTGTTAAGTTTGCTTTACTCTCATACCGTTCAACTAATATGTGTCTGTATTTATTTTCAAGACTCACTCTGTGTATGGCCCTGTTCTAAGTCTGGAGACTGAACCACAGTGAAGTACCCAGTCAAGACAGAAACTTAAAATTGTTTTGTTTGCTTATAAAGGTGAAAACAGTGGTAATTTGAAAGGTGTAAACAGTTTCCCTGGTTCCTTTGGCCTCACCTTAGGAGGCAATTACTCATTATCCAGCCACACTCCTTCCTCCTCCAGTCTTTCCATCTCAGAAGATGCTTTCACGTGACACCTACCCAATTGCTCAAGTCAAAATTATAGGAGTCATCTTTGGTTTCTCTTTCCTTTACCTCTTCCACATCTAGTCTATCACTGAGTCCTACTTCCCTCACCTGCAGAAAATATCCTGAAATCTCTCCTCCCTGGCCAACTCTACTGCTACCATTCAGACACAAGCCATACTCATCTCTCACCCTGCCTATCATGATGGCTTTCCAACTGCTTTCTCTGTTTCCACTATTATCATCTACCATATCTTTTCTCCAAAGCAGTCAAAAGGATCTTTTAAATATACCATGCCATTTTCTTGCTTAAAAGCATCAAATTGGGCTTCCCTGGTGGCGCAGTGGTTGAGAGTCCGCCTGCCGATGCAGGGGACACGGGTTCGTGCCCCGGTCCGGGAGGATCCCACATGCCCGCGGAGCGGCTGGGCCCGTGAGCCATGGCCGCTGAGCCTGCGCATCCAGAGCCTGTGCCCCGCAACGGGAGAGGCCACAACAGTGAGAGGCCCGCGTACCGCAAAAAAAAAAAAGCATCAAATTATCTGGATTTCAAGTTCCTTAACATGGCTTACTCATGCCCTGCAGGACTGGGCTCTGTCTCTAGTCAGAGCTCAGCTCATCCTCCACATTTTCACTCTGCTCTAGTCATACCAACATTCATGCTGTTCCTTAAGAGCTGATTATTCCCACCTCAGGGCATTTCCCTAGCTGTTTCCTTTGCCTGAAAAGCTTTGAGCCCAGATCTTTGCATGGCTGCCTCCTCTTCTTCTTAGTCAAGTCTCAGTCAAACATCTTGACCTCAGAAATGCTTCTCTGACCACCCAGTCTAAGGACTACCAGCCTAGTCACTTTCTCACTATGCTACCTTTTATCTTCCTGGCATTCGTCATTATCTGCAAGTATGCTGTTTATCTGTTTACATCTTTGTTATCTGTTTCCACCTATACCAGAAACTCCATGAAAACAGGAATCTTTCTTATTTATCTACTTCCATACTCTACCTGGTTGCCAGTCTCACCTTGACACAGGCATGGAATAGCATCTAGTACAAAAGAACCTCCCAATCACTCTATGTAGAGTGGAGGAAGTAGACGCTTTTATACTGAGCAAATCACTTTATAGCCCCTTTTAGGTATCAACGTAAAACAAAAACTCCAAAACTCAGTCCTAGTTATTCAAGATGATCTCAGTTGAACACCACCACCCACCTAATGTAAATTCCTCAGACTTAGATGACAAGTTGATGAGCGCACATATACATACATAATACTTATATGTATTTTAAATAAAATCAGGCTTCAGAAAGTTACTTCCCTGGAAAAAATATTCTCCTAAATCATAGAGTGTTCTTGTGGAATTATGAGCAGCTGCGTATAGGAGAAGCAGAGTAGATAAAAAGGAATTATAAGTAAGGGGTGTGTAGATCTGATACATTCATCATATTGATCTAGTGGGAAGCTTGTTAGAGAGAGAGAGAGAGAGAGGACAGAACGGAACTCAGCAGTAGAGAGAACATAGAGTGAATTACCCTCACCTGATATTTATTTACTAGTGCATAGAAAAGTACCAGACAATGAAGACTGTCTACTCTAGCTCAAGGGGCCACAATACCCACTTGTGGGCGAATGTGAAGTTTTCCCTGAGGAGAATGTATAATCCCCTTTGTCAGTCATCCAGGGTGCGATCTAATCCTGTGGCAGAAGATAAGGACTGGGTCAAGAACGCTTTAGAAACTAGGAGGGAAAAGTGCCCACTTTTATACGGAGGCAGGCTTCATTAGACTTGACTGTGATGGGGAGATGCTTAGCAACCCCCGGCAACTGGGATGTGATGGGTGAGGGGGGCGTGCCGGGAACTGGTTCCTGCGTAAGGCTGAGAGCTAGGCAAGCATGACTACACAAGGGACCATCAAGTTGTACTTGACCAGTGGGTTTTGAACGAAGCCACTTCTGGGAGCAATTATATGTTACAGTCTGTGTCCTACGTCCATTTTGTTATCCTCAGTATCTAAGAGTGTTTCCTCATCCTTGGTCAGAGCAGGAGGTAGAAATGAACCTAGCCCGGTGAGGACAGCTGTGCCCAGTGGAATGGCAGTCTAGTAAGGTTCAAGGCAACCTACAAATTTAGATAATGTCACAACCAGATGGTGTGGAAGAAGGAAGGATTTCCCTCCACCTGTACATATCAGAGTGTAACCTGCAAAGGTCTCTTAAACAGCTAAGAAACACTAGGTGGGGTGGTATACCACTTTGGGGGTTTAGACTGGTTGGAGTACATGCTACAATAATTGGGGTATAAAAAGAAGTGTTGCTAATTTTGGAGTCGAAGGCTGCTTGTCCAGAGGTAAACAGCTCACAGAGAGATGAGAGGACACAGAGTGACCTTCGGGGAGCTCACCGTTGGCTAAGTAGTTTCAGTCTCTCAGAACCCTCACAATCCTTCCTGTGTCCCTCCAGGAGCGAAGTACAGTAGCTGGAAAATAGCTGAGTTCTTCCTAGAGCCTAGCAGAACTCCACATGGAAAGGGGCTTCTGGAAACTCTCCCTAATCCCAGGGAAACATGTTCTTTAGTCTGGAGGGGAAGACCAAGTAAGTCACATCCCAGAGGAGGTCAGTTGCCAGACGTGTGTTTAGGCTTGTGTTGCTGGTGGGCTCAGCTCCATGGGTGTGGGACCAGTGTGGCCACACAGACCCTGCACTCGGAAGGGCCACACAATCTGGGTTTAATGCTCCCCAGTCACTGTCTTGAAATCCTTAATTTTTTGTTTGGATTTGTATTGCGTAAGTAAAGTCTGATGGGACAATAGATCATGCACCAGGGGCTTGGAGCCTGAGCTCCAAGCAGGCTTCCCCGTCCCAGCGCTGTCCTTTACCTTCCAGGTAGTGATGGGCAGGGTGAGGCCCGTGTTCCACTGTTGCCCGCTACCTCCTGCGGGGTCCTGAGTCCAGGATGTTTGGGGGTCAAGCACACAGGCTCCATGGTGAATCTGGGAGGGGCATGGCAGCAGCATTCCCTGCCCCAGGTTGGCACCGTCTCTGCCCATTCTGCAGGTGAGTCAGTGGTGGAGGTGAGCCTCTCACCCACCCATGATCCAGGTACCAAGTGTGACCCAGTGTGGAGGTTGCAGTTCTTTGTTGGCTGCACACCCCCAGGTGTTGGAGCAGGGGACCCTGGGAAGGGAAGGTTGCATCTCAGCGTCCAGCCAGGGCATGCTACATCAGGCTGGAGGATCCTGCCAACAGCCAGGTGAATACAGAAATGTGTGGCCTGGGGCCCTGTGCACCCAGGAAGGTCTGCACTCACACTGTGAGTGTCCTCCTGCCAGAGGGAGTGCAGCATTCAGTAGCAAACAAAAAACATCCTGACAGCCTGGGAGAGAGACTGTGGAAGAAAGGAAGCTATGTTTCTGTACCTTTAATGGCACTTTTGTCCTGATTTTGAACAAGAAGCCCCACAAATTATATAGCCAGCCCTGGTTGCATACATAGTTTTTTGACTGTCCAGATCACCTCTGCATTCCTACCCCCAGACTTTACCTGCCCAAGAAGGCAGGGAGACCATTTCTCAGAGGCAGTGACGGGGTTCAGAAGAGTGGTGGGGGAGCAGTTGGGGGTTGGAGGATCTCAGCTGAAAGTCTGAAAAGATAAGAGCTGCCCTCAAGGTTTCACTGTAGCCTGCTCGCTGCACTTTCCAGAAGAGGGCAGGAGGGGCGCCTAACTAAAGTCTGTCCCTAAAAACAAACCTTCAAAACTATGTGAAGTCAAGACGGTGGCTAGAGGTTTCCTTTCCTGTTGGACTGCAGGAATTTTGGGGTGTTTTCCCACCCAGTTATTCCCAATGCAATCTAAAATGTTATACTTGTAAAACTCCAGAATGTCAGGAAAAGGGAAGAAATCAAAGGTTTTCTAGTTCAGCTCATACGATTTACAAGTGGGGAGAGTAAATTTCTGCACCACCGAGTGAGACAAAACTGTTCAAAGTTGTTAGAATTACTGGGTGAGTAGCAGAATTTAGATAAAGACCTTCTGAGACCTAGTCCAGGGCACTTTCTGCTAAATCTGAGTTATTTCTTTCTCCCTTTGGAGTGGCTTTTATTTCATGAATATTAGATGTGCCAAAGCCAGCATTTATTTAAAAAAATTGTTACCATGTATTGAGTGGCTAGTGGCTGGCAGGCACTCATTATTCATGGTTTCTTTTAAGGTCACAAAAATCTTGTAAAGATATTAGCATGGCAACATTTTACAAGTGAGGATGTGATTTCTCCAAAGAGTAGAAGTTGCATAGTTAGTGTATAAGCTGGGATTCAAATCCAGGCTAGTATAACTCTGAGAACATTGTAGTAGGTTGAATGGAACCCAAAGGATAAGTCCACTTGGAACTTGTGAATGTGACCGTATTTGGGAAGAGAGTCTCTGCCGATGTAATTAAGCTAAGGATCTTGAGATGAGATCATTCTGGATTACTGGTGAATCCTACATCCAATGATAACTGTCCTGATAGAGACACAAAAGAAGACACAGACACACAGAGGAGAAGGTGGTGTGAAGGTGAAGGCAGAGGTGGGAGTGATGTGGGTACAAGGCGAGGAGTGTGAGGTTGCTGGCAGCCAACTGAAGCTAGGGGAAAAGCCTGGAACAGATTCGTCCTCAGACCCTCCAGAAGGATCCAACGCTGCCAGCACATTGACTTCAGACTCCTGGCCTCCAGATCTATAGAGAATAAATTTCTGTTGGTTTAGACCACCAAGTTTGTCATAATTTGTTTCAGCAGTCCTAGGAAATGACTACACCTGTGCTTTTTTTTTTTTTTTTTTTACATCTTATAGTTTCTTCTATATACTTTTCTTTCTTTAGCTTACTTCCTAGTCTCAAGTAGTCCCTCAACAGGAAGATTCTCTAGGTACCGGTTAGAAAAAGAATTCAAAGAAAACAGTTGATAACTGATGGCTATTTTGCAAGCCTTATCTGGATCCGTTGATTCAATTACACAAGCAAGAGTTCTTAAAATAAACTTCCTTGGAACAATTAGGGGGAGCACCTACAGCGAATTTTAAACCATCGTTCCAGTTGCTTTTTGTAAAACAAGACACAGGCCACTGAAATGATTCACAAATCATGTGATTTTTAATATGGATGATACCGTGCAGAACTTCTTTGTTTACCAGGACCTTTCTTTCACATGCGTGATCTCATTTTGTTCCCATGCGAAGCCTGTATTTCTCATGTTAGTTTATTCATGAGAAGACAGTAGTTCAGTGAGTTATCTGCCCAGGATACCATAGCTAATATGTGTCAGAACAGAGACCTAAGCCCAGCTTACTTGCTAAAATGCTTTTACCACTATGAAATAAAAGAGTCACTGGCCTTTATGGTACAACCCTTGTTTTAGTGGTGGAGAAGTGACTTGTGTGTTGAACTCTTAGTAGAAGCAGAAGAGAGATCAAAAGACAGCTGAAAGGATTACATACCAGGCTCTTGCTTTTCTTATTTGGTCTGATGCAAAGCATTTTCTGGATAAAGAAAGATGACTGTGTGAGGCATTGTGGAATTTTAAATTGGGATTAAAGTCATAAAGCACCCAGATGTTTTGGAGCAAAGCCTCTGAACACGCTAGAGAATGCACAATGATGACCACAGCTCAGCCACATTTGAGATGCAGATTTGAAGAGGACCCTCACTTCTCTAGTTTGTTCCAATGGCCAAATTTGGGGTAAAAACTCAAATGGGAGTGGGGGTACACTTTAAAAATTTGTAATATTTATAACATCTTCTATTCATTTTATGTCTTTGAATCCCTATAGCCCTGAGACATAGAAAGCATTGTCATCATTTTTTAGACGGGGGAAACTAAGAGGGGGCCAGTGACTTACCCGAAGTGACACAGCAAGAAAGATTTAGTGAGACTGGGATTCTAACCCAGATTTACGTACCCCCCTTTCCATCAGACTTTGTAATAAAATTGTACTGTAGAGGTGAATTTGATTCCTGCCAATGGACCAGAAGTTTTACAATGTGTCATCTGCAGTGTTGGAGCTCAGTGCCCCCAAGGAGCTCTGAGTCAAGTTGGGAAAAGGAAGAAGAAAAAAGAAGCCTTAATACAGCACCTAAATTACAACTACCATTCTGAATACTTACAATTTCAAAAGGCCATACTTGAGTGTTTACAATGAGCTCTCCACAATTAAACACTTACTGTGTACCATCCAGGGTGCCAATTAGAAATAAGCAAGTTCTGACTAATAGTCATTAAAACAATACAGGTATTTATTAATTGATTTATTAAGAAGTCTGGTAGTTGACAATTCCAGGGCTGGTTTTGTGGCTCAGTGATGCCATCAAGGACCCAGGATTTCAGGACTTCCCTGGTGGCGCAGTGGTTAAGAATCCGCCTGCCAATACAGGAGACACGGGTTTGATCCCTGGTCCGGGAAGATCTCACACGCTGCGGAGCAGCTAAGCCTGTGTGCCACAACTACTGAGCCTGCGCTCTAGAGCCCGCGAGCCACAACTCCTGAGCCCATATGCCACAATTACTGAAGCCCACGTGCCTAGAGACTGTGCTCCACAACAAGAGAAGCCAGTGCAATGAGAAGCCTACACACCACAATGAAGAGTAGCCCCCGCTCGCCGCAACTAGAGGAAGCCCGTGCACAGCAATGAAGACCCAACGCAGGCAAAAATAAATAAATAAAAATTAATTAATTTTAAAAAGAAAATGAGGACCCAGGATTTTATCTGTGTGCTTGCTCTCTCATGATTTTAAAATGGTTTCTGTAGCACCAGGCCCCAAATGCTCACACTAGTGGCCTAAGGCGGGAGAAAGGGTTCTGTAAAAGGCTCTGTCTTTTTATCGGAGACTTAACTCTGTGTCAGGCATCGTGTTTATCTCAGTTAATTTTCACACACACACATGCAAATAACATTGAAAAAGTTATAATATTGTCCACACCTTACAGATAAGGCAATCTAAGGATTATTTAATTTGCCCAAGATATGGGCCCAGAATTAAAACTCAGGTCTAAAATATTCCAAAGGATGGGCCTTTAACCACCGGAGAGCTATAAAACCACTTTGCTGAAAGCTATAATCCTTCCACGGTGAAATCCAGGCAGCCGTCAGGTATTTGTAGCCCTGTGACATAGCAGGTGAAACTACTTTCCTCATTCATTTAACAGATGAGGGCCCTGCAGCCAAGAAGATGGAGAGTCCTCCCGGTTCATCCCACCCTAGACTCCAGCTCAGGTCTCCTGCTCGGCTGTGTAGAAACTTCTCTCTTTATCCCTCCTCAACTTAATTCTATTTCAGTCTAGGAAAGGACAAGACTAAGACGAGCATACACTTTAAATATTCCAGGGGGCCGGTGAGGTGATAGAGGTGCAGTGGGATGCATTGCTGTCATATCTCAGGCAAGGCTAAAATACCAAGAATTTTCCTCCTTTTCCCAAAAAAACATGTCATGAAAGGAACCACTTCAGGATGCCGTTGTCTTGCTATGCAGGAGTCAGGAGTGGGGGGTGGGAGGGAAGAAAAAAGAAAAGAAAGTAAAAGAGCCTAGAATGTCTTTCAATGTTTATCAGCAGCAGAGCTCCACCACTCTCTCCCTTTTAACCACTGCTTACAGCAGAGACTGTTTATCAGTTACCTTGGCTTCTTTCATAAAGACCTTGACTCCTCTGGCTGGACAAGGGCAGATGAGCCAGAACGGTGTGCTTACGTTTGCCCTTCCTCTAATGTGTCTTCATTTCATTTTCATTTTTTCTTGTTCTTGGCGATGCTGTTGTCACTTTCTCTGCACCAGATTTTAATACCTTCAAGACTCATGATTGCTTTGTTTTGATAGTAATATTCAATTAGCATAGGGCCCTAGGGGCCCTCTGCAAAGTCCTGTCTTTCTTGATGCCTCATCAAATGTAATTTAGGAATTGGGGTGGGTGATGGGTGAGAAGCTAATAAAGAATTATACCACCATAATGGAAAACTTAAGCCAATCATATTTTCACATAAGTTCTGAAAATTTTGAACTATAGGGAGATTGTAGCAGGCATATTGGGTTCTTAAATCAGCCTAATTTGCCAGACAAATTAGATAATTAACAGAGATCTTCTTAAAGGGTTATTAGCAAAGTTCGAGCTGAACATGTGACAATTACAATACATGTTTTCCTCATAAAACAGCCAACATGATGACTAGTAATTAACCTAGGAACTGACAGAGCATTATTTCTTCTGTTCCTTTCCCAAATGGAATTGTGCCACAATGACAAGGAAAGCCCAAGAGATGTTGATTTGTTCATATAATATATTACTTTCATATATTTATTATTTATGCCATACCTTTGTCCAAAAACATCTATCTGGCACTCCAATGTTAATAACATCAGTATCAAGAAATCTTACTTATTTCTCATAATCTGTGGTGAGATGATTCCAAGTAATGTCTCCTAGTTGTAGAGATAATATGTCTAGATGTTTTTTCTTAGAACAGGAGGTATAGATAATATTTTTATTAAACAGAAAGTAACTAGTGTTGAGCACATACACTGTGCCAGGCATGGGACTAAGTGACTTCTAATTATCTCATTTAATTCTTCCAAAAACCTTATGAGGTAGTTTTTATGAATCCCAATTTGTGGAGGACTCTGAAGCCTAGAGAAGGAAAATGATTGGAATCAGATTTATCTGATTTGCAAGGCTGTGTTCTTTCTTCTCCGTCACAGTGCATATGCACACACACAAACACACGTATGTGTCGATTTGTATTTGTGCTGAAATTCTTCTGATTTGACATAAGGTAGAATATGATGAACGATCCACTTAGTTGCGTTCTTCCAGGATCACACATCCAGAAGTCGCCACACACAGGCCACACCATGTTAATCTGTGATCCTTCCAAAATACCTAAACGTGTTGGTGAGACACATAAGTTGTCCCTTTTTCCCTAATATGATGTCAAGTTTTTTTACCCAAGTTTACAAAGGGAGTCCCATAGTGCAGTAGCTAATGAAGCATGTCTCAAGATGGCTTTGCCCTAATGAGACAGATTTTAGGGACCATTCTCAATATAGATAAGGTACCGCCAGAGCTGAGGATATCACCAAATTCTTGTTACAAAACAAAACTTTTATATTCGGGGTTTATATTTCCATCCCCAGGTATAGACAGACCAAACATTCCCAATATATACTCTCTTTTTGAGGGAGTTTACAAGTAACAATTGTATATATTTAAGGTGTACATAATGGTTTGACATATATATGCACAGTGAAATGCTTACTACAGTCAAGCCAATGAACATATCTCCCCACTTAGTTACCCCTTTTTCCCCTTTTTTATGCATAGAGCATCTGAAATACACTCTCTTAGAAAATCTCCAATATTAAGTTTATTATTATCTATAGTCATCATGCTGTATGTTAAATATTTATACTTATTCATCCTACACAGCTGCAAATTTGTACTCTTTGACCAATATCTCCCTATTTCCCCCAACTCTGTGTCATTGGTAACCACCGCTCTACTCTCTGCTTCTATGTATTTGACTTTTTATGTTCTACGTATAAGTGAGATCATGCAGTTTTTTCTTTCTTTGTCTGGCTTATTTCAGTTAGCATAATGTCCTCCAGATTCATCTGTGTTGTCACAAATCGCAGGACTTCCTTCTTTCTACAGCCTGAATAATATCCTATTCTAGCTAGCTAGCTACCCAGATACAAATATTACATTTTCTTTATCCATTCATCTGTGAAGGTACACTTAGATTGTTTCCATATCTCGGCTACTGTGAATAATGCTACAATTAAAATGGAAGTGCAGATATTTCTTCAATATAGTGATTTTATTTCCTTTGGCTATATACCCAGAAGTAGGATTGCCGGATCATATGGTAGTTCTATTTTTAAGTTTTTGAGGAACCCTATACTTTTTCTTTTATTTATTTATTTATTTTTTGCCCTATATCTTCATAATGGTTGTACCAATTTATATTCCTGCCAACAGTGTACAAGTGTTCCCTTTTCTCCACATCCTCACCAACACTTGTTATCCTTTGTCTCTTTGACAATAATCAGCCTAACAGGTATCTCATTGTCATTTTGATTTGCATTTCCCTGATGGTTAGTGAGCATCTTCTCATATACCTATCGGCCATTTGTATGTATTCTTTGGAAAAATATCTATTCAAGTACTTTGCCCCCTTTTTTTGTTGTTGTTTGGTTTTATAGATTTATTTTCAAAGGGCAAAAACACTTAAGACGATTTAAGTACAAGTCTAAACAGAATTACTCTGTCAAAGTCAGCAATGATGTAGAAATGCGTTCTCACTTCCAGACACGCGCCAGCATCTTCTGAGTTGTTCTCTCAGTGAAGAAAAGGGGTCTGAAACCCACAGCCAACATCATCTCGATGGTGAAAAACTGAAAGCATCTCCTCTATGATCAGGGACAAGACAAGGTGGTCCACTCTTGCCACTATTATTCAACATAGTTTTGAAAATTTTAGCCACAGCAATCAGAGAAGAAAAAGAAATAAAAGGAATCCAAATTGGAAAAGAAGAAGTAAAGCTATCACTGTTTGCAGATGACATGATACTATACATAGAGAATCCTAAAGATGCTACCAGAAAACTACTAGAGCTAATCAATGAATTTGGTAAAGTTGCAGGATACAAAATTAATGCACAGAAATCTCTTGCATTCCTATACACTAATGATGAAAAATCTGAAAGAGAAATTAAGGAAACACTCCCATTTACCATTTCAACAAAAAGAACAAAATACCTAGGAATAAACCTAACTATAAGACCCTGATGAAAGAAATTAAAGATGATACAAACAGATGGAGAGATATACCATGTTCTTGGATTGGAAGAAGGAACATTGTGAAAATGACTATACCACCCAAAGCAATCTACAGATTCAATGCAATCCCTATCAAACTACCAATGGTATTCTTCATAGAACTATAACAAAAAATTTCACAATTTGTATGGAAACGCAAAAGACCCCGAATAGCCAAAGCAATCTTGAGAAAGAAAAATGGAGCTGGAGGAATCAGGCTCCCTGACTTCAGACTATACTACAAAGCTACAGGAATCAAGACAGTATGGTACTGGCACAAAAACAGAAATATAGATCAATGGAACAGGATAGACAGCCCAGGGATAAACCCACACACATATAGTCACCTTATCTTTGATAAAGGAGGCAAGAACATGCAGTGGAGAAAAGACAGCCTCTTCAATAAGTGGTGCTGGGAAAAGTGCACTGCTACATGTAAAAGAATGAAATTAGAACACTCCCTAACACCATACACAAAAATAAACTCAAAATGGATTAAAGACCTAAATATAAGGCCAGACACTATAAAACTCTTAGAGGAAAGCATAGGCTGAACACTCTATGACATCAATCACAGCAAGATCCTTTTTGACCCACCTCCTAGAGTAATGGAAATAAAATTAAACAAATGGGACCTAATAAAAATCAAAACCTTTTGCACAGCAAATGAAACCATAAACAATATGAAAAGACAACCCTCAGAATGGCAGAAAATGTTTGCAAATGAAGCATCTGACAAAGGATTAATCTCCAAAATTTACTAGCAGCTCATGCAGCTCAATATCAAAGAAACAAACAACCCAATCCAAAAATGGGCAGAAGACTTAAATAGACATTTTTCCAAAGAAGATATACAGATTGCCAACAAACATATGAAAGGATGCTCAACATCACTAATCATTAGAGAAATGTAAATCAAAACTACAATGAGGTATCACCTCACACCAGTCAGAATTGCCATCATCAAAAAATCTACAAACAGTAAATGCTGGAGAGGGTGTGGAGAAAAGGGAACCCTCTTGCACTGTTGCTGGGAATGTAAATTGATACAGCCACTATGGAGAACAGTATAGCGGTTCCTTAAAAAACTCAAAGTAGAACTACCATATGACCTAGCAATCCCACTACTGGGCATAAACCCTGAGAAAACCATAATTCAAAAAAAGTAATGTACCACAATGTTCATTGCAGCTCTATTTACAATAGCAAGAACATGGAAGCAACCTAAGTGTCCATCGACAGATGAATGGATAAAGAAGATCCATATGTACAATGGAATATTACTCAGCCATAAAAAGAAATGAAATTGAGTTATTTGTAGTGAGGTGGATGGACCTAGAGTCTGTCATACAGAGTGAAGTAAGTCAGAAAGAGAAAAACAAATACCATATGCTAACACATATATATGGAATTAAAAAAAAATTTTTTTAAATGGTTCTGAAGAACCTAGGGGCAGGACAGGAATAAAGATGCAGACATAGAGAATGGACTTGAGGACACGGGGAGGGGGAAGGGTAAACTGGGACGAAGTGAGAGAGTGGCATGGACATATATATACTACCAAATGTGAAATAGATAGCTAGTGGGAAGCAGCCGTATAGCACAGGGAGATCAGGTCGGTGCTTCGTGACCACCTAGAGGGGAGGGATAGGTAGGGTGGGAGGGAGGGAGACGCAAGAGGGAGGAGATATGGGGATATATGTATATGTATAGCTGATTCACTCTGTTACAAAGCAGAAACTAACACACCATTGTAAAGCAGTTATACTCCAATAAAGATGTTAAAAAAAAGGGGGGGTCTGATATTTTATTCATATACATCCTTCTTATCTGCAATGTAATCTACAATTTCTTGTGGGCACATTAACTTCTCTGTATCTACATCAAGAATTTCAAACCCAAATTCATGTTCCATGGCCATTATAATCTCCACTTGGTCCAAACTGTCTAAGCCCAGATCTTTCATAAAATGGGAATTTACTGAGAGCCTTTCTGGGTCAATCTTGTCATAGAGTTTCAAGACGTAAAGGGCAGGGTCCTTGATTCCCTCTAATGTCAAAGGAGTGCCTCACTATACTGGGGGCACAGCTGTGTAACTCCAACTGGAAACTGCGCAAGCAGTGAGGCCAACTGCGGAGCCCCAGGCCTCCTCTGGGCCCCCGTGGGGAAAAGGGTAGTGCTGAGTGGCTGGGCCATGGCCAGCACGAGCAGCCTGGGCAGCAGCACAAAGGCCGCAGGCAGTCGGTGGACACAGGCGCAAAGGACACCAGCTGCCATGGCTGTGCCGACCCAGGATGCCCACTTTTTAATTGTGTTGTTTTTTGCTATTGAGTTGTATGAGTTTCTTATATATTTTGAATATTAATCCCTTTTCAGATATACGGTTTGCAAATATTTTCTCCCAATCATCATTGCCTTTTCATTTATTGATTTTTTTCCTTTTCTGTGCAGAACCTTTTTAGTTTGATAGAGTCCCATTTGTTTATTTTTCCTTTTGTTATGTAAGCATTTGATGTCGTATCCAGAAAATCATTGCCAAGACCAGTATAAGGAGCTTTTACCCTATGTTTTCTTCTAGAAGTTTTATGATTCCAGGTCTTATATTTTCTTTAATCCATTTTGAGTTGGTTTTTGCTCATGGTGTAAGATAAGGGGCCAATTTCATTCTTCTGCACATGTGTATACACTTTGCTCAGCACTATTTATTGAAGGCTATCCTTTTGTCATTGTATACTTTTGGTACCTTTGTTGAAAATTAGTTGACTGTATATGCACAGGTTTATCTCTGGGATCTTGATTCTGTTCCATTGGTCTATGTGTCTGTTTCTATGACAGTACCATACTATTTTGATTACTATAACTTAGTAATGTAATTTGAAATCAGGAAGTGTGATGCTTCCAACTCTGTTCTTCTGTCACAAGATTAATTTGGCTATTTGGAGACTTCTGTGGTTCTATATAAATTTTAAAATTTTTTTTTTGTTTCTGTGAAAGATGCAATTGGAATTATGGTAGTAATCACATTGAATCTTTATATCTCTTTGGGTAGTATAAATTTTTTAACAATATTAATCCTTCCAATACATGAAAGTGGGATATCTTTCCATTTATTTGTGACTTCGTCAATTTCTTTCACCTCCTTGATTAAATTTATTCCTAAGTATATTATTCTTTTTGATGCTGTTGTTAATTTTAGCATGATGTGTCTCATTGTATGGTCTAGTTGTGAATCCCTCTAAATAACATGGAGAAGAAATGATAAACAAAGAATGACTTGAATCTTATCCATTTTCTTAGGTTGCCTTTATAATTCTTCCTCCAGGAACCCTTCCATTTGCAAGCTGGATATGATTTCTTTTTCCTCTGAATTCTGTTTTGTTAAGAGCAGTGTTGCTCTAATGTTCATGTGCCTTTGAATTACCTGGAAAATGTGTTAAAATGCAGCAGATCTAGGGTGGGATCTCTGATTCTCCATTGCTATAAAGCTCCCAGATGATGCAGATATTGCTGGTCCATAAACCACCCACTGAGTATAGCAAGAGTTTTTGGAGCACTGGCCACTTCTTGCCTGTATTACAATTACTTGTTTGTGCATCTGACTTCCTCAGTTGGATTGTAGTAATTTTATTGATGATCTGATTGTAGCTTTTACAGTTACTTCTCAAGAAGTTCTCTAACCAATCTAAACATTCAGTGACTCTCTATCACCTAAGCTTGTTCTAATCGCCTAACAGGACTTATCCCCTTTGTTTGTCTACTCCCTTTATTATAAATTAAGAGCGTGATCCTTTCAGCTGGAACACAAGCATATTACCTGGCATAGAGTCGGTACTTGGTAAATATGGCTTATGGAAGTGATGAGCAAACTTTTTTTTCTTACTTCCAACTTACTTGGAAGTAAGTTGTGGTTGTGGCAGATACAACCACAATGGAGTAACTGTGATGGCTTTCTGTATTAAAGTTCATCATTTTCTGTAATTCATAGGCACTATAGGAAGGCAGTTAGACTGAATTGAAGGTTGCTAACAAGACAGTTTTAAACAAAAAGCCTTTGTGTATCAGTGTGAGTGTGTGTAAGTATAAAATATATATAATATAAAAATATAAAATAAATAATACATGTTTTCCTTTTCCCAGTTGGGTCCCTATTCCACCTTCCCACCTGTGATTTTTTTTTTTGAGATTCTTGATTAGAATCAGGTAAAGAACAATCTCTTTCCTGGGCAGCAAAAACCCAGTATTGATTTTTCTTTATTGACCAATCATACATTGCAGTATAAATATTTATGATGGTGGCACATAATAAAAAAATAAGTTAAATACCACAGAGGAGAATGAAATGTAAATGGGAAAGGATTTCTCGTGGGTAATACATCACTTTATAATCTTACGTTACTCTGAGAAGCACCCAAAGGCTTTCTAGGATCAATGCTCAGATTACAAGACCTCCATCATCACAAACAGACATTTGCAATTTGGTCTCGTGTCCTCTTGGGGATCACTCACATCAGGTTTATTTGGCGATTTAGCAAGTGAAATACAATATATATGCAAAACGCTTCTAAAGTGGCCAGGTGTTTAAATGGAACTCTTCTAATATCTTGGAGCATTTTTGTAGATTCCCCCAAATGTCAGAGTTGAAAGGAGCCATGGAGATGATTATTCCAAGCCTCTCATTTTATGGTGAGAGGAACTGAGGTGCAGAGAGGAAAAAAGCTGGCCTCAGGTCACACAGCATGCTGCTAGATGAACAAGAATTTCACGCAGCTCCTACTTCAGCTGTTTCTCCCGATCGTGTCTCCTCCATTAATTCTGGAGAAGGAAGGTTTGGGGAGGGTAGGCAGGGATGCAGTAGGAGTCGAGTGTGGGCAGGTCAGCTTAAATACTCAGCCAGACAGTTTTAAAATCTCAAAGGACACAGCAAGCAGCAGCTCGTTCTCTTCTGGAATTATTACTGACTTGGTTAGAATTTATGGAGACAGCCATTTGTTTTGACATCAGTTTCTCTTTTATTTACCTCAGAAGGATGGTGACTGATACTGAAAGGTTTTGAGGTCAAAAAGGTCCTTAAGTGTTAGTGACAAAGATCTTTAAGGAAAGGTGAATCCTCCCCAACACCCTCTTCCCCATTCTTCAGTCTCCTTAAGGCAAGTAGCTTCCCTTTTTGTAGACACAGATCATTTTTTGATAATTCAGAATGCTGGAAGATGGGAAACCCCAATAAATAGCATGGACAGAATTAGAGATAATTAACATACAATGTGTGTGTGTGTGTTTGAATGTGAACAATATTAGTAAAATAAAATTTATTTTGTACAGCTAAAAATAAACTATGCATTTATCTTCTATACTACAATTTATAGGAAAGAGAAAAAGAGCATAGGATTTTCAGTCTGTACCTTTGCCCTTCTTATTAACCTTCAGTCTCTTCACAGTGATTGTAGTAGGAGGTGTACAATGTCTCTCTTTGTCATTAACCACCCAAGCACAGTTACTGAATAGGACTCCCAAACTGCAAATGGGTATGAAAAGACCTCAGTGAGAGAACACTAAGGGTCAGACATACATCTAGACTGGGTAGATATTTCAACCTCCTTATTCAAAACTGCTGTATTTGTCCTCAGATAGAAATGCCTTTTCAGTGAAGTATATGTATGTGTGTGTGTGTGTGTGTGTGTGTGTGTGTATATATATATATATATATATACACACACACACACACATATATGTACGTATATGTATGTTTTTTGGTTTTTGTTTTAAGGAAAGGACAGAAAGAAGTACCAGCTGCTTTCATGCATTGAAAATGCAGCTATTCAGAGTAACTTGAGTATTCATACCAGATCAGCGATCCGATGCAGTTTGAGATTTGACAGAATTCCCTCAATAGCTCTAAAACCAGAGTCCGGATGATGAGAAGGGTACCTGATGTTTGAATTGCCTCTGCAACTACATTTTTTAGCTCTTTCAAATTGCTGCTTGCTAATATTTACAGTTCTCTGCAGCCATAATGTACCACCATGGGATTTGGGAGGAGATCAAAGAAGCAGGAAAGAAATTGCTATTCCCAAATTCTTACCAGTAAAAGATCGGTGCATGTCAAGTAGCTTTTAATGTCCACAAACCCAGTTCGGTATATACACAAGGCCATCTCCATTAGCAAAGCCTACACTTTCCTCATCTAAAATCTGTTTAACTCCAAAGAGGAAAGAAACTCTGCTGTGAATCTTAATAGTCCTAGACATTAGCCTTCAAAGGAACTTCTTAACTTTTCAAGTCCTTTTCACATTGGTTACAAGATATAAGTGTGCCTTTTGTTAAGAAAACTTGCTCTACATAAACCCCTACTTTTACTTAAATAATTGAGGTAGGTGCAGGAAAACAGAATATCTCAAAGGAAGGATTCTTCACTTCTGAAATAAGTCTTGACAAGGTGCAGAACAGCATGTATAGCACATGTTACCTCTTATCTAAGATCCACATATGCACATACATAAAAATAGAAGAATAAGCAAATTAAAGCAGTTATCTATAGGGAGGAGGAGGGAGACAGGTGAAGGTTAAAATAAAATCTAACTTTGTCTGAATAGATCTCATTTTGTAAACAGGACTTTGGAGCCATGTAAATATTTTAAATATTTTTTTTTAAATCAGAAATAAAAATGGCAATCCATAAAAATCAAATAGCAATCCACCAAAAAGTAAAATGTAACAAATGGATCTGTGTGTTAAGTCAGTGACTTAGCTACACATGGAAGACTCATTTTAATTGACTATAAACAGGATAATGTGGTAACATATACCAAGGAGAACATGAACTGCCAAAACAGTCTTGCTTGCAACAATGATATTGATAGTAATAATATTGGCCTCCTTATTCCAATACTATTATCTTATAGTTGTATAAAGCAAGTAAGTATTTAAAAATCAATATTTTTTCAGCAGATGAGATAAAAATTTAAAATCAAGATGTTAACCAAACCACAAATTGTCTACATGTGGTTGGAAATAGAAAAATATTTTCTCTTAAAAATATATATATTTCCTAGCTCTGTCCACTGAAAATACTGAGAAGCAATGTCCGATCCATAATGACTAGCAGTGACGATCACTGTTAGTTCCCAGATGGTGTTGTTTCAAAATGCGATTTCCCACCAAAAAAAGAAAAAGTGTACCTTGGAGAAATAATTAATTCCCCAGGTCTTGGGTCAGGAACATGAGAGGAGCCTGGGACATCTTATCCCACTAGATGGGTAGGATGGGGGTGGGTGGGAGGGAGGTCCAAGATGGAGGGGATAGAGGTATACATAGAGCTGATTCACTTCATTGTAAAGCAGAAACTAACACAACATTGTAAAACAATTATACTCCAATTAAAAAAAAAAAGTAGGTCTATCAATGAATGACATTGGATCAAAAGGACTCATGAGCTACCATTGGCCAAAAATAGAACATTTGGGCCACAAAGAGAATAATAAATGAAATAGATTTAAACATATAAAATATTTTATAATCCATGAGCTCATAAAGATTTTTAAACAAAAATCTCAGACTCTCATTTATTGCCTTTATAAGTGTCAGCTTACTCTGAAAACTGTTAAACATGGGGAAAGAATCAAGCATTAATGTATCTTTCCTATAAGAACTGTACCTCACGTATCCAAATAATGTGAAAAGAAAAGCTTTCTTTATAGACCATGTACAGCTATTAAACACAGGAGTAAAAAGAAATCAACGTTTTAGCACCTGTCATGAAATGATGAACGATCATCAATGGATTCTCATACCTTAGGTAAAAAGCTGATAAGGAAGTTTAAAATAGATGGATCCAGCTGAAAACACCTGAAGGTACTGATCACTCTTAACATCACTGGAAGAGACATTATCAGACATTAATTTTCTTCTGATGTGATGCAACAGAAACTATAGAATACCTCCATAAAGTATTCTTGCCTAAGAATTAAAGTAGAACTTATTAGTTCATAGAAAATACAGGACCAGGGTAAGATATGAAGCAAGAGTGCAGTCTAAAAATCCAGAAGAAGGAAAATTCTGTGGGAGCGAAGTACGAGTTTCTTCAACAAATAAGTTATACACAGGCTCACATGTATGGGCACACACGTACACACAGAGGGATGGGGAAACTGTAAATTAAAATAAATTCAAGAAACATATTAATTGTTTTAGGTATTGTTTGGATCTTGCTTTGAAAAAATGTAAAATGATATTTATTAAACAATTAGGGAAATTTGAACATTGTGTATTTGGTAATGTTAAGGGGAAAATTGGTGTAATCTTAGTATCATGGTTATATTTTTAAAAACAGTTCTTAACTTTAGACATACATAAGTATTTTTGTGTGAGATATATAGTATATTAGCAATATTCTAAAACTTGTTAAAGCTGAGAACTCTTTATACTAATCTTTCAATTTGTGTATATATTTGACTATTTCCATGATAAAAAGTTTTTAAAATGCTAAAATAGGACTTAACACAGATTCTTTAAAATATTAAACTACTTTAGGCTATTAGTACTTTTTTTTTTTTTTTGCGGTACGTGGCCTCTCACTGTTGCGGCCTCTCCCGTTGCGGAGCACAGGCTCCGGACGCGCAGGCCCAGCGGCCATGGCTCACAGGCCCAGCCGCTCTGGGGCACGTGGGATCTTCCCGGACCGGGGCACGAACCCGCGTCCCCCACATCGGCAGGCGGACTCCCAACCACTGCGCCACCAGGGAAGCCCGGATATTAGTACATTTTTGAAAGCAAATGAGAGAAACCCACTCAAACTAGTTTAACGGGGGCGGGGGGAAGGAAATATATGTGTTTATATTCCTGAAAATTCCAGAGATGGAGCTGTCTCAGAAACTCTGAAGATTCAAATGTCTAGATGTTCCATTTCTTCCCTTTCTCTCTCCCCATCTCCCTCTTCCCCTCCCGCAGTATCTCCATCCCTCCTGTGCAGCTCATCCCCTTTCTCTCCTCTAGACTCCACCTTGTACAAGTATTACACAATCCTAGTTCACCCACCCCTGGAAAAAAAGAGAGGAGCTCTCTCCCAGTGAAGGTCTTATTGGTTTCTGGTACAGAAAGTTGAGTTGACTTGATCACACTCCCCAGTCACGGCTCAATCGCCTCTAGTCCATTTAAGGACCCTCGCTAGTTTACTTTATCCTAATTTATATCTCTTTCATCCCTAATCCCTACTAGCATTTATGTCCCCTGATCCTCAGCAAAAATACTGATTCAAAGTTTTAGTTATGTATCCTTTTGTTTATGAGTAACTTTATAAAATACTTATTGTGGTTTTGAATGCATATATACATGGCTGTATATCTCATCTGAAACTAATCTTTTTGCCTTTAAAACTATATATTTTTAAAAAATAACTAATTTTATTGGGGTCTGTTTACATACGGTAAAACACACAGATCTTAAGCATATAGTTAAATAAGTTTGACAAATGTATATTTCCATGTAATGGACACGCTGATCAAAATATAGAACATTTCCATCTCCCCAGAAAGTTTCCTTCTGTCCCTTTATAGTAAATCCCCAGTTAGATGCAACCACTGTTCTGATTTCTATCACCAAAAATTATTTTGCATGTTCAGTGAACTTCATAAGCATGGAATCATAAAGTATGTACCCTCTTCTGTCTGGCTTTTTTTATTCAACTTACTATCTGTGAGATCCATCCAAGTTTTGGCATAGATTAGTACTTTTAAAATTATTTTACTGCTAACTCATATTCCACAATAAGAATATAACAATATGTTTTAAAGATAAGTATGTGTGTATCTAGTCATTTGCTTCTCGCTGCTTCACAGTATTCTGCAATATGCATCTTCCATATTTGACTCATCCAGTCCCCTGGTCATGAACTCTTAGGTTGTCTTCCATAAACTGCTAGCCCAAATAATGCTGTGACAAACAACCTTGAGTGTATTCCCTTTGAGAGCTGTGTGATAGTTCTCTGGAGCTTATAAGCATCCTTAATTTCATTAAGAACTGTTGCACTGTAGAATGCTCACATCAGTTTACACTCCCTTCATCAGTGTTCACAGGCACCGTTTCCCAATATGATGGCCGTGTATAGCATCACAGTAAGGTAAGTAATGTTAACCAGCTTTCAATATTTAGAGCAGCGCTTTCCAATAGAAAGTTTTGTGATGATGGAAATAGTCTGTATCTTCATTGTCCAAAACAGTAGCTCCTAGCTACACATGGTTATTGAGCACTTGAAATGTGGCTAGTGTGACTGAGGAACTTCATTTTCAACTTTATGAAATTGTAATTAATTTAAATGTAAATTAAATAGCCACATGTGGCTAGTGGGTACCATATTGAACAATGCAGATTTAGAGTCAACCAGGATGATGAGATTGGACTCAGTTTCTGAGTCTAGTTGGAAGTCCCTGGAAAGGGATTCAAGGGAATGACATGGTACAGTTTGTGTCTTAGAAAGATCATTCCAGCTGTGGGAAGGCATAGGTGGAATGGGGTTCAACAGAAGTCAGGAAATATTTGTTGGGATGATATTATAGTGACCTTAGCTTAAAAAGATGGTGGCTTATGTAAGAGCAGTGGAGACTGAGAGAACAGAGAGAATCAAGAGCTTAGGTGGAAGCACTGACCGGACTTGGAAACTGACTTGAAATAGTAGACTCAAAAAAAAAAAAAAAAGGAATAAGCAGCAAATTTCAAGTTCCTTGCATACACAATAAGATACATGGCTGTACATAGTTTCTGATGCAGAAGGTCCCAGAAAATTCACATGGAAAATCAGCCAGGAGCGGTGACGGAAATTTAGTCAAGGTCCTTTGAGTCATGGGAAGATTGCATGGAGCCAGATTGTCTCCGGGTCTGGAACCCCATCTGTTACTGCTCTGGTTTCACCAAGGCTCATGCCCAAGGTCACCTGGATCCATCCCATACCATCTTTTGCTCAGTCATAGGCTGACAGAGTTCAGCACAAGAGGAATGAAACGACCTGGAGAACTCTGTAAATATCTGGAAGCTCTGAGGTTGACACAGAAGGAAAAGTCTGGGAACTGATATGCATCCATTGTTTAATGTTGCAGGCAATTAGAGATCACAGGAGCAGCTGCTATGGTTAAACTGTTAAAAACTCCAAAGTAAGTGAAACAGAACATATGGGATAGGTTTTATCTCCAAAATACTGCTTTGAGGATAATATTGACATAATTTGCCTATCACATTTTCCCCCTTTGAAATGATCTGTATAACATTTCCTAGAAATAGGCTCCATATGTGTGTTAGCAATTGGTGGAAGAAACTCAAGCTCATTGAAGGAGAGCCAGCTACGAGAGGAGTCATGAATCTACCACTGGAGCCAGGCAGCATTGCTCTTCCTGGAAAAGGTAGATTGTCAACAGAAAGTCAGTAAAGGGAAAAGGAGCTAGGAAATGGACAGTCAATGAGTCCTTTCTGTATGCTAACCACTGTATGATAATACTTCCTAGGTATTTATCAACAGCTCCATTTTATAGATCTGAAAACAGAGACTTAAACAGAGGAGGCAGTTTGCTCAAAGTCAGACAGATAGAGAGCGCCAGATCTGGAATCCAGACCAGCCTTATTTGACTAAAAAATAAACTTTAGACAAAAAATCTGCCTCTGGATTTGGACAAGCGTAGTGATTCCCAAAGTATTGTCTCTGGACTCGGAGCATAGACCTCACCTGAGAATATTCTATGAATATGAATCAGTTCGGACCTACTGAATCAAAAATGCTGAGGGTGAAGCCCAGAAATCTGTTTGAACAAGCCCTCTGGGTAATTCTGATGCCCACTACTGCTTTGGAATCACCGGATAAGTTGGCATTTCATCAATTATATAAGAGGCAGTTACTCTGGAAGGTTACAGTCTGAGGAGGATGTATCTGGGAGGATACAAAGAAATATACCACATGTTTTCTACACAAAGAGTAATTTTAAAACTTTTGGGGAAATATACATTACTGAAACAACCCAGTTTAGTGGAAAGTATGTTAGGTAATTTTGAAAACTTGTTTCCAGTCCCAGATCTGATACTAATATGCAGGTTGGCTTTGGACAAATCATTTAACTGCTATGTATTTCCTTTTAATCCCAATTAAAATGATAATAGTGGTGGTGGTAATGGTACATTTTCAAGGCCCTTAAGCATTTATAATGCCTTTATTTTAGAGGTAGGCAGGACAGTGATTAGCCAAAAATGAAAGGTTAAACGTTTACTTAGAAAATCTCCAATATTCCTTACAGCTTGACTTTCTAGTAGACTTCTCATATTAGTACACCGAAAATATACAGAATAATAGATGGCTAAGTCAATGGTTCTCAAACATGATTGCACTTCAGAATCACCACGGAGCTTAACAGAAAGTAAAAAACATCCAGGCCTCTCTCCCCAGAGCAATACAGTCTGCTCACATCCCTTATATGTGGCATATAGGGAGAGAAAGAGGTGATTAATGGCCTTTGGGTGATTCTAGCATGCTTCTAAAGTTGAGAATTATGGCTCTAAGTATTCAGTAAATCTAAATGAAGGAGAAGTCCAGGTGGTCAACAGTAATTTGGGTCTAGCCACCCATTTTCAGTGACTGTCCATCATCTATGGGGAAAATCTAGTTTACTTAGCCTGGAATTAAAAGTCTTCTATGCTTTACTTCCTGAGTACATTTCCTGCTTCTGTTCCATTAATCACTTCCATAAACCTTTGCTTTAGCCAAATGAGACTACTTGCTTTTCTCCAGCTATTCCTAGATGACACATCCTCTCTAGTTTTAGTAGTTTTATTTCCTATGCCTGCTTTCGTCTGTTGAAAGAATATCCTTCCCCCACAGCACAATTCAAGTGTTGTATCCTTCATAAAGCCTTCCTTGTGTCGTCAGCTAGTGAGCATCTCCCCTTCCTCTGATGGCATGTCCCATTTTGGACACTGTATCTTTTTAGAATGTTGTTGACTGCACAGGTATAAACCAACACTCTCCTGAACAAACTGTAATACATATTCACCTTAGTCCTAAAGGGAAAAATCAAAATACCAGACTCTTGAATCACAAGCATTATTTTGCATTTGAGTTACTTTTCAAGTAGGCAACTCCGTGTAAGGTGCTCTACGGCAGGGCACGGAGGGATTTGTGTGTTTAACGATGGATGATCATTTCTTTAAAGCAAGAACAATTGAAAAAAACATAGAATATTGTCGACTGCAGAACAGAATGCCTTGTCTCAAATAGTTTCAGTCATAAAGACGATGCACCTCAATCCTGAGTTAGGACAGCTGCAGGTCAGTTCATCGAATAGCTCAACAAGATCATAAAAGACACAGGCCCTTTCCACCTTCCGCATCTTCCATCCTAGCTCTGGTTCCCTTGGTAAATCTAAAACAGCCACCACAGTTCTGTCACTTACAGACATAACTATGTCCAGTGGGTGAAAAGAGCTTTTGTTGACGTTGGTTTCTTTTTAAGAACAAGGGAACCTTTCCAAGAATCTGACCATCAGACTTTTTCTCATGTTTCACTGGCCAACATTATATCACATGCTCATTCCTAAACCATTCACTGGCAAGGGGAGTGCAGTTTCTGGGACTGGCTCATTGAAGCACATGTTTAGTAGAAGGATTTCCTGAACAAAACTGGACTGCTCTTAGAAAGGAGGAGTCATGGGTGTTGATGAATGGTGCTTGACAAAGCTGCTAATCCTTCTCTGGAGCAAGTAAGCCCTTTCAATGTATATTACAGTTGTCTGTTCCCATGTTTAATCTCCTATTAAACTTAAGTCTCCTTGAGGACAGGTTTTTGTTTTATGTTTAAAGGCATGAGCTTTGGAGTCAGACAAACCTGGGTTGAAATTAATGTGACAAACTCATTCCAGTTTGCCCCAGACTTTCCTGATTTTAGCATCCAAAGTCACATATCCAGAGAAACCCCTTAATCCCAGGTAAACCATGACAGCTGGTCACCCTAGCTGAAATCTCATCTCTACCATGTACTAGCTGCACAATCTGGAAGTCACTTATTTAATCCCTCCATGTTCCGTTCAAGAAGTACTCCCTGAATGCCCACCATGTGCCACGCACTGTTTCAGAAAGTCCGCCTTGTTTTTCTGACCACCTTGGCACTAACTCTCTGATTTCCCGCAATCGTGCTAAGGTTGCCCCGCGATTGCCTCGTGTGTGACCCTCTCTCTGCACTGCATCACTCAGAGATGATGTCAGAGGAAGCCTGGCCATCTGACGAATGGGGCTTGGGAAATCCCCAGCAGTTTTCAGACACTGTTTCTGGCTTGAAAAACAAAAACACCCGCAAAACAGCCAAGGGTCCCAATCTACTCAGGGAACATGCTGTCCTCTCCTGTTTGCAGGGCCATTTCTTGGACAAGCAGTGGCTCTGTTTGCTGGACTTTTGGCCCCGTGCAGTCACTGTGAGGCAAGGCACATCTCACACAAACAGGCCAGTGAAATGAGGTAATTGCGGCTTTCGATGAATGCTATTTCTGTCTCCTGGGCTATGCTGGCTGGGATGTGAAGAGCGAGAGCTAGTCTATCAGACATGTTACAGCTCTCCTCACAGAGTGGAGATAGATAACCCAGGAGTGGGAAAGCCGCCTCCTGTTCCTCCTCCTAATGATGAGTGAATACTGCACACACGCACCATTTTCAAACAAGACCTGCTCCATGTTGGAAATCCCTTCCAAATGCCAGAACTTTCATTTGGGCATCAAGTCTGTCCTTAAATGTGATTTAATAGAGCTGTACTGAACATACCATGTGCCAAGCATGTTATAGATGCCATCCATTTCCTCTTCACAAGGACCTTCAGAAACAGATACAATTAGTATTCGAGCTGTAGAGAGGAGCAAAGTATGACTCAGAGTGATGAGGCCCCCTGTCACAGCACTAGCATGTGCAAGGCCAGCGTGAGCACGTAAGTCTACTCTTTCCATAGCTAGAGCTGTTGCATTGCACCACTGTTAATTTTAGCCATTTGTGTTGGATTTTTGTCCCCTGAAATGTATTTCATCCTTTCATGCTACTTCAAAATGGGAAATAGAATAACAAGATTTCTTTCTAACACTTTTCACGGCCACATTCTGTACCAAAGTACAGTGACAACTTCGACTGCTTGACCTAGAACCCAGTTTTTTCACATTCGATTGTTTGTTTGAGCTGTGTTTTTTTGTTTTGTTTTTGTTCCTTTTATCTTCACTCAGGTATTCAGTTTCCCGCCACTTGTTAAGGTTGTTGATGGATCTACTCCTCAGATTCCCTTACCACCATTCCTCATTGAATGTTTAGTTTTGGATGTTTTAATAAATCAACCAAATAGTCACGCAGAAGTAAGTTGTTATATAAAGTGTAACTAAGCTCTCCTCTGGAGACTATTTTATGGTTAAAAGATGGAACCTTGGTTTAGTAGGCACTTTTGGTTATCTAGAGAAAGATGCTTCTGGTTAAGACTATTTGGTGAAACTATTATTCAACATAGTTTTGGAAGTTTTAGCCATGGCAATCGCAGAAGAAAAAGAAATAAAAGGAATCCAAATCGGAAAAGAAGTAAAACTGTCACTGTTTGCAGATGACATACATAGAAAATCCTAAAGATGCCACCAGAAAACTACTAGAGCTAATCAATGAATTTGGTAAAGTAGCAGGATACAAAATTAATACACAGAAGTCTCTTGCATTCCTATATACTAACAGCAAAAATTCAGAAGGAGAAATTAAGGAAACACTCCCATTTACCACTGCAACAAAAAGAATAAAATACCTAGGAATAAACCTACCTAAGGATACAAAAGACCTGTATGCAGAAAACTCTTAAGACACTGATGAAAGAAATTAAAGATGATACAAACAGATGGAGAAATATACCATGTTCTTGGATTGGAAGAACCAACATTGTGAAAATGACTATACTGCCCAAGGCAATCTACAGATTCAATGTAATCTCTGTCAAATTACCAGTGGTATTTTTCACAGAGCTACAACAAGAAATTTTACAGTTTGTATGGAAACACAAAAGACCCTGAATAGCCGAAACAATCTTGAGAAAGAAAAACAGAGCTGGAGGAATCAGGCTCCCTGACTTCAGACTGTACTACAAAGCTACAGTAATCAAGACAGTATGGTACACGCACAAAAACAGAAATATAGATCAATGGAACAGGATAGAAAGTCCAGAGATAAACCCACACACATATGGTCACCTTATCTCTGACAAAGGAGGCAAGAGTATACAATGGAGAAAAGACAGCCTCTTCAATAAGTGGTGCTGGGGAGACTGGACAACTACATGTAAAAGAATGAAATTAGAACACTCCCTAACACCATACACAAAAATAAACTCAGAATGGATTAAAGACCTAAAAGTAAGGCCAGACACTATCAAACTCTTAGAGGAAAACATAGGCAGAACACTCTAGGACATAAATCACAGCAAGATCCTTTTTGACCCACCTCCTAGAGTAATGGAAATAAAAACAAAAATAAACAAACGGGGCCTAATGAAACTTAAAAGCCTTTGCACAGCAAAGGAAACCATAAACAAGAGGAAAAGACAACCCTCAGAATGGGAGAAAATATTTGCAAATGAAGCAACTGACAAAGGATTAATCTCTAAAATATACAAGCAGCTCATGCAGCTCAATATCAAAGAAACAAACAACCCAATCCAAAAATGGGCAGAAGACCTAATTAGACATTTCTCCAAAGAAGATGTGCAGATTGCCGACAAACACATGAAAAGATGCTCAACATCACTAATCATGAGAGAAATGCCAATGAAAACCACAATGAGGTATCACCTCACACCAGTCAGAATGACCATCATCAAAAAATCTGCAAACAATAAATGCTGGAGAGGGTGTGGAGAAAAGGGAACCCTCTTGCACTGTTGGTGGGAATGTAAATTAATATAGCCACTATGGAGAACAGTATGGAGGTTCCTTAAAAAACTAAAAATAGAACTACCATATGACCCAGCAATCCCACTACTGGGCATATACCCTGAGAAAATCATAATTCAAAAAGATATATGTACTCTAGTGTTCATTGCAGCACTATTTACAGGACATGGAAGCATCCTAAATGTCCATCAATAGATGAATGGATAAAGATGAGGCACATATGTACAATGGAATATTACTCAGCCATAAAAAGAAATGAAATTGAGTTATTTGTAGTGAGGTGGATGGACCTAGAGTCTGTTATACAGAGTGAAGTTAAGTCAGAAGGAGAAAAACAAATACTGTATGCTAACGCATATATTATGGAATCTAAAAAAACGGTACTGATGAACCTAGTGGCAGGGCAGGAATAAAGACGCAGACATAGAGAATGGACTTGAGGACACAGTGAGGGAAGGGGAAGCTGGGCCAAAGTGAGAGAGTAGCACTGACATAGATACACTGCCAAATATAAAATAGACAGCTAGTGGGAAGCTGCTGCATAGCACAGGGAGATTAACTCAATGCTTTGTGACCACCTAGAGCAGTGGGATAGGGAGGGTGGGAGGGAGGTGCTAGAGAGAGGGGATATGGGGATATATGTGTACATATAGGTGATTCACTTTGTTATACAGCAGAAACTAACAACATTGTAAAGCAATTACACTCCAGTAAAGTTTTGAAAAAGAAGAACGTTTGATGAAGAATGGGCTTTCTGGAATCAGCATGCTAGAGCCAACTCCATCATATTCTAACTCAGAGAACTTTGGCATCCATTTAGCCTTCCAAGATTTAGTTTCCTTATCAGAAATATGGCAAATATGTATGTGATTTTTGCACATATAGCAAGATATAATGTATGAGGAAGAATTCAACAAAATGTCTGATGCCTTGTGCAAGCTCTGTCTATGACAGCTATGCCTTATTATTGAGAATTGCTATTTATATCTTTATGTCAGCTACTCAGAGCCTTTCATTGCCTATCCATAGGTCATGCACTGTGTTAGAAATTGTTATTTTTGAATAAGTGAGATATTGTGCTTATAAATGTATCTGCATGTTCATAGCACCATTTCCATAAAGACATCCCATGCTCTTTCTCGTCCAAGGAGAGGTGGAGATGGCCATTGTGCCATCAGTTACGGTATCTGGATGACTTGAGTTCAAGCTTCAAGCTTCAGACATGCTCAGGATTCAGTCTCTAATCCTTTGCCACGTTGCTCTTTTCCCCTCACTTCTCTTCTCTCTTCTATTCCTCAGCTTCACTGATTTTCCAATACTGAGCAATTTATGAATCTCTTTTATTTCCTGATTTTTTCTAACCATGTCCTCAGGGTCTCACCTTCCACTGCGAGGAGTTAATCAGGATACTTTAATAGACAAACATTTCCCACCCCAGGAGGGATTTTCTTGCCAACTGTTTGGTTAATGTATATATTTCTTCCCTCTACAATTAGAAGGATGTACATAATTCAAGAGGTTACTAACTACCTGAGCCACATTAAGAGGCAGGTGGGGAAGTTAGAGAGGGCTTCACTAAGCATATATTATTTGAGCTATTTGAGCTGAACCTTGAAGGATGAGATAACCAGGTAGTCAGCCCTAGATCACTGCTCCCCTCAGGGCTATTTCAGGCCGCAATGAGATAGACCCAATTAGGTGAGCTCCCAGCATGCTCAGAGGGAACATTCACCACCAGCAAGGACTATTAGAGTTAATAGAAGTTGCAGACTCAGTGAAGGGCTCATGAAGGGTGAGGAAGGGACGTGCTCCTGGATGTTTGCTCTGAGTTGGAAAACAGTGTTGTGTGTTCATTAAAACAACATCAAAACAAAAGATCCTCTGGGAAGTCCTGGTAACCAAGGTCATCAGTATTAAGAAAGCAGAGCCCTAGTCCCTGGGCAGATGTTCTGTCGTGAAAAAGCCTCATTTAGAAGTATTGATGAATTGATCTATATCGGGATTTTTTTGTCTGTTTTTTTAATGTTTTTAAAACACTGGTGGTATGTTTACATAATTGGAAGGAGGAGGCGGGAAATGGAAGGAAAGCCACATTATTCTCTTGGAAAGTGCTTTTGGATGAGCAAAACCTTGGCAAGGAGGGTTTCAGGAGTTTTGCTCATAGAAGCACCAGACTAGGAGAAGGTTTTATATTTGGAGAGGATATCAAAGTAAATCTCAAGAGGTATAGCAGCTACGGATGGACATATTCCTGTAAGTCTGGCATTGTATCCATGTCAGCCAAACAGCAGACGCTATGCCTCCTCAGGTCCAGATTCCCTCTTACCCACCCAGTCACCCACACTTGTAAACTTCTGTATCATCTTCAACTCCCCTCATCCCTCCCTACTCTCACTCTAATCTCCTAGTTCTTTATCTCTCCTAAATATGTCTTTATTCCGTTGAATTCACTCTCCCTAATGCTATTACCCTGACACAAGTCACATTTATATTTTTGCTTTATTGCCCTGGTCATACCTTAAAGTTTGACTTGCATCCAGAGGATTCAAGCATCTTGTTAAATTGCAGATTCTGACTCAGTAGCTTTGGGATGAGGATTATGCATTTCTAAGAAGCTCCCAAGTGATGTCTATGCTGTTGGTCGGAGAACTGCACTTAGAGTAGTGAGGCACTAGGGGCAGGACCAGGTCTTGAACCCTCCATAGCCCATGTTCCTACACTACCCCAGGCAACCTTCTAAAGGGTTTGGGGAGTAGACTTTTCTAGGGGACCGCAGAAGATGAAACAAGAGCTGCTGGATGGAATTAAAGCAAAATCTTGGTAACTGGAACATGATTCTGACATCAAGAGCTGATGGACGATAATATGGACTGTATTATGAGATGAGTACCCTTCATTATAAATATTGAAGCAAAGACCAAGGAGTATTTTCTAACATTTTACTAAGAACATTTCAAACATAAAAGTAGCAGGGATAGCACATGCCTCTGTCCTGGATTCTAAAATTAGCATCTTACTGTACTTGCTTTATCCCATAACCATTCATCCATTCATCCCTTTGTTTAGCTGACAGTGCAGTGTTGTTTTTTCTGCATTTCAAATTAAGTCGCAGACATCGATACACTTCCCTCTAAATATGTTAGCCTACATTCCTTTACTGAAGTTCAGTATTTGTTTCTTTTTCTGTGGGGTGAAATTCACATGCAGTGGGTGCGCAAATCTAAAGTGTACCATTTGATGAGGTTTGACAAATGCATATACCTGTGTGACCCAAACACCTATCAAGGTATAAAACAGTACCATCACACCAAAACGATTTCTCATACCACTCCACAGTCAACCCTCACTTCTATCACCCTAAATGCAACCATTCTTCCAAATTGTTTTCACCACAGTTTAATTTTGCCTCTTCTAAGTTTTCACATCAGTGAGATTATAAAGTTCTCTTCTGTGTGAAGCTTCTTTCACAATAAATTTTTGAGTTTCACCTGCGTCATTACATGTATCTGTAATTTGTTCTTTCTCTTTTTTGCTGTTTTTAAAAATTTGAGATATATATAATATACCAAAACTTACCCTTTTAAAGCGTACAAATCAGTGGTTTTTAGTGCGTTATGCAACCGTCACCACTCTCTAATTCCAGAACATTTTCATTGCCACCAAAAGAAATCCTGCACACATCAACCATTACACCCAGTCCCCCTTTCCACCCCAGACTCTGGCAACTTTTATTCTACTTTACGTCTCTACGGATTTGCCTGTTCTAGACATTTCATATAGTACTCTATTGTATGCACTTATCACAGTTTATTTTTCCATTATCCTGTTGACATAAACCTGGGCTGTTTCCAGTTTTGAGCTGTTTTGAATAAAGCTTTTATGAATATTCATGTAAAAGGTGTTTTGTGGACATATGTTTTCATTTTCTTGGGACAGTGCCTATGATTAGGATTCCTGGGGGACAGTATTAGGTGTATGTTTAGTTCTATAAGAAACTGCAACAAATATTTCCAAAGTGGTCCTACCATTTTATATTTCCATGAACATTGTATGAACATTCCAGTTGCTCTACATGCTCAGCCACCTGGTGTTGTCATTTTTTTAAAAATTTGGGCTATTCTGGTGGGTCCAGCAATATTTAACAGGAATATAGTAGCAAGGATCCCCGTAGAATGAGGAGCTTGGACAAGAAGAATGTCTCCACAGAGCTCAGAGCTCCTGGGGATCCAGTCCAGGTTACATGCATCCCTGTATTAGCTTTATATTGCTACCATAAAAAAATCTACCATGTACATAGTGAATTAAAACAGCACATATCTATTATCTCACTGTCCTCTAGGCCAGGAATCTGGGTAGACTCAGCTGTTTCTCTGTCTCAGTTCTCACAAGGCTGAAATCAAGTTGCCAGCTGGCTTGGGCTCGTATCAGGAGCCTACAAGGGAGAATTCATTTAGGTTGTCGGCAGAGTCCAGCTCCTTGAGGTTTTAGAGCTAACGTTCATATTTCCTTCCTGGCTGTCAGCTGGAGGCCACCTTTAGTTCTTCAGGGCCTCTTTTTAGCCCTCCCACCTGGCCCCCTCCTTCACAGAAACTAGTCTCATACTTGCAATCTCTCTGACTTACCCTTCTGCCACAACTCTTCTGCTTCTAACTGGAGAAAGTTCTCTGCTTTGAAGAGCCCATGTCATTAAGGCCAACCTGGATAAATCAGGATAATCTTTCTATCTTAAAATCTGTAACCTTAATCACATCTACAAAGTCTCTTTTGCCATGTAAGGTAACATATTCACATGATCCAGGGATTAGAGCACGGACTTCTTTGGGGAGATGTTACTCTTCTACCACAGCTCCTCTAGGTGACTAATACCCAGACCTCTGGTAGATGAAGAGGTTGGAGTTTGGGGTTTCACTTCCCACAATCTGTTCCTGTTTCCCCCCCATCAACATTTTGTCAACTCTGATTAAGTGCTTCTGGCATTTTATGTGACCCAATCAAGAACAATTTAATATGGGCTATTTCAATTTCACTTGGTAGTTATGAGAGTGCTACATCATAAGATTGTTATAAGAATTCAATGGGTTAATCAATGCAAGTAAATGCATATGGGATAGTGCCTGCCACAAAGTAACTGCTCTATAAGCAGGAACTGTCATCCCAACTCTGCTAAGGAAACTTCATATGGGCAAGTCAAGTTGCCATTCCTCCCCAAGTCTTCCTTTGCATCACCACCCTTTTCCCTTTTCCCCTCTGCTCTCTGAGCTGAGACACAGACCTCTACATGCTGTATCAGTGAGGTCCCTTGCCCGTTGATGTTCACTTGGATTTGGCCACTGGGAAGAACAGATAAGAGATTGAAGGGAAGGAGATGACTGAGACTGGGATTTTATTCTTCTGCTCCTTGTCAAGTCACATATGAGCAGTGGCTAGTCCTTCATCTAAAGCCCACAGCCCCTTTAAGAGGTCATCTCCTACAACAGTAGTCTGCTCTCTCTAGACTCCAGTAACACTGTTCCCTCTAGTTGTCCCATCAGGCCTAAGGGTGCTAGTAGCTCCCCACTATTGCTAGCCTTGTGGTGCTGCACCATCTCTTGCTGGTTTCTCTGACCCTGCTCATGCCTTCATAAATCATCTCTTCATTAACCACTCCTGCATTATCCCTCTTATGTGTGCCAAGCTGATCCTGCCTGGAAAAAAATCGAGATGTATTGGATCATTTCTGTGGACCTTATCTATTTAGAATGTTGTAATTCCTTGGTTCTCAGAATGCATGAACTGTTTACAATTTGAAATTTATTGAGTGGTTAGTTTTGGTAGAAATGTTGAAGAACACAAAGAAGTAAAGACATATCAAGAGTCTTTGAGACTCTTGCTCTTTCAATAATTCTTTCAAAAATATTTAATTGTGAACATGCCAAGGAGAGATAAATGTCTTAGCCAGCTCTTAAGTCTTCTGATCACCTCCTTTAAAACAACCAATTTCCTTTTCCTCTGAAATATTATGTCAAAGAAAAAGAGACATATGATGAATATTTATATCCACCAGGTGCTTTAAACACATCTCTTCAACAATTCTTCCAGGAGCCCATAAGAGAAGGGATCACATCCTTTAATCAGATGAGGAAATTGAGGCTCATAGAGATAAAATAACTTATTTTTCCAAATTCATAATGCTAGTGAGAATTCAGATTCAGCTCTCTTTTCCTCAGTTCTGCAGCCTTTCCTTTAACTAGGTTGTCTTTAATTCCTCCACTATTAGGAGGAGGATTCAGTGACCCTTGCCTTAAAATCATTGTTGATGTGCAAACTCTGCAAGGGACCATGCACACGGATGCAGTTAAGATGGTTTGAATAAATGAATGAATGATTGAAGCAATCAACGGATGAATGAGCAAACAAATTTTTGCAGGGGAGTTTCACTTTCGTAAAGAAGTCAGAAGCAGACACAGATTGATACAAAAGGTGGCCAAAGCCAGGGGCTAGGATATTGGCTGGAACTCCTGGGTGGGAGTGTCTCTAGGAAGAGGAGGTACTTGATGTAAGCCGGGTTCCACAAGCCTCCACTGCTGCCCTTTGAGCTCTTTCCTACTGCCAGGCACAGAATGGTCCCATGGAGGGGAATTACCCATGTTTTAGCCTTCTTCAGGATTACGTCTGTTGTTAGGTGGATCGACGAGTATTATGCATGTTGTTATATGGCTATGGAGAGAATGCCTGGACAAAGCACTGTTCTCACCTAGAATGATAGCATAGAGGAACAAAATCTGACTTCACCCCAGGAACGCAAGGAGTTTCCCAAAGGTAATAGTTCTCCCTTTCTGGGTAATGGCCATATTAAGAACATGCATTATGTTTTCCATAGCTTATAATATTTAAGCTTCATAAGCGCTGTATGAAGCACGTATTATTTTTTTAAAACATCTTTATTGTAGTATAATTGCTTTACAATGGTGTCTTAGTATCTGCTTTATAACAAAGTGAATCGGCTATACATATACATATATCTCCATATTTCCTCCCTCTTGCAACTCCCTCCCACCCTCCTGGCTCAACCCTCTAGGTGGTCACAAAGCACCAAGCTGATCTCCCTGTGCTATTCAGCGGCTTCCCACTAGCTATCTGTTTTACATTTGGTAGTGTATATATGTCCATGCCACACTCTCATTTCGTCTGAACTTACACTTCCCTCTCCCCATGTCCTCAAGTCCATTCTCTACATCTGCATCTTTAAATATATATGTTAGCATATATATATGTGTGTGTGTGTGTGTGTGTGTGTGTGTGTGTGTGTGTGTGTGTGTGTGTTAGCATACGGTATTTTTTTTCCCTTTCTGACTTATTTCACTCTGTATGACAGTCTCGAGGTCCATCCACCTCACTACAAACAATTTCGTTTCTTTTTATGGCTGAGTAATATTCCATTGTATATATGTGCCACATCTTCTTTGTCCATTCATCTGTCAATGTACATTTAGGGTGCTTCCCTGTCCTGACTATTGTAAATAGAGCTGGAATGATATTGTGGTACATGACTTTTTTTTTTGCGGTACGCGGGCCTCTCACTGCTGTGGCCTCTCCCGCTGCGGAGCACAGCTCCGGACGCGCAGGCTCAGAGGCCATGGCTCACGGGCCCAGCCGCTCCGCAGCACGTGGGATCCTCCCAGACCGGGGCACGAACCCGCGTCCCCTGCATCAGCAGGTGGACGCTCAACCACTGCGCCACCAGGGAAGCCCACATGACTCTTTTTGAATTGTGGTTTTCGCAGGGTTTATGCCCAGTAGTGGGATTGCTGGGTCATCTGGTAGTTCTATTTTTAGTTTTTTTAAGGAACCTCCATACTGTTCTCCAGAGTGGCTGTATCAAATTACATCCCCACCAACAGTGCAAGAGGGTTCCCTGTTCTCCACACCCTCTCCGTCATTTATTTTTTGTAGATTTTTTGATGATGGCCATTCTGACTGGTGTGAGGTGATACCTCTTTGCAGTTTTGATTTGCATTTCTCTAATGATTAGTGATGTTGAGCATCCTTTCATGTGTTTATTGGCCATCTGTATATCTTCTTTGAAGAGATGTCTATTTAAGTCTTCTGCCTATTTTTGGATTGGGTTGTTTGTTTTCTTGATATTGAGCTGCACTAGCTGCTAGTAAATTTTGGAGTTTAGTCCTTTGTCAGATGCTTCATTTGCAAATATTTTCGCCCATTCTAAGGGTTGTCTTTTCCTCTTGCTTATGGTTTCATTTGCTGTGCAAAAGCTTTTAAGTTTCATTAGGCCCCATTTGTTTATTTTTGTTTTTATTTCCATTTCTCTAGGAGGTGGGTCAAAAAGGATCTTGCTGTGATTTATGCCACAGAGTGTTCTGCCTATGTTTTTCTCTAAGAGTTTAATAGTGTCTGCCCTTACATTTAGGTCTTTAATCCAATTTGAGTTTATTTTTGTGTATAGTATTAGGGAGTGTTCTAATTTCATTCTTCTACATGTAGCTGTCCAGTTGTCCCAACACCACTTATTGACGAGGCTGTCTTTTCTCCATTGCTTATTCTTGCCTCCTTTATCAAAAATAAGATGACCATATGTGCATGGGTTTATCTCTGGGCTTTCTATCCTGTTCCATTGATCTATATTTCTTTTTCTGGTGCCAGTACCGTACTGTCATGATAACTGTAGCTTTGTAGTATAGTCTGAAGTCAGGGAGCCTGATTCCTCCAGCTCCGTTTTTTGTTCTCAAGATTGCTTTGGCTATTTGGGGTCTTTTGTGTTTCCATACAAATTGTGAAATTTTTTGTTCTAGTTCTGTGAACAATGCCATTGGTAGTTTGATAGGCATTGCACTGAATCTGTAGATTGCTTTGGGTAATATAGTCATTTTCACAATGTTGATTCTTCCAATCCAAGAACATTGGATATCTCTCCATCCGTTTGTATCATCTTTACTTTCTTTCATCAGTGTCTTAGAGTTTTCTGCATACATGTCTTTTGTCTCCTTAGGTAGGTTTATTCCTAGGTATTTTATTCTTTTTGTTGCAGTGGTAAGTGGAAGTGTTTCCTTAATTTCTCTTTCAGAGTTTTCATCATTAGTGTATAGGAATGCAAGAGATTTCTGTGCATTAATTTTGTATCCTGCAACTTTACCAAATTCATTGATTAGCTCTAGTAGTTTTCTGGTAGCATCTTTAGGATTCTCTGTGTATAGAATCATGTCATCTGCATACAGTTATAGCTTTACTTCTTCTTTTCCAATTTGGATTCCTTTTACTTCTTTTTTTTCTCTGATTGCTGTGGCCAAAAGTTCCAAAACTATGTTGAATAATAATGGTAAGAGTGGACAACTTTGTCTTGTTCCTGATCTTAGAGAAAATGGTTTCAGTTTTTCACCATTGAGAATGATGTTGGCTGTGGGTTTGTCATATATGGCCTTTATTATGTTGAAGTAAGTTCCCTCTATGCCTACTTTCTGCATGATTTTTATCATAAATGGGTGTTGAATTTTGTCAAAAGCTTTTTCTGCATCTTTTGAGTTGATCATATAGTTTTTCTCCTTCAATTTGTCAATATGGTTCATCACATTGATTGATTTGCGTATATTGAGGAATCCTTGCATTCCTGGGATAAACCCCACTTGATCATGGTGTATGATCCTTTTAATGTGCTCTTGGATTCTGTTTGTTAGTATTTTGTTGAGGACTTTTACATCTATGTTCATCAGTGATATCGGCCTGTAGTTTTCTTTCTTTGTTACATCTTTGTCTGGTTCGGGTATCAGGGTGATGGTGGTCTTGTAGAATGAGTTTGGGAGTGTTCCTCCCTCTGCTATATTTTGGAGGAATTGGAGAAGGATAGGTGTTAGCTCTTCTCTAAATGTTTCATAGAATTCGCCTGTGAAGCCATCTGGTCCTGGGCTTTTGTTTGTTGGAAGATTTTTAATCACAGTCTCAATTTCAGTGCTTGGGATTGGTCTGTTTATATTTTCTATTTCCTCCTGGTTCAGTCTTGGAATGTTGTGCTTTTCTAAGAATTTGTCCATTTCTTCCAGGCTGTCCATTTTATTGGCATATAGTTGCTTGTAGTAATCTCTCGTGATCCTTTGTATTTCTGCAGCGTCAGTTGTTCCTTCTCCTTTTTCATTTCTAATTCTATTGATTTGAGTCTTCTCCCTTTTTTTCTTAATGAGTCTGGCTAATGGTTTATGAATTTTGTTTATTTCCTCAAAGAACCAGCTTTTAGTTGTATTGATCTTTGCTATCATTTCCTTCATTTCTTTTTCATTTACTTCTGATCTGATCTTTTTGATTTCTTTCCTTCTGCTAACTTTGGGGTTTCTTTGGTCTTCTTTCTCTAGTTGCCTTAGGTGCAAGGTTAGGTTGTTTATTTGAGTTGTTTCTTGTTTCATGAGGTAGGATTGTATTGCTGTAATTTTCCATCTTAGAACTGCTTTAGCTGCATTCCATAGGATTTGGGTTGTCGTGTTTTCATTGTCATTTGTTTCTAGGTGTTTTTTTATTTCCTCTTTGATTTCTTCAATGATCACTTCGTTATTAAGTAGTGTATTGTTTAGCCTCCATGTGTTTGTATTTTTTACAGATCTTTTCCTGTAATTGATATCTAGTCTCATAGCATTATGATCAGAGAAGATACTTGATATGCTTTCAATTTTCTTAAATTTACCAAGGCTTGATTTGTGACCCAAGATATGATCTATCCTGGAGAATTTTCCATGAGTAGTTGGGAAGAAAGTGTATGCTGTTGTTTTTGAATGGTATGTCCTATAAATATCAAGTCCATCTTGTTTAATGTGTCATTTAATGCTTGTGTTTCCTTATTTATTTTCATTTTGGATGATCTGTCCATTGGTGAAGGTGGGGTGTTAAAATCCCCTACTATGATTGTGTCACTGTCGATTTCCCCTTTTATGGCTGTTAGTATTTGCCTTATGTATTGAGGTGCTCCTATGTAGGGTGCATAAATATTCACGATTGTTATATCTTCTTCTTGGATCGATCCCTTGATCATTATGTAGTGTCCTTCTCTGTCTCTTGTAATAGTCTTTATTTTAAAGTCTATTTTGTCTGATATTAGAATTGCTACTCCAGCTTCCTTTTGATTTCCATTTCCATGGAATACCTTTTTCCATCCCCTCACTTTCAGTCTGTATGTGTCCCTAGGTCGGAAATGGGTCTCTTGCAGACAGCATATATACGGGTCTTGTTTTTGTATCCATTCAGCCAGCCTATGTCTTTTGGTTGGAGCATTTAACCCATTTACATTTAAGGTAATTATCGATATATATTTTCCTATTACCATTTTCTTAATTTTGGGGTTTTTTTTATTGTAGGCCTTTTCCTTCTCTTGTGTTTCCTGCCTAGAGAAGTTTCTTTAGCATTTGTTATAAAGCTGGTTTGGTGGTGCTGAATTCTCTTAGCTTTTGCTTGTCTGTAAGATTTTAATTTCTCTGTCTAATCTGAATGAGATCCTTGCTGGGTAATCTTCATTGTAGGTTTTTCCCTTTCATAACTTTAAACATGTCTTGCCACTCCCTTCTAGCTTGCAGAGTTTCTGCTGAAAGATCAGCTGTTAAGCTTATGGGGATTCCCTTCTATGGTGTTTGTTGCTTTTCCCTTGCTGCTTTTAATATGTTTTCTTTGTATTTACTTTTTGACAGTTTGATTAACATGCGCCTTGGTTTGTTTCTCCATTTATCCTGTATGGGACTCTCTGCGCTTGCTGGACTTGATTGCATATTTCCTTTCCCATATTAGGGAAGTTTTCAACTATAATCCCTTCAAATATTTTCTCAGTCCCTTTCTTTTTCTCTTCTTCTCTGGGACCCCTATAATTCGATTGTTGGTGCATTTAATGTTGCCCCACAGGTCTCTGAGACTGTCCTCAGTTCTTTTCATTCTTTTTTCTTTATTCTGCTCTGCAATAGTTATTTCCACTATTTTATTTTCCAGGTCACTTATCCATTCTTCTGCCTCAGTTATTCTGCTATTGATTCCTTCTAAAGAATTTTTAATTTCATATATTGTGTTGTTCATCATTGCTTGTTTGCTCTTTAATTCTTCTAGGTCGTTTTTGAACATTTCTTGTATTTTCTCCGTTCTATTTCCAAGATTTTGGATCATCTTTACTATCATTACTCTGAATTCCTTTTCAGGTAGACTGACTATTTCCTCTTCATTTGTTAGGTCTGATGGGTTTTTACCTTGCTCCTTCATCTGCTGTGTGTTTCTCTGTCTTCTCATTTTGCTTAACTTACAGTGCTTGTGGTCTCCTTTTCGCAGGCTGCAGGTTCGTAGTTTCTGTTTTTTTTGGTGTCTGCCCCCAGTGGCTAAGGTTGGTTTCAGTGGGTTGTGTAGGCTTCCTGGTAGAGAGGACTAGTGTCTGTGTTCTGGTGGATGAGGCTGGATCTTGTCTTTCTAGTGGGCGGGACCACGTCTGGTGGTGTGTTTTGGGGTGTCTGTGACCTTATTATGATTTTAGGCAACCGTTCTGCTAATGAGTGGGGTTGTGTTCCTGTCTTGATAGTTGTCTGGCGTAGGGTGTCCAGCACTGTAGCTTGCTGGTTGTTGAGTGGAGCTGGGTCTTAGCATTGAGATGGAGATCTCTGGGAGAACTTTCACTGTTTGTTATTACGTGGAGCCAGGAAGTCTCTGGTGGACCAATGTCCTGAACTCAGCTCTCCCACCTGAGAGGCATGACACCAAACTGGAGCACCAATACCGTGTCAGCCACACGGCGCTGAAGAAAAGGGTGAAATGAAAGAAAGAAAGGGGGGGAGGGAGGGAGGGAGGGAGGGAGGGAGGAAAGAAGAAAGGAGGAAAGAAAGGAAGGAAGGAAATAAAAAGAAATGAAGTTATTAAAATAACAAAAAATTATTAAAAGTAAAAAAATTAAAAAGCTATTGAAAAAAAAGAAAGAAAGAAGAGAGCAACCAAACCAAAAAACAAAAACACCAGTGATAACAAGCGCTCAAGACTATATTTAAAAAAGTCAAAAACGGACAGACAGAATCCTAGGACAAATGGTAGAAGTAGAAGCAAAGCTATAAAGACAAAATCACACAAAGAAGCATACACATACACACTCACAAAAAGAGAAAAAGGAAAAAAACATACATATCTTTTGGGAAGTCTGAGGTCTTCTGCCAGCATTCAGTAGGTGTTCTTTAGGAGTTGTTCCACTTGTAGATGTATTTCTGATGTATTTGTTGGGAGGAAGGTGATGTCCACATCTTACTCCTCTGCCGTCTTGAAGGTCCTCTGAAGCAGGTATTATTAAACCCACTTACAGATTGAAAACCTGAGACTCAAATGTTCACATGATTTAGGGTCACAGAATGGATAAGTAGCTGAGATCGTACTGAAAAGCAGACCTGTCTGACTTCAAATGGCTTTTCTCTTTACCCTCAAAATACCACAACAGTACTGGTTATTTGGATCTGCTTAGTGTTCTAGTACAAGCTTATGTTCTGCCAGTCCCTTTGGCAATTCTTACAGAACTTAATTCCTTTTCCAGACAAATAACGCTTTGATGACTGGTTATCTAAAATGTGATTCCTCACTGTCTTCTGTCTCATTATTTTAGTTCCAATTTATATTTTATTTCTCTGAATTCCAGAAGTGCATCTAACTAGCATAGTGCATTAGCCAGAGCTCTGCATTTTAAGTTAGAAAATAGGGGCCATAGTCCCAACCTGCAATTTACCTGTGTAACCTTGAGTGAATAATTTCAATGATCTGAGTATCAGTTCAGTCACCCACCAGGTGGGGGTAATTTTCCCTGTCCAACTTAGTTCAAGGGACTTTGGGGAATCAGATTAGATAATGGATGTGAAAGTAGTTTGTAAACTATAAAATACAATGAAGATGGTGTAGGTTTTGTGTGTGTGTGTGTGTGTGTGTGTGTGTGTGTTCTCTCTCCATCTCCCATCTGTCCTATGAATTAGGTAGGACAAATACGCTTACCTTCTTTGCATATTTCTTCCTTCCTTCTTTCCTTCCCTTGCATTTTCCTCCCTGTCTACCTCCTTCCTTCCTTCTCTCTATTTTTTCAATGAACCGATTTTTATGTCTTACCATGAACTTGGCACTATGACACAGCACACAAGGCCAGTTAAGGCATAACTCCGTCATAAAGCAGCCTCAAACTGGGCACAGGAGTAGACAGATATGTGACGGAACCAAGGCAGGAAAAGTGGAATAACTGAAGAGACCAGCCAAAACCCTCAGTTTCAAATTCCAAGATAGTGTTCTCTCTGTCTGTTTATATGATTCTTCTGGGGAAAGTACCACTTCTAAGCCAGTGTTTCCAAGAGCAGAATCTGGTTTAAAGAAAAAAGAGACCACTGAGAGTCCACTGAACATGTATACATGCAGAACATCATGCTATCTTTTCATGTTCCCCCAAGTACCTTTATTCCATACATTGGAACAAAAGGTCTAGAAACATACTTCGTCCTAGATCATAGAACTAGAAAATGGCATAGCTCTGTTCCCGCTCCAGGCCAGTTGAACTTCAAATGTGTCAAGGCAGAGGCGTCTTTAAGCAATATAGAAGTTAAGTGAAAGCAACAGTCTAGATTTTATAAGCTAGTAGAGTCTATCCTTCATAGTGTTAGGGCCTCTAGCCTTTTATATTTGCTCCATTAACACAGCCTGTGATAACTGTTAATATGGCCATTTTAGCCAATGTTTCCCTTCTTTGGAGCTATTCCATTTGGTGCCTGTCTGGGGATGCAATTACATGGACCTGTCCATGAAACTGTCTAAAGCCTCCTCTTCAATTTGGACAGAAACTCACTCCAGTTCAAAGGAGCAGCCTATGGAAAATTCCTGACACTGTATGTTCTCGTAATTTTTGAAACACTGTAAATATTTGAGTCAGTAGATCTTAATCCATAAACACAGCTGTACTTAAAAAACCCTGATGGGGAGTTGTTATAATTTAAACAGTTGGGTAACAAAACAAATCAATGTTAATCATTTTCGTTTTCTAAGGACAATGGACTCAGAATTCTCATAAAAATGACATGATGAGCTTTGCAGTTGCATCCACAAATAAACTTACAAATGCTAAGATAAACCATTCTCAACTTTTTAAGAACATTATAAAAAGAAAGTGGGGTAAGGGAGGGCCAGGAAAAAGAAGAAAAACAAAACAATTTTGAGCAAACCCGAGACTCTCATAGCCGTATTTCTCATGAGGCCTCTAAGATAAACAGAAAGGGAGAAAACCCTCTCTGGGCTTGTCGTTTCTCAGTCGAAATTACGTTATGAATTACCATTGTTCAGGGATTATTCTTGCTCTATGAGAGCTACCTTTGGCTCTCTTCACAGACTTCCTCTTTGCTGCAATTTACAGAAAGCACTCAGAATAACCAATTCATTCCCAGGAGGTATATTGGGTTGATATGTGTCAAGCATCATGGTGGGCACTGGGGCTGATGTTAGGAATCAGATATAGCCCCTCCCCTCAAGGGGATCATATTATCAAGTCAGAGACAAAAAGTTGTCACAAATGAATTTTTTAATAAATTAATAAACCCATGTTTTGCGTGAGAAAGGAAAAAAAAATGGAGTACAAAGACTTTGGAAGACATTTCCAGCTGGAAATGGGTGCTGTTTGGGGATGAGGCGGGATAACCATTGAGCTCTTCATGGAAGAAGAAACATTTGAGCTGAACGTGTGAATAAGCATAGTTTGGAGATGAGGGCAGGGAGGAACACAGCCAGAGGGAGCTTTTGTTCAAAAGAGCAGTACCAGCAGACAAAGACAATAGTTTGGCTCAAGTTTAGGGAAGGTAAAGGAGACAAGCACCTGGTAATGTTGACAAGGGCAAAGCATTAACAGTTGTGAAGGGCCTGGGATTTCAGGCTTGGGAGTTGAGTTTGTAACCTCTTCTATAGTTGAATGGGAAGCATAACCTAATGTTGGTAAAAACTTGACCAGCCCTGGGATATAAAAAGATTCATCTGGGAAAGTATAGCAATAGATTGAGATAGAAAGAACCAGAAGTGGAGAGACCTAGGGAAAGGTTCTGAGACCTTGGATCATGACAATAGCAAATAGATGGAGAGGAGAACAAATGATGGGCGAGGTATTTGTAGGGTAAAATCGGAATGATTTGCTGAGAGACTGTATAAGGGGAAAGCCAGGTTTTATAGACCAACGAGAGACAAAAGGTTTCAACTGGAAGAGAATGTTAGGATTAGAACATTTAGTATTTGAATTCATGCCAAAGCAGTATTGGGGTTCCAAGTTATTCTTTTTCTACATATAAGTAATAAGACATCTTTCTCTGGGGTTTTAATGAATGTCCTTTCTCTTCTACTCTCCTCATTTCCTACGGGACTGGGTAGCACAGATGTCATGAAAGGATTCACAGTGGACGGACAGTCTAGTGTATTCTCTCACTTGCTTTGTTTCCTGTGACCACCTTAGCTGATCTGAGAACATATGGATAAGGTCTTCCTGTCCTTACGTTACAGAAGACAAAACAGAGGTGCACAATAAACACCCGAGGGACTAGACTTGGGCCACGAATTTAGAGACACAGTGAGGATTAAGCATTGATATGAGTGGTGGAGATGGAAAGGGATTGGAGATGAGCAGTTGGACATAAAAGGGACCAGAGGGGAAGAGGCCTAGACCAGTAAGACAGTTTGGGTTCTTGTTCCAGTATTATCACCAAGTAGCTAAGTGACAGTTGAGTTGCTCCAGCTTTCTGAATCTCAGCTTTCTGACATCAATACGCTTTGTAAAAGAGACCAAGGAATACATATATGGAATTACTAGCAATATTGTTTAATTCTGACATTCTGCCTGGGATCTTCTGGTGTGTATACCTTACCTAACAATTTAGAATAATTTTTCCCTTAGATGATGATAGTGTCAATGATTATCTGAATTTAAAAGCATGGAAGGGAGGCAAAGGTTAAGAACTTTTACTCAATACCCTAGGACTAGGCACTTTTCCATGTACTGCTTCATGCAGTTATCATAATGCCCCATTAAACAAATGAGAAAACTGAGGCCCGGGTATGTGAAGTTCCCATTTCACATAATACCTCTCTTACAGTAGAGGAGTCTGAGGGGTGAACAGAGAGCAACACTTCAGTGGATTCTTCTGGGTCAGTTGCCTCCTCACACAGCACATTGAATTTTGCATTTATTAAGAGACTACTGTAGGCAAAGCTCTACTCAGCAGTGGACCCGTAAACACATGCACAGCTCTAGACTAGAGTCTAGCATCCTTCACCTCACTTACAAGGCCTTGCATAATCTAGACACTGCTTAGCTGTCCTGCCTCAACGCTCACCACTCCCCCCCACACCCTGATATTCCCTACAACTTCAGCTGAAGTTTCTCCAATGTTCTCTTGCATTTGTGGGGTTTGCTCATTGACTTTTTGCTCTTCCTGGAACAAATTTTGCTCTTTTCAGCTGGCTGAAATCTATTCATCCTTCATCTCTCAGTCAAAATGTGACTACACAGAAAAAGCCATCCTAACTCTCCTACCCAGATTAGGTCCGCAAGTGAAATTTTCTTTGTGCTTCTCTTTCACAATGCTTGGGACACTCGAATTTTTGTAATTGTGTATTATTTTTTGAATTCCTCTTTTGACTATAATCTCATTAAAGGCAGCAAACCACCCTTCACCTCCCTCCTTCCCTCCTTCTCCTCCTCCTTCCCCTCTTCCCCCTCCCCTCCCCCTCCCCTTCCCTCCTCCTCCTCCTCCTCCTCCTCCTCCTCCTCCTCCTCCTCCTCCTCCTCCCCCTCCCCCTCCCCCTCCCCCTCCCCCTCCCCCTCCCCTCCCCCTCCCCCTCCCCCTCCCCCTCCCCCCTCCCCCTCCCCCCTCCCCCTCCCCCTCCCCCTCCCCCCTCCCCCCTCCCCCCTCCCCCTCCCCCTCCCCCTCCCCCTCCTCCTCCTCCTCCTCCTCCTCCTCCTCCTCCTCCCCCTCCCCCCCTCCTCCTCCTCCTCCTCCTCCTCCTCCTCCTCCTCTCTCCCTCCCTCCCTCTCTGTATGTGTATATATACATATATATATGTGTGCCTAGTAGAGTCACAAAAATATTTATTGACTCTCTGAATGACAAATTCAATGTGTAGTACAAAACGTGACCAAGGCCAAAATACCGAGGCAGAGTTTTGCTGGGTTCTGGCACGATGAGGAACCAGTAAACTTTCCTGGAAAATATGTTGAAGTTGGATGGAGAAACACGGGCCAGAAAGCAATAAGCACAGCTGATCCAACTATTAATAACTGCAACATTCAATAAGATTAAAAATCAATCTGAGGCCTTGTGTGTAGATTCTTGTTTCCTTCATTCCATGTACATTCTAGAACTAAGTTCTAGCCTTCTGTTTGGTGCTCTTTCTACTACCTCCTACATCCATGAATACTCTAATCGGAATATAGAAATGAGGGATCACTACAGTGTAGACCAGGTGTCCACAGAGAATCTAGAGTTGGCAATTAACTCATGACTTTGCCTCAACTGGGATTTCGGTGTCCAGAGGAATGAGCACATTAGAAAGGCTGAGTGCAGACGGTGCCTTGCATAGCCCAGAATTTACAAAAGGAGGAGGAGTAGGATGTTGACAGCATTTCCTAACCTGCCCAGCAGAATATCTCTGAGACCTAGCCAGAGGCTCTGTGTCCAAGCCAATTCCTGGAAGCCCCAGTTCTAAACTCTTTGCAACTTGTGGCAGCTTTGCTCCTTCCTCCTGTAGACCTGGCTGTGCCTCACCTGAGGAAGAAAACCATTCAGAAACTACAAATCATTTCATCCCTCAGATATGCAACTAATCCATGTCACTCAAGGCCAAGCCTTTTCCTACCACTGAGATTAAAGAGGGCTCTCCAAACCCATCCCTGCCCTCTGGCGCTGACATCCTTTATTCCTCTGCTTCATTGCCTCTCCATCTGTGTAAATCACATTGGAAGACATCACCTCTTCTCCCTCGTCGTGGACTCGGGATTCTCTTTTGGCTGCCAGGCTGTGATCTGGGGCACTAAGTGATGCCGCCATGTTCATTCTGAGATAGCACATTAGATTCATGCAGTGTTAATGGGGTGAATTCAAGTGAATAAAAAATTATTTATTGTCAAGTTTAGTTTTGGGATTTGGGGAAGAAGAAAAATTACTCTTATCCCTTTTAAGTCTTTTTCTGGGGTTCTATACTCATTTTCTTTTGGTCTGTTATTTGGTCCAATACATGCATGTCTGAGATGCTTTAAAAAATTATACAATGGGAAAAATCCAAAGGTAATATCAGATAATAACAGAAGGGAAAGTGGGTCTGTATAGCACAGTGAACATAGTCCTGGTTTAAGAGTCAAAGCAAGATATGGGCCATTCCCTACCTCTCTTGTCCTCAGTTTTTTCCCACCTGTAAAATAAGAAAGTTAAATACGAGACAATATGAGAGTTGAATTAGCAGACATCTAAATTCACTCAGTACTTATATTCAATATTTCTATTTTTTCCAGCATTTACCAGTTGAGTAATCTTAAACAATTGCTTAGTTTCTTCATGTCTCAGCACAAAGGTATATATAAAGAGTGATAAATGAATTAACATATGTGAGATGCTTAGGACCCTTTTGACACTCAGTAAAAGTTAGTTCTTGGTGGTTTAGTAGTGTGGTGGTTACCAGTACTGATGGTGATGGTGGTGGTGAGGTGATGGTTGTCTAGTCCTGGTGTTGGTTTGATGGTACTGGTGGTAGCAGTCATAATGGTAGTGCAAAGTTATTGGTGGTGTTGATGGTGATTGTGGTAGTGTGAAACTTTGTGTGGTAGTAGTGGCTAGGCAATGGTGGTAATGATGAGGTAATAATGAGAGTGGTGATGGTGTTATCCCCTAAAAGGAGAGAAAAACTCAACAAAGATGGATTTAACCTCCATCAAAGTTCACAATTCTGTTGGCTCTGCCACAAGATTGCAACTCAAATAGAATAGTTAAGGCTATTCCATAAGACCTCCTTCTCTCTATTCCAGAAAAAAAAAATGTAAAGTAGGTCTTCAAAGAGTTGTGAAAATAATTGAGGATGCTTTGAATCAATGGGTAGCTACTGAAGGAGGCACTCCCTCATAGGTTCCACAGATTTCAACCAGCTCTGAGCTGGGGTGTTAACATATCTTCCAGATTAAGGACATTCTAAGCAAATGCAAGAGCACGTGCAAAAACAGAAAAGATGAAATGCTGTAGCACGTTATAGGAAAGGTGAGGAACTCAGGGGATGGGAGCACAAAACAGGTGGAGAAGCAGTAGATGGAATTGAAGAAGTTGCTTGTGGCCAAATCATGGATGGTCTTACAAACAGGCTAAAAAACACCAGTTCTCTGTTTGAGAGCAAGCAGGAGCCTTTGTAGGAGGGTAATCTGATCTTCACATTTTCAGAACATTATTTAAGCTGCAGTGTGGAAAACGGGTTCATTGGCGGGGGGGTGGGGACTGGAAAGACAAAGACCAAAATGTCATCATGGTTAAAATGAGAAGTAGTGCATTCCAAACTGGGAAGAGACCCTGAGGGGAGATTTGAGAGACATTTTGGAGCTGAAACTAACAGACTTTGGAAACAAGGGATGAAGTTGGAAGAGGGTGTAGGAAATAAGAGAAAAAGAGAACCAAAGAAATCGTAGCTATTTCTATTTTAGGCATCTGCCGCAATTAAAAGAAAGTTGAGGAACACTGTGATGTAAGAGATCTGGCAGCAAACCTACAGGAGCTCCAAGTGGCCAAAGCTGAACAACTTGAGCAACAAAACAGAAAACGATAGTATTGGATTATAATCCATAGACGAAAATACATATCCATGAGTTTACGAGGATATAAAGATACTTGATTAGATAGATGGACAGGAGTGAATGGACAGCCCTCCCTTACAACAGAATTCACATTAATGTAAGTAGAAGGAAAGGGAGATTGAAAGTCAGTGGTGAGCGAGCAGCATAGCACTTGTCGCACACAAGTTTTACTAATGGATGCTAACCAGCGAGTGAACGTTGGAGGAGAAAGAGGAGATACATAGTCTCAGAGTACGTCCTCTGAGATATTTGCTTACTGCAGGGGCGGGGATGGGAAGGATAACAACTTTATAGTGAAGCAACCCAGCAGAAGCCACCTTTTCCGAGTGACCAAGGTTACTTCACCAGCAGTAAGGCACGTAGATATCATCAGCCGGGTGATGTGGTGCACTAAGAAAGCAACAGCATCACTTCTGTTATAGTCTGGCCCCAGATGCGGAGCCTCAGTCCAGCCGTGTGAAAACTCTAGGCAAACACAAAGCGAGGGACAGTCCCTCAGTTCATCAGTCATGAAATTACTGACTGATACCTTCCAAAGGTGTCAAAGTCGTGAAAAACACTAAAGAACTGTTATAGACTGTAGGAGACTGAGAAGTAACAACTAACTGTAACATGGGAACCTGATAGGATTCTGGAACAGAAAAAGCACATAAGTGGACAAACTGGTAAAACTTCAGTAAAGCCTTTAGTGAATGGTGTTGTACCTATGTTCATTTTCTGGTTCTGACTGTTGCATTCTAACTATATAAGATGTTACTCTCGGGCGAATTTGAGTAAAGGATATATGGAATAAAGACGAAGACGTAGAGAATGGACTTGAGGACATGAGGAGGGGGAAGGGTAAGCTGGGACGAAGTGAGAGAGTGGCACGGACGTATATACACTACCCAACGTAAAATAGATAGCTAGTGGGAAGCAGCGGCATAGCACAGGGAGATCAGCTCGGTGCTCTGTGACCACCTAGAGGGCTGGGATAGGGAGGGTGGGAGGGAGGGAGACGCAAGAGGGAAGAGATATGGGGACATATGTATATGTATAACTGATTCACTTTGTTATAAAGCAGAAACTAACACACCATTGTAAAGCAGTTATACTCCCATAAAGATGTTAAAAAAAAAAAAAGATACATGGAAACTCTGATCTATTTTTGCCATTTTTTCGTAAGTTTAAAAGTAGTTCAAAATAAAAAGGGTTTTGTTTGTTTGTTTGTTTTTAAGATAGCTGACAGCAAACTGGCTGTTTATTCTGCATCATTTTCTTGAAGACAAGGGTCCTGGTTCCAGTGCTTGCTTCTCTGTTCTCTTCTTCTCTGCATGATTTAGGGCACGTCACTACCCGTTTCTGGTCCTCCTTTTCCCCATCTTTATAATGGGATGATGCTATTTACCTCTGCACGAGTAGCGGGCTGGCTCAGGAGGTCCACAGAGGTACTTCACTGAACTTAGGAATCTATGCAGTACTGTTCAGTTTGAGGTAATATTGAATTCAAGTCTAGATCCTTCTCACTGGCTAGGACTCCTCACTTACTGTGAGGACTTGGGCAAGTTATTTAACCACTGAATGATTAATTTTCCCTAATCTTTAGAAGGAAGCTAATAACAGTACTTAATCCATAGAGTTTCCCTGAGGAGATAACAAATAGGGAGTGCTGAGCCCAGTGTTTTGTACATGGAGAATGCTTAAAATAGCAATTATTAATATTTTCCAAATGGTATGCCCCTAAAAGAAGTTAAAGGAACAGAGTACAGAATCACACTTATGCGCAGAGACTCAAATGGTCATTTTGTTCAATTCCGTTTGAAGAAAGCAGCTTGCCTGTAGTTAGTCACTGTTGACCAAGTGAGGTTTCGGGCGGAGGGGAGTTAGGAGTTTACGCGATAATCAGATTGGCTGCAGGAGCTGCTCGTATTTTCTTCTCCTAGGCTCTTTGCCGTCATCGCCCTCATCCCTCCCTGGCACACCCTGACATTATACATTTTGGGTAGAAAACAACCTCAGACAAGGTACTGTGCCCAAACGTGGTTAAGGAGTTAAATTTAGAACAGACGGACAGCCTGACTTCATCTGAGTCCTGAGTTTCAAGTCTCACATCCAAACCACAGAGGTTCTCTATGCATTCCCGAAATCAAGGGGTGGGGGAAGACGAGCGTTGAGAAACTCCTACCTGGCACGGCTGTACTCCTCCTGCAAGCGGTGGTCCCTAGGGGCCCAGGAGCTGAGCTCACCATCCTTCACGGGTGCTGGCCCTCAGGTCCACAGAGCAGCCCTGGGGTGGATCAGTGTCTCGGTGGTCAGGTTCCTACACCAAAGCATGAAGGCCAGACTGGCGGCAAGGCTAGAGACAGCTGCCCTTCCAGCCTCCAAGTGGGTTGGAACTTGCTGTTCCCCGTGCCCAGGGCCACTGCCCGAGTCCAGCTCACAGCATCCCTCTGCAGAGGCTCTTTGCAGACCTCCCAGTGTCCAGTTTCTCTTCCCTCTGAATCCCACCAGTGACAGTGCCAAGAAGTGGTTTTGGGAGAGCCCCCAGGATACCTCATCACTCATTCGAGCCCAGCCTCCCAAATCATTTCCAAATCAACATGCAGTCTACATAAATCCAGCTCATCAGCTGAGCGTGTGCCCCATAGAAATGTGTACGTCACCGCTGTTCTTCAGTTCACCATGCAAACCTGATCTGACGCTCTGGTCCCCACCGCCTTCAGGATACAGCCCTGTTTCTGTAACCTGAGGTCTAAGGCTCTACGGATTGCCCCCTGCCTGTGTTCCCAGTCTCTTTTCTCGCTGAGGCCCACCCCACTCCGTAGACACATGCCCAGTACCCCAACAGTATGGAATTATTTTATTTCTCAACGTAACTTGCGGTCTTGCTTCCACCCTGTGTATGTGCTGAGCCCTCCTCCTAGAATGCCCTTCCCCAGTTTATGACTATACTCATGGCCCAGGGTTCAAAATCTGTACACAGAGTCCATTCTTAAAAGATATCGGGGAGTTCTTAGAAACCAACTGGTCTACAACATGCAACTCACAAGTACTTTCATCCAGAGGTGGTGCTAATCATTTCACATGCATTAGCTCACTCAGTACTCACACAAATCCTGCAGAGAACTTGCAGGGTCATGTTGTTCCCATTTTATAGCTAGAATAAGTGAATTTGAGTGAGGTTAAGTAACTTGCCAAAGGGCATACATCTAGAAAGGAAGGGCTTAGGATTTAAACTAAGCACCAGAGCCTTTGTATGCCGTTATCCAATGCCCATAGTGACTCAGATCAGTGCCATATTTGCCCCCTCATTTACAGTTGGGACAACTGAATCCAAGAAAAGGAAATGTTTTTCTCAGGGATGGACAGTGAGCTTACGAAGAAAAAGAGTAAACCGTATGTCTCCCACTTCCCAGCCCATGTATGGACTTCTCACTAGACAGTTTCTTGGAGGAGAGGACGTCAACAAATGACTCACCGGGCATTGCCTTTACACTACCATTATTTGTGTAGCTGGGTGCCCCATGCAGTAGAGAACTTGAAAGGAAGAAATGCAGTCATCTGATATCTGTGTAGATACCTAATGAAGGCATTCCTATGAAAGGGGCCACATCTCAAGAGTTACAATAAAAGAGCACGATCCAACTTCATTTCGCAGAGCTTCCAGCCCTTACCTACCAAACGGAAGACGAATGGCCTCTTCCAGGTTGCTGTGAGGATTCAGTGAGATACTGCACATAAAGCCCTTAGCATGAAGCCACACAACACACTCAGTGAAAGTAGCTACCAGCCCATGGGGTGCCGTCCTTCCAAGGCCTGGGCCTAAGTAGTCATGGAAAAAAGACAAAATAGAAAATTTCTAAACTGATGAAACCTGAAAGACTTTTTGTTCTGAATTCTTCCTTTCACAAGAGCAAAACTGAGGCTGTAAGAGAAAAAGATAGAATAGGTCTAAGTCTACAGGTAAGTGGTGGCAGAACTCCAAGGCCTGGAAACCTGGTCTTCTGACCCTGGGCCCGTAAGCTTTCTAGCAGAGCAACTTGCATCTAAGTGCTCCCAGCCAGCACAGTCCTAAGTGGCCAGGGAGAAACATAACTGCTTCCAGTCCTGGTCTTTTCTCTGAACCTGAGAAAATGAACCTGAATGTGAAACTTCAGAAAAGTTTCCAGCAGATACTGCTGCCTGCAAAGTATATATATAGGAAGATAAAAATGTGTGTGTGTGTGTGAGTGTGTGTGCACGCACATGCGTGTGTGCATGTGTGTGTGTGTGTGTGTGGAGAGAGAAAATGATGGCAGGAAGCTGACGTGCATCTGTGTAAAGTTGGCACGAATTCATAGTAAGCGCTGAAAATAGAAGTCTTTGTCACGTACTCCACTGAGTGTGTTACAAGCACCTCCATTGTTAATTCAGAAAGTTCTGGCCCTTGGTCTTGTCCCTTTCACATGCCAAGGCTCATCTGCATGACGGCCCCTTGTGTGCGCTTTCCATAAGGCAGGATTTAGGGGCACCGACCTGATTTCTTTCTTCTCCTCTTCCTTCCTCGTTCTTTCTCCACCCCGTCCACATAATCCATCCTGTCCCTCCTCTCCCTATGGGCTCCACCCTTCCCTCCTTGTCTTTCTTTTGGTCCAGAAAGATTCAAAGTCCGGCCTTATCTTTCTTTCTGGGTGATTACCCAAGGACATGCCTTGCAAGCAGCAAATGAAGTGGTGGTGCCTTGATGCCTTCATTGTTTTGTTTAGACTTTTGAATAGTAGCTATATTCATTCAACCAGCATTTATTGAGTCTCTACTATGCCCCAGGCACAGCACACATTGCTTGGGCTATAAGAAAGGATATGATTGTCTCACCATTAATGTTTAAGATCTAGGTGGGAAAATTCTCTATGCTATATTCACGGATTTATTCATTTTAAATGTTGATTATTGCCCATTTAAAGGTTAAGACAAGTGATAGGCACTGTAAATAGATGACTAATGTATGTTTCCAAGAGCTCACAACGGAGGAGAAAGGGATCAAACCATCTCCTCTAGGGGGTTCAGTTTGTTAAAAGCCCACGGTGAGAAAAATCACAAGAATATTTGCCCCCTCTCCGATTGGGAAATCATCTGTGGTACCTCGTGAATCTCAGGAGGATTCCTGAGACAACGTAGCACTGGTTAGGCTGCGAAGAGCGTTCTTGGCTATTTGAGCCAGGATTAAAAGTTTTCTTTTATTTCTTCTTGTATGAAGTGGAGATAATAAAGCAGACATGCTCTGTTTAACTCCCGAGATGAGAGTAGGGATCCAGAAGGACCCACCTGGGGTCCTGAGAGGGCAGCAAACTTGGAATCAGAGTGTCTGAAGTGTATCCTCTCTCTCTTCTTGGGTTATCTTGGCTTAACTCCCCTGGACCGCGGTCCTCTCAACTACAATGATAGCACCAACGTTAGCGCCATTGACAAAGCCATTCCGTAGCATCCTGTGCCCTGCTGGACACTGTATGTGCACTGTCTTTTTTTAATCCACATGGCAACTCCCTAAGACGTTTACGAAATAACTCCATTTAGTAGATGAAGATCTTGGATCTTTGATGAAATTGGATAAATTACCTGCCCCAAACTATCCAGCAACTAAGAGGTAGAACTGAGATTAAATATGTAAATCGGGCTTCCCTGGTGGCGCAGTGGTTGAGTCCGCCTGCCGATGCGGGGGACGCGGGTTCGTGCCCTGGCCCGGGAAGATCCCACATGCCGCGGAGCGGCTGGGCCCGTGAGCCATGGCCGCTGAGCCTGCGCGTCCGGAGCCTGTGCTCCGCCAACGGGAGAGGCCACAACAGTGAGAGGCCCGCGTACCGCAAAAAAAAAAAAAAAAAAAGTAAATACATTGGTAGACCTATATGAACTCTTCAATATGTTTCTGTCATTGGCAAAATATCATGCTTAATAATCCACGTGACACAAGATGCATTGAGTAAAAGAGCTAAGATTAATAAAAGCCAACTTGTATATATTCTCTTTATGAAAATACACAAACATATTTTAAAGTGTTTTTTTTAGCATTGTTAAAAGTAAAAATTACCGCATCATCGTAAGAAGTATATAATCAAAGCTGTAAAAAGAAAAAATACTCTTTTCCCACCCCCTCGCTCCTCCCTGCTTCCCCAGCACCCTGGAAGTAGCCAGCCCTCACAGCCTGGTGTTTGTCTTTGTTTTTTAACAGTTAACATTTCTTGCTCACATAAGTCACCACTTAAGAACTCCTAAAAGTCACAACCTGTCAGGGAAGATTCAAGTTACAGTCTGTGAATGAACTGGTCATTGGCCAAGAAAGTAAGATGTAAATCATTCATGAAAAACAAGAGATGACCTACAAAACCGGGGCCTAATTTGTCTGCACTGGAGCCTGCTAAGAATCCTTCGTACTCTTTCCAGCAGGAAATGCAATGTGGCCATTACCAGATGGAGTGGCCTGGCTTGAGGGCAGTCTATAAGGATTGTGTACAGGGAGGTCTCATGTCTATAGGATATTTTAGGAGCGCTCACACTCGCTTCCTTGAATCAAACTGCACAACTCTCTCCATAGAGCTGATGACCACAATGATAGCTGTAGGACAGACTCCTTATTGCCTCCTATACCCCAGTGTCTGCTACGATTTATTACAATAACTAGTTTCGACTTCAGCTCCCTTTCTTGGCCACTTGCTGTCTTTTTTCTAAGGGGTTTATTAATATCAAGTTATATGTCACTGTTTTTATACCATGCCAGTTGATTTCCAGGTAGATTCCAGGAGCTACCATACTTTCTTGGAATGAGTTATAAACCTGTTAGCATCACCAAACCTGAGAAAGTGTCTTCAGTTGCAATCAGTTTCCCACCAGGGTGGTAGAGAGCTCTCAAAGAGTTAATGGGCCCCATTCCTAATGGGGCAATCAGGAGCCTGTTTGATCCCACTTCTAATCACTTCCTAAGTCGCCATCCCATCACATAGACAAATGAATGTGTTGGGGCCTGAAGTTTGCCGCAGAGGGCAAGTGAGTCATAGACAAACTTCCTCTCTGAAAGGTTCATTGAGAGAGCCAATTAGCCAGGGAGGAGGTGCTGTTCTGCATGCTCTAATTACCCGGGGATGCGAGGGGTCAGATCAGAAGCCTGACCCCCACAAGTAACCACACAAAACTTCTCAATAGACTTCTTGAGGCGGGAAAACTTAAAAGCAGGCCTCACGTCTGCCTCAGCAGCCCTTTCTCAAGAATCCAACAAAGGTTGAAGCCCCGGACAATGGCCTACGTCCTCCCATGGACAACCTCAGGGACAAAGGGGGAATGCAATTTGCCAAGATCCAAGGAGCCGAAGCTGCCGCCTGTTCTGAGGGAGGGTGGGGAAAGTGTGGCAATTTCTAAAACCTGATTTTTTCCCTTGGTCCAAAAGGGGACCTTTTGATCTCCAAAAACAGGTGGGGTAAGGAATACCACGAACAAAACCACAAACATTTCCAAATGGAAAACAAAACGAATTTATTAGCTTGCCCTATCTATCTATCATCTATCTATCTATCTATCTACCTATTTTTACCAAGACATTTAATCCCGGATCTTCAAAACTTATTTTAAAAAAAAGAACGAAAGAAAAAAATTATCACAATTCTGCAGAACTTAGGTTGGAGCTCCCTAAAATGCACCTCTGCTACCTGGTTATACCTCCTTTCGGTAGTCGACTTGGTTTGTACATTTGATAATCCAAGGTGGTCGGTTAGAAAAGAGAGCATTCTCAAATACAACAACCAACTGAGAAGTACACTGGACTTCCAGGGTAAGATGAAAGCTTAGAGCAATCTAGCCAAACCCTCTCATCCTTAAGGCCTTAGAGTCTGAGACAAGAAACGTGGACTCACCTGTCCAGTGTTCAAAAGCAAGTCGGTCGCCGATAAGAAGTATGTTGTGGAATACACACACACACACACACACACACACACACACACACACACACACACAGCCCTAAAAATATATACAAAGATATTAGTTTTATGAGTCTGGAACGTATTTGTTGGTTGACTTCCCTCCGTTGAGTTCTTACTGGAGAATGTTCCAGGGTTTAATTTCAGGATTGGAAAAAAGAGCAATCCATCTGGGGGGAAGTTAGATGGCTTTGAAGTGGACAAAGAAAGTAAGATCGATGAGCATCTTTTGAAGCCCCCAAGTCAGGAACCTGGGGGTAAGGTTGACAGAGCAAAAGTGGCAAGTCAAAATACTTGCAGTCACTCTGATATATTTCCAAGCAGAAGATGAGATAGGGCTGGCGGGCTAGAGTGTATCAAAGAGAGATTGACAGCCAGAACAGCCTTTGCCTCCAACCCCTTGCCTTGTGCCTCAGTTTCCTCATGTGTAAAATGGACCAAGGATACTAGATGATTTCTAAGGGTGCTCCTATTCAATCCGGTTTAGCTTTTAGGAAATAATTCAGAGTTCTACTCAACACTGGCCGTTTAGGAAGCTAAATTGAGGTAATTCTGGATAGTGTACAACCTATCCGCTCCTTTACACTCTCTCTGAGTAGAGGGCTCTCCTCACCCGCGTGAATCTGACCAACATCACGACCACCTCTTCCCTGACTCTACAGCCCACCTCTCAAGATGAGGATATATCCAGAGATAAGAGAGAATAAGGAGGCTTTATGCATAGACAAGGGGCCAGAGTAAGAAGTGAGGAGGAGATGGTGTAACTGGAGGAAGGACAGAAGGAGAAAAGTGGGATTTTATTTATGAATGTTGCCCTCATTCGTCTTGACTATGGTCCCAGGAGCACATGGTGGAGTCCTGAAGTGTCACCTTCATGACCATGGGGTCAAAACACATGTCCGCGTACGATTCAGGGAGAGAATGGCATTGTATTCTTCTCCCTCTCCTCTCCTCCTCTGCCTTAGCTTTACTCTAATATTTTATTTACGTATTTGTTTATTTGTTTAAAAGAGGCAGCATGCTGCCATAATGATGATGTTGACAACTTTAATATTTACAGTCTTTCGTGTGCTAATTTGTTGCTAAGGACTGTTCCCTCGGGGTAAAACCATCCGAAGCACCCTACGCACCTTCTTTTATCGATGAAGAATTAAAGGCTCCCCGGGTTGAGTAACTCATCCAAGGGAACTTAGCAAACAAGCAGCAGAGCCAGTAATGTTGAAAGGAGTTTAGACTCTAAATCTCAAAGGCCTGTTGGAGCCACTGGTTCTCTGCAACTGGCTAGCTGTGTGAACATGGGTTCGATATTTAAACTGTGGCAGTCTCACTTAATGTCCTTGCCTGGACAGCAGAGAATAGCTCCCTCTCAGGACGGAGGTAAATATGAATAAAGATACTAGCATGTGTTTGGCACATAGCTGGTGTTGATAGACATTAGCTCCTCCTTTCTCTTTGCCCTTCACTCTCTAAAATCTGATTTTAAAATGATTGGTTCTTTTACACTTTTGATCCTGCAATTCTATCATCGGAACACTTTCCTGGTGCTGAATCCACACCCAAGAAGCCTCAATTTCCCCAAACCTCTGTCTCTACTAAACTCAGACAATACACACTGTTTCCAGTCGTTGAAAAGGATATGGCTTTGGAGTAATAAGAGGGAAGATATATCGTGAGTAATATTAACAAGAACTCTCCATAAAAATTGGCCCATAGCTTCTAAAATTCTTGTGGTTCATCTTCTAAATGGAAACTTGGTCCCCCTATGGTGGATGGCAACATTTTAGGGCTCACCTTCTACAAGTCACTAAGGATTATTGATGGAAAAAATTATAAGATATCATTTCAGCCGAGGATAGAGACACTTAAATTTCCCCAAAGAACATCAAGAAGCAATATAATATCAGCAGGACATCAAAGACCTCGTAATTCCTATTTGTGAGTGGAGAGAGGTTTCCAAGTGTCTATTAATTCAGTATTTTCTGAACTGAGTGGCAAGGCAGCATGCGTTGCCACCATCCATCTGAGAGCCTTTTATCTCAGCTGGCTTTTGAGAGAAATACATCCTGCCCTGAAAAATTGAGTAACAGATTAAAACCCTTTTCAACATCTCTGTTTCTTTTTCTAACATCCCTGATTTTTTTTTTTTTTTTTCTTCCTGCTGCTGTTGTTAGAAAGAGAAGTAATTGGTGGTTCGGATCTTGGTTGTGAGATATTTAGTGCCTGTCTCCTTTGGAACCCAAAGCTTCGCTTGCTCTCTATGAAGCAGATGCCTAGAATTTCCGATCGAGAAGAGGAATGAGTGACTGGTCTGATTCCCACCCAGGCTCTCTTTTTGCAGGTTAGATGATGACATAAAGAAATTAGCTCTATAGGCAGCTTTAGAACTCAGGTTTTCTGACTCCCAGCCCAATGTCTTTTCTATATACTGCTCTGTTTTCTTGGAGACTAAATTATTTAGCTTAGTATTCGAGAGCCTACAGCCAGTTTATAGGAAAGTTACTCTCACTACTCTATAACTTGTGAATTCCGTCCACCAGAGCTCTGACTCATTTTCTCATGGGCAACTTGTTACGCCTTATCTGATATGAATGGGGGCAAGAGTAGACTCAGTTAATCAAGAGGGCTCATTTTTATGGAGAGGATCTAATTGATATGACTCATGATATGTTTTATTTATCAATATGTCCAAGGCCATATCCCTATTGGTGACTGGACATAGTGTGAAAAGGGGAAGTTGGTCCTGATTACAATGGGTTCCTGCGACATTTCCATTGCTTTAGTTCTGGCTCAGATTAGTAAATGCCTGGACTTGTTCTAGAATGCTGCACCTCTGTCTCCCATCCTTCATCCGATCATTCATTAGCTAACGTTATGGGTTCAAGAGGTATGCTGGTATCCAAATTCTCCCCTCCTTCTCTCCATGGTTCCCCGACAATTGGAGCGTCAAAGGAATAATAATTCAATCATGGAGAAAGTGCGTTTTTAGTAATGGTTCAACAAGTGATCCACTGAGGTTGCATGGGTACAGAATTTGCCTTAACACAAGAAAAAAGCTTTTACTTTATAGTTAGTACTCAAAATTGGAAAGGAGAGCCACCTGGAGAAGTAGAGGGCTCCAAATAAGTGGAAGCATTCAAGTAGAGACTGGATAACCCACCCCTTCAGTGGGAAGGAGAAGGGGCTGTTAGTGTGTTAAGAGCTCACTCTCTGAAGTCAGACGGAAGAGGCTTTAAATCTGCCACATCCCAACCTTGAGACGTTGTGTTACCCATCCTGTGCTAGCATCACCTGGGAGTTTGTTAGAAATGAAGAAACTTGGGCCCCGCTCCAGACGCAGAGTCCGAATCTAGATTTTAACAAGGTCTTCAGGCCATCCACACGCATGCTGGAGTTTGAGAAGCACTGACCTAGGTTTTCTAAACCTTGGCTCGGTTATTTATTTGTTTAAAAGGTGAAAATAATACCTACCTGTCAGGTGTGCTTCTACAATAAATCAGATCATGTTATGGAAGGTTTCAGCAGAGTGCCTAACAGTTAGTAGATTGCAGGGCTATTATTAGTCTCTCTACAGACGAATCCAACACTGAGTTGGAAGTTGAGCTAAAGTACTTCTATAGTCTCTTTATTACTCTAAGACCACATGATTCTATAGTTTTATTTCACATATTTTGACATTTTGGGGTCAAATCATTACTCCAACTCCCACACCAAGAATATAAATATATTTGGAAAAATCATGGTACGTCTGTTAGGCAGATGTTCTTCCTGTCCCCCACCACACACACCCACGTTGTAAAGAGACTGCATTGAACATGCTTGACAGCAGCCATTGCACTTCACTCATCCATACATATGGGTTTGGTGGGGAGTGGAAACATTGCATTCCATCAATTTTACTTAGTCTGGGAACCAGAGATCCTCCTTTCTTGCTGCTACTGAGTGATCCTATACTGTCTTCAATCTATCATTCTCCAGTTGAAATTTACATTTGTCATGCTTAATGCAAAAGCATTGTATTCAGCGCCATGTAAGAAAGAGAAATTTAAGTACACAGTTGATCTCAGAGGGTCCGCAGGCTCATAAACCTGATGACTTCACTCCTCTGCTTAAAGCCCATTAATGATTTGCTGCCATTCTAAAAGTTCCAGCATCTTAATGGGACCTACAAATCCCTACATGATGTGACTCCTGCCTACTTTTCCAGGTTTAGTGCACGCCCCCTTTCCTCTTGTATCAGTTCTCTATTGCCGTGCAGCAAATTACCCCAAAGTTTAATGCCTTAAAGCAGTAAGTATTTATTATCTCACACTGTTTCTCTCACAGCTCAGCTGGGGAGCTCTGGCTCAGGATATTGTGAAGTTGTAGTCAAGATGTCATCTGGGGTTGCAGTTATCTAAAGGCTGGACTGGAACTGGAGGATCTTCTCCAGCGGAGCTGACTCATATGGCTGGCAAGGGAAGGCTCATTGTTGGCAGAAGGTCTTGGTTCTTCCTTATGCGGTCCTCTCCATAGGACTACTTGAGTGTCTCCATGACATAGCAGTTGGCATTCCCCAAGACTGAGTGATCCAAGGAAGGGCATGGTACAAACTGTAATGTCCTTTTGACCTGGCCTTGAATTTCACACACTATCATTTTCAAAATATCTTAGTGATTACACAGATTCACCCTATTTAATGCAGGAGGAAACTACACAAGAGTATAAATAAATACCAGGAGACTAGAATCACCAAAGATCATTTTGGGGCCTGGCTACCACACCTCTCTAAGTATTTCAGTAGGTCAGTTCACATTGAGGTCTCAGAAACTCGATGCAGAGTTTCCTCTGCCGAGATCTAGTTTAACCCTTTCTCATCCTTCATTGCATATGGTTGATAAACAGTTGATATATTTTGGCGGAACATAGGATTCAAATAGAAAAATGCTTTCTCAAGGCCCCTCTTTAAGTTATGGGCTTTGATGTTCTCCGTCCATGAGATGCAGACGCTTCCAATTATAGTTGCACATCTCAGATCTGTTTGATACAATCATCTGAGCTAGGATTTCCTGGGTTTTTGTGTCACCTCAGCTCTGGACATCTGAGTGTCTGAGCCTTCCCCAGGGGCAGGGACCGGGATGCCCCATGGCCTCTGTCACCCTCCATTGTGATGTGGGCTCCAGCAGCTCCAGCCTCCAGCTCGCTCAGGTACCACAAGCTGATAGATGCTCTGACTGCTACAGCAGTCTCTGGAGGTGTCAGATGACGCTAACTGGAAATGTTGGAGAATTAACTTCTTTGGAGAACATAATGACCGGTGAGATACAGCACAAGTAAAGGCTAAACAGATAAATTGCTTTTCCTTCCTCTTCCCTCAACCCTGAATTGTTCTGATAAATAGTGATTCTATGCGCCTCTGCAGAGACAGCCTCCATGAGCTAGCCCGCGGTTGGGCGTCCTTGTGAAGCTGTGGATACCTCAGTGATTCATCCTCTTGCCCTTGCTTTGTTTCTGTCTCTGCCTCACTTCCCTCCCTCCGTCCCTCCTTTGTGGTGGAAGTTGCAAGAAAGTATTAGAACGTAAGCATTGCCTCAGTCTCCCGTGTTTGAAGGAAAGAGGCTTTTCAGGGACGCAACTAAATGTAACTCTAAAGAAAGTCTAAGGAAAATAGAGGAAGTTGCAACATTGTGAAGAAAGTAGAGAGTGAAGGGGCAGACCCTGGAAAAGTAGCAGAGTGAGCCCTGGAAGAGTTTCTATCCATAAAAACGAGAGTTAACTGCAAAAGACCTTATACTTTGCATGGAAAGCAATGAAAGAGAAAGGACCAAGCCCTATTTTGTCCACAGGGCCTCTGCAATCAACCATGGTGACAGTGCCTAAAAGGCTCACATCATTAGTAACACTTAGCTAGGAGAGCGGGGTATCCTTCCTCGATTTGTTAGAAACTCACTGTATGACCTTGGGATATGCAACCTTCTGACTCTTCCCTATGATTTTCTCCATTTAAAAAAACAAAAAAAACAGATTCGGATAAATCCGCAATGTTTCCTCATAGTCTAAATTTTCTCTCCTGATATATTTTAAAGCCTCCAAATGCTCATGATTAACATCTGCATGGCCAGGCTTTAGATGTGTTTCAACGAATAGCACAGAGACAGTGAGTAATTTCTTCTTCAGAGCATAATGGCTTCTTCAACAGAGTCAAATGCATAGCACTGCTTTCCATCCCGGTGTGCCATTCAGGAACACCCAAGGAAATAAAAGTACGAAGGGGTCCTACGTGGAGACCTAATTTCATTCCCTTTTAAAATCCAACAGGAACACGCTTCAGAGGCAGGACACTGGGAACCTGAGCCAGCAACTGACAAATTTAAACTAGCCTATCCGTTCCACCACAGCCAAACACATGCATGGAGTCATCCTGCTGCCTTTCCTCCCTCTTTCTTTCTCTCTTTCTCTTTCTGTCTCTCTCTTTCTTTCCTCCTTCCTTCCTTCCTTCCTCCCTCCCTCCCTCTCTCTCTCTTTCTTTTTTCTTTCTTCCTTCATTCCTTCTTTCCTTCCTTCCTTCCTCTCTTTCTTTCTTTCTTTCTTTCTCTCTCTCTCTCTCTCTCTCTCTCTCTCCCTTTCTTTCTCTCTCTCTCCCTTTCTTTCTTTTGTTCTTTCTTTCTTTCTTCTTTCCTCTTCTTTTCTTCTCCAAAATACAGAGATTATCAATGGAATGGAAAATAGCGGACATTTAGTATTGCCTCTGAAAAAATTGGTCAAGTGAAGGCATATTATTGGTTTCCATGATTAATGGAGCATCCCATCCCTCAAAACAAACTAAAAAACTTACTGAGATGCTAACTGCCACTGGATCCAGGGTAAATGGAATTCATTTTTCTGGCCTTTTATCCTTGAGTGTCCTTAGAGTTGTCAGGACAGCTGAAAGAGCCAAGGATAGGGAATCCACAGACCTGGGCTCCAGTTCTGTGGCTTTGTTACTGAGTGAGTGGTCTTAGGCCCATCTTTCACCCCCGACCTCCTTTTTCTTCATAAAGAAATGGGAAACTTCACAACAGTCTTCAAATGCAATACCAGGCTTGTTGGCAGAGATGTTCCTTGTGGGACTCTGCAGTCCTCCCCGGAGTGATGAAAGCTATTTTAGTTATGTTAAAACTTCTAACTAAGTAAACACTGGTGGAAGCATATGATGGGGAGTAAAGTACTGATCCATGTGTTTGGTTTTACAGGCACAGTGACTGCTAGTTTGTTTGCATTTCCCTTTGTGGGGTAGGGGGCTTTCTGAGGGATTGGCGAGAGTGAGTCTTGTTAGTGGGACCCACATTTCTTTCACCTTTCCAGGAAAAACAGAAAAAGCAAGAACCACAAAACTTCTTGGGAACGTCTCTCTTCTTCCAAGAGAGTCAAGGACGATGTGGGGTGCAGACTCAGAGTGTCCTCAAGTAAACAGCTAGAGAAGAAGACAGTGGAGAGATCATGCAGACAAGATGAAACCAAAAATGCTTCTTTGTAGATGATGTGTAGACAGCCCAACTACATTTCATTATATTATATCATAAATTATATGCGATACTGTATCCATCGACTGGAGCAGAAAAAATTCCTATCATTCCTGCAATGTGGCCTCTTGGTTATTTCTTTCCTCCATGCAACAGTTGACTCAGAGAAATAAGATTCAGGTTTTGGGGTTTTTTGTTTTGTTCTGTTTTGTTTTTTAATTTTATTACAGTGGAGTTGATTTACTATGTTGTGTTAGTTTCAGGTGTACAGCAAAGTGATTCAGTTATACATATATCTATTCTTTTTCAAATTATTTTCCTATGTAGGTTATACAGAATATTGAGCAGAGTTCCCTGTGCTGTACTGTATAGGGAACTGTATAATCCTTGTTGTACAGTAGGTCCTTGTTGGTTATCTACTTGAAATATAGTAGTGTGTACATGTCAGTCTGAATATCAGGCCCTTCACTCTGAGTGGAGGACCTCAGACAGGTTACTGTACCTCTCAAGCATTCACCAAGGATCTACAATGTGCAGACTGCTTCTAGAACCTACAGTGTGCATGACAGCTTCTAGAGCCTTTGAAACTAAGGGTGAATAAGACACAGACTCTGCACTCAGAAAGGAAGCAGAGGGAAAAAGTGCAAAAATAAAACGAGTGAAATAAGGGCAACACTAGAGGGAAACACAAAATACTATGAAAACCTAGTAGAGACAACTTGGAAATACACTCAAGGAAGGCCTCCTGGAGGAGGTAGTGTGGAAGCTGAAAACACACCAATGTTAGCCAGACAAGAAGTGGGGAACACAGATGAGTGAGGCATGGGTAGAAGTGACACATTTCAATCTGGTTGAAACAGTCACATAGCTTGGGATGAGCTGTAAAATGGGCTAATATGGGAATCTAATAAAAAATGAGACTAAAATAGAATAACTACTACCAATTTTCAGATCACAAATAATCAAGTATATGAATTTTCCCTCTAGGCCCATGAAACCAAAGAAAGTTTCAATGTCCAGAAGGGAGAAAGGGCTACGATCAGACTTTCATATTACAAAGAACACTCAGTCTGTTGTGTAAAATGGACTGGGGAGGGGGGACCAAACTCAATATACGGAGGTCGGTTAGGAGGCTGGCGACGATGGCAGCTTAGGTTGGGTTGGAAACAGTGGAGGAATCTTTTTGAGATTATAAGAAGGAAGAATTTATACAAGATGGTAACTTATTGGATGTGGGGCTGCAGAGAGAAAAAAATAGGGGGTCTCTCTCTTGGGTGAATGGATGAATAACAGGGGCTTTCCACTGAACCAGTACCAGGAGAAACTAAGAAGGGAAAAGAGGGAGGGATGAGAGGTCATAAGGCCAGTTATGGATATGCTGAGTTTGAAGGACCCATGGGTTATCATGGTAGTGATGTCAAGTAAGTAGATGGATATGTCCCAAACTAAAACTGAAAGCAACACAAAATAGAAAACAACCAGGAGAAAATATTCGGGGAATCATCAGCTCGTAGCTGTTCTTGGATCTCAGCTTTAGTAAATGGGGAAAATACGATTTACCTATTTACCTCATGAAATTGAAGCGCAGAGTGAGTGAGGTAGTGAATCTGAAGTTCGTTGGTAAACTCTATGGTGCTGTACAACTGCAAGGTGTTTCTTATTAACTGTAGAGCCCTGGGACATAACTTTATTAGATTTATTACATCATCTCTACCAACAGCACTATTTTCATATATGACCCTTGGCTAAAAGAAGCTCTTTAGAACTTGGTCTGGGTTTGCAAATAGAATCAGAGGGAAGGAACTGGGTCAGAAGGAAAGGAAGGATAAAAAAGAAGACAAAACCAGAAGACACATATAAGAAGACACAGAGCACTTGGTACCCCAAGCATTTGCTGGCTACCTTCATAGGCATTTGCTTAACTGTCAAAGAGGTCCTGATGAACGGAATGAACATTGCTGCCTGATTTGTTGCCCAATAGATTCCCTTCTCCCATCCTTACCAGAAGAAAATCTAAGTTACCTGGACCCTTTACATACCGTCTCTTATTTTCCTACTCAGTTAGGTGGCGCAGGACCCTTCTGGATTTTGCCTGGGGACAGCAGCCATGGCCTCCAGCATCACTACCACCCTAGAACGGAGCGAGACTGCTCAATAAACACCTTTCCTCTGCATGCTCGTAACATTCTGATGAGAAGGAGGGGGTGACTCAGCCATAGACTAAGAGATGAATAAGTATCGCCAGCTCCACTCAATTACGGGACCAGAGGGAAAGGCAGTGTTTGCAAAAGTCAAAACAGATTTTCGAAACCGTTTCTCTTCCAGCCTCTGAAAAACCTGCTCATTCAATTCCATTTCTGTTGATGCCTTTGGCTTCTGAGACAAGGCCTTTCTCTGGCGGCCCAGAGCTCTGACAATCCCCCAAATGTCAGGGGCTTGGAGAGCTCCTTGGGGTAAGGTGTCCAAAAGGACAAGGCTCCCAAGCCTCAGAATCTGTGCTGAGCTCCAGAGTTTCCGAAACTCCGGGCTCCTGCGGAGACACTGAGTTGTAAATGTGAATTGTTGGAACTCCTCGACCACAGCCTCCTGGGTGTTCTGACAGCCTGAGCTCCTTCTTTGCCGCCTCGTAGTGATTAATTACAACCAGCCAGCCAGGTTTCATGGGACCCCACTTCCACAGCAGCCACAATTGACTTAACTTGGCCATTTGGAACAAAAGACCCAGCTCAGGCCCTCAGCGCCCTTCACTAGCCCACCGCAAAAAGGAGGATTGATTATAGAAAAGGAATTCCCATCCTCTCCTCTCTTCAATTCACAGTAAATAAGGAGAGATGGGTTAAGGCTGGAAGTGGGATGGACAGGGCCATTTGGTCCAGGCCATAGTTGTGATCCTGGCTTAGACCCCCTACCGCCTGCGTGATGCTGGTAGGTAACTTCTCTGAGCTCTAGAAACCCTCAAGACATTATGGGGAGGGGTCCATGCTCTATCACATGATAGACGGGAGGCAGCTTGACAAAGTCACCTCGACTTTCTTTTCTTCAAAGCTGTGCACAACATCACATAAAGTAGGTGACGGTTTGTCACAAGACCTTTCATCTGGCACCCCTATTGGAACAGTGGCAATTCCCTACACGTGTATGTATTACCCATCTTTTCGGTTATTTTTGCTGAAGCTCTTCCCTTTGCCTGGAGGGGTCCCCCCTCCAAATACATCTGCGACATCACCTCTTTCACCTGCAGCCTCAATATCATCAGAAGATCTTCCTCCTCTGTGCTCCCAAAGCATCCTCTGCCTATCCTAATCTTGACCCTCACCACTTATCACATTAGCTGACCATTATCTCTTTGTTTCTCTCCTTGACATTAAAGCTCAGTTCATGCTTGCTTATTTGGATAAACTTGGCTCATTTTAAGAATAGACCTTTTTTTTTCTATAATCATAAAATAGCTAACTTGAGTAACCCTTCAGCGTTTACAAAGCACATTTACAAATATTTCTACATGTGCGCATAAGGGCACTTTTATAGGACAGGTGGGGCTAGCCCCATTTAATAGATACAGAGACCAAGTTTCTGAATAAACTTATACGGCAAGCACATGACAGAATGGTAATATAAACACAGTGTATCTGGCTCTAACTGCAGAGACCTTCCCTCAAGGGCTGCTGAGAAGCACTCTTAAAGGGCAAATGATTGTAGCAGTTTTTGTTTTTGTGTTTGTTTTGGGTGTCTACTAGGCACTAGGCACTATGCTAGGTATGGAGGAGCAAAGATTAGTTAGTCAACTTGAATAAGACTCATAGTTGAGTAAAATTAATGAAACAAAACTCACTCACCTATTCAACTCGCCTCTCCTGAGAACCTGCAGCGTTTGAGGCATCAGGCTATGTGCCCATTCTAAGAGCGTTTATGCTGTTGTGAGAGAATGTGAAGGAAATCCTGGCACAGCCCAAGGGAGGTCATACGGATTCTACATTTGTATAAGTCTGAATTTTATGTATGAACATATATATTCATTTGTAATCAGGGAAAGCACGTTAGAGGGGAAAAAAGAACAAGCTAGGACATATTGCTCACCTTTATCTGTTTATACATCTGTCTTTCACCATTAGCTTATCATCTTTAATCTATAAACCAAAAGAGCAATACAGATACAGCAATGCAGGATTTCAGAAGAGGGCGAGTGTCCATCTGTCTGGAGAATCAGTGAAATCCTCATTTTATTTGTGCCATAGTTCCATCTATGAGCAGGTGTTTCCAGGAGGAATTTTTCTTTTTTTAAATTTAAATAGAGGAAAAGGCAGAGCGGTGAAACAAATGTTTTTTATTTGTGCTTTGTGTTCTTTCTCTTTTAGTCTGTTTGTTTTCCTGTCGGACATCTCAGAATATTCAACGAGCACGTGTGTCTTGAAATAATGAGTAAAGGATGGGGAGAATATTTAGGATTTCTCAAAAAATTATTATTCTGAAAATTAGCATTGACACTAGTGTTCCCAGGAAAACACGTCAATACATATTGTCCTTTTGGACTCTTAGTATCTCTCTAGCTTCACCTAAGGAATGTCGATAACTACTCAGGTGAGTCTGGGCAAGGATGGGAGAAGAAGGGGATGTCTAGAAGGTACTTTGGCAACACAACAGTTAAGCAAAGGCAGGTCAACTGCACCTGAACATTGTTTCCCCTATGGAAACAGTAACAACCCCACTTGATAGAAAAAAAAGAAAAGTTTCATCTTATTTGCAGCTAGGAAACCTTCCTTGGAAGGTTGACGCATAAACTGGGATTTGAGAATCATCTTCTCGATTCCCATCAGGCTCCAGCAGTGGAGATACTGTGACAATGTCTTCGTGGACACAAGATCACTTTGTGGAACTATAGCCTCTCTCCATTTTTGAACCATCAGGAGCCACCTGTTGTCTGGAAATAGCATGATATTTGGAGTCAGTTTCTCCATCCAACAAATGGGGATAATAATGTGTTCTGCAGGGTAGGTGTGAGGATTATGTGGGCTAATTCATGAAAAGAATCTAACAATGCTAGATACATTATAGGAACTCAGTAACAGAAGCCCTTATTAGCTGCTACTTCCATAAGAAGTTGAAACTCCTTTCCCCGTTTGTAAGATGAAGCACATCTTCTGACAGGACAGAGCAATACAATTTAAAAGCCCCTGCAGAGAAGGAAAGTCCAGCATTCATCTTCAGTAATTAATACATGCCCTGGGGGATGCTTGGATCGGAGATGGGAGGGCGGGGAACTGTTTTTCCTTTTTGATCGAGTGTCTTTTTTATCCCAAGCTATTCCGAACGTCATGGAGAGTTAATGAAGACGTGTTGTACACCCACTGCAAATGCAGTAAAAGAGAAAGTACAACCGATTCTGCCACTGTCTGAGTAGATTAAACCCTCAGTTACACTGGAAGTGCAGGGGAAGAAATGAGAGCCGTGTTAGGAGACGGATGGAGATGATGCTGGTTACAAAGGCAGAAAGGACAGAGGGCAATCCTCTTCCATCTTTCCACATTCCTCCTGTTACTTTTTCTTCCTACTTCAACTCCCCCTCCTCCGCTGGCTAGAGTCAAGGAGTGGGCACATGGTGTCTGTGCGTCCTCTAGCATCAGATCATAAAGCCAGCATAATTCAGTCTTACTAGTGGGTACAGTGATGATCTCTGGGCTTTTCTTATCTAGCAGGCTTGCCATGGATAATCTAAAGAAAGAAAAGCAATACCTGTTCCATCAGTAGCTCTTGCTGCTCAAGGGCGGGCGTCAAATAACAGATGTGCAATCCTTCAGATTAGCAGCCATTCACAACACTTGAGATATCCAACTGGGAACAATCTCCCAGTGTTGGGATAAACCAGATGATCTAATGCCTGAGGATGCCCCCCACCACTGCCACCCATCTCTCATGTGTATGATACATCTGAGAAATGGTTGAATATGTTCTCCCCCAAAGGCTGGGTAGGGCACTCCTTCTTTCATGAGACAGCAGTTTGGAGGGACCCCAAGGGGGCAGCTAAGGAGGTTAAGAAACTCTGCAAAATTGTTTGGAATCCTCTAGAGAAATGTTTCCTGCATAAATCTTAGCAATTATGACTCTCTCTTAAAGAAAGAAACAAAGACTGAAAAAAGAATTAAAAAAAAAAAAGGGAAACAAACCCTAGAGTGATTTCTACAGTGTGGCTTATAAAGCAAGCTCTTTTCAGGGGAACAAAGTGATCTCCATTTATAGGGAATTTTTAGTTCCCCTCTGTTCTTCTAGAAAGGATCTGGTATACTTCAGATGAGTTGAATCATTAAAAGTGATGGCTCTGCTTCATCCCAAAGCAATCCCCAAATAGAACACTACAGTTACATCAGACAAGGAAATTCTCTCCAGAAAAGGAAAGGGTGCATAGTTATAATCTAGTGCTTTTCTGCACAGGTTCAAGAGTCAGACAGTACTGAGTTCAAATTCTGGCTCTTCCCTCATGCAACTTACTTAACCTCTCTGAGCCTCAGCTCCCTCCTTTGTCAAATGATGATGATGATAATAATAAAGAACCCCTCCCTCGTGAGATTATTATCATGAGATAATTATATGTGTTACTATCTTTGAGGGAACTGTAATCATTAATTTGCTGTATGTATATTGGCATACACTGTCCGGTGTTTTACTGCTCCAGTTCTACATGCTAACAAAAGTGTAGGATGTGATCTCTGTGTCAATTGCATTGAACTGTTTCTGTCATCCTGCGATGCATTTGACCCCCCTCATAAAAAGCAGATTTCATAAAATCAACTCTCATACTTAAGATCCCAGAGTCAGTAAGCTGCAGAGGAAGGAATCAAACCCAGGTCCATCTAAATCTAAACTCTTTACCATTTTCACTTGCCAGTGCTGTCTTGAACTGGGAATGTATTCATTCATTCATTCAAAAAATTTTATTGAGCGAATCTGGGGATACAGATAAAATAAATAAAAATATTTAAAAAGCTAAAGTCCTATGTGAATGTAAGGTTATAATTAGGGGTTGAAAGCATGTCTGTTCTTCCTGGTACTGTGAATCAGAAACATAACCAAAATCCACATCCCCTGATACCTTGTCTTATGGCATAAAAAGAAAAAAACCTGCATTATAACCCACTGCTGATATAATCCATCTCAAAACCATTGGCTCTTCAACAGATTCAAAGTGTGGCCTGTTGGGTTAATTGTATCACAGCAATGGGGACAGCAGTCAGGAAAGCCAAACCTCCTATTCACATGACCGCTTGGGAGTCAGGTAGACCTATGTTTATGCTCTGCTCCTTAGCGAAGTTATGTAACTTTTTGTAGCTCTATTTCCTCACTGGTAATGTGTGTTTAATAAACAGGATGCCATGTGCAATTCTGTAAGCATCTTAGCAGATAAGTGCTTAACTCATGAACCGTATTTTTATACTTTGGGCATAGTGGCTTTCCAGTGGCTGAACATCTCAGAGACACTCCAGGACTGAACCAAGGGATCTAAATTGAAGTAAACATAGGTTTAGCCAAAAATGTTCGTGGAGTATTTGGAGTCCCATCAAAATGTCTTCATAATAGGACAGAGTTTTCTACACATGAAAGATTTTTCATCAATTTTAATATAAATTCCTTCATTTTATAGGTCACAAAACAAAGGCCAATAGAGAGGTGATTTGGCCAAGATCACATAGGGAATTGTAGGAAGAATAGGAACTTGAATACAAGTGTCCCAAATGCTAGTTTGAATTTTTTTTCCCTCATAGTGAGTTGCATTTTTTCCTTCCAAGTATACTTCCTGTATAGTCTTCAAAATAAAGGAGGGTTAAGAGATGTACAATTTAATATTCCAACTTTAGGGATTAAAGATTTCTTCTAGCATGTAGTGCTGCTTGGCTAAGAAATATCACCAGTCTTTGTGGATCTGTATTAATCAAAAAAGATGCCTTGGGCTTCCCTGGTGGCACAGTGGTTAAGAATCCGCCTGCCAATGCAGGGGACATGGGTTCGAGCCCTAGTCCGGGAAGATCCCACATTCTGCGGAGCAACTAAGCCTGTGTGCCACAACTACTGAGCCTGCGTTCTAGCGCCCGCGAGCCACAACTACTGAAGCCTGCGTACCTAAAGCCTGTGCCCCCTAACAAGAGAAGCCACCGCAATGAGAAGCCTGCGCACCGCAACAAAGGATAGCCCCTGCTCACCTCAACTAGAGAAAGCCCGCGTGCAGCAACGAAGACCCAACATAGCCAAAAATAAATAAATAATAAATAAATAAATTAATTAATTTGAAAAAAGATGCCTTTATGACATATTCTTACAATAAATTTGAAGTAATACAGAAACACCCCCTAGGTTTGTTTTGTTCCTATTTTATCCTAGCAACAATTAACACATTAGTTAAGAGAATAGACTTTGGAGCCAGACAGATAAGGGTTAAATTCTGGCTCCTCTATGTGACCTTGATTAGGTTATTACATTTCTGAACTTCCATCTTTAAAATAGAGATGATTAAGATACAAAATTCTTAAGGTTTATAGAAATATAAAATTAAATACCATTTGTACTTCATAACAAAAAGCTTGGCTAGTAATAAACCCTCATTGAACTGTAATTGTTGTTGCTGTCGCTGTTATATTATATTCTTTTCTTGGGAAATCAATAATTCATGGCTCCCAGGTAGGGGCTCGGCACAGAAATAAGGTAATATTGATTCCTTTTGAGTGGACATGAGGAAACCTGGTTCCTTCTATGTCATACTTATAACACTGTGTGATTGGATCAACATATTCCTTCTCTGGCGCCAAGTTGTCCATATTTCAGATAGAGCATTTTCTATTGCATGGGACAAAAACCTGCTCTCAAGCTGTCTTAAACTAAATGTGGATGCTACGGGTTTAGGTAATTGAAACCTCCATGCGTAAGCTCTCCTTTAGGCTCAGTTTGATCCAGGACTCAAAATATGTCAAGAAATCCGTTTTTCTCCACTGCTGAAACCTATTCTTCTCAATGTTGGCTTCACTCCCAAATTCCACGTGGGGGCAGTATGGTTGACATCAGCTCCAGAGCTAAATGCCCTCAGCTTCAATTTCAGTGAAAAGAGAGCACTTTTCTTTCCTAAACAGATCCAACTAAAGAACTCGGCCTGATTCTCATAGGCACAGATTGGCTCACGTGTTCGTCTTGAGCCAATCCTTGTGGACAGGAGGAGGTAATGCCGTGTTTAGCTTAAGCTTGGGTCACATGCCATTGCCGAAATGGAGGTGACATGGCCCTGTTCATATAACCAGCAGTCGAGAAATGGACCCTGTATTAGTTTCTAGTGCTGTATAAGGAATTACCACAAGTGTAACAGCTCAAACAACACAATTTTATTATCTCACAGTTTCAGTATGTCAGAAGTCTGGGCAATGCATAAATACATTCTCTACTCAGTCTCACCAGGCTGAAATCAAGGTGTCAGTCAGCCTGGGCTGTGGTCTCACCTGAGACTCAGAGTACTTTTCGAAGTTCACGTGGTGGTTGGTAGAATTCAATTCCTTTTGGCTGTGTGACCAAAGTCCCTATTCTCTTTCTGGCTTTTTGCCAGGGACCTCTCTCAGCTCTTAGAGGCCACCCTCAAGTCCTTGCCTCATGGGCTGAACCTCACAATATGTCAGTTTTCTTTGTCCTCAAGTCAGCAAGAGTGTCCCCCTGACACTTCTTTTAAATGACTTTTTTTTAAATGACTCATCTGATTAGACCAGGTAATCCAGGATAATCTCCTTTTTGATCAACTCAAGGTTGACTGATTGCTAATCTAATTATGAGAGTGATATACCATTATATTCCATTGGTTCTGTTACACATAGAATGTACACAGGAGCAGGAATCTTAGGGGCCATCTTCAAATTCTGTCTACTGCAAACCAACCAAAGGAAAATGGGAGTCTGGTTAAAAAGAGGATATTAAACGTTGGGCGACCAGGAAAACAAAATCCCCCACTTCCCTTCAGAAAAGCAAAAGCTCTGAGTTTGGCCCAGATTATCTCTAACATTGCTTCCAATTCAAATCATGCTTAATTTTTTGAAATCAAACATAGAGTCTAAATATTTCCAATGCAGTTGGGGGAGTTAACAGTAACTTTGTATGAAAGTCACTAGAAATAGAGGGCAAATTCTTCAGAAATGTCATCTTGCTGAGCGTTTCCTCAGCAATTTCTGCAATCCTCCCCCTTTGGGGGGCATCTCTTGCCCACCTCATTAATATTTTCTGACTTGCTGTTGACAATCCATTTTTTATAAGACTGGAAGGACACGATCTAATCTAAGACCCAAGGGGGTGGAAACAGCCTTCCTAGAATATGGCCCTGACCCAGCAAGCGAGTCACCTTCTCCAAATTCTTAGAGCTTGAGCTATGGTTTATCTCTATCCCCTTGTTTTTGGCAGTGGAGAAGGAGGATGTGGTTAGGATCACAGAGGCATTACTCAGAGCCAATTTGGTCCAGAGGAAAGAAATAAGACTGAGATCTATTCCTGCATGGCTCCATTTCTGTCTGCAAAAGATTCCCAGAGGACTGCCTTTAGGACCTTGGCCTTAGTTAGGAGCTGACTGACCAGCAGGGTTTGAACACAGATCTCCCAGTCCTGGCCCTTCCCCATGAGTAAGTGGAAAAGAAGACGTGGGAGAGAAAACAACCTCTTCCTTGGGAACAAAGCTCACTACAATGTCTCAGGTTCACTGTGCTGAAGTTTTACAAGTGATGGAGCATCTGCTATGAGTCGAAGCAGCATCTGCATCCTCTATATCCTGACTGTATATAGTGGAGGACTATAGCTCTGTCGTGGAGGAGCTAACAGTCTACTGGCTGAAAGTCATAAGTGTGTTTGGATAATTCCAGCAAAATGTGAAATGTTATGATAGAGGGAAATGCGAGGCATAGAACGAAATGGAAACCAAGGCAGGGGAATCAGGGAAGGCTTCCTGAGAAAGGTAGTGCCTAAGTTGAGCTTAAGGAATAGAATTATGTTAGCTAGGTGAAGGATAAAGGTCAGAAAGGTATTCTGAGATGAGCAAACAGCATAAGAAAAGGGTGTGATCTGTAAAACATCCAAGTGCAGTCAGAGGAAAATCTAAGTAGATTGATAGCATTGGGATATGAACTTGGTTATGGTGGGAGAGAGGTGAACGGATGGAGAGAGCTTTATAAACAGGTGAGTGTGGGAAGACCAGTGGAAACAAGTCCTAAAGAGTCTTACGTGCTACGTTGAAGAGCTCGTTCTTTGTCCTCTGGATGACGAGAATCCCTGACAGGTTGTGAGCTGAGGTGGTATTTGTTTGTTGTGAATTCCTCTGTCTGTGGTGTATGGAACACATTTAATGTGTGTTCCGTGTGAAGCCGTCTGATCCTGGGCTACACAGTTGGGGACATAAAGCTCTTCGTTCTTGGCTGTCGCAGTGGTTCAGATGAGAGATGGTAAGAGCCTGAACAATAGCACTGAGACTGGAGAAAAAGAAATAGGCTTAAGAAATATTTAGGGCATAACATCTGCAAGATTGATGATGGATTGGCTGTGGTGTCTGATGGAGAGAAGGGCATCAAGAACGATGCCCGAACTGACTTGCTATGATGTTTCCTTTTGTGTGTGTGTGACTCAGATTAAATTCCACCAGCGCTTGTTGAGCACCTATTATGTTCCCAGCCTGTTTTAAACCCTTAAGCGTACATTATCCCATTTTACTTCCCAACAAACAACTCTATGGGACAACAGATAAGGTAATGGAATCTTGAAGAGAGCACCGACTTGCTTACAATTAGCTAGTAGCAGAGGTAGAAGTAGTTTGTATTTGTTTCATGGAATAGATGGACTTTGCTTGAGGCCTAGACCATTGAAATGGGATTGTATAAACTCAAAATGCATACTTAGATTTATTCCAAAGAGAAGCATAGAGGAATGAAGATGATAGCTTTTATAGACCACTGGCTTTGTGTCACCAACCCGAGTAGTTAAGGTTAGAGACCTCCAGACCACTGCTTTTCCACCTTATCAGCACATTGGAATTGCCTAAGTAGCTGTAAAAAACACTGCTACCTGTGCTCCAGTCCAAAAGACTCTGATTGAGTTGTTTGGGGGTACAGCCTGGGCATCAGGACATTTAAAATCTGCAGGTGATTATCATTTATAGCCAAGATGAGAATCATACAGCCATGCTGCAAAACAAGCAGCAGATGATCTTCTCTGCTGAACTCTGTCCCCGACCCTTCTTCTGCCTTAGGTTGTCTGACTCTCACGTGAGAATCTTTCCCAGCATAGCCATCTCCCTCTGCTGCAGCCTCCCCGCTGCTGGTGGTCCCATGTTCTTGACACAGATATATCTGCTACCTAATTGCCTGCTTATTTGTCAAGTGGTTGTCCCCAGCAGATGTTCCCATGTGGGAATGTGAAGGCCAGCATCTGTACACAAACAGCTGATTGCATCACTGTTCTGCTTTTGATCTAGTCCTGATGGGGCACCACCCAGGCCATGGATGACCCTCAAAAACTGACCTGAGCATGAATTTTCTGGTTCTCTTTTTTCATCCCAAATCCTTTCTTTCAATCCTTCCTGGTTTTAGAAGTTCTGCATGTGTATTCTTGGATCTCTTTCTCCCTCTGCTTTCCCCTCCTTCCTCTTCTTGCTATTGCTATTGGTGTTTCTCTTTGAATAACACTACTTGACAGGAAGCTCAGTGTCTTCATGGTACAAACATGCTAACTAGGACCCAGAGAAGAAGAGGAAATTGGTCAGGATCAGGATACAGCCATTCAGGGACAGAGCTGAGTTTTAGTTCTCTTATGTCTTACCTTCCTTCATTATCATATACTCACTACTATACTCAGATGCACAGAAATGTCCATAGGTTCGATGGCTAGTTCTAAAACCTCCTAGCTGTGTGACTTTCAACAAGTTACTTCCCCTCAACGTGCAAGAGAGTAATCAGCTATGACTCTCAGCATCATTTAAAATTCATCATCGGTGAATTTTTAAAATGTTGTTCATGAAGTACAGAGCACCATGTTCAAAGAGTTGTTTAGAAAGCGGGGACTTCCCTGGTGGCACAGTGGTTAAGAATCCACCTACCAATGCAAGGGACACGGGTTTGAGCCCTGGTCCAGGAAGATCCCACATGCTGCAGAGCAACTAAGCCCACGCACCACAACTACTGAGCCTGAGCTCTAGAGCCTGTGAGCCACAACTGCTGAGCCCACGTGCCACAACTACTGAAGCCCGCGTGCCTAGAGCCCGTACTCCGCAACAAGAGAAGCCACCGCAATGAGAAGCCCGCGCACCACAACTAAGAGTAGCCCCTGCTCGCCACTAGAGAAGGCCTGTGCGCAGCAACAAAGACGCAACACAGCCAAAAATAAATGAATAAATAAAAAGGTATGCAAACATGATAGAAAGTGGATTATGATGATTAAGTGCACAAGCATACGCGTTAGATATTTCCAAGTTTTAATCCCTGTTACTGCTACTCATTAGCAGAGTTTCTCTGATCAAGCTACTTTGTTTCTTTAAGTCTCCATTTGTTCATTTAAAAAGTAAGAATATAAGTAATGTTAACCTTACATGGTTATAATAATGCTGAGTGCTTATTACATAGCCTGGTACATAGTGAGCATTATGGATAACATTGAATATTAGGGATGATGATGAGAAAGAAGGAAAAGGGAAAAGGAAAAGAAAAGAACAAGACAACAACATTTTCTATCATTTAGAAAGAGCATGAGGAGTGAGGACACCTAATTTTTAATCTTAGCTCTGAGACTAACTTGCTTTGTGATTGCTGATAAACTCCTTTTTGTAGCTATGCTTCAAGGGTCTTACGAGGAAGACTAGATGGTCTTTGAGGATTCTTGCATACTGTGATCTTCTGTATCTCAACAGAGTTCTCTGCTTATCCCTCAATTCTCTCATCAGCCAAAGGATGTGACATGCCAGGGTCCTTCTGGTTTCATAAAATCATCTGCCTTTGATATCCCCTTCCTTGTCTTCCTAGCCTTTATGGCATGACCTCATTCCCACTGCCTTTGAGTCTGTACAGAAGGAGGCAGCCTTGCCCTCTCCCAAGACCCCTTCCTTAGATGTAGGGAGAAGGACCCAGGAATCCAGCCTTGAAGATGAACCACTAAATGCTTTCAGAGATAAGCCATGAGCTCCTGAGAAGGCAGAGCTGTCAAGTGGAAACACTGACAGCAGCCTTGGTTCCAGCCACGTAAATAGTATTACTGCAAAAACATATATTTAGCATCTATGACATCAGCTTGATTTACCTTGATTAACAGAGCAATTTGCTGTACATTTTTCCAAATGCTGTAATCAATTAGAACTCAAAATAGATTAGAAAACCCTCTATGGTGTGGCCACAGTCCAAAAAGGGCTAATGCATTGTAAAATATATGTATATGTCCTTTTCCAGCCATGCAGTGGATAAGGATTTGTGTCCTGGAGAAACTCAGAGTGGTTCAGGTTTGTACAGTTGGGCACCAGGTACTTTTTCCTACAGCCATTACTAAAGGCAAATCAGGGGAAAAAGGATCTCTGTGAATGTTACTCCAGTTTTGTGTAGCTTCCTGGCATCTCCCTACTTACCGACTCTCCCCTGCCTAAACCCACAACATATTTATAAAAGACCCAACTGGTTAGAGACCCTTGTAGAAACAGGATAGATTCTAACCCTTTAGAATGGCACTGACAGCGCTTTAAAATCTGGACCCATATTACTCTTTCAAATTCATCTCTTCCTATGTCCCTATGCATGTACTTTATCCTCCTCGGAGTTCCCCCCAAACATATGCTACACTTCCTCACAACTCTGTATTTGCTCTTACAGTTGTCTCTGCTTGTATTAGAACGGAGAGTTAGTGTTTACTGAGTATTTATTGTAGATGAGGCACTGTGGTAAATGTTCACCATACATTATTGCCCTTAATCCTCTTAACCATCCCTTAAGACCCAAGACTTAAAATACTTGCCTGAAGGTATACTCACATCAGTGGCAATACTAACATCAAACCCAGGTCTGATGCCAAAGCTCTCGGTCTTTCTGCCTCTCTTACTTATCATTCCTTCGTCTTTCACTCTTTGATTTCTTCTCACTTCTTCCCTGTATCTCAAACTCTCAAAGTACTCTTGTGCCTAGGAGGAAAGTTATTTCTTATACTTAGTGACAGTTAGATGTTAGGGGCTGAATGTATAGCCCATTCAGAGATTAAATGAATCCATGTCCAATCTACTCATTCTACGATAAGTGTTTGAGTTGCTACTGTAGGAAAAATACTCTTCTATGTCCTATACATGGCACAGTGGGATGGAGTGTTGTTTAAGGAATGCACGTGATAAAGTGCTGATTGACAAATGACTTAGGATTAAATTCTAGATCTTCTACTAATCAAGTATATAATTTTGGGTCTCTCAGAATATACACTTCATGGTTAATGAATAGGAATAATGTTTTATACACACACGCACATTGCCATCAATATCAGTTGAACTGATATGAAGATATGGAAGTGCTTCATCAAGAGTTGTTTACCTGGCACCTGGGTATAAGGAGCTTATGATCTAGGAACTCGTACTTTAAACTGCATGTAAAACTACACAATAAGCTACAAAGCAGTGTAATAGCCTGTTAATTTTGAGCAAGAATTAGAGGAGGGCTGACTGTAACCTCATTTAGATGACTGTGTGGTTCTTCATGACTTCCCAGGACTTTGCCAAATGCCTGAGCCGTAACTGGCCCTCAGAACACGCGTCCCGAATGAATAAATACTGTTGCTGTTGCAGAAGACCCAGACTGGGAAGTAGGAGCCCTGGGCTCTGACCCCAGCTCTACTCCTTCCAGACATTAGTAAGTAAATTCAACCACTTGTGGCCTCAGTTTCTTTATCTTTAAAAAGAGAATATTAAACCCCTGACTTCATAAGATTGTTATGTGGAGCAAATAAAACTGTCCACATGGAAGTGACTTGTAAACTATAAAGAAATGTATATGTTCAAGGGGATGAACAGGGCTGACTCGCATTCTTAACGGAACACATAGGCATGTGAGTGCTGTGCTTTGAGGCTCTCAGGGGATTCCCATCCAAAAGTCTGCAATTCAAAGTCCAGGGGTTTATCCCATTTTTACAAATGACTGTTCATCTTCTTGACCTGACGCTTAGCAAATGAACCACATAATCCTCCAATCTACTGCTTAGCATATTCTTGGCAGAAAGGACAGTAGAAACCAATGAATCTACCACCCTCCCCCACGCCAACACTCACCACTGTCTTGAGGAGTCTGACCTGCAGAGGGCAGGGACTTATCTTCCCCTCTTCCCTAGCACCTGGCACGATGCTTCACGTATTGTATAATCATTAACTGTCTGTTGAATAAGTGAATGAAAAAATAAATGATTTGTTCAAGATATCTGCACTACCTATCATAGTACCTGATCCGTAATACGTGCTGATTTGTTTATCCAATGAGTGGATGAATAAATGGTCATCCGGCAAATTGGTAGTAACTCTGGGACTCAGACCTGTTACCTTGCAATCCATTTCCCAAGACATCACAAGTTAGTGTTCATCCTGGCTTACGTTTGTTACTAATTGATTTAAGTTTGCGCATTTTGCCTCTGTATCTACAGTTCCAAATTATTAGAAGAAGCAAGGGACCATGTTTTCTGCTACTGTTTCTCTTGGAACATGGGGCTTGGAATTGGTCATCCAGTAGGTAATCAATAAATACATCTTCATCATTTGAACCTGGACAAATTAAAGAAGCTATTTGGACTGTGACTTCTGAGGAAGAGACCGGGTAGGAAGTGCTTTGTGTGGTCTGATAATGTATTTATTTATGAGACTAAATGTTTATCTAAGCCTCCAGAAGATCTCTGACTTCATTTTGGTGTCTGTGTGCATTTGTGTTATTTTCCATGGTCACAACAGCCCCATCCTTCTGGGGTCCAGCTGGGCTACGGAGTAATAAACAATTTTTATAAATTGGCTCACTCCATGACAAGAAGTGGGAGCAACCCAAAACCTTTAAAAAAAATTCTTCTCTGAGTCATGAATGCACCAGCATCCAGCTAGTTCAAGTAGGGTTCAAGTAAGCACTCTAACTTCGTGAAAGCTATTTATGACCAACACAATGAAACCTCTCTACCCATTCAGGCGCTGGGCATTTGAGATGTAGTTGTTTTCCTTTCGGTCTGTTCTTTGACAGCATTCAACAACAGCGGGTTACTTTGACAACTTCAACACCCAGTGCAGGGTATGAGCAAGTCTCCCCTTTTGTTTCGTTCGTCTATGCCTTTGCTATTTGCTAATACAAATCAATGATCGTGCTTCATTCTGAACAGCTGAACTGAGTAAGTTCAAAACCACCATCGAAAATATCTTACAGGATGTTTCTTAGAAGCCAAATCACTTTCCAAGGTTCATCACATCTCACTGCTTATGACGTTTCCTTTGGAAAGAATACCGCATAGTTCAGAAAATCACTATCCTGACATAGTTGAGTCGCAACTGGTAGGCCATTCATTTACCAACCTGCTTATTGTATGGGCACCGACTACATCCACCCGGGCCAATAGGTAGGGTGAGAGGTAAAAGCTATGGTCTGTGCCCTCCAGGAGCTCATGTCCTGGCATGACAACCGAACCCTGAGTGTCCATTTCAATGGCACTAGTTAGACGGTACTCACTGACACCAAAGAGGACATGTGGTGCTCCGGAAGCTCAGAGGAAATGGTGGCCACGTGTAGAGGTGGAAAGGAGGAAAGAGATGGAACGGGAAGGCTTCATGGGGCAGGAAACCCTTGAGCTGGATCAGAAGTGTGTATGCCCTACTAATCAGTTGTAGGTGAGGGAGGGAGGTGGGAGCATTGCCCAGTCAGAGGAAAGCATGGTCTCCACCAGTTCCCTGTGCCTTCTTGTTTCACTGAAGTCCCATGGCACAAAGCAGCTGCCCTTGCCGGGCCACTCTTGCAAAAATACTAGTAACCAAAATTGCTGTGTGCCAGGTATCATGTGAAGTACTTCACCCTCACTAGCTACTCACCACAAAGGCATATGAGGAAGGTATTATCCCTATTTTTGTGGATGTGGAAACTGGAGAAGAGAGAAAATATGAACCATGTGTCCAACATCGCAGAGTTAGTCAGCGGAGCAGTTGGGCTCCATCCCAGTTGTCTTCTACTCCTTAACCCACCTTCTTAAAGATCATGTTCACCACCTCCTTGGGCAGAAGGCTTAAATACTCCATGGCAGAAAGGAGGTAAAGAGAGCTTGTGGAAGCACTTGGGGAGAAGTCCCCTTGGATCACCCCCAGGGTCATACATTTGCTCTGTAGCTGTGCTTGGATGAGGCAGAACTCCCAGTCTCCACCATCTGAGCCCAAGATCAAAGGAGAGTGCAGACACTCACATCTGTCAAGTGCTTATTCTACCCCAGGTGGCACTGTGGTGTTTTACTTCACTCTCTCAGGTTATCCTTACAAGAAGCCTTTAGACCACTGATTTTTTTCCTTCCATTTGTGGATGAGAAGTCTCAAGTCTTGTGTAGTTTCAGGATTTGCTCCATTTCCCACAGCCAGTCCCTACGCGGGCCAGGATTCACAAGTAAGATATTTCCGTCCGAAGTCCATTTTCTTTTTACTCCCTTCCTCTGGAGACTATAAAGTGTCCTAGAGCTGTGGCATAATGATCATGGTGAAAAAGGAAAATAAAAAGGGCAGGGAGGAAGAAGGAGGAAAGGAAGATACAGATGGAGGCAGGGCAGGAGTGAGAGAACAGGTAACGGGAATGCGCCTACACTCAACGTACTTACTGTAGAGGAGCTCCAGATAGCGAAGAAGACTCACTAAGACAGGACACAGATGTAGACATTCAGGGGACTTGTTCTGAACTGGATTTTGAACAAGGACCATCGCATGAGAGTGAATAAAGTTTTCAGTGTTGTGAGATGCCAAATTGGGCCAAATTGGACACAGGAGGGAAGGCTGCATGACTAACCTGGAGTAGCAATGGTGGTGGTGATTACATAGCAATTTGCTGAAATACCCTCAGCATGACTACATAGTCCTCTTACCCTGAACGTCCACCCCCTTTGTTTATTGAATTCAATGATGAATGAAAGGTTCAGTCTTTTTTTCCATCAGCCTAGGGGGTTTATTAGCCAAATAACAATTGCCCTCACCTCAAGTTATGTTTTCATTGTATTTGTTACGTGTCTTCTGGGCTCCGGCTTCCTTGGAATGAAGTTTGCATCTCTGCAAGATCCGTTAAATCCCTTTACTCTGCAGACAGCAAGCAGCTCAGAAACATTAAAAAAAAAAAAGAAAAAAAAAGTCTTGAATCTGTAACACATTTCCCTGCCTCCTTCCTTCCTTTTCCTCTCCTCTCTAACCCCTCCCCTAGAGAACGCCAGAGAAATAAAAATAAAGTCGTAATTAAGAAAAGGACTAAGAATAAATTCCATGCATTTAAGCAGAGTTCCATCTCTGGACCCAGGAGGATTGGTGCATAGCTGTGGTTGTGCAAGAGGGAGCGCTCAGGGAACTCATGCTGTGCTTTCAACACAAATACAGCTCATAAGGAATAGTTTATCACTTCCACCATCTCTTTAATTCTGCAGAGCAAAGGCAAGACCTCAAGAAGGGCTCTGATACCACCACCACTGCCACTGGGGTCTCCCATTTCTGGAGTCCCTCTGGCCCCAATAGCTCAGAGCAATTCACAAACATTTACTGACGGGTCCCCATGACCCATCCCCCAAGTGAGCCCTTTAATATCCCATTCTGCAGAGGGCAAAATGGTAACATGAAGAAATTCAAGAAGGCTCTTGGCTGCCTGCCATGCAGAGAAAACGAAATAGTGGCTGGACTCTGAAAGAAAAGCATCGCCAGGTGCACAGTGGATTATTCAAGAAATGTGGTGAAAAGAGCAATGGACTGGGAGTCAGGAGACTGGGCTCTGATCCCAGCTCTGTCACTCACTCACTGGGGGACCTTGCCTAAGTCACCTCCCCGCTATGGGCCTCAGTCTCCCCAGCTATAGAAGGAGAGGTTGAGCTAGAAGACCTGAAAGCCCCTTCTCTCTCTGAAAATGATGGAGCTCTACATCCTCGGAGCCAGGGCACTAGGCAGACTTTCTTATCACGGCGACGCCTAAACCACACAATATTCATTCCTGCTGGAAGGATTCCTCTGTGCCTTTCCAAATTCAACCCTCCATTCAAGGCCTGGTTCCACCTATCCTCCTGTTGCTGGTGGTCCTTGATTTGTTGCTGCCCATAGGAATTCTGCCATCTTTAGAACTCTTGATTACTTCCTTTTCCCCATAGAAGGAGCTCAATAAATATTTACTTAATTACCAGATTCTGTGTAGCTTAATCTTTAATTCATCTGCCCTCATCTGACCGGTGAGGCAGTAAGGATCTTGAGCTCAGGATAAAGAGAATGCTTGTTAAACCGTAAATGTCTCAAAAGCTCTTAAAGCTTAAATATCTATTAATAGGTGCCTTTTCATACCCATCTGGATTTTAAAACCCTGATGATACATGTGCAGGGAGGCGGTTTTTAATGGGTAGGTCTAATTCAGTGCAGTGTAATTCAATTTGGCAATTAATTATTGATCATCTACTCTTTGCCAAAAACTAAACTAGCATCCGGAGTTACAAAGATTTCCAAGATTTAGTTCTTGTCCTTGGGGATATTCTGCTCCATGGGGGAATCAGGCAAAGAGAAAGACAACCATGATACATTGAGGTGAGTAAATAGCAGAAGTGTGTACAAGACAAATAGAGGCTACGAGACAAATGAAAAACAAAAGGGCTAATTACAGCTCAGACTCCTTAGGCCCTAAAGTAAAAAAGTTATGACATAAAGATTTCAACTCTGATGAGATTTCACAGCACAAAGGTTTTTTTTTGTTTGGTTGGTTTTTTTTTAATTTTATTTTATTAATTTTTTTATACAGCAGGTTCTTATTAGTTATCCATTTTATACATTTTTGTGTATCTATGTCAATCCCAATGATATTTTATTTGGTGATTAGGCATATGGGTGGGGGGAAGCAGCTGCATCTGTGGAAAACTTATATAAGACCCTGTTTTAAAGGATAACGCAGTTGGCATGAACATAGTTTCCAAACTAATGGATACCAAGGTGAAGACTGGCTTTCATGAAAAATAGGTCATCTGAGATAATCCCATGGTATCACATTTAGGAATACTTCTCCTTCCTGGCTTGGTTTCCTTACATATAAAGAGGGTGGTTAGATGAGATAATCCCAGTCATCCGTTCCAGCTCTGGTGCTCTGCGCATGGGACACAGACATGTCTCCTCTGTTGGCTCCTACAGCCTGTACTATCAGGCTGATGGAGGATGGGACAGAGGCAGAGAGGAAGGGAGGGAAGGAGAATGGGAGTTTCCCTCCAGGGACTCTGAATTTTGGAGAGAGGTGAAATTCAGAGACAATAAGAAGAGTAAAGGAATAGCAGTAGAGGAACTGTCATTGTAAGTGACAGGATGTCATACAGGTTTTGAATCTCACGCAGTGACATGTATACGATACTGATCGTCAGAAGTCTTGGGTTTGAGTTCTAGCATTTTAATTGAGTAGCTTGGAGATTTTTAGGATTTCACTTACTCTCTTGAGCTCAATTTCTCCTCTGTAAAATGGAATAAATACGCTGTCAATTCAGGTGTGTTAAATACAATAATTGAGAGAGCTGTGCTTTGTAAACTACGCAAGATGATATATAGAGGTTGGTTATCGTTGCCATGTTATTGTTATGGTTATTATATAAAGGAGTACAGTGCCTTAAACAAATGATGGTATCATAGACATTTGTAACAGGCTACGAGGAGAAGAATTTGGGGTAAGGGAGTCATCTAACCTCCTGGGATAGCCTGCCCTATCCTCGTATCAGCTGTGAGCCTACCCATATTCCGTGTCTCATTCCATAGAGCAGTAAGCAAAAGCCATGAAGTCCTGATGGGCTCTCCTGGGCCCATCGATCTATACACTCCAAGAAAAAGCTGCTAATAATTCCCAATTCACCCTGGAGCAGAGACACACATAGCACTGTGATGGCTCACGGCTACTGAGGGGCCTCAGCGAGTGAATTTATAGAGGGTTGGTCCGCATTTTTAAGCAAGATAACTAAGCCTCCAGAGTTCACCCTGAATATTTTTTAAAAATCTTTACAAGTAAATGAGTCTCACAAGCTGGGATTTATGTAGAGATTTAGATCTGTTCATGCAGAAGGTAAATTTTTAATTCACACAGAAGATGGAAACCAAAGTGAACCAAAGCTAGGGTATCGGCACCATCTAGTGGGTGTATGTAGCCAGTGCACACACTGCAGGAGAAAAAGGTGAGCAAAGGAGAAGTGTACTCTTTCAGCTTTTGGGAGGTTCTGCAGTGGTAACAGCCCCTATAAGGAGGAACATTAGGCGGTAGCTCTGGTAGTCAGCATAGGTCAACAGGTCTATACCACAGCTAACGGCATCACGAGGCATTAGACTAACTAAGGACACGATCCTGTCAGAAAACAGACACTGTCCACTTTGAGACTCTGTGCCTCTGGGCAGGTATCTTAAGCTCTCTAACCTTCAGTTTCTTGGCCTGTAAAATGGGAATGATAATGTCTGATTTAGAAGGTTGATAATGAGATTGTATTATAGCATTAATCTGTAGGCATTTGGAAAAGAGTCTGATATGGAAAATAATAATCAGTTTGGTATCTACCCACTTGATGCTACTTCACATCCCTTGTCATCTTTAGATCTCAACACAAGTAGCCATCAATACCTTAGTTTTCCAAATAAGAAACTGAAGTTCAGTATGAGTTGATGACAAGTCCAGGGTCACATAGCCTATAGGTGGCAGAACACCTATAGGCTGTGTTCTGTGTTCATACCAAATTTGAGCACAAACTTGATATGTTCCAAGCTCTTGTTGGTTCCACTGTACCATTTAGTAGACACACAAAGTTTGCTTTTGCTCCCTCTCTCTGTTTTTCCTTAAGATGAGTATTTAGTCACTGTCATGTATTTGGCTTTGTGCATGCATTATTTTATTCAACTGAAATGTAGGTATCCTCACTTTCTCTGTACAGATGGAGAAGCTGAAGCACAGAGAGACTAAATAATGGAACAGACATCAGCAATGAGTGAGAGAGCTGGGATTCGGACTTACTCATTGCAGACCTAATGCTTCAATCCACCCTCAAGTGACTCATTCACTCATCATTCATCTCTAATTGTGAAGTATGGTTCTGTTCATATTTATAGCCCCAAAGATACTTGTTTATTTAAAGAATCTGCATTTATTAAGGTCCCTGGTTCATCTAATTGTGATCTGTTTTCCTGCCCACAGGGGAGTGAGGGTGAGCTTTCATGTACAAAGTCCCCTACAGCTCAGAGAAGCATGAACTGCCTCGTGAGGATGGAGTTCTCACTGGCTGGATGGAGAGGAGGTCAGTTCTGAGTCCACTGAGAAGCTGTTGCTCTATGGTTAGCTTTAAACATGGAGACTGAAGGGCCTTACAAAGACAGCTACTGTGAATGGTTAGGAAAAGAAACACAGAAGCTCCTCGTTTCTTTTAGTCACTGTACTATGTGCCTAGAGGGACCCAGAGACACAGAAAACCCGAAACCAGTTTGCTCAAAGTCAGAGAAAGAGCTTGACAAAAATCAGCTTCCATTTCTCCAAAATCCTGCTGCAACTACTCATTTGCTCAAACCCTTGAAGCCTCATCCAGAGGGATTAAATGTATCCGTGTTGTAAAGAGACTGCTCTGTCTTGTGGTTGCTGCCCTCTAGTGGTCATATTGCCTTCAAGCAAGAAGATGCTTTACAATGGCATCTCAGAATTAAGAATCGCAACATAAAAGTAGAATGCTGTTTCACAAGGACCTGTCTGGAGGGTGATAACAACAGCAACAATAACACAAAATGCTGGGAGTTACTTGTATTCTGGTCTTTGCAACAGTGTGTTGTCTGAAGTATACATTAGATGAAAACATTTTTTTAATTAAATTTTTCTAATCTAAGATTTGTGTGTGCATGCACACACACACACAGACACACAGACAACACATGCTCCTTGGAACACAATCTGAGAAGTGCTGATCTAGTGCTCTTTTTGCTGTACTGAAACATTCATTTCCATTTTAAGATGAGACCATTGACTCACAGAAGGACAGTCATCATGCAGTGGTCCAATGTAGTGCTTATACAATGACAATGTCTTCTGGAAGTATGTATCCAGACAGAGGCTTCATCAGCCTGTGCACCTGTGTGAGCTGTGCTCAGCAGACACCCATGGCAACCCATGACGGACTGCAGTGAGAATAAGAAATCAACTCTAAGTCATTGAGAGCTTTGGGTTATTCACTACTATAGGAGAACCTTGCCTATCCTGAGGTCACATCTTCCACTTGCCAGCTTCTGTCGAGCTCCCCTCTGGGTTAAGGGGTGCTGGGGGCAAGAAGACTGGCCATTTCTCATGCCTGCTGGACTTCTCAGTCTCCAGGTCTAGTAGAAAATTGCAGCTTTTTTTCTCTCTCTCTCTCTTGAGGGTAATTTCCCTCACTTGTCAGAGTTTCCATGTTGAACACCTCTCCCTGCAGTTTTCTTGACTCCAGGCTTCTCCAGCTCTATTCTGGGAGGTCTCTAGGGATCTGTCCTTATTCCACAGGCTTCCAAATGTCCACCACCAGTCCCTTTTTTGCTGAGTTTTCCTTGTTCCTCCACACGCCTATTGGACAAGACCCACCAAGAAGACCCCACTTAACTCTATTTCTCACTTAGCCCACATATGTTCCTGGGGAAGCAAGCACAGTCCCCCTGCCCTGACAAACCTAACTGCAGGTCTGTCGCAGTGCAACAGCTTCTCCTAGCTCCGATCCAAAGCAGTTAGCCCTTCTTTTCCCTTCCACATTTACTGGGTTGAATCCAAGCCTCATTTTCAATAAATCCCTTCTTGATTTTGTTAACTTTTTAAATCTGTGTTTAAGTTTCATTTTTTAATTCATATCATTATTAATTAACTCATTAATTCTATTTGCTTTAGTCTTACTTGTTATTTTCTAACTTGTTAGATGCTTGCTTGCATCGTTGATCCATAGTCATTTCCCTTTTCTATTATCGAGGCGATCATACCTCTTGGAATACTGTTTTCACCATATACCACAGTTTCGACGAGTTAGTGTTTTATTACACTAATGCATGTAGGAGTTTCCCCATGTCGATTGTGTGTGCCTGGTGGCTTTAGTGGAAGAGCTGGAGCTGAAGTGATCATGGGCTGGGGCTTTTCCCTGGGTGCGTCAGAAGCTGCCACCTTGGCACGGGTGGGCCGAAGCCAGAAGGGCCAGAGCTGGAGATATGTCCTCCCCAGGTACGTCAGAAGTCACTGCCTTGGCAGGGGTGGGTTAGAGTCAAAAGGGTAGAGTTGGAGCTTAGCACAGGCTAGAGCTCCTCCCCGGAAATGTCGGAAGCCACCGCCTTGGTGTGTGGGGGGGGGGGGTGAGGGTGGAGCCAGAGTCAGGTGCAGGCTGGGGGATGTGCTGGAGCAGCCTTGGCAGACTGGCTAGAGTGTCAGGCACTTTTCAATCTGCAGCCTGTGAGCGGGACTCAGAGCAAGTAAGTTTTTGCACACACCCTTTAAAAGCAGAGTCTCAGTTTCCTACAGCCCTCAGGTTTTCCTGGTTGTAAACTCAGCTGGTTTTCAAAACCAGTAAAGAGGGCTGTGGTGCCCAATGTGGGGCTCTAACCCCTTGCTACTTAAGGAGGACCTCTGAGTTTCTGATATCCCCTTCCTCTTTTGGGTCACCCACCAGGGTGTGTGTGTGTGTGTGTGTGTGTGTGTGTGTGTGTGTTAAGTAACAGGATTTGTCCTTTCATTTTTTGAAGGTCAGAAATGGCTGTTGTTTTTTTCTTTTAATCCTCCCCAAGAGTAGATAACATAATTATCACAAAGGTTGAACGTAGTCATCATTTCATTGGCATGTTACTAAATATGCCAGGCTTTCTTGAAAGAGAATTCGGTAAGTACACATTTACACACTTATGTGTACGCATTGGGTACATATTTGTCTTTTCTCACTACTTTGAAGTTATTTTGCCAACGTCCTTTGATTTTTATTGTTGACAAGTCTTTTCCTAGTCCATTTGCTATCCCTTTGTAGCTAGGTGGCTTTTCAGTGTGGCTGCTTTAAAGATGTTCTTTGCATTATTGTGGTGGAATTGTTCTTCACTTGTAAAAACAGTGTGTATTATTAGACCATTTTATTCCATTCCATTCTCTATGTCCCTTTAACCAATTCTGTTATGGTACATCTCTGTTTCTTTGTGTTGTACTCAGCATTATTCTCAGAACTACTTTATAATAATTTTCTCTTGAGTTATACCTAATATGCTGTTTCATCCATCTACTAAGGTTTTAATTTAATGATTTTAATTTTCATTTCTTAGAGTTTTAATTTGTGGGTAAGACTTTTAAAAATGTTCTTAGTCATTTTGTTTCTGCATGTTTGGGGAAGGGGCAAAGGCAACAATTGGTCATTTTTAATAGTTTGTTACATTTTGAGTTAATTTTTTTATATGGTGTAAGGCAGAAATCTACATTAAGTCTTTCCATGTAAATATCCAGTCATCCTAGCAACATTTGTTAAAGAGACTATTTTTTTCCCATTTGAATGGTCTTGGTACACTTGTCCAAAATCAATTGCCCTTAGATGTTTAGGGTTTATTACTGGGTTATCAATTCTATTCTTTTGGTGTATATGTTTAGCTTTTTATAAGTGCCAAGCTGTTTTCATCACTGTAGCTTTATGGTAAACTTTGAAATTGGAAAGTGCAATTCCTCTAGCTTGGTTCTTCTTTTACAATATACTTTTGGTGATTCTGGGCCTTTTGTAATCCCATATGAATCTGAGGATCGGTTTTTCAATTTCTTCAAAAAATGCTGTTAATTTTAATGGAAATTGAATTGAATATGTAGATCACTTTGGGCAGTTGTGCCATCTTAACAGTATCGTCTTGTAATCCGTGAACACAGGATCTTTCCATTTGTTTGTTCTTTTAAAATCTCTTTCAGCAAAGTTTTGTTGATTTCAGTGTAAAAGTTTTCCACTTCCTTGGTTAAATTTATTCCTAGGTATTTTTTAATTTTGAATGCTATTGTAAATGGAATTGTTTTTATAATTTCCTTTTGGGGTTGTTCATAGTTAGTATATGGAAATATAACTGATTTTTGTTTATTTATCTTATACTGTCTCCCAAAATCTAAAAGGTAATCTTTTGTCATTAGGGAAACTTTTGTGGAAATGAAGGTAAGAAAAATCTTAAGGTTTGGGATCTTGAAAAAAAATCTCCAATTAAAGCTAATGATTCTGGGCTTCCCTGGTGGTGCAGTGGTTAAGAATCCTCCTGCCAATGCGGGGGACACAGGTTCGAACCCTGGCCCGGGAAGATCCCACATGCTGCGGAACAACTAAGCCCGTGCACCACAACTACTGAGCCTGCACTCTACAGCCCATGAGCCACAAGTACTGAAGCCCATGTGCCACAGCTACTGAAGCCCATGCGCCTAGAGCCCATGCTCCGCAACAAGAGTAGCCACCACAATGAGAAGCCCGCGCACCACAACAAAGAGTAGCCCCTGCTCATCGCAACTAGAGAAAGCCCACACGCAGCAATGAAGATCCGTAACAGCCAAAAATAAATTTAAAAAAAAAAGCTAATGATTCTTTTTTTGAAGAAGAAGAGTTGGTTTGCAATATTGTGTTAGTTTCAGGTGTACAGCATAGTGATTCAGTTATTTTTTCTGATTATGTTCCATTATAGGTTATTACAAAATACTGAACATAATTACCTGTTATACAGTAGTACATCCTTGTTGCTTATCTATTTTACATATAGTAATACGTATCTGTTAATCCCTTACTCTTAATTTGTTCCTCTCCACCTCTCTCTCCCCTTTGGTAACCGTAAATTTGTTTTCTATGAGACTGCTTCTGTTCTGTATATAGATTCATTTGTATTATTTTTTAGATTCGACACATAAGTGATATCATACAACATTTGTCTTTCTTTGTCTGACTTACTTCACTAAGTATAATGTTCTGTAGTTCCATCCATGTTGCTGCAAATGGCAATATTTCATTCTTTTATTGGCTGAGTGATAGTCCATTGTATATATATACACAACATCTTCCGAAGCTAATCATCTGCTGACAGGCACTTGTGTCGTTTCCATGTCTTGGCTATTGTAAATAGTGCTGCTATGAACATTGGGCTACATGTATCTTTTTGAATTAGTGTTTTCATTTTTTCCGGATATATACCCAGGAATGGGATTGCTGGGTCGTATGGTAGTTCTATTTTTAGTTTTTTTAAGGACGCTCCATACTGTTTTCATAGTGGCTGCATCAATTTACATTCCCACCAGCAGTGTAGGAGGGTTCTCTTTTCTTCACACCTTCTCCAGCATTTATTATTTGTAGACTTTTTGATGACGTTATGACATAGCCATTCTGATAGGTGTGAGATTTGTGGTTTTGATTTACATTTCTTTAATAATTAGCGATGTTGAGCATCTTTTCATGTGCCTGCTGGCCACCTGTATGTCTTCCTTGGGAAAATGTCTATTTAGGTCTTCTGCCCATTTTTTTTTTTTTTTTTACATCTTTATTGGAGTATAATTGCTTTACAATGCTGTGTTAATTTCTGCTTTATAACAAAATGAATCAGTTATACATATACATATGTTCCCATATCTCTTCCCTCTTGCATCTCACTCCCTCCCACCCTCCCTATCCCACCCCTCCAGACGGTCACAAAGCACTGAGCTGATATTCCTGTGCTATGCGGCTGCTTCCCACTAGCTATCTACCTTACATTTGGTAGTGTATACATGTCCATGCCTCTCTCTCACTTTGTCACAGCTTACCCTTCCCCCTCCCCATATCCTCAAGTCCATTCTCTAGTAAGTCTGTGTCTTTATTCCTGTATTACCCCTAGGTTCTTCATGACATTTTTTTTCTTGAATTCCATATATATGTGTTAGCATACGGTATTTGTCTTTCTCTTTCTCACTTACGTCACTCTGTATGACAGACTCTAGGTCCATCCACCTCATTACAAATAGCTCAATTTCATTTCTTTTTATGGCTGAGTAATATTCCATTGTATATATGTGCCACATCTTCTTTATCCATTCATCCGATGATGGACACTTAGGTTGTTTCCATCTCTGGGCTATTGTAAATAGAGCTGCAATGAACATTTTGGTACATGACTCTTTTTGAATTGTGGTTTTCTCAGGGTATATGCCCAGTAGTGGGGTTGCTGGGTCATATGGTAGTTATTTGTAGTTTTTTAAGGAACCTCCATACTGTTGTTCTCCACAATGGCTGTATCAATTACATTCCCACCAACAGTGCAACAGGGTTCCCTTTTCTCCACACCCTCTCCAGCATTTATTGTTTCTAGATTTTTTGATGATGGCCATTCTGACTGGTGTGAGATGATATCTCATTGTAGTTTCGATTTGCATTTTTCTAATGATTAGTGATGTTGAGCATTCTATCATGTGTTTGTGGGCAGTCTATATCTTCTTTGAAGAAATGTCTATTTAGGTCTTCTGCCCATTTTTGGATTGGGTTGTTTGTTTTTCTGATATTGAGCTGCATGAGCTGCTTGTATATTTTGGAGATCAATCCTTTGTCAGTTGCTTCATTTGCAAATATTTTCTCCCATTCTGAGGGTTGTCTTTTGGTCTTGTTTATGGTTTCCGTTGCTGTGCAAAAGCTTTGAAGTTTCATTAGGTCCCATTTATTTAGTTTTGTTTTTATTTCCATTTCTCTAGGAGGTGGGTCAAAAAGGACCTTGCTGTGATTTATGTCACAGAGTGTTCTGCCTATGTTTTCCTCTAAGAGTTTGATAGTTTCTGGCCTTACATTTAGGTATTTAATCCATTTTGATCTTACTTTTGTGTATGGTGTTAGGGAGTGATCTAATCTCATACTTTTACATGTAGCTGTCCAGTTTTCCCAGCACCATTTATTGAAGAGGCTGTCCTTTCTCCACTGTACATTCCTGCCTCCTTTATCAAAGATAAGGTGACCATATGTGTGTGGGTTTATCTCTGGGCTTTCTATCCTGTTCCATTGATCTATATTTCTGTTTTTGTGCCAGTACCATACTGTCTTGATTACTGTAGCTTTGTAGTATAATCTGAAGTCAGGGAGCCTGATTCCTCCAGCTCCGTTTTTCGTTCTCAAGATTGCTTTGGCTATTTGGGGTCTTTTGTGTTTCCATACAAATTGTGAAATTTTTTGTTCTAGTTCTGTGAAAAATGCCAGTAGTAGTTTGATAGGGATTGCATTAAATCTGTAGATTGCTTTGGGTAGTAGAGTCATTTTCACAATGTTGATTCTTCCAATCTAAGAACATGGTATATCTCTCCATCTATTTGTATCATCTTTAATTTCTTTCATCAGTGTCTTATAATTTTCTGCATACAGGTCTTTTGTCTCCTTAGGTAGGTTTATTCCTAGATATTTTATTCTTTTTGTTGCAATGGTAAATGGGAGTATTTCCTTGATTTCACTTTCAGATTTTTCATCATTAGTGTAGAGGAATGCCAGAGATTTCTGTGCATTAATTTTGTATCCTGCTACTTTACCAAATTCATTGATTAGCTCTAGCAGTTTTCTGGTAGCACCTTTAGGATTCTATACGTACAGTATCATTGTCATTTGCAAACAGTGACAGCTTTACTTCTTCTTTTCCGATTTGGATTCCTTTTATTTCCTTTTCTTCTCTGATTGCTGTGGCTAAAACTTCCAAAACTATGTTGAATAAGAGTGGTGAGAGTGGGCAACCTTGTCCTGTTCCTGATCTTAGTGGAAATGCTTTCAGTTTTTCACCATTGAGGACGATGTTGGCTGTGGGTTTGTCATATATGGCCTTTATTATGTTGAGGAAAGTTCCCTCTATGCCTACATTCTGCAGGGTTTTTATCATAAATGGGTGTCGAATATTGTCAAAAGCTTTTTCTGCATCTATTGAGATGATCATATGTTTTTTGTCCTTCAATTTGTTAATATGGTGTATCACATTGATTGATTTGTGTATATTGAAGAATCCTTGTATTCCTGGGATAAACCCCACTTGATCATGGTGTATGATCCATTTAATGTGCTGTTGGATTCTGTTTGCTAGTATTTTGTTGAGGCTTTTTGCATCTATGTTCATCAGTGATATTGGCCTGTAGTTTTCTTTCTTTGTGACATCCTTGTCTGGTTTTGGTATCAGGGTGATGGTGGCCTTGTAGAATGAGTTTGGGAGTGTTCCTCCCTCTTCTATATTTTGGAAGAGTTTGAGAAGGATAGGTGTTAGCTCTTCTCCAAATGTTTGATAGAATTTGCCTGTGAAGCCATCTGGTCCTGGGCTTTTGTTTGTTGGAAGATTTTTAATCACAGTCTCAATTTCAGTGCTTGTGATTGTCTGTTCATATTTTCTATTTCTTCCTGATTCAGTCTTGGCAGGTTGTGCATTTCTAAGAATTTGTCCATTTCTTCCAGGTTGTCCATTTTATTGGCATAGAGTTGCTTGTAGTAATCTCTTATGATCTTTTGTATTTCTGCAGTGTCAGTTGTTACTTCTCCTTTTTCATTTCTAATTCTATTGATCTGAGTCTTCTCCCTTTTTTTCTTGATGAGTCTGGCTAATGGTTTATCAATTTTGTTTATCTTCTCAAAGAACCAGCTTTTAGTTTTATTGATCTTTGCTATCGTTTCCTTCATTTCCTTTTCATTTATTTCTGATTTGATTTTTATGATTTCTTTCCTTCTGCTAACTTTGGGGGGTTTTTTGTTCTTCTTTCTCTAATTGCTTTAGGTGCAAGTTTAGGTTGTTTATTTGAGATGTTTCCTCTTTCTTAAGGTAGGATTGTGTTGCTATAAACCCCTCTTAGAACTGCTTATGCTGCATCCCATAGATTTTGGGTCATCGTGTCTCCATTGTCATTTGTTTCGAGGTGTTTTTTTATTTCCTCTTTGATTTCTTCAGTGATCACTTCGTTATTAAGTAGTGTATTGTTTAGCCTCCATGTGTTTGTATTTTTTACAGATCTTTTCTTGTAATTGATATCTAGTCTCATAGTGTTGTGGTCGGAAAAGATACTTGATACAATTTCAATATTCTTAAATTTACCAAGGCTTGATTTGTGACCAAAGATATGATCTATCCTGGAGAATGTTCCATGAGCACTTGAGAAAAATGTGTATTCTGTTGTTTTTGGATGGAATGTCCTATAAATATCAATTAAGTCCATCTTGTTTAATGTATCATTTAAAGCTTGTGTTTATTTATTTTCATTTTGGATGATCTGTCCATTGGTGAAAGTGGGGTGTTAAAGTCCCCTACTATGAATGTGTTACTGTTGATTTCCCCTTTTATGGCTGTTAGTATTTGCCTTATGTATTGAGGTGCTCCTATGTTGGGTGCATAAATATTTACAATTGTTATATCTTCTTCTTGGATCTATCCCTCAATCATTATGTAGTGTCCTTCTTTGTATCTTGTAATAGTCTTTATTTTAAAGTCTATTTTGTCTGATATGAGAATTGCTACTCCAGCTTTCTTTTGGTTTCCATTTGCATGAAATATCTTTTTCCATCCCCTTACTTTCAGTCTGTATGTGTCTCTAGGTCTAAAGTGGGTCTCTTGTAGACAGCAAATATATGGGTCTTGTTTTTGTATCCATTCAGCCAATCTGTGTCTTTTGGTGGGAGCATTAGTCCATTTACATGTAAGGTAATTATCGATATGTATGTTCCTATTCCCATTTTCTAAATTGTTTTGGGTTCGTTATTGTAGGTCTTTTCCTTCTCTTGTGTTTCTTGTCTAGAGAAGTTCCTTTAGCAGTTGTTGCAAAGCTGGTTTGGTGGTGCTGAACTCTCTCAGCTTTTGCTTGTCTGTAAAGGTTTTAATTTCTCCATCAAATCTGAATGAGAACCTTGCTGGGTAGAGTACTCTTGGTTGCAGGTTTTTCTCCTTCAACACTTTCAATATGTCCTGCCACTCCCTTCTGGCTTGCAGAGTTTCTGCTGAAAGATCAGCTGTTAACCTTATGGGGATTCCCTTGTGTGTTATTTGTTGTTTTTCCCTTGCTGCCTTTAATATGTTTTCTTTGTATTTAATTTTTGACAGTTTGATTAATATGTGTCTTGGCGTATTGCTCCTTGGATTTATCCTGTATGGGACTCTCTGTGCTTCCTGGACTTGATTAACTATTTCCTTTCCCATATTAGGGAAGTTTTCAACTATAATCTTTTCAAATATTTTCTCAGTCCCTTTCTTTTTCTCTTCTTCTTCTGGAACCCCTGTAATTCGAATGTTGGTGCGTTTAATGTTGTCCCAGAGGTCTCTGAGACTGTCCTCAGTTCTTTTCATTCTTTTTTCTTTATTCTGCTCTGCAGTAGTTATTTCCACTATTTTATCTTCCAGGTCACTTATCCGTTCTTCTGCCTCAGTTATTCTGCTATTGATCCCATTTAGAGTATTTTTAATTTCATTTACTGTGTTGTTCATTGTTGTTTGTTTCATCTTTAGTTCTTTTACGTCCTTGTTAAATGTTTCTTGCATTTTGTCTATTCTATTTCCAAGATTTTGGATCATCTTTACTGTCATTATTCTGAATTCTTTTTCAGGTTGACTGCCTATTTCCTCTTCATTTGTTAGGTCTGGTGGGTTTTTATCTTGCTCCTTCATCTGCTGTGTGTTTTTCTGTCTTCTCATTTTGCTTATCTTACTGTGTTTGGGGTCTCCTTTTTGCAGGCTGCAGGTTCGTAGTTCCCGTTGTTTTTGGTGTCTGTCCTCAGTGGCTAAGGTTGGTTCAGTGGGTTGTGTAGGCTTCCTGGTGGAGGGGACTAGTGCCTGTGTTCTAGTGGATGAGGCTGGATCTTGTCTTTCTGGTGGGCAGGTCCACGTCTGGTGGTTTGTTTTGGGGTGTCTGTGGACTTGTTATGATTTTAGGCAGCCTCTCTGCTAATGGGTGGGGTTGTGTTCCTGTCTTGCTTGTTGTTTGGCATAGATGTCCAGCACTGTAGCTTGCTGGTCGTTGAGTGAAGCTGGGTGCTGGTGTTGAGATGGAGATCTCTGGGAGATTTTCGCCATTTGATATTATGTGGAGCTGGGAGGTCTCTTGTGGACCAGTGTCCTGAAGTTGGCTCTCCCACCTCAGAGGCACAGCACTGACTCCTGGCTGTAGCACCAAGAGCCTTTCATCCACACGGCTCAGAATAAAAGGGAGAAAAAGTAAAAAGAAAGAATTAGTAGAAGTAGAAAGAAAGAAAGAAAGGAGGGAGGGAGGGAGGAAGGAAGGAAGGAAGGAGGGAAGGAAGGAAAAAAAGAAAGAAGATAAAGTAAAATAAAGTAAGATAAAATATAATAAAGTTATTAAAATAAAAAATTAATTATTAAGAGAAAAAAAAAAAACGGACGTATAGAACCCTAGGACAAATGGTGGAAGCAAAGTTATATAGACAAAATCTCACACAGAAGCATACACATACACATTCACAAAAAGAGGAAAAGGGGAAAAAATTATAAATCTTGCTCTGAAAATCCACCTCCTTAATTTGGGGTGATTCGTTGTCTATTCAGGTATTCCACAGATGCAGGGTACATCAAGTTGATTGTGGAGCTTTAATCCGCTGCTCCTGAGGCTGCTGGGAGAGATTTCCCTTTCTCTTCTTTGTTCGCACAGCTCCTGGGTTTCAGCTTTGGATTTGGCCCCGCCTCTGCGTGTAGGTGCAGGAGGGCGTCTGTTCTTCGCTCAGACTGGACGGGGTTAAAGGAGCAGCTGATTCGCGGGTTCTGGCGCACTCAGGCAGCGGGGGAGGGAGGGGCACGGCGTGCGGGGCGGGCCTGCGGCGGCAGAGGCGGCGTGACGTTGCACGAGCCTGCGGCGCGCCGTGCGTTCTCCCGGGGAAGTTGTTCCTGGCTCCCGGGACCCTGGCAGTGGCTGGCTGCACAGGCTCATTGGAAGGGGGGTGTGGATAGTGACCTGTGCTCGCACACAGGCTTCTTGGTGGCGGCAGCAGCAGCCTTAGCGTCTCCCGCCCGTCTCTGGGGTCCGCGCTTTTAGCCGCGGCTCACGCCAGTCTCTGGAGCTCCTTTAAACAGCGCTCTTAATCCCCTCTCCTCGCGCACCTGGAAACAAAGAGGGAAGAAAAAGTCTCTTGCCTCTTCGGCAGGTCCAGACTTTTCCCGGACTCCCTCCCGGCTAGCCGTGGTGCACTAACTTCCTGCAGGCTGTGTTCACGCCGCCAACCCCAGTCCTCTCCCGGCGCTCCGACCGAAGCCCGAGCCTCAACTCCAGGCCCCGCCCGCCCCGGCGAGTGAGCAGACAAGCCTCTCGGACTGGTGAGTACCGTTCGGCCCTGATTCCCTGTGCGGGAATCTCTCCGCTTTGCTCTCCGCACCCCTGTTGCTGCGCTCTGCCCCGCGGCTCCGAAGCTCCCCCCTCCGCCGCCCGCAGCCTCCGCCCGCGAAGGGGCTTCCTAGTGTGTGGAAAGTTTTCCTCCTTCACAGCTCCCTCCCACTGGTGCGGGTCCCGTCCCTATTCTTTTGTCTCTGTTGTTTCTTTTTTCTTTTGCCCAACCCAGGTACGTGGGGGGTTTCTTGCCTTTTGGGAGGTCTGAGGTCTTCTGCCAGCGTTCAATAAGGTGTTCTGTAGGAGTTGTTCCACGTGTAGTTGTATTTCTGGTGTATCTGTGGGGAGGAAGGTGATCTCCGCGTCTTACTCTTCCTCCATCTTCCTGGAAGCCTCTTCTGCCCATTTTTTGATTGAGTTGTTTGCTTTATCGGTATTGAGTTGTATGAGTTGTTTGTATATTTTGGTTATTAAACTCTTGTTGGTCACATCATCTGCAAATATTTTCTCCCATTCTGTAGTTTGTCTTTTCATTTTGCTGATAGTTTCCTTTGGTATGTAAAAGCTTTTAAGTTTGATTAGGTCCCACGTGTTTAGTTTTGCTTTTATTTCTTTTGTCTTGGGAGACTGATCCAAGAAAAGATTGCTACAGTTTATGTCAGAGAATGTTTTGCCTGTGTTCTCTTCTAGGGATTTTATGGTGTCATGTCTGATATTTAGGTCTTTAGGCCATTTTCAGTTTATTTTTGTATATGGTGTGGGTAAGTGTTCTAGTTTAATTGATTTACATGTACCTGTCCAGCTCTCCCAACACCACTTGCTGAAGAGACTGTCTTTTCTCCATTGTATGTTCGTGCCTCCTTTGTCATAGATTAATTGACCTCGGTACATGGGTTTACTTCTGGACTCAAAGATAATGACTCTTGAATTCACCAGTATAACTGGGCAAGATTTGGCTCCCAACCATAAGAGGAAGGTAGGAAGAGGAGGGAAATTGCTGTAAGGGTACTGCAGGTCTAAATTCTGTGTACTCCTCTGCTACCACTAGAGGTGTCTGAGGAAAGCCTAGAAGAGAGAAAATTTTATCAGATCCTGCCTACATGACTAGAGGTAGATCTCACTCAAGGTCTGGAATGTTTACTAGAAACAAAAATGTTTCAGTCCCCTCTTTTTCCTAGAAAGGGCTGGACACTTGCCTTGAAATTAGTTCTCGTTGCCAAGGGGTAGCTTTAAAAACTGTTTTTTAAGGTCATTTTTTTTCCCTTTGGAAGTCCTCTAAAGGGGGAAAAAAGGACCCAGTTTTCCAGATTTCAGATAAATAGACATAGAAAAATACACAATTCCTTACAGAAGAATTCCAAGTAGTAAATGGAGAGGGGAGGCAAGAAATAGAAAATAACCATTAGAACACCACAGCAATGATTGCTACAGGCAAGATCCATGAAAGGTTGCTAAAATGGGTCATAGAATGTTAAACAGAAATGGGATATTTGCACAATGTCAGAATGGAATATCTGCACCAATATATTACATGATTATAAAGTGAAGCTACTAAGTTTATGGGGGATAATTCTGTCATCCCTCACCTTACCAAATGATCAAGGTTAACATAACCAGTAATACATATTGACATGGTACCTCCTAATATGATGCAGTGAGAATGCATAGAGTCTGAACCGTGTGCATTCCTTTGCTTGCAGTAGTGCTGTCTGAGGAAAGTCTCACAAGATGGAAATTTCCTCAGATCCGGCTTGCATGGTTAGAGATAAATCTCGCTCAAAGCTTGGGAGATTTATTAAAAACAAAAATGCTTCTGTCCCCTCTTTTTCCTGGAAAGGGCCAGAAATTTTCCTTGAAATTACATATAATGGCATCCAGAAGAGTAGAGTACGTAGGAATAAATCCAAACAGACAGTGAAAGACATGTACACTGAAAAGGGGCAAATCACCTTTAGGGTTTCCTTAGTGGGAAGACAAAATCTGAATATAATCAAAAGAAAATATAAGAAAATCCGCACTGAGGGATGTTCCACAAAATAACTGACCATTACTCTTCAAAAGTATTAAAGTCATAAAAGATGGGCAAAAACTGAGAAATTGTCAAGATTAGAGGTGTCTATAGAGACAGAAAAACTAAATGTGGTGTGGAATTCTGGATTGGATCCTAGAACAGAAAAAGAACATTAGTGTAAAAACTGGTGACGTCAGTAAGCTCTCTACTTTAGTGAATAGTGTTATACCAAGGTTGATTTCTTCGTTTGGGCAATATCTTCTGATAATGTAAGATACTAATATAAGGGGGAAGCTGAGTGAAGGATTTATGAGGTCTATACTGTTTTTGCAACTCCTCTGTAAGTCTAAAATTATCTCAAAATAAAATAGAAATTAACCATTAAAAAACAGACAAATATTGTACTGCATACAATTCACCATGTTCCCTTACCCTTTGTAAACCCATTCCTGGTGGCCATTATAAGAAATCTCGAATGCATGACAAGGTGTTAGGATTGGAGTTTGACTGAAACAGATTAACTATGACTCTTATCGGGGCAGAAGATGGCAGGCTGTTGATATCTTTCTCGCTACCCCCTGAAAAATTAAAAGAACAAGACTTTTAAAGATGGTGTATAGGATGGGATGACCATCATGGGATGGTCATTAATGTTGTTGCCGTTTGCTTATATTTTGAGGGAACAGGAGACGTTGTGGAGAGGTTGCAGTTCTTCATTTAACAGAGGGGCTAAAGTCAAGAGAAAGTGGTGCATCTCCTTTTGTTTTTTCTGTAGGGGCATTTTTAAAAATAACACTGATCTGGATTGAATCCAGAATCTCCCACTTAAAGATGTTCAGCTTTGGGAAAAGTATCTATGTTTCTTCACCTTCCTCAATTGAAAAACATGGAAAGCAATGCAAACTCTGTAAGAACTATTGGAGGAACTGCATGAATACATAGACACTCCATACTGATTAGCATTATTATGAACAACTGTAAGAACATAGAGAGAGAATATAGAGCTTTTGTGAAAATAGGAGATCTCTCAGGAGAAATGCAACCAGGGGTACTTGTCCCCATGAGTGGAGAGCAAGCTGGATGTTTTTTAGCATACACTTGCCTACTATCTACTATCAGACAAGCAAGTACATACAAAAAGGAGATACTGACTGTCTTGTCTTTATGTCTCAAAATATATATTAAATAGCACTGTTTTAAAATGAGGTCGTTTGCACAAATGAACATATCATACCTACAAAACAGAAACAAACTCACAGACATAGAGAATAGACTTGTGGTTGCCAAGGGAGAGAGGGGATTGAGAACGGAAGGATTGGGAGTTTGGGATTAGCAGATGCAAACTAGTGTAATATGTATAGGATGGATAAACAACAAGGTCCTACTGTATAGCAGAGGGAACAATGGTTAATATCCTGTGGTAAACCATAGTGGAAAAAATATGAAAAAGAATATATATATGAATAACTGTGTCGCTTTGCTGTACAGCAGAAATGAACACAACGCTGTAAATCAAATATACTTCAATAAAATTAAAAAGAAAGAAAGAAATAAAATGAGGTCGTTTGGGAGGGAAGAACCTGCTGTACTTAAGAGGGCTGGCTCTGGAGTCATAACATCTGGGCTTGAATTCCAGTTCTGCCACCTGTTAGCTAAGTGTCCTTGGGAAAATTCCTCAACTTCTGTGCACTTCATCTTCCTCATCAATAAAGTAGATATATAATAATTTAAGCTATGTGTTGATGTGGTTATCTAATGAGTTTGTATATCTTAAGCACTTAGAACAATACCAGCAGTAGAGTAAGAGCACAGTCAGTTATGTACTATCATATTTCAGGAGAATGTGTCCAGGAAAGTTCTGCTTCTAATCTATCCATAGGCTGACAGTACACTAGTCTTGGTCATGTCATGAATTCTTGATCTTATCACTGCATCTACTAGGGTGGTTTTATATCAGCCCTTTGGCCCTCTGTGCCATTTTCAAGTGGGAAGAGGCACATCTGAATAACCGATCTCAGCAAGCAAGGCTTAAGGAATTAGTTTTGATGAGGTCACACATATGATGATGTTATTATTAGACCTAATCATGAACTCCAAGAATTTTCTTAATTTTCAGTATTGGGTTTCTACAACGTGAACCCGTCTGGATAGATAAAATAATCAGCCATCTGTGACCCAGCCCTGAATGTCAATGGCTTTTTACAAATGGGCTCCTTTTCTGTTATATTCATTTTCTGTTATATCTGTGTATACTGGCTGACGTTTTTGGTAGAAATCAATTTTTTAAAATGCTTCATAGGTACCAATTTCCTCTACTGGACAGAGAGGAATATTGACAAATAAGTTATCACAGAATCATATTTAGCTGCGTTTTGCTTTAATTTATTTTCTTAAAATGAGTTTTTCATACAAAGTACGAATTATATATATATGAATACATATATATGTATGTATGTATGTATGTATTCAATTCTAATAATGTACATACAGACAAAGGTGGAAAATAACCTTTATGTTTCCATTCAATTATAGCCACTCAATATTTTGCCATGTGTTTCCAGTATTTTTTCTAGGCATTTATGTTTATCTTTTTAAAACTTGCATTACTTCATTCATGTGACAAGACACTGCCCTGATGGCCCCATTATTTGCCGTCGCAAATTTGTTTCCACTGTCTCTGCCTAACAAATTCCAATATAGCTAAGGTCAGCAAAATGTCCATTAAATAGTCTCACTCCCACCCTCTTTTCTAGCTAAACATTTTTGGTTGTCATACCTGGAAGTGTGGAGGGGGTGAAGGGGTGAGTGCTACTGGCATCTAGTGGGTAGAGGCCAGGGATTCTGCTAAACATCCTACAGTGCAGAGGACAGCCCCCGACAATAAATGATGATATGACCCAAAGTTTCAAGAATACCAAGGTTAAGTCCTGTCCAATGCCAACTTTGTTAGTGTCTATTCTTTTACTTTGGCAATATATTGGTTGTGTAGAGGAATCTTGTGGTTTTGATTTTCATTTCTCTGAGAATGGGTGAAACTGTGCACATTTTCATATATATATTTTATTCTCTTTTCATCAAGTGCTGTTCAAATATTTTGCTTATTTACCTATTGCTTTCTCTGCCTTTCCCATACTGATTCGTAGAAGTCCGTTATAGAGTACGTAAGTCTTCAGGTCTGTTCAATGAGTCTATAAGTCAACTTGGGGAAAATTTGTATCTGAACACTTAAGCCTTCTGATTCATGAATATAGTGTGTCTTTCCATTTATTTAGGTTTAATTTACTTTCAGGTGTGTCCTGTTATTTACATTTTGATGTCTTGAACATCTGTTATACTTATTGCTTGCAGTTTGTTGCTTTTATTCAGTCAAATTTATTGATGTATATTTTAGCAACTTTGTTGAGGTTAATTTAACTACAGTAAGCTTCACATATTGAAATTGTACTATTTCGCAAGTTCTAACATACGTATGCAACTGTAACACCATCACCACAGTCAAGATAATGAAAATATATATCATCTCCTACAAGTTTTCTAGCATCACCTTGTAATCCCTCCCTCTTGCCCATCCCCTTCCTCTCCCTACCCCCCATACATCTGTTTTCTGTCATGATACATTAGTCTGTGTTGTCTTAAGAATTACACAAATGGACTCCTACAGTACATGCTGGGTTCTTGCCCTATTTATTTCACTCAATATGACTATTTTAAGATTTATTCTTATATCAGAGTGCATCAATAGTTTATTCTTTTATATTCCTAAGTAATATTCTGTAACACGGTGATGCCATCATTTGTTTATCTATTTACCCCTTGATTACTATGTGGATTGTTTCTATTTTTGACCATTACAAATACAGCTACTAAGAATATTTTGATACAAGCCTTTGTATGTGCATGTGCTTTCCCTTCTCTTGGATAGTACCTAGGAGTGGAATGGGTAGGTCATACGATAGGTGATGTATGTTTAAATTTTTAAGAAATTGATGAACTGTTTTCTAAAGCAGAAGTGCTGTTCTACCTTTTCACTACAAGGGTGTGAAAGTTATCCCATGTTATTGTCAACACTGGGTTTGGTGTGGTCAGTTGTTTTAATTTTAGTCATTGTAACAGGTATAGTTATGTATCCTCTGCTTTCTGAAAGTTTGAGTAATGCCACTTTGCTTTTACAGAAGACCTATATTAGTGCCTGTTTGCACTAACTGAAAGATATTCAAGTAGGATTTTCCCTTTTACAGAATTACCATACTAACATAGGTCTTTCAAAAAAGCAAAGTGGCTTAACTCCAACTTGCAGAAAGCAGGGGATACTCTTTGCTTAATGCCATTTTGCCTTAGGAGTGGTTTCTTACGAACGTGCTGCTTTTAGATAGTGGGGAAACCAGTACCTCAATGTGGTTTTACTTTCCCTTTCTTTCAGGACTAATAATAGTGAGCATATTTTTGTGTACTTATTTACCAGATGTATACTTTCTTTGATAAAACTATCTTTCAACACCGTTGTGGTTTTTTTTTAATTGAGTGCTTTGTTTTCCTATTATTTGAGTCTTTGAAAGGTCGTTACACAATATGGGAAAAATCCCGTATCATATATATGATTTGCAGTTATTTTCTGGAAGTCCACATTTTGTGTTTTCATTCTCTTAACAATGCCTTTCAAAGAACAGAACTTATTAACTTGATGAAATTCAATGTATCCATTTTTTCCTTTTATTCTCTTGTATCTAAGAAATCCTTGCGTAACCTGAGACTGCAAAGATTTTCTTTTATGTTTTCTACTAGAAATTTTATACTTTTTGGACTTATATGTAGATGTATGATACATTGTGAGTTAATTTTGGTACATGCTATGAGATGTGCATCAAAGTTAATGTTTTTGCATACCCATATCTAATTTTTATAGGGCCTTTGTTGAAAAAATTACTAGTTCTCCTTTCAATTGCTTTTGCAATTTTGTTAAAAATCTATTTATCATATGTTTGGGCATAGTTTTGGACTCTTTGTTCTGTTCCATTGATCTATTTGTCTACTTTGATGGCAGTACCACATTGTCTGAAATAATGTAGCTTTATAATAAATCATGAGGTCAGACAGCATAATTCATCCAAATTCGTTCTCTTTCAAAGTTATTTTGGCTATTCTAGGTCTTCTAGGTCCTCTGCATTTCCTTATAATTTTAGAATTAGTTTGTCAATTTCTATAAGAAAGAAGCATGATGGGATTTTGACTAGAATTGCTTTGAATATATAGATCAATTTAGGGATCATCGGTATCTTAACTTGTGGATATCATTTGATCAATAAGTATTAACTATATCCACATTTATTTGTATTATAGTATTTATAGTATTAACTATATCCACATTTATAGTATTAACTATATCCACTAAATCCACATTTATAGTATTAACTATATATAGTATTAACTATATCCACTAAATCCACATTTATAGTATTAACTATATATAGTATTAACTATATCCACATTTATTTAGGTCTTCTTGAATTTACCTCAACAGTTTTTTGTAGTTTTCAGTGTACTTTGTCTTGAATGTCTTTTGTCAGATTTATCCCTGAAAGTGTCTATTTTTTATGTATTATAAATGATAATTTCAATTTCTAATTGTTGCCAATATACAAAAATACATTTATTTTTATAAATTGATTTCATTATAGATTTTTTTATAGATTCCATTTGATTTTCTAGAAAGGTGATTATGTTTTTTATGATTAAAGACAATTTCATTTCTTCTATTCCAATTTAGGTAACTTTTATTTATTTTCTTTCCTCATCACACCGTCTACAACCACCATCAGTACAAGGTTAAAAGAAGGGCTGAGAGCAGATAGACTTCCCTTATTCCTGATCTTAGAAGGAAAACATTCATTCTCTTGTGACTAAGTATGACCTTAATATAGATTTTTGGTAGATGTCCTTCATCAGGTTGAGAAATTTACTTCTATTTTTTGTTTGCTGAAAGATTGTCGTCAGGATTAACTTTGCAGTTTGTCAATTGCTCATCCTTATCTATTGAATATAGAGTCAGCCTTGAATTCCTGGTATAAACCCCAGTTGACCACGGTGTATTACCATTTTCATATATTGATGGATTTGATTTGCTAAAATTTTATTAAGAATTTTGCGTCTATTTCATGAGAGATATTGTTCTATGGTTTTCCTTTCTTGCAATGTCTTTGTCTGACTTTGGTACTTGTGTAATTTTTGCCTCATTGATTGAGCTGGGAAGTATCCTCTCCTTTTAAATTTTCTGGAATATTTTGGTGAGATTTCCGTAATTAAAGCAATCTAAGGGTGGAGTTTTCTTTGTGAACAAGTTTTAAAGAACTTGTTCAGTTACTTTAATAGATATGGGACTGTTCAGATAATTTCTTCTTGAGTAAGTTTGAAATTTTCTGTCTTGCAAGAAATTCATTCATTTCATCCAAGTTGTTGAATTTATTGACAGCTATGACAGTGATTCAGGTGAGAGATTGCTGTGATTTGGGCAAAAATCATGGTAGTTACATTGACAAGAAGTGTTCATATTTTGGATATATTTTTAAGGTGGAGCCAGAAGAATTTCTGCAGTCAAGATTTGGGATGGGAGGGAAATATGATTCTTCTTATTTTGGCCTGAGATCTGGAAGGATGGAATTGCCATCAGCTGACATGTGAAAGATATAAATGTCAAGATTAGAGGCTATAAGTAAAATTTTAAGTATGTTAACTTTGTTTATTACAATTCTAAATGAAGATGTTGAGATAGCAGTTGCATATACAAATCAAGTTCATGGGAAAAGACTGAGCTGGAAATAAATTTGTGGGTCATTGGATTATAGGTGATATCACCTTTAAATATTGAAAGATAAAATACCAGAAGATATCACCAGAATGTAAATAAAGAAAACAAAAGAACCAAGAACTGAGTCTTGGTAGAGTCAGGGTGGGGGGTGTAGCTTAAGATATGAGGCAGAACAATGGGAACCAACAAAGGTTACTAAAAGGGAACAATGAGTTAGGAGAAAAACTAAGATAATACGGTGACCTGAAAGCTAAGTAAAGAAGGTTTGTCGAGGAGTAAGTAAGCAAGTGGGAATTATTTTTCCTTTTTGAATCTCAGCTTTTCTGTCCCCAAAAGGAGAATGTCCTTATATTCTGGATTTCTAAAGTGGAGCAAAAAAGCTCCATCAGTGGCAAAGAACTGGATCTACTCTTAAGCCAGAACCTAGGCAACAGGAACTTATTGTGCAGAGCAAGGTGAGGTTTAGCCTGCTTCAAGAAGCTGGCTCCCTTAACACTAATTTTGCCACGCTGAAAGAGTGAGATATCTGCTTGTCTCCATAATGATCCTTGAGATCAAAACAGGAAACTCAGCATTCTGTGCTCTCAGAATGTCTGTAGAGAGGTCTCTTCATTTTTGTTATTCAGAAAACTTCTCAGTAAGGTATCACTCAGATTCCAGCATTCATTTTCCATTTTCAGTTAGGAATCAACGGGAGGTAGGACCCTATCCATATATAATGTTAAGGTAGAAAAAGTATCAGTATTGCTCTCTTGGGTAATTATTAATTGCAGTCCTTTTTACTGTCAAAAGTATCCTAGTTTGGATGTTAAACTATATGGTTGTCCTATAGAGATGTTGCAAAACTTAAACACCAGGCAGGAGATAGGCAGGTAATGAGTGATATGAGCCAGAGGAGTTATCACTGGGAGTGAGTTATCACTAAAAATGGAAACTAGTAAGGCCTTATCTCAATGGGTCAATTGCTTCCAGCTGAAAACCATGAAAGTTCAGACCCAGTAATAAAATATATTATTATTTTTCAAAAGAAATGAGCAACCTGCCCTTATATGAGAAATGCATTTTTAAAAGGACAAACAAGTCTAAACAAAACTCATATTCATGGTAAAGCAGAAGCCTGGAATTTCATATGGTGCTAAAAAGTAGAGAAATTGCTCATAAAATAATGCGATTCTGTCAAAAGGAAAAGAAGCCAAGTTGAAGATGTAATTTGTATGACAATAACAGAGCAAAAGATTTGGATAAGTGTACGATGGTTATAGACATGCTTTCCTTGTTCTGAGGAAATACACTGAAATATTTAGAATAAAGGAGCATGAAGGCCCCAACTTACTCTCAAATGGATCAGAGGTAACATAACCATGGGTGAGTCTCATATTTGAGAGTCTCTTGTGCTTTCCTTGCAACGTTTCTATAAGATAGAAATTTTATCCAAAAATAGTTATCAAAGAACTCAAAAGAAAAAAATTAATCAAAACCACCCAAAAAACAGAAGCCCTAACACAGAAGTCTGCAGGTCAGGTTTTTTCTATGTACCCAGAATGCCACCTCTTATGTAGCTCCATATTCTTATTTTTCAAAGAAAGAACTTGAGACCTTGAGTATATAAGAGGCCCAGAATGTATGAAGGACTTGTCTGAAATGCACAACCATTCAGTGACAGAGCCAGCTCTGACAAATAGGTCTGTTCAGCCCCCCCACTCCCGACTCCCCCAGTCTTTCTTCTCCCTTATGCTGTTGTTACATGGCCATCCCCTTTTTTCTTCTCTTTTGGTAATATCCACTCTACAGCATTTTAGATAGTCAATTCTGAAACAAACACTGTCATTTAAAAGAAATATGTGGAGAGTTTATCTGCCGATAGAAGTTAATTTTCTAAATTCATTCATCCTGGCGCACATTTAGAACCCAGCAAGACCCACTAACTTTAATTGGAATCAGTATTTGATGCCTGCGTAAGTTATCAGCTGGTGTCAGATTTCTGAGACCATTTCTGATCAAGATAACATTCTCATCCAGGAACTCAGAGCCTGAGGAACTGGGACCAGGATAAAGAGATGGAAAACTGAAAGGTGCCAGTAGTGCATACTACAGTAGGGGAGAAGATGTTTAAGATGACTGTCATATGACATAGAACACTGAGTCCTTTCTTCTTCATAAATTCCTTTGTGTGTGGATGAGAAATAATTTGCTGAAAGCACTTGGAACATTTTACCTACCCTGGAACCAATATAGAGGCTCCATAAGGGAGACTCAGCTAGTCAGGATGATTTTGTTTGTTCTTAGCTAATCACCGAAATATGTAGACGTAACACAGAAGGTAAGGTTTGGAAACACTGGGGTTTCTCAATTTAAAATACAGTGTTTGCCGATGTTTAAAATGAATGACTTCCATATTATTTTGCAAAAAAAAGCAGGCATTTCACTATCATTTCCACTCTATCTGACTAAAACTTTCCATATTTCAAAATCCAATCTCATAATTTAATACCTTCTGGAAGGTATTAAACTGGATATCATGTTTTAAACGATTCAGGACCTGGACAGAGTTAGCACTCTCTCCAAACTGACAGCAGTGTACTGATGAGCGGCCTTTGGAAAGGGTTAGTTAACCAGTTGTAAATCTACCTTGCGTTTCACAGCAGCCTCCCATTATTCCTTTCCAGGCCTATTTAAAGTTAATAAATATTTTGAGTCCTTACCAGGGCAAAGGTATTGCACCAGGTCTTCTCTACTATCCCAGGCTTCTCTATTTCATCGCCCTGTTTATTTCCTTCAGAGCACTAATTACAAGTGTAGGTACTTCTTTATTTTTTTATTTGACTATTGTATTGTCTGTATTCTACATGAGAGGGTAATGTCTTTGAGATCAGGCCTGCATCACTACTTTATGCCCAAAATCTAATACCAGTCACACCTTAGGAGCTTAGTAAACCTTTGTTCAACAGACAATGGCACAAAGCATCTGTGATAAGCCAGGCACTGCCCGTCTGTGAAGCTGTGTAGTGCAATGGTTAGCAATATTGGTTTCAACTGCCTGGGGCTAGATTCTAACTGGACCACTTACTAGTTCTGTAGCTTGGATGAGCTTCTGTTGGACACCTTTCTGGGTCTCAATGTATTCATCTCTGTAACTAGGAAATAATGGTACTATCTTTTTTTCCAGCTTTATTGAGATATTACTGATATAACTGATGTTGTGTAAGTTTAAGGTGTACAACATGTTGATTTGTTACACTTATATAATGCAAAGTGATGACCACTGTAGCATTAGCTAGTATTTCCATCGTGTCACCTGATGAACACTTCTATTTTGTGGTAAGAACTTCTATTTTGTGGTTAAGATCTACTCACTTAGCAACTTTCAAGTACACCCGTGTGGAGATGAGGGAGCCCAATGCACTGTTAGTGGGCAGGTAAATTGGTTCAGCCACAATGGAAAACAGTACAGAGGTACTTTAAAAAATTGGAGATAGAACTATCATAGGATCCAGCAATCCCACTTCTGGGTGTATATCCAAAGGATATGAAAACAGGATCTTGAAGAGGTATCTGCGCTCCCATGTTTGTTGCGGCATTATTCACAATAGCCAAGACATGGAAACAACCTAAGTGTCCGTCAATAGATGAATGGATAAAGATACTATATATATATATATACACACACACACATATATACACGCAATTGAATATTATTCAGCCATGAGACAGAAGGAAATCCTGCCATTTGCAACAACTTAGACAAAATTTGAGGGCATTACACAAAGTAAAATAATTCAGACAGAGGAAGACAAATACTGTATGATACCACTTACGTGTGGAATCCAAAAAGGCTGAACTCATAGAGACAGAGTAGAATGGTAGTTATCAGGGGCTGGGAGATGAGGGAAATAAAGAGATGTTAGTCAGAGTATAGACTTTCACTTACAATATTGTATTATATACTTGAGAGTACCTTTGAGTGATGTGAGGCTTTACCTCAAACAGAATGAGTGTAATAAATGGTATCTATGATACAAGGATGATATCACTAGCTCAGGTTCACAGATGAAGAAATGGAAACTCAAAGAAAGTAACTGTTTGAGCACACCCCACTGGTAAGAGGCAGAACCAGTGCTTGAATTCTTGTTGGTCTGACTGCAAAGTCTAGGGCGTTTATGCTACCCTCTGTCGTCTGCCAGCTTCATAAGACCGAGAACACTGATCTCCAGCAGCTCAGTCTAGGAGACTGTCGTGAACTCTGTCAAACGGCAAACTGGCCTCGCTGCTGCAAAGGAGAAGATCACAGGACCGCCAGCATTTAAAGCAGTGAGAGGATAATCCCATTGCAGGTGCTCTGGGAGCTTCCTGGAAAGGGAGGAATTTGAACTGGGCCAGGGGAGAATCCTGTCAAGTGCTTTTCAAAAATCAAGACTCTCTACTTCCAAAACCATCCCCAATCTATCAGTCTAGTAACCCTATCAAAAAAGGAAATGAGACTGTCTGGATAATGGTTTCCACATGTTCTCTTTTTATATGATTTGTGGGTTCCAAACCACATGCATAAGCAGGGTGAGGTCATCATCATTTTCATTTGCTCCTTTTTGTCTTTGTAGCTGGACTCTGTGTCCATTCTGTATACGACATGAGTAGATAATGACAACTGGCCATATTTATCAAACCCCTACACGTGCACTGGGCAGGGTTGTAAGATATTCATATCTAGTAACTCATTTACTCCTTATAACTACTAAATTCGAGAGGTACTAGTAGTATCCCCACTACACAAATGAGGGAAGTCGGGCCTGGGAAGGTTAGGCAACTTGCTAAGATCACATAGCTAGACAATGAGGAACCAGGGTGTGAAGTCAGGAAGCTAGCTCCCAGAGCTGGCATGCATAACCCCCAGCTCTTTCTACTGCCTCTGTGAGCTCCCGAATCTCTAGGAGAATTAACAAATATTCCTGAAGCTAGAGATGAGTGACTTTAAGGAAAGATAAGTCACCTTGAAAGTTTCTTATGGGCAGGACAGCACCTCTCCTGTCTTTTGATCCTCCTTCCCTGATCCCAGTGTCCTACACAACAGCAAGTTGACAACAGATTGGAAGTAACCAAGAAAGAGACTGACTTTGTGAACTAGACAAACTGTTGTCTTAGCTATCACTAGAATTTGTCCCCATTCTCTCTGTTGGGTCACATGGAAATCCCGTAAGGACCAGCCCACCTGTCGTATACAATTTTACCCTCTCCAACTCATCCTGTACTCTTCATTTGAGTTCCAGCAGGGGACAGTTGACACACTCAGAAACTGAGTTAGAGTGAAAAGAGCAAGTATTTAGGGAGCGAAGCCGTTAAACCCCAAGGCTGCAGAGGAAAGGTAACAGAACATAATTACAAGAAGCTGGCGAGAGCTGTGGTTTCAGGGGAGAGATGGCTATCGTAAAGCCATGGTCATAACAAGGAAACACAACCGCTGTTAAGACCAAGCACCTGCAGGGAGCAGGGGAAACATAAGGGATAAATACCCCAACCTTTCTCTCCTCCCATCTTCCCGTGTCTGCTGGAAACCAGAGGGCCAGGAGCCCATGAGATGGCAGTAGAGGCTAAGAATGGATCTAGAAAGGTGAAAGGAGACTAAGCAACAGATCAGTCTGTTTGGCTTTTTACGAGAAATGCTATAATGAACATCATACATCCATCTTTGCATATTGGGCTTTTAACCGTGTTAGATAGCTGGCTAGTTGTGGGATGGCCAACTCAAAGTTTTAAATGTTTACAGATGCTACCGAATTACTCACCCCCAAAAAACTGTAGTGATTTCACCACAACACCGTATATGCACCTTTATTAGCAGAAGATTTTTTTAATGCCTTAAAATATGTTGATCAGTTGGCATGAACTATTACTGTTTTATTTTGTGTTCCCTAGGTGACTAGTGAGATCAAGCTTGATTTCAGAAGTATGTAATAAGATCATCTCGGTGAATTTCCTGTTTCTATTAGGAATATTTAGTACCCTAAGTTGCCAGTCTTTATTCTGCTTGTCTTTCTTCTTTGTTTATGAAGTCTTTGCCATATACTAGTTTGAGGTACTCTGTGTTTTGTTTAGAGTCAGATTTCCAACTGACTTTTTTCTTTCTAGTTTTTTTTTAATAGATCTTTACTGGAGTATAATTGCTTCACAATACTGTGTTAGTTTCTGTTGTACACCAAAGTGAATCAGCCATATGCATACATATGTCCCCATATCCCCTCCCTTGTGAGCCTCCCTCCCACCCTCCCTATCCCACTCCTCTAGGTGGTCACAAAGCACCGAGCTGATCTCCCTGTGCTATGCGGCTGCTTCCCACTAGCTATCTATTTGACATTCGGTAGTGTATACATGTCGATGCTACTCTGACTTCACCCCAGCTTCCCCCTCCATACCCCGTGTCCTCAAGTCCATCCTCTATGTCTATATCTTTATTCCTGCCCCGCAACTAGGTTCATCAGTACCATTTTTTTTTTCTTTTAGATTCCATATATATGCGTTAGCATATGGTATTTGTTTTTCTCTTTCTGACTTACTTCACTCTGTATGGCAGATTCATCAGTGGCTACTACTTGCCTTCAGGATAAAGTCTAAATCCGTTTGCTGACTTAAAGGGCTCTTAATGATGTAGTTTCTGAAAGTTCCTCAGTATCATCTCCTGGCCCTCCTCACCAACTCTGCATCCATATCTCAGGTACACGTACAAACCCAGAATGCTCTTGCCCTACCCTCAGTGCATTGGCACGCACTGTTTTCTCTTCCTGAGATGACTGTCCTCACTTGCTCTTTGCCCATTGACTCCTGTCTTAAAGAGTAATGTCAACATTGTCTCTTCTGCAAGGCTACGTGTGTTTCTCCCTCCCTTGTCTTCCCAGACTGAATTGCCAATGGCTGTCAAGCGTGGTGAACTGAATTAAAGGCAAATGACAAACAATGTGCTGGGAGTGGAAAGCATCAAGGCGAATAAGCTCCAGTACCTGTGTCCCAGAGGCACACGATCTAGTGGCAGAGTTACGTTGCCCACATGGAACAGAACTGTATCAGCAAAATATTAATAATCCTCACTTTGATTTTTCCTACCAGCAGTCTTCCTGGAAAAGACTCAAGGAGGTGACTGTTCCTAGAAAAGCCACATACCACTTGTCAAAGACCCTTCACCGTGACCTCAGTAGGCCAGCTGCAACATTCTAAGTTCACTCCAGGGAATCACACAACTGCAATGAAATGTCCTCCAACCACCAATACCAAATATTACGTTTTGCCGTCCTGTGACCTCAGGGAACCCCCGTGGTATAATGAACGAGGCTTCACTGCATGAAGAAGCACTGTTCTAATGCATCACTTTCTTAGCAGGCCCATTTCCCCATGGCATGGTAGGTAAACATGCACGGGACAGTTTAGTCCCATTTTTCTAATCCCTATTGAGACAACCTCCAATAATCCAATCCGAGCACTTCCTGCCACCTCCACTTTAAACAAACCTCAGATGGAAGTTCAGAGTAGTGTGATATTCTTTCCAAAATAATTCAAATAAAAATTAATTTTCAAAAAAATCATTCAAATAGCTAGTTCCCTACTGCACTTAAACTAGGATTTGAGAAGTACTGTGTCAGTGCACACAGTGAGAAGAGCATGGAAGACCTACATAGGCAAGGGACTCTCCCACTCTGAGCCCCATTTTCCTCATCTATAAAATGGAGATAATGTCTATATCGCAGAGCAATGGTGAGGAAATAAAGAGTGCACGTTTCTGAGATACCTAGCACAGTCAATGAGAAAATAGAAATAAATGGTAGACAATATTTCCGTTCATTGTTTATCTAGTTTACATTTCCTCCAATATTCTAGATATGAAAGAAGACACACGAGTGTCAGGTCAACTGGTTTCTAATCCCACTTCTGTCACTAACTCACTTTATTTCTTTGTCTAACCTTTGTGTATTTCCAAGAATTTGGGATGACTCAATAGCCAGCAATTAAGACAGCCCAGTAATTAAAGATTCATATAATCAAGTGTGGGCAACCACATTCACCAAATACTTTCTTGGAGAAAGTATTATATTTCTTAGGGAAAAAAGCACTAAAGTGCCCTGGGTGAGGTGAGGTTAATGTGCCATTTAACGAGATGAGCACAGTCCCCCATTTTCCGTGAGCACTGTGATGGGTACAGGTCTGCAATTCGAGAGAGTGGTAAAAAGTAGCGGATTATTTGAATTTGTTTTCAATAATACGAAAGTAAGAAAACTAAAGTTCAACTGGTGACTACTGTTGGGGGAGAATTAGGTGAAGAGAGAGTCTGAAAAATGTTATTTGCTGTTTGGGAACTAGGATAAAAAGAAAAACATCCTAGCAGTGACCTGAAGGGAAAAGGACTTTAGAGAGTATAGACCTATCTAATGAGAGATTTTAGTTGTGTGCAATGCTTGTGTCTATCTCAGTCTCTGCAGTGAGATCTTCAGTAAAGTCTACATTGCTTTGCAGCCAGAGAAGTCACTGTGGAACTCTGCATTGTGTGCTCCAGTCTGGTTTGGTGTGGGGCTAAAGACTGTTGGTATAAATGGAGTAGTAGCTCCCTGAGTAAAGGACCTCTGATCTAAGTTGTGTGCATTAACTAGAAATTTACTGAGCTCATGCTGGGTCTCTGGCACCGTACTTGGGGATTTGATAGGGGGAGAAAACAACACAGTAAGCAATGATGAACCATGTAAGATGCTACAAGACAGGAAGGATGTACATCCTAAGGATGTACAGATGAGGGAGTGATTTACTCTGTGTGGTGGTGATGGTGTAGGGAAAGCTCCAGAGAGTAGGGGCATCTTACTAAGACCTGAAGAAAAAGAGTAAAAGCTTGCTTAAGCTGATAAGGTGGAAAAAGACCAGCCTGGCAGCAAAAAGCAGAGAGAGGCTCACAAGTGGGGAGAGAAAGACAGAAAGAGAAAGAAAGGCGTTTGTCTGGTGTGGAGGAGACATGAGAAAGGAGGGGAGAGGGAAGAGGAGTCCAGGGCTGGATTTGAAAGAGTTTTTCTCTGTTTCTTATTCTTACTCCCTAGGTCTGGAGACACCAGCATTCTTTTGGAGTTTGCTCCTTACTCTGAGCCTTCAGACAAATAGAGCCAGCTTCTGATAAATAACAGTTACAAAATGCCTCTGAGATTGAGCCAGACACAGCCTGCCTAGCCCAAGGGTCAGTCTCTATGTGCACTTAATCCATTTAAGAGAGATCCAGTTGCCCCACAGTCTTTGTTTTTACCCTGAGATGTTCTGTACACTGAGACTTTTACACTGTCCATCATTAGCCTCACGAGTGGCATAACTTCTCCCATTTTCAGGGCACTGATCTCTTCTGCAGGAGAAAGGATGAGGTTGGATGAGAAAGAAGGGACTTCCTCAGGTCTTACAGGACTGACTCTTTTATAGAGTTCCATGTCAACAGTTGTTGTTCATCAAGGGTATAATGGGAAGAGTGGCCATAAACCATAGAACAACTGGATTATAGTTGTGTCTCAATGCTTGGGGAACAAAAAGCAAGACAATGTTCCATTGAGGTCATTCTTGGCTAAAACAAGCTAACTCACGTGGATTCAACTGCAATCACCCTCTCTTTCCATTTTAAGAGAAAGAACCAGAGGTGATAGGTAGAATCACAGAGCATCACAGTTGAAGGGAACTTGGGCAAGTTGGTTAAATAGAAAGCATGGGAGCTTATGACTCCAAAAATGTAAGTTAAAGATCTCTACTTAGGTACATGTTAGTTTTTAAAAGTATTTTGATTGTTATTTTCTTTATCTACAAAATGGAGATAGCAATACAGGCCCTGAAAAGATGTTGTGAAGATTAGAAATGAAATGAATAAAGGATCCAGTTCATGGTGGACATTTAGTAAAAGACAAATACTATTATATTGATCTCCTTTATTTACCTTGTCCTAGGATTCATCCTCTGAATGTAAATGCTGAATTACTAAGAATAAGTGCTCAGCACACAGGGATCCTTTAAAACATTTTTTAAACCATCTGAAGCCTGTGCAGATGCCCTGTGTCACTTGGACTAAAAAGGTCATATCCCATACCACCAAAGTGTTCCTCAGTTTTGGTCTCCATCATAGGACAAGCACTTGGATTTTTTCCAACTTTCGTAGTCTGGACATCTTTTTTTTTTTTTTTTTTTTTCCTTTTTGCAGTACGCGGGCCTCTCACTGTTGTGGCCTCTCCCGTTGTGGAGCACAGGCTCCAGATGCGCAGGCTCAGTGGCCATGGCTCACGGGCCCAGCTGCTCTGTGGCATGTGGGATCTTCCCAGACCGGGGCACGAACCCGTATCCCCTGCATCGGCAGGCGGACTCTCAACCACTGCGCCACCAGGGAAGCCCTGGACATCTTTTTTAACCTTCTAAACAACTTTAAATGAAAAACGTGCTGGGATGAATTTCTTCTTGATTTGTAAATATTGTGCTTAGGGAAATTAGATTAGAAATGAGAAAGTAATTAAATTAATAATCTATTTTTTTGTGCTAGAGTGACGTAAGATCTAAAAGATCTAAACAACACTGTTCTAAGCATAGTTTATCTAATTAGCATTAGTATTAACAGTTTGTATTCTTTTAACATTTTACACTTCACAAATCATCTTCGAAATACATTTTAAGGAAAAATAAATATTTTAAGGAAACTCATCTGGACTTGCTTAACGAACCTTAGAGCTGCATTATCCACAAGAATGATTTTTCCTGTACATTTGGAAAATCTTGAAGTAAATTTTATTTTGTTATGGTCTTAAATGGAAAAAATACAGATTGACATCAAACAAAATGTTGGATTTAAATTGTATCTTTTCCACTTATGGGTGGCTATAACTTGGGCAAGCTATTTAACATCTGAGCCTCAGTTTTCTCATGGAAAATGAAAACAATATTCTCCATCTCATAGGATAATGGCAGTTGTAAAGCACTTAATACAACGCTGCATCCCAAAACAGGTTTCCTAAAGCACTGCTCTTTCCACCTCTCACTCTTCCTTTACTGCTCACAATAACTCTTTCTTGCTATAGACTAAAAACTCAGCTCCTTACACAGCCTGCAAGATGCTCTCTATATTCTGACCTTGGCCTACCTTTTACAAGATTCTTACTTTATGTGCCCTACATATAACCAAACTAAACTACTCACTATTTGCCTCACATATCCCAGAAGGTCCTAACTCATGTCTTTGCTTTTCCTGTTTTCTCTGACAATCATGCTCTATCTCCAGCATGTCAGAATTTTGCCTAGCTTTCAAGATTTAAGTTGAAACGTTTCTACTTCCTTGACATTTTGAAATTTCCCTTGACATCTTCAGACTGGAAATTCCTCTTATTCTCCTCTCAACCCTCATAGAATTCAAGTCAACATTCGTTTATCATATGCCAACCATGTGTCCAGCTCTGTGCTAAACACCAGATATATAAAGACAAGCGAGACACAATTCTTCTCTAATAATGAATAAGAGATGATTTCAGGGCTTCCCTGGTGGCGAAGTGGTTGAGAGTCCACCTGCTGATGCAGGGGACACGGGTTCGTGCCCCGGTCCGGGAAGATCCCACGTGCCGCGGAGCGGCTGGGCCCGTGAGCCATGGCCGCTGAGCCTGCGTGTCCGGAGCCTGTGCTCCGCAACGGGAGAGGCCACAGCAGTGAGAGGCCCGCGTACCACAAAAAAAAAAAAAAAAAAAAGATGATTTCATATAGCAGAACTTAAAAGAATATTCTTACAATAACAACATACCACATTCTCCCTCTTCTTATTTTATTATAAATAACTACAATTACTACCTAGCCCGAGATAGACACATTTCTAATGTTAGAGTTAACTTCTATGTGATGAGGTTTATTCCCATCTTAACAATGACAACAACAAAAATCTAAATTCCAGAGAGATTAGAAAATTTAACCTCTAGGTTTTATAACTGAGATCTGACTTCATGACTCATAACTACACTACTCATATCTAAGAGTTCATATTAAATACAAAGGTAGCATTTTTTTCTGGACTAAGGGAGGGCTCTATTTCATTAGAAAGAAGGAACTGTGAAATTATGAGGTGCAGTAGCTCAGGGGCCACATTTAATTAATTTGTATGTACCTCCATAGTGCTCAGTGCATATTTGATACTGGCTTAGTTAGCAAAAGTGGATTTTGGATATGACCACTGTATCAGTTAGGATGAGTTAAATTATGTTGCTATAACAAACAACCCCCAAATCTTAGTAGCTTACAGCAATGCAGGTTTAATTTTGCTCACACTGCATGGATGTTCACTGTAGGCTTCTTCCGATCAGTAACTTGGTTGATAGAGTAACCACACCAGCTGCATGTTATAGTTTAGGTATCAGAAGAAGAGAACTTTGGAAAGCTCTGCATTGAAAAACATTGGTCCTTCAAGACTTAGCTCATTCTTTGTTGTTGCTGTTGTTAAAAAAGAATCTGTCGGGGGCTCCCCTGGTGGCACAGTGGTTGGGAGTCCGCCTGCCGATGCAGGGGACACAGGTTCGTGCCCTGGTCTGGGAGGATCCCACATGCCGCGGAGTGGCTAGGCCCGTGAGCCATGGCCGCTGGGCCTGCGCGTCCGGAGCCTGTGCTCTGCAGCGTGAGAGGCCAGAACAGTGAGAGGCCTGTGTACCGCAAAAAAAAAAAAAAATATATATATATATATACACATATATATGTATTATATAATACATAAAAAATTTTTAATGTAAATCAACACCAAAAATTCCACCAAAATTTTATTTACCTCTCTTCATCTTGTTCCATTCTCTAATATATTCAATATTGTATAAAAACAAGATAATAGTTTTCCCATTTATATATCTATCCAATTGTAGGCACCAACAGATGATTTCAGGTGTGTTTTCCTGCTAAGCAACGTTAAAATTAGAAGGTTATTAAGTTTTGAAAATTGATTATATGGGAAATATAAACTAAACTAAATGTATCTTTAATTTCCAAAAAAAAAGGAGATTTATATTCAGAAATGAATAACTCCACCAATGAAAAACTAAACACATGAAAACATTTAATGCTGTTGAAAAGCTGGGGTGTTGAGCTATCAGGAAATTAATGTTCCACTCATTTATTTTTGAAGAATGTTTGGTAGGACTTATCCCATTTATAGCAAGAGGAAAAAAGAACTTACACATTTCTGGCAAGAAAAGGGCTTCCCAAGTTGCAGACAAATATTGATATTGGCTTTAAGACTGCAAAAATCACACACAAAATCAGTTATAACAGACATATGGAAGACTTGAGGAACCTTACAATGTTGCATTCCGTATCTTTCCATTCACGTTAGACTTTAATCAGCACTTTTGCTGTTGAAGGTTAACCAAGCCAGCAATTTGGCTGTCAATTCAAGAAGCATACAAATTTTCTCCTTAATGCACAGTTTTTTTAAAGATAAAATTAAATTCTGGGAGATGCACAATCTTAAGTTACAATTCCACTAGGTTTGGCAAATGCACCCACCAGTGCAACCTACATACCTATCTATAGAATGTAACTGTCAACCCAGAATTTTCCCTTCAGCCTCTTCTCAGTTAAAGTATCCCCCAGAGGCACAAATGCTCTGAATTTTTCTTCAACTTAGATTAGTTTTGCCTATGCTAGGAATTCATATAAATGGAATTGTACAGTGCGTTTTGTGTCTGGCTTGTGCGCTCAGCGTAATGACTGTGCAATCCAGCCATGTTGCTGAGTATAAAAGTAAGTTGTTGGTGTTTTTATTACATAATATAATTCCGTTATGTGAATATACTGCCATTTGCTTAACCATTTTAGTTTTAGGCTATTATGAATAAGGTTTCTGTGAACATTTTTTTACAGGTCATTTTGTAAACATAGATTTTCATTTCCCTTAGCTAAACACCTAGAATTACCAGGTCACACAGCAGAGGTTTGTTTATAAGAAAATATTAAAACTTTTTCCCAAAGTAGTTGTGCAATTTTACACTTCCACCAGAAATATATTAGAGTTTGGTACTCCCAATGTTACCAGTATTTAGTGTTGCCATTCTCTTAGTGGTACCTCACTGTGGTTCAAGTGTGCATTGCCCTGATGATCAATGGTGCTGAGAACTTTTTATGTGCTTATTGGCTCTTCACGGTTCATCCTTTGTTAGTATTGCTATTGGAGGTGCTTTCAACATACTGATAAAAGTTGTGTTCTATTCCTAGTTTGTTAAAAGTTTTTATTATGAATGGGTATTGAACTGTTAAAAATAGTTTTTTGCAATTTATTAAGGTATTATTATGTTTTTCTTTTTTCTAATTTCATTGCTTGATTTTTAAAATATGAAAATGACCTATTTTTCTTGGGGCAGATGTCGCTTAATCCTTTCTATGTGTTTTTAGATTCAATTTGTTAATATTTTGTTTAGGATGTTTCTGCTAAATTCATGCCTAGAGGGCTTTTAAACACAAACTGTTGAACACTGTTTTCAGAGTTCCTGGTTCAGTAGTTTTGAGGTGAGGCTAAAGAATTTTCATTTTAATACAGTAATAAATGACGTCGTTAGTCCTGGTTTGGGAGGGCCAGACTTTGAAAACCATGGCTTTAAAAGATATAGAGCTATATAGCTGCAAACACTGTGACCGACAAAATTTACAAACAGCTCATGCAGCTCAATATCAAAAAAACAAACAACCCAATCCAAAAATAAGACCTAAAGAGACATTTCTCCAGAGAAGACATACAGATGGCCAAGAAGCACATGAAAAACTGCTCAACATCGCTAATTATTAGAGAAATGCAAATCAAAACTACAATGAGGTATCACCTCACACCAGTTAGAATGGGCATCATCAGAAAATCTACAAACAACAAATGCTGAAGAGGGTGTGGAGAAGAGTGAACCCTCCTACACTGTTGGTGGGAATGTAAATTGGTACAGCTACTATGGAGAACAGTATGAAGGTTCCTTAAAAAACTAAAAGTAGAGTTATCATATGATACAGCAATCCCACTCTTGGGCATATATCCAGAGAAAAATATGGTTCAAAAGGATACGTGTACCCCAATGTTCATTGCAGCACAGTTTACAATAGCCAAGACATGAAAGCAACCTAAATGTCCATGGACAGATGAGTGGGTAAGGAAGATGTGGTACATATATACAATGGGATATTACTCAGCCATTAAAAAGAATGAAATAATGACATTTGCAGCAACATGGATGGAACTGGAAATTATCATACTAAGTGAAGTAAGTCAAACAGAGAAAGGCAGATATATGATATCACTTATATGCAGAATCTGAAAAAAAGAAGATACAAATGAACTTATTTACAAAACAGAAACAGACTCACAGACTTAGAGAACGAACTTATGGTTACTGGGGGGGATGGGAGGGGAGAGGGGTAGATTGGGAGTTTGGGATTGACATGTACACACTGCTGTATTTAAAATAAAATGCCTTTCCCCGTGAGCCATGGCCACTGAGCCTGCGCGTCCGAAAGAAAGCCTTTCGATGACAAAAAAGAAAAGACATAGAGCTATTTAGATTTTATATTTCTTCTTGTAACAGTTTTTTTCTAAGTTGTGCTTTTCTCAAGGATTCTTTTTTTCCATTTCATCTAAGTTGTTCAATTTATTTACATAAAATTGTTAATAATATTATCTTACTATGTTTGTTATATGTATAGGATATTTAATAATGTCCTCTCTGTTATGATAAGGAGACTTTATGTTTCTGTCTTTTTCGTAATGAATCTTGTTAGAGATTTATCAATGTTTTGTAATTTTCTAGAGACTTACATTTGGCTTTATTAATTTTCCCTATTGCTTTTCTATTTTATTGGCTTCTGCTCTTGATTTTCTGTTTCCTTTCATTTACTAATTTTGGGTTTATTTGTTCATCTTCTTAAGGTGGAAATTTAAGTAATTAATTCTAAAGCTTTTTTTAATTTCTAATATAAGCATTTAAACTATTTTTTTCTAAGCACTGCTTTAAATACATTCCGACAATTTTAACATGTGTTCTTTCTATGTCATTTAGTTGATAATAATTTCTAGTTTTCCTCATTATTTTTCCACTGGCTCATAAGTTATGTAGAAGTGTGCTGTTTAGTTTCCACACGTAAGATATAGTGTTAGTTATTTTTTGGACTTTGTATTTAATTTCATTGAGATCAATGAATAAAGTCAATAAGAAAACAAATTTTTTCTAGTTCACTGAGACTTTCTATGTCCCAACATATTGTTTATCTTGGTGAACATTCCAAATGAAGTTGAAGAAACTGTGTATTATGCAGTTGTTGGATATAGTTTGCTATAAATGTCAGACCAGTGGTGATTGACAGGGTTTAAATGTTTTATAGCTTTAGTGATTTTTTGGTTTAGTTTTTGTTTGTTTGCTTGTTTTTGTTTTTTAAAGTTGAGGGAAGAGAGTTAAAATTCCCAGATCTGGTTGTGGATTTATTTATTGTTTCCTTTAATTTGGTACATACACATAGATAAGTTCATGATTTTCCAATGAATTGACCTGACCCTTTTATCATTACGAAATATCTCTACATTCCTCTGGTCTATTTTAATATTTATATGACCACTACAGCTTTCTTGTAATTAGTGTTGGTAAGTTATATATTTTTCCATTACTTTTCCTGTTACTGTATTATTATGCAACGGTTTAACCTTAGTTTCTATCTTTAGGTGTATATAATTAGTAAAAGCATATGGACTTATTTTACATACATCTGTAGGCTTGGCCATAATCTCCTATAGACTAAAATATGCATCCAATGTAATTTTAAAATAATCACAATGATTGTATTAGAATACATTCCCATCTATCATCAGTCATATAAGCATTTACAGATGATTAGATCATGTTTAGTACTGGTCCTATCAGTTAAAATCTATGAAGTGGTTATGATATTAGGTGCTGTTTGAAGAACTTTATAGGTAATAAATTGATTTAATCCCTATCCAACCCTATGAGGTAAGAACTATAATTTTCCCCAATTTTCAGTTGAGGCATAGAGAGGTTTAAGAAACTTGCCCAAGGTCGCACATTTGGAAATGGCACAGCGGGCTTTGCACCCAGACATTCTGGCTCCAGAAACTTCAATCAAAACTTGGGGGCCATAGTGCATAAATTTTTTATGAATAAGGAAAGATGGAGACATATGAGACCAAAAAGAAGGGAAGAAAGAAGAGGAGGGATGGGAGGAAGCCAACAGAGCAGAGAGCGTAAGGAAGGACGGAACTGTCAACAGTAGCCAGTGCTACCGAGACACTAATCACATAGTAGCAGAACATAACTCTTGGACTTGGCAACTGAAAGGTGACTTTCATTAGAAGGTCTCCATCGGGTACAGGAGGCAGAGGTACATAATGGGGGAGTGAGAAATAAACTGGAGGTGATGAGTGCAGAGTGCAAACTTCTGAGATGCTGGTGTGGAAATGTGTTTGAGGATGAATGGAGGTGGGGAAGGGCATTGTCGTTTGTGATCCCTTTGTCTGGGGGTGACTTGTCTGTTTCGTGTTTTAGAATGAGAGAAGTGTGAGCATGCTTATGGACAGACAAAATGGAGCCAGCAGAGTTGGAAAGATTTGTGCATAAGCCCAATTACAAAATAATTGAGAAGACAACGAGAGCTGCCTAAAACAAAGAGAAGACAACAGAGGGCCATGCATATTGGAAGGGGAGGTGTGAAGCCACTTCACCTGCTTCTCTCCACGTTTCTCACAGGTCACCTTGCCCTGGTGTTCCAGACAGACCTCGAGTCCAAAGTCAAACGCAAGAGGCACATCGGAATCTTTTTCTCTGACAGGGCCGTCAGCTGATGAATTACGTGTGAATGAATCAGATACAGATGGACTGAAGTTCACTGAAAATAAACATAAATTACAAAATGGGAAGAGGAAAAATGCCCAGGAAAAGTCAATCTGTGCAGACTGAAAATTGTTCGGAACGTTAATTTTTTACCCTGGCTCAATATCCCTTTGTTCTCTTTTAACCTGCTTCCAATTTGTCTGCATAGATGACATTTTCGGTCCTTTGGGGACCTTTGAAACAGGTCTGGGGAAAACGCGGAGGCAGAGACTGACGGGAAGCCGTGATACAAGATGTGTGTCGGCATTTATTAGTCTGTGGGGATGCTGGTGAGAAATGATCCTGGTATGCCTCAAGGAGGTCCCTCCTCCTTAGCTAGACAGATTCAGACATGGCAACATAACAGAATGGAAAACTCCATGGGCTTCAGAGTCTGACTGACCTGGGTTGGAATTCTGGAAACGCCGTATATTAGCCATTTGCCCTTAATCAAGTGACTTAACGTCATAAGCCTCAGTTGCATTATCTGGAAAATGGGAATAACAAGTGATATCTATCTCATACAAATATTAGGCTTCCATGAGGCTGTGCCTTCACAAAACAAAGTGCCTGACAAAGGCTATGTATGCAGAAAATATTTCCATGCAGAGGGGATCACAGAGCTCCCCAAAGTCACGTAAAAAGTGACTTCATACCTACAATTCATACTTTTCTTAAAAGGCCTGTTCCAAGGGGTAAATGAAATAATATAGAGGGAGGACCTTGACATTCAGTAAATGATGGCTTTGGTGTGACAATACCAAAAACCCAACTAAAAACACGGACTGAGAGTGGCCATGTGACCAGGTTCTAGCCAATCAGACATAAGCAGAGCTGTTGGTAGGGTTTTGGAGAATCGTTTTCAAAAGGAGTCCTCTCAGCCAGCAAATACCTTTTATTCATCCTCTTCCCCTCCTTCTTGTCTAGCCCGTGACTGTATTCCTGGAAGTGGTTCAGCCATTTTGGTGGCGTACATGTGCTAAGGAAGCACTGGGGAGGTGAACAGGAGCAGCTTGGGTTCCTGTTGGCATCTTGAAATAGCAATAGAAGCCTTCATTTGCTACCCTCCAGATTTCTTGTTACATAAGAATAACAAAGTTCCTGATTTATTTGTGACATGTGGTTTTGGGTTTCTCTTACTAGGAGCCAAAGCAATTCTTAATACATGAGCTTACAAAACATCATAGAAAACGTAGAGTTCAAAACACTATAGGATTAATACTGTATGCTGTCACTTGCATGTGGAAGTCAAAAAGAGCCAAATTCATAGAAACAGAGAATAAAATGGTGTTTCCAGGGGCTAGAGGTGGGGGAAATGGAAAGATTTTGGCCAAAAGGTACAAACTCTCGGTTATAAAATGAATAAGTTCTGGGCATCTAGTGTACTGCATGGTGATTATAGTTAATAATACTGTATTATATATTTTAAAGTTGCTTAGAGAGTACATCTTAGATGTTCTCACCACAAAAAAAAGATAATTACATGATATGATGGAGGTATTAACACTATGATGGTTATCACTTTGCAACATGTTTGAAATCAATTATCAACATGTTTCAAGTCAATTATATCACAATAAAGCTGGAAAGAAAGAAAAAGGTAAAAAAGAAAAAACACTATAGGATAGGTTTCACCTTACAGGTTGGGACTCAACTTCTAGAACCCTGATGTAGGTTGTTTCTGATTTCTCGATAAGGAAAATGAAGGTCCAATGCCATTTGACACAGGCTGGCTTAGAAGTGAGTTGACTAGGAACCTGGGGCACTGAGTAACGGTCAAGCACTAGGGACTGGTGTTGGAACTGATGATGAGAAAAAGTCTATCCAGTGGGGCTGGAGGGGGATGCAACAGGAAGACAGAGGGTGCCTGAGCAGGTAGAACAATTATGGTGTCAGGAGAGGTACCAGATGATGTTGCCTAGAAAACTGGGAGAGGCAGGCTACTAGGCAAAGCTCTCATGTCCTCAGAGTCTACGTTGTTGAGCAACTTCCATGAGAGGCCACATGGCACAATGAGAGTCAGGGCATATTATTGTGGGAAGAATGTAGACCCTAAAGAATATTCTGGACCAGGTTTGAATCCTGGCTTACCCAACTACCAACAGTACCAAATGATACCATCTCTCTGTATTCTAGTCTTCTAATCTCTCAGTTGACATAACAATGGCTATTTGGGTGAGTCATTGACAGGATTACTGAATATGTATGTGTGTGTGTATACGCGTATGTCTATAGATATGCCTACATCATTATTTAGCAACAGCCCTAAGTGCCTACTATTATGCCAGCCACCTTGCTAGATGCTACAGGAATACTGAATATGGTCTCTGACTTCAAGTAGCATGGAAAATAACCACATTCTCTAAAAAAAAAAGAGAGACACTGATCTTTTAAAATTAAATTCTGATTAATTCATTCCTCTTCTCAAGTCCTTTTGGGGATTCCTGTTGTTCCTAGGATAAGAACACGAAATCCTTAGCATGACGTACAAGGCCATGTAGGATGTTATGTCGCCCCTGCTTAATAAACAAATCAATCTAATCTCAAGCTACCCTTTACTATCTCAACTGCAGCCACTTGGTATATATATATATGTCATGTTTATGGCTATCAGATTAATGTCTGTCTCTTTCACTAGATCTGAGCTCTGTTTGGGCAAGAAGTCTTATCTGTTTCACCTCCCAAAACCTTAAACTGAGCAGTATTCCTGACTATTAGGAGGCAGTCAATAAAAAGTTTTTAAATAAATGGAAGAATGAATGACAGCCGACAGCTACTGTGGCAGATCTAGTTATCCCAAGCAATGGGAACATGGAGAGGGGAAGGGCAAAGTCTGCTTTGAGAGGAAGAAGTGGGGAATCCTTCAGGGAGGATAGGACAATGAAGCTTGGCTTTAAAGCACAGTGGCATGGACTTATATATACTAACAAGTATAAAATGGATAGCTGGTGGGAAGCAGCCGCATAGCACAGGGAGATCAGCTCGGTGCTTTGTGACCACCTAGAGGGGTAGGATAGGGAGGGTGGGAGGGAGACCAAGAGGGAGGAGATATGGGGATATATGTATATGTATGGCTGATTCACTTTGTTATACAGCAGAAACTAACACACCAGTGTAAAACAATTATACTGCAATAAAGATGTTAAAAAAAAAAAAAAAAGCACACCACAGAAGAGTTATCCAAGCAGAGAAGCTTTTTGGTGGAAGAAATCCCAGAAGCTACTGATTGTTCAGGCTTCATATTTTTTTCATTTCTAAAATAGAATATTTGATACCTTTCATAAATAGAGAAGTTATGATTATCGACTGAGATACATGATATAAAATGGTCCACCAAACATAGATAAGGTATTATGATCAGTATGTACTTTTCTCAGGAATCCTGCTTTATATTATGAGTATCTTAAAAATTGAAAAGTCTAATAATAATAATAACAACCAGAATTGCTCTTTGTCAGTTGTGTACTGTGTACCTAGCACATGATATACAGTATATTACTCTAATCTTACAACAAACCCTCATGGTAGCTAGTATTTTCTTCATTTGAAAGATGGAAAAGCTGATTTCCAGAGAGTTCAAGTGACCTCTGCAATGTTTCAGAGTAGTAAGAAATTCACCTTATAGTGAAATTTTAATACAATGTCTAGAGATAGAGTCCTTCAACTACTATTGATTCATTACCTATTGTGGAGCAGTCCATTGTTCTATGAGTTAGGGAAGCAATGTGTATAAAAAAGACAAATATTATGCTTCCATGGGGCACACAGTCCATTGGGATAAGGCATATTGCAGAGGTCCGGATGATGCTGGCTGGAGCCACACCATGAGGGCAAACACCTCTTCTCTGCAATGAGGGGTATTTCTCCAAATTGATGGCCACTCATTTCAAACTGATGAATCTTAGTATTAACCTCCTCATGTCAGGGAGCCAGAGTCAGTAGGAAAAAGCAGGAGTCAGAAATGAACATGGTCAACTGGTGAGACCATCAGCAGAGTGACATCAGCAGTTCTCAGTTGTATTGTCTAGACGGGAAAGAAGAAGGCTGGACTCTGACCCAGGCACTTCAGCTTTTGTTCATGTCAGTCTAGTACATGTTTGTACCCAATATATACTTGTGAGATGTCACTATGAGACATGAGATCAGTCGTGGGCTTGATTACGTACATTTCTTCCCAACTCCACGTTCAATAAAGTAGACCATGTAAATTAGCAACCACTATATAAATTAGACTGACACCACCACCCTGAGCTGGTTGTTAAACCCTTACCGCTACGCCCCTGGAGTAGCATCTCTCTTTGAGACAGGGTTTGTCCACCTGTAAAAGGGGTAGAAGAATGAAATAATCGTAAAATCCCCAGAAGTGTGGGTGATGTATTAGGAGAAACCATAGTTTGGAGCAGCACAAACTTAGATTAAATTCTAGATGCTGGACATGTGTTAACCACGGACATTCAGATAGTTATTTGCCTCTCTGAGCCTCAGTTCCCTCCTGTGTAGAATGAGGGTATTGACTCCTACATCATCAGGTTTTTCTGTGCATCAAATGTAATAAAACTTATAAAAACATAGAACATGGAGAAGCTAAGTGTTAGACTTTCCCTATTCCTATCACCTCCATGAACTATGAATAAAAAAGGAATGAATGAATATTCTTTTTTTTCAGAGTTTTTCTGCCTTTCTGCTTTGATCACTTTTAATATCTTGGTATTACTCAATACATACCCATCATTTACTGTTGATTTTTTTAGTATTATATGCTCTAAATTCCTGTTTTACCACTATAATATTTCTAAAGGCTCTTCTAAACACAACAGTCTGCAGCCAGTTTCCTTTGGAAGAAACAAGTGAACATGAATTTATTCAGCAGTTATTTGGTAGCAGGCATTTTGTTGGCATGTTACATATTTCGCTCAATAAGCCTTCCAATAAGAAAAGAGTGGGATCTACTTTTCAGGGACATTTTCTTTGGGCATCTGCAGAAGCCTCCTTAAACCATCAGGGGGCAGCAAACAGCCACGATTGAGGATTTTGAAGACTCCAAGTACTCAGTATCAGATAACTGCCTTTCTCTGGGGATACAACCTGCTAGCGTATGCTAAGTCTCCCTTAGCCAAGTTGTCACCTGTGGGTAAATGATGAAGGTAGGGACCTGGGAGCCAGAACAATGTCACCCCTAATTATAGACATGTAGACCACAAGAGCTTCAAGGAATTGAGTAAACGGGGGTATAATTCTCCAAGTGAGCATGGAGATAATACATTCATGCCACTGCTTGTTAGAGAAGGGGAGACTGAGGCCCAGAGAGAGAGAGAGAGACTTATACAAGGTCGTGCTGAGCTAGAGCCAGAACCCATGGACACCATGTTCACGCACAAACTCACTTGTGGACAAGTAGGTACCTATGCGTGAAAGATTTTGATACCACTCATATCTGGTATTGTTGAAGAGGAGACTGCAAGTTTTCTTCATGGTGGGTCTTTCCATCCTGGGACTTCATAGAGAGAGGGCTTTGCACGTAGTACTTCCATTTGCACTGCTATTAGACAATCCTGGGCTTATTGCATCTCAACAGAAGACAGCCAGAAATCCAGGTAACATGAAAGCGGACCTATTAAAGGAAAACTCAAATGTCTTTTTCAAAAATATAATTGTGGTGGCCACAGATAAAGGATCTTTCTCATTTTGAATGTGGTACCCAGAAATGACTCTATCAGGAAGTCAATACATTCATTTATTCTTCTTCCTTTTATTAAATAATAAGTTACTGGAGTCCAACTCTGCATCAGGATCTGTATTAGAAACTGTGGGAATGATTAGAAATAAGACATAATGCCTTATGGTTGTAAATGAGATACAGTTCCACAGTCCAGTGACTCATCCTGGTAAGAAACTAGATAACTGCAATAGAGAATCATAAATTTTACTGTGGTAAGATACCTGCCAGTTGTTTTTCCTTCTTTGCACCAGTAAGGTATCTGCCAGGAATCCACTTTCAACTCACCAGGAGTAGTCTCTCTTACAAGGAATCACGAGCAGAGTAGGGTACCTTGGAGATGTGGATGCACATGTAAATACACTGCAATCAATTGATCGGAAAGTCAGTCACTCCTGAGTCACTGAGATTAGAGTCTCAAAAAAGGGAGCTAGAAACTAAGGCACATATCTTGGAAGGATGAATGTGGAACTTCACCATTACAGGGGAAGGACAGTCCTATCCTATGTGTATGAAAAATCTGCCTTTCCTCTTAAGCTGATTCCCAGGAAACGGGCACAGGGATTCTAAGTTGGTGATATATCAGATGTCATAATCAATTTGACCAGAATTCTTATGTGTAGCTGATAAGCTGAGAAGGGCTGAGTATGTACTTGAAAGAATGTAGCATGAGGCTTTTCAAATGGAGAGCCCAGCCAGGGGGCCTCTCGGCCTGATTTAGTTCAGAGGATCTGAGCATGTTCTCCCTTGAAAAATCATAGCAGGTGGAACAGCGATTAGACAAGTGAGGCTTTGTGGAAAGATGAGCCAGCATGGCCTGTCAGAGTGGGGATTGGGGATTTCCAAAGGGATAGACTTGGTGGCTTTAAAAACAATGGCAAAAATGTTCTTATTTGATGCCACTCCTCTTACTTTATTTCAGAGGTTAAACTGACTTGACTTTTGGATTTTATAAGCCCAAGTTTTGTTTGTTGCTGTTGCTGTTATTGTTTTGCTTATTTTTGACAGTTTTTGGGGAAAGGGTATTCTAAAAAATCAATACTGTGTAATAATGAAGTAATGGAGTAATAGTAATGACGCAAGTGGGGATCCGAGAGATTAAGAATATAAAACACATGGGACCATTTTTTACTCTGCATTTAAGAAGCGATTTGTAGAGGTTAAAATGATACTGAAGGTGCAGTTTGCTATGAACATATAGAGGATCCCCAACTATAGCTGCACCACATACCAGAAAAGCCTTCGTAAGGAGAGAGACCAGAAAACGAGTGTAGATGAACTCAGGAAAATGATCAAAAAAGGGAAGTTTGGGCAGTGGGTAGTCTTCCGTCTAGGCAAAGGCATAGATGCCTGAAGATCGCATCCAAGTCTCAAGTCTTTTTCATTAACCTTGTATTGTTGGGGGGATCAAACTTTTAGACTAGTGGAGGGTTTAATTTTATTTTGTTTGCTTTGTTTTGTTTTTGGCACACCAGCTTTGGAATTCTGTATGGCCAGAGGATGGGGTTCATGAGCAGAAAGGAAAGAGGCCGCTGGCCTTGCTCAGTGGGTTAGAGTCAGAGTTTATCTTCCAGGCTGGGGAAGACACCGAAGAGAATGAACCTCTTGGCTTCTGGAATAACCCTCCACCCCAGCCCCAAATGTGGTGCACTGATAAGTGTCTCCACCCTGAGCTGGAGACCTGAAAGGAGAGAGGAGGTCAAAGAGTGCACTGTCATTTCCCAGTCACTGTTGACTTGCCCTTCATCACTATCCAGGAGGTAGACAGGGCAGGGCTATTCTCCTTTGATGGGGGAGAAGCATGCACTCTAGAACACACGGTGCCTGCGAGAGGGCCAGAACCCAAACTCACACCAGCAGCTGCAGGTGACAAAAGCAGTTTATGTTCCGCTCATGATTTCCATCATTTCCCCCTCTCTTCTCCTTATTGCTTTCGTTAGCCCAGCTTTGTTACAGAATCTGACTCCAAGCAATTTCTCCTCCTGCTTCATCTCCTGATACTCAACCCATGCCACCCCACTCCTGATACCTCACCTAAGTCACAGTGAATAACTGAATTCTTTGCAACCATCATGTGCACTCTCGAATCCAGCCCTCCAACCTTAGCACATTTTCACTTCTTCCAAAAAACAATCCTTTCCATCCCCATCCGCGTCCCCATGATGGGGGAATTCCCGCTCTTTGCTCAGGACTTGGCTTAGGTGTCACCTCCTTCAGAAACCCTTCCCTGATTCACTGAATAGGTTTGTTTCTGTGTCCTCCCTTTGATTTCACAGTGCACTTCCTTCTTCCCTAACACCTATCACAGTGTACTGGAATTGCCTGGCCTTTTGCTTGTCTTTTCCATCAGAGAAATAGACTCTAGCAACTAGTAGGGAGGGTTATTTTATTCTCCATCATCTCTCCAGCACCAAGTGTGGCATTTGACAATCATGCCTGCTCAAAAAATATATATTGATTGGATGAGGAAATAAATGAATGACTGAACAAACTAGTGCAGAAAATTTGCAAGAATTTAAAGGGGGAGGTGAGGAGAAATGTAACAGTGTTGCATGTATTACACGCCTGTGTTTCCATGGCAGCTTGGGGTACCTCTGTCCAGTCTCTCACAGCCATGTTCCCATATTCCTTTTCTCCCGTTGCGGAGCACAGGCTCCGGACGCGCAGGCTCAGCGGCCATGGCTCACGGGCCCAGCCGCTCCGATGCATGTGGGATCTTCCCGGACCAGGGCACGAACCCGTGTCCCCTGCATCGGCAGGCAGACTCTCAACCACTGCGCCACCAGGGAAGCCCCGTATTCCCATATTCTGGCCTTGCTCAAGGGGTCAAGTAAGGTCTACACAAGAAAGGAGCCCATTTTCCTCTGAAAAGCGTCCCTGGCTTCTATTTTGCATTCTTTTGCCCCTGATGTTGTCAGTGAAGCCAGGAGCGTCTGGGATCTCTATTAACACCAGGCTGTGTGAACAGACTCTGGGCTAGAGTTGCAGCTGGGAAGAATGCCCATGGTGTGAACAGAGCCCTTCCAAATGCATGCGGAGAGAGCAGGCAGGGTAGGCAGGTGTAAAGGAGAATAAACGAGAGTCAAAGACCCTCAAAGACAAGGGGACCTAATGTGGAGGCACATATCCTGGAGTGAGAATGCAGGTCTGCACTAACCATCGGGAAGACCTTGGGCAAGGATTTACCTTCCCTAACTCCAGCTTCTTATCTGTGAAATTAGACTAATATCAGTGCCCAACTCTTAGGCATGTTCTAAAGATGCCAAAGATGAAATAATTCCCATGGGCTTCTTCAAGGAGTGCTGAGTGTTTGGTAGGCTTTGTCGTCTCTCTCTCTCTCTCTCTCTCCCCCTGTCCGGGTTCTCCGAGAGACAGAGAGAGAGAGAGAGAGAGAGAGAGAGAGAGAGAGAGACGGAGGGAGAAATGTTAAGGAATTGGCTCAAGTAGTTGTGGAGGCTGGCAGGTCCCAAACCTGCAGGGTGGGGTGGCCAGCTAGAGACCTGGGCAAGAGGTAGCGTTGCAGATCCAGCCCGAAGGCAGTCTGCTGGCAGAATTCTCTCTTCCTTGGGAAAGGTCAGTCTTTTCCCTTCCAGTCTTCAGTTGATCAGATGAGGCTTACCTACATGATGGAGGGTAACCTGCTTTCCTCATTCTACTGATATAATTTTAATCTCATCTATATAATACCCTCACAGAAACATCTAGAATAATGTTTGATCAAATATCTGGGTACTGTGGCCTAGCCAAGTTGACACATAACATTCACCATCACTATATATCTATCATCTATCTATCTATCTATATATCCATCTGTTGCATTAAATGTATCAATGAATGGGAGATTCCCCATCCTTTAAATATATATTAAAATTAACACAGCGTGAGGTGCCTTCGTTCCATTTTAACTTCCCATTATAAATGTCCAGGAAGCAGTGACTTAAGTCTCCAAGGCAGTACCAGAAACCCACTGTATTAAAGGGGTCTACGTGTGTCAGTTCTCTGCATCCAAAACGTGCACATCAACATCCATTAAAAGAAATACTTGACCTAGTTTTCTGGAAATGTAGACAAGTAGCAGCCCATGCAGTAATTATACCAACTAAGGGGTCTGCTACCAGAAATGGAGACGCCAGAGAAACTCTGATAATTCCTTCTCACCCGACCTTTGTCCAGGGATAGCAGGCACAAGTGAGATAGGGAAGTCAGACGTGTGCCGTTACCATGACCACCAGCTGGAAAGCCTGGATGCATGTCTCCAGCAGGCAAGCCCAGGCTCCCACTGTGCTGGCACATCAGTCTCCAGAGGTACTCCAGGGAGACTGTTAATGCATTGAGCCTCCTTTGGGGCCAGTGCTGGGAGTGTGGCCCTGGGTTGACTATCCCACTTGGGTTTTGGTCCTGCAGCACACAGCTTATCCCCCTCTCTCTAGAGATATAATCGGGCCATGCTTGACTCCCTAGCCAACCAAATGGGAATCATGCCAAGCTTTCTGTAAATCCTGCCAAAAATGTATGTGCATCAGAAAAGAGACATCCCTTAGATCTAGACATCAGGTGTGAAACTGACTGACGGTCTCTGTTCTTATCTTATCGGATTATTGTTGTACTGACACAAACTTAGACATCATCTCTAGAGTAGGTACGATGTGCACTGTGTCTATATTTTTCTCCTACTCAGCTTGACTGGACAATTCCCTTTGTCTGGTAACAGCATCCCCCTTCCTATGGTAAAATTGTCCCTCAATCTATAAGGTCCTGGTGGGAGAAGGAACCTTGTCATTCTTTTAGCTTCCAACTGCCCAACCATAGGGAGATCTAGGTTTGGCCAGGAATAATACTGGATCTCACTGAACAGAGAATGTGCCAACAAGGGGGTTGTGTGTGTGTGTGTCTGTGTGTGTGTGTGTGTGTGTGTGTGTGTGTGTGTGTGTGTGTGTGTGAAGAGAGAGAGAGAGAGACAGAGAGAGAGAGGGAGAGACAGAGAGGAGAAGAAAAAGAAGAAGAGGGGAGGAGGAGGAGGGAGAGGAAGAGTAAGTGGAAGGAGGAGGAGATCATTTAAGACTCAGAACCTATAGAATCTGCCGTAACTGAAGTCAGTTCCACTCCCTGGACAGCACATATTATTATAAGTGTGTGTGTGTTTGTGTGTGTGTGTGTGTGTGTTTCTGTAGGTTTCTTAAATTATTAATTAATTTATTTATTCATTTTAGGCTGTGTTGGGTCTTTGTTGCTGCGTGCGAGCTTTCTCTAGTTGTGGGGAGTGGAGGTTGCTCTTCGTTGTGGTGCGCGGGCTTCTCATTGCTGTGGCTTCTCTTGTTGCGGAGCATGGGCTCTAGGCATGCGGGCTTTAGTTCTTGCAGCATGTGGACTCAGTAGTTGTGGCTTGCGGGCTCTAGAGCGCAGGCTCAGTAGTTGTGGCGCACGGGTTTAGTTGCTCTGTGGCACATAGGATCTTCCCGGACCAGGGATTGAAGCCACGTCCCCTGCATGGGCAGGCGGATTCTTAACCACTGCACCACCAGGGAAGTCCCTCTGTGGGTTTTTTAAATTATATTTTCTAAATAAGAATAGAAAAAAAGGAATATCCCAACCAAGAGAATTCAATGTTGCAATTCAATAAATGGTATTTATAGTATAAATTTAATTATATCAATAATAATGATAATAGTCAATAGCAATAGTAGGGAAGAATCCCACAAACATAATGTTGAGGTAAGGAAGCTAGACCCCCAAAAGTGCATGATACATGATTGCATCAATATAAAGTTCAACAACAGACAAAATGAACCTATTGGAAGCTATGGTATCAGAAGTGAAGAGGGTGATTAGCCTGGTGGAGGTCCTGAAGGGACATAGGAGAAAGGCTTCTGGGTAGATGGCAAGGTTTTGTTTCTCACCTGGTTACATGAGTGTGTTCCATTTGTGAAAATTTATTGAGCCATGCACTTGTGATTTGTACACTTTTCCATACATATGTTATACTTCTATGGAATGTAAAAGAATTATTTTTAGATAAACCTTGCCCTGAATCATCTACATCAATTGTTCAGGAAAGATAGCTAAGTTATTCCCATAAATGTGTTGTGATGTAATTCATATCACCTCTTAAAAAATTCCAAACTAGTCCTCACTGGTTTGAAAATTAATGACTTTTGCACTTGCATTCTTCCATGCTTCTTTTGGGTTTTTTTTGGCAATTCTCAGCAGAATGCTTCTGAATCCAACCTTCTCACAAATTACTGTGGTGTTAAAGGCATGTTTTTCTGGGCCTTATCCATGATCTACGTTCTGAAAGGGTAAAGAGAAACCAGCTCTGCTTTCTCTGAATGATAACATAGGCATGCCTGTTTATGGAAGGAGAGAGCAGTAATTACTGTGCTGCTCTTTTGTTTACAGAAACCAAACTGAAATTCACCTATGTAAAAGGTTCCTAGATTTGAGATGTAATAGATGTAAATGTAACTAATACAGCAGCGTATTATTGTTGTAGAAACCAGCACCACTTTCCTCTTTGGGAGTAAATTATCTTTCATGAGGCAAAAGTTCCTTAATACGTGACTGTGATAGACATTGAGGTCTCAAGGGCCTCGACCTTGACTGGTTCCAGGACTCCAGAGAGCAAAGGCAAAGTAGCTCTTCGTAAGCATAGGGGAGGGGTGGATTTGTGGTTCTTTGGAGAAAGGGAAGATAGAGAGTGAAGCAAGTTCAGAAAAGATGAGAGGAAGTCTTTGGTGGTATGGAAGAATATTTTGAAAATGAACATACTACTGTATTTCATTTCACTACTTGAATTAATCTGATATGAACCCTAACTCTAAACTCTACTGAGTCAATGGCTACCTTGTGTGAATGGAACCTGAAGACAGGCCTGAGTTTCTCATAAACATGTTATCAGAGAATCAGGGACCAGAATAAGAAGGAGCTCAGGAGGCAGAAGTGGCCTTGAGAAATGAGCTGGGTGTCTGCCGGCTATTTGGTTAAGTCTTTGACTTCCATGGAAATGCACAGGTCACGGAATCAGAAGGGAGGAAGAAGGGGGTTCAGGCAGGAGATCCAAGTGATAATTGCATTCCATAAATGGACGAGTTATCTAGGGACTTCCCTGGTGGTCCAGTGGTTAAGACTCCACACTCCCAATGCAGGGGGCCTGGGTTTGATCCCTGGTCAGGGAATTAGATCCCATGTGCTGCAACTAAAAGATCCCACATGCCACAACTAAGACCTGGAGCAGTCAAATAAATAAATACTCTTTAAAAAGTGAGTTATCTAGAAATCATGCTTCTCACCACACTGCGCGTGGAGTTTTGCTGTAATTTAAATATATACAACAGCTCAATGGTCCTCAACACTTTTGTAGAAGGGAGAGTTGTGCTTCCTTTCACAAAAGTAAATGATCGGAGAGTTTACAAAGTGCGCCACACCTTGTGCTAGGTGCCGGGGATACAGCAATGAACAAATCAGACATGGCCCGGCCCTGGCTTATGTTCTAGCAGAAGCAACAGAAATGAAGGAAATTACTACATAAGTGTTATGTCCTATTAAGGAAGTCAAGATCCTGTGAAAGTCTGTAATAGGAAGTGCAAACTTCACCTGGAAAAAAAAAATCACAACATCTCAGGGAAGAAGATCAAGAAAGCAGACAGTGTGCATCAAGTTGCCTTAAAGACCAAAATGAAATGGTATGAAAAGGTAGAGGCACTCGGGTGATCTAAAAGCCCAGCGTGGTTCATCCCAATCCATCTTAGGTAGCTATTCAGTAACTTAATAACCATCAAGTTCCCTTGTAGACAAGTCTACAAGGGATTTGTAGTGTTATATTTGACAAGTTAAAAATTGCTCTGGTGGATGGACCTAGAATCTGTCATACAGAGTGAAGTAAATCAGAAAGAGAAAAGCAAATACCATATGCTAACGCATATATATGGAATCTAAAAAAATGGTACTGATGTACCTAGTGGTAGGGCAGGAATAAAGATGCAGATGTTGAGAACGGACTTGAGGACACAGGGGGAGAAGGGGAGGCTGGGACGTAGTGGAGAGGAGCATTGACATATATACACTATCAAATGTAAAATAGATAGCTAGTGGGAAGCAGCCGCATAGCACAGGGAGATCAGCTCGGTGCTTTGTGAGGACCTAGAGGGGTGGGATAGGGAGGGTGGGAGGGAGGCTCAAGAGGGAGTGGATATGGGGATATGTGTATGCATATAGCTGATTCATTTTGTTGTACAGCAGAAAGTAATACAACGTTGTAAAGCAGTTATACTCCAGTAAAGATGTATAAAAAAATTGCTGTGAAGTTTTACAAATAATTCTTTTGAGAACCTATTCAAGTCTTTAGCTTTTTCTTTCTAGAAACAAAATGTTACTTAAAAAGGTGGTAAAGAGCTTCTGCCTGATTTAACATGAAGGTCAAAGAAATAAAATACTGTTATTCTACACCTTAATCATCAAATCTTCTTATAAACCAATAAGGTAAATAAGTTCTTTTTTTAAAAATAAATATAATATGTATGTTATATGTAATATATAGTAACTAGAGCTTAATACTCAAGAGTTAATAATATAACTTTGACTCATGTAACCAAGAGAAGCTTGAAGTAGTTTTACCTATTGACCTAAACACATGAAGATTAAGTGGTTGATACAAAACTCCAGTGTAATTAGAATGGTTTTCATTCTGACTTTTATGCAATTAATTTGCTCATTTGTGCATTCAATATGCATCATAACTTTAGACAAAAATCCTGCTGAAGAAACAGCATATTGCCTTGGTGGAGGCGGGAAAGCTTTTAGATACTATTGGGCACTAAGACTCTCCTTCTCAAAATGAATTCTTTTCCTTTATTTCTGGAAGGAAGACATTTTTCTTCTGTCTTTTAGAAAGGAAGAAAGAATTCAAGTATGCAATGCTAGGAAAGAAGGTAAGATTGAGGGATAAATTCTAAAGGGTCTGCTGAGCCTGGTAGGTTTATTCTGTTTCACCGCAGAGCAGCACTGTTTGTTTAGACCTCCTAAAAAACTGTTCAACTAATCTGTTGAATTCATGGTAGAATCACTGATTTGATCCATTACAGATATTATATTCATCACAGATTTTTACCCAAATAAATAACGGTCTATGGTAGGATCTTTGTAGAGCCCAAAAATTCCTTGATAGTCTCTAGAATCAATATAATGAGATAATTGCGTTCATCACTGACTTATGTCTTCAAGCAAGAGCACCTCTGCCAACCAAATGCTGAGAGGAACAATGATATTAAAGAGTTTTTTCTTTTCTTTTCTTTGTAGGCTCTGTATTCCAAAAAATTTGGAGGACTAAGTAGGAGGTTCACGGTTTCTACTATTCTCTAGCCCAAGGTTTCTCAACGTTGGTACTACTAACCTTGTGACTCAAATAATTCTTTGTTGTTGCTTTTTTATTACTTTGGTAGATTGATTGGCTTTCTTTGTTTTTTTTTTAACTTTTGAATTTTATTTTAATCAGTTTTTATACAGTGGGTCCTTATTAGTCATCAATTTAATACACATCAGTGTATACATGTCAATCCCAGTCACCCAATTCATTCACACCCCCCCACACACACACCCACCGCTTTCCACCCTTGGTGTCCATACGTTTTTTCTCTACTTCTGTGTCTCAATTTCTGCTCTGCAAACTGGTTCATCTGTACCATTTTTCTAGGTTCCACGTATATGCGTTAATATATGATATTTGTTTTTCTCTTTCTGACTTACTTCACTCTGTATGACAGTCTCTAGATCCATCCACGTCTCTACAAATGACCCAATTTCGTTCCTTTTTATGGCTGAGTAATATTCCATTGTATATATGTACCACTTCTTCTTTACCCATTCATCTGTCAATGGGTATTTAGGTTGCTTCCATGACCTGGCTATTGTAAATAGTGCTGCAATGAACATTGGGGAGCATGTGTCTCTTAGAATTATGGTTTTCTCTGGGTATATGCCCAGTAGTAGGATTGCTAGATCATATGGTAATTTTATTTTTAGTTTTTTAAGGAGCCTTCATACTGTTCTCCATAGTGGCTGTATCAATTTACATTCCTACCAACAGTGCAAGAGGGTTCCCTTTTCTCCACACCCTCTCCAGCATTTGTTGTTTGTAGATTTTCTGATGATGCCCGTTCTAACTGGTGTGAGGTGATACCTCATTGTACTTTTGATTTGCGTTTCTCTAATAATTAGTGATGTTGAGCAGCTTTTCATCGGCTTATTGGCCATCTGTATGTCTTCTTTGGAGAAATGTCTATTTAGGTCTTCTGCCCATTTTTGGATTGGGTTGTTTGTTTTTCTAATATTGAGCTGCATGAGCTGTTTATATATTTTGGAGATTAATCCTTTGTCCATTGATTCGTTTGCAAACATTTTCTCCCATTCTGAGGGTTGTCTTTTCCTCTTGTTTATGGTTCCGTTTGCTGTGCAAAAGCTTTGAAGTTTCATTAGGTCCCATTTGTTTATTTTTATTTCCATTACTCTAAGAGGTGGATCAAAAAAGATCTTGCTGTGATTTATGTCAAAGAGTGTTCATCCTATGTTTTCCTCTAAGAGTTTTATAGCGTCCGGTCTTACATTTAGGTCTCGAATCCATTTTGAGTTTATTTTTGTGAATGGTGTTAGGGAGTGTTCTAATTTCATTCTTTTACATGTAGCTGTCCAGTTTTCCCAGCACCACTTATTGAAGAGACTGTCTTTTCTCCATTGTATATCCTTGCCTCCTTTGTCATAGATTAATTAACCATAGGTGCATGGGTTTATCTCTGGGCTTTCTATCTTGTTCCATTGATCTATGTTTCTGTTTTTGTGCCAGTACCATATTGCCTTAATTACTGTAGCTTTGTAGTATAGTCTGAAGTCAGGGAAGCTGATTCCTCCCGCTCCACTTTTTTCCCTCAAGACTGCTTTGGTTATTCGGGGTCTTTTGTGTCTCCATACAAATTTTAGGATTTTTTGTTCTATTTCCGTAAAAACTGCCATTGGTCCTTTGATAGGGATTGCATTGAATCTGTAGATTGCTTTGGGTAGTATAGTCATTTTCACAATGTTGATTCTTCCAATCCAAGAACATTGTATATCTCTCCATCTGTTTGTATCATCTTTAATTTCTTTCATCAGTGTCTTACAGCTTTCTGCGTAGAGGTCTTCTGTCTCCTTAGGCAGGTTTATTCCTAGGTATTTTATTCTTTTTGTTGCAATGGTAAAAGGGAGTGTTTCCTTGATTTCTCTTTCAGATTTTTCATCATTAATATATAGGAATGCAAGAGATTTCTGTTCATTAATTTTGTATCCTGCTACTTTACCAAATTCATTGATTAGCTCGAGTAGTATTCTGGAGGCATCTTTAGGATTCTCTATATATAGTGTCATGTCATCTGCAAACAGTGACAGTTTTACTTCTTCTTTTCCAATTTGTATTCCTTTTATTTCTTTTTCTTCTCTGATTGCCATGGCTAGGACTTCCAAAACTCTGTTGAATAATAGTGGTGAGAGTGGACATCCTTGTCTTGTTCCTGATCTTAGAGGAAATGCTTTCAGTTTTTCACCATTGAGAATGATGTTTGCTGTGGGTTTGTTGTATATGGCCTTTATTATGTTGAGGGAGGTTCCCTCTATGCCCACTTTCTGGAGAGTTTTTATCATAAATGGGTGTTGCATTTTGTCAAAAGCTTTTTCTGCATCTATTGAGAAGATCATATGTGGTTTTTTTCCAATTTGTTAATATGGTTTATGACATTGATTGATTTACTTATATTGAAGAATCCTTGCATCCGTGGGATAAATCCCACTTGATCATGGTGTATGATCCTTTTAATGTGTTGTTGGATTCTGTTTGCTAGTATTTTGTTAAGGATTTTTGCATTTATATTCATGAGTGATATTGGTCTGTAATTTTCTTTTTTTGTAGTATCTTTGTCTGGTTTTCATATCAGGGTGATGATGGCCTCTTAGAGTGAGTTTGGGATTGTTCCTTCCTCTGCAATTTTCTGGAAGTGTTTGAGAAGGATGGGTGTTAGCTCTTCTCTAAATGTTTGCTAGAATTCACCTGTGAAGCCATCTGGTCCTGGTCTTTTGTTTGTTGGAAGATTTTTCATCACAGTTTCAATTTCATTACTTGTGATTGGTCTGTTCATATTTTCTCTTTCTTCCTGGTTCAGTCTTGGAAGGTTATACCTTTCTAAGAACTTGTCCATTTCTTCCAGGTTGTCCATTTTATTGGCATAGAGTTGCTTGTAGTAGTCTCTTATGATGCTTTGTATTTCTGCGGTGTCTGTTGTAACTCCTCCTTTTTCATTTCTAATTTTATTAATTTGAATCCTCTCCCTCTTTTTCTTGATGAGTCTGGCCAATGGTTTATCAATTTTGTTTATCTTCTCAAAGAACCAACTTTTAGTTTTATTGATCTTTGCTATTGTTTTTTTTGTTTCTATTTCATTTATTTCTGCTTTGATCTTTATTATTTCTTTCCTTCTGCTAACTCTGGGTTTTGTTTATTGTTCTTTCTCTAGTTCCTTTAGGTGTAAGGTTAGATTGCTTACTTGAGATTTTTCTTGTTTCTTGATGTAGGCTTGTATAGCTATAACCTTCCCTCTTAGAACTGCTTTTGCTGCATCCCATAGGTTTTGGATCGTCGTGTTTTCACTGTCATTTGTCTCTAGGTATTTTTTTATTTCCTCTTTGATTTCTTCAGTGATCTCTTGGTTATTTAGTAACATACTGTGTAGCCTCCATGTGTTTGTGTTTTTTCCCTGTAATTCATTTCTAATCTCATAGCATTGTGGTCAGAAAAAATGCTTGATATGATTTCAATTTTCTTAAATTTACTGAGGCTTGATTTGTGACCCAAGATGTGATCTATCCTGGAGAATGTTCCGTGCGCGCTTGAGAAGAAAGTGTAATCTGCTGTTTTTGGATGGAATGTCCTATAAAAATCAATTAAATCTATGTGCTCTATTGTGTCATTTAAGGCTTCTGTTTCCTTATTAATTTTCATTTTGGATGATCTGTCCATTGGTGTAAGTGAGGTGTTAAAATCCCCCGCTATTATTGTGTTACTGTCGATTTCCTCTTTTATAGCTGTTAGCAGTTGCCTTATGTATTGAGGTACTCCTATGTTGGGTGCATATATATTTATAATTGTTATATCTTCTTCTTGGATTGATCCCATGATCATTATGTAGTGTCCTTCCTTGTCTCTTGTAACATTCTTTATTTTAAAGTCTATTTTATCTGATATGAGTATTGCTACTCGAGCTTTCTTTTGATTTCCATTTGCATGGAATATCTTTTTCCATCCCCTCACTTTCAGTCTGTATGTGTCCCTAGGTGTGAAGTGGGTCTCTTGTAGACAGCATATATATGGGTCTTGATTTTGTATCCATTCAGCAAGCCTGTGTCTTTTGGTTGGAGCATTTAATCCATTCACGTTTAAGGTAATTATCAATATGTATGTTCCTATGACCATTTTCTTAATTGTTTTGGGTTTCTTTTTGTAGGTCCTTTTCTTGCTTGTGTTTCCCAGTTAGAGAAGTTCCTGTAGCAATTGTTGTAAAGGTGGTTTGGTGGTGCTGAATTCTCTTAGCTTTTGCTTGTCTGTAAAGCATTTGATTTCTCCATCGAATCTGAATGAGATCCTTGCCAGGTAGAGTAATCTTGGTTGTAGGTTCTTCCCTTTCATCACTCTTAAGTATGTCATGCCACACCCTTCTGGCTTGTAGAGTTTCTGCTGAGAAATCAGCTTTTAACCTTATGGGAGTTCCCTTGTATGTTATTTGTCGCTTTTCCCTTGCTGCTTTCAATAATTTTTCTTTGTCTTCAATTTTTGCCGGTTTGATTTCTGTGTGTCTCAGCGTGTTTCTCCTTGGGTTTATCCTGTATGGGACTCTCTGCCCTGCCTGGACTTGGGTGGCTCTTTCCTTCCCCATGTTAGGGAAGTTTTCGACTATAATCTCTTCAAATATTTTCTTGGCTCCTTTCTCTCTCTCTTCTCCATCTGCGACCCCTATAATGTGAATGTTGCTGCATTTAATGTTGTCCTAGAGGTCTCTTAGGTTTTCTTCATTTCTTTTCATTCTTTTATCTTTATTCTGTTCCGCAGCAGTGAATTCCACCATTCTGTCTTCCAGGTCACTTATCTGTTCTTCTGCCTCAGTTATTCTGCTATTGATTCCTTCTAGTGTATTTTTCATTACAGTTACTGTATTGTTCATCTCTGTTTGTTTCTTCTTTAATTCTTCTAGGTCCTTGTTAAACATTTCTTGCATCTTCTCCATCTTTGCCTCCATTCTTTTTCTGAGGTCCTGGGTCATCTTCATTATCATTCTTCTGAATTTTTTTTCTGGAAAGTTGCCTTTCTCCACTTCATTTAGTCGTTTTTCTAGGGTTTTATCTTCTTCCTTCATCTAGTACATAGCCCTCTGCCTTTTCATGTTGTCTGTCTTTCTGTGAATGTGGTTTTTGTTCCACAGGCTACAGGACTGTAGTTCTTCTTGCTTCTGCTGTCTTCCCCCTGGTGGATGAGGCTATCTCAGAGGCTTGTGCAAGTTTCCTGATGGGAGGGACTGGTGGAGGGTAGAGCTGACTGTTGCTGTCTTGAGCAGAGCTCAGTAAAGCTTTAATCCGCCTGACTGCCGATGGGTGGGGCTGGGTTCCCTCCTTGTTGGTTTTTTGGCCTGAGGCGACCCAACTCTGGAGCCAACCTGGGCTTTTGGTGGGGCTAATGGCGGACTCTGGGAGGGCTCACGCCAAGGAGTACTTCCTGGAACTTCTGCTGCCAGTGTCCTTGTCCCCATGGTGAGCCACAGCCACCGCCCGCCTCTGCAGTAGACCCTCCAACACTAGCGGGTAGGTCTGGTTCAGTCTCCCCTGGGGTCACTGCTCCTTCCCCTGGGTCCCAATGCGCACACTACTTTGTGTGTGCCCTCCAAGGGTGGAGTCTCTGTTTCCCCCAATCTTGTCAAAGTCCTGCAATCAAATCCCACTAGCCTTCAAAGTCTGATTCTCTGGGAATTCCTCCTCCCGTTGCCAGACCCCCAGGTTGGGAACCTGATGTGGGGCTCAGAACCTTCACTCCAGTGGGTGGCCTTCTGTGGTATAAGTGTTCTCCAGTCTGTGAGTCACCCACCCAGCAGTTATGGGGTTTGATTTTACTGTGATTGCGCCCCTCCTACTGTCTCATTGTGGTTTCTCTGTTGTGTTTGGATGTGGGGTATCTTTTTTGGTGAGTTCCAGTGTCTTCCTTTCATTGATTGTCCAGCAGCTAGTTGTGATTCTGGTGTTCTCGCAAGAGAGAGTGAGAGCACGTCTTTCTACTCCGCGGTCTTGGTTCCTAATCTCTGGTAAATAAGATCTTTAACATTAATAAGTCTATGTGTTTAAAGAGCTAAAAATATAACAGTACAATGGGAGATTTTTCCCATTAGAATGGTAATATTTAGAAATACCAAAAGTAACCAATCATAGCAAAATAATGTTGAAAGAGGAACACTTGCAGAGAATTTAAATCAGTACTCTTTGAGAGGAAGAATCTATAGAAAAAAATTAACTTGCATGTATCCTTTCATCCAACAATTTTATTTCTAGGATACTATGCTCAGATTTATTTTCACATTTGCATACAGATATGTATATAAAAATACTCTTATATTGTAGCATTTTTGTAATTATTAAAAATGGAAAAACCGAACGTCTAATAGTGGAGAAAAGGTTACATTAATCCCCAAGGATTCTTCCTGTGAGAACAGTGCAGTCTTTCCAAAGAACAGAGCATTTCTAAGATATCATATTAACTGGAAAGAGTTTAAATGCCAGAACTTTGTATAATCTATGCACCTATCTTTCTATTTTCTGGTCCTCCTCATATTCAAAGAATCTGCAGATTATATGAATATGTACTGTGTATTCTGTATCTATATATGTGTGTGTGTGTCTGTGTACTTTTTTCACACCACAAAAAAGCTTAGAAGGATGGGTAGTCAGGGTTGCAAAAATCAGATGATATTTATGCTTTTCCACCTACGTATTTTGATAAAGTTTTTTGAATGAGAATGTATTCATGATTTATCCGTTAATTAAAAAGAAATAAAAAGAAAAAATGTGACCTTATGCTTCCCCTGGTTGTTTTCACCTGCCTCTGGGTGTAACAGCACAGTCCTGTTTGTATGGGGTCATTTCGTCCGGAGAGCAGAGGCTGTTTTTTGTTTTTCACTTCTTATCCTGTGCCAAGCACCTAATAAGGGCTCATGGATCCTTGGGGACTGGAGCAGTGACTTCTCAGCATAGAATACATATTTCAAGATATAAGGAAATCCAGGAACAACCTACATGTCCATCAGTTGAGAACAGATAGAATATAAAGCATAGTTTATCCAAATACCCAAAGAGAGAATAGTGTGCAGCTATTAGAAACTGTTTTATAAGAACAGTGAATAATCTGGTAATATGTTCAGACTATATTGCTCCTAGGGGCTTCCCTGGTGGCGCAGTGGTTGAGAGTCCGCCTGCCGATGCAGGGGACACGGGTTCGTGCCCTGGTTGGGGAAGAACCCACATGCCGCGGAGCGGCTGGGCCCGTGAGCCATGGCCACTGAACCTGCGCGTCCGGAGCCTGTGCTCCGCAACGGGAGAGGCCACAACAGTGAGAGGTCCGCGTAATGCAAAAAAAAAAAAAAGAAGAAAGAAATGGAAGCTCCTAGATGCAGTGTACAGCTGGAACTCAGGTTAGGAACTGAAAGACAGAATCTTCCCTTTCCCCCATTCCACCAGTTACCCATAAATGTTCTCCCCTTGGAGAATGCCAACAGGAGCACTTCCAGCCTTTTCAGGAGGAAAAGTCTCTGTTCTGTCTTCTGAGTGTAAGAAAGAGTCTGACTCCACTTTTTAATGCTTGACTGCTGTTGGCTTTTAAGTCTCAATCTTCCCTTTTCCCCTTCTGTCCCACATCTGAACAGGCTGATGAGAAAGCCTGGTGTTCCCTCCTTTGGGGCCAGTGGAAGATTCAAACCATGCAAGCCCCTGTCCACACAGGGGAGCCCTCACTCCAGCTCACCCCTTGGTCACATTAACAAGCCAAGCCAGTCCCCTTTTCCTGCACTCTCAAGTTCATTTTCAGATCAGCCTGGGATCATCCTCTGCTCTCCCCAGAAAACTTAATTCTGTGGGTAAAAAATCTTCTCATACCTTCTTAATGTGCATGGGGCCATCAGTCTCTACATCGAAACCAAATTTGGAAAGAGGGTCCATCCTGTCTCTGCAGAGTGGCTACCACACTGAACTCGGCATCCATCTACACTCTGAACTGTGAGTCTGGGGTCTGGACTTTGCAAACCATATCTCGCCTTTGCCACTTCTCCTCCCATTAGGCTCTAGAAACAGCATTGGTCTGAGGAGGCACTTATTGCTTCTGGATTACTTACTTTTCTCATTAGCCTAGCTCTAGCAATGACCCCTCACCCAAGTAATGGCAAAGTTCTAGCTTCCGTATTTTCCCCACACAGAGCCAGTTTCATCATGTACCCTGAGAAAGACCAGCTCCAGCCAGACTCTGTTCTTCTTGGAGATCTGAGTCATAGCTCTAGAAGCTCCGTCTCCACGCTCCTGATATCCCAGTACCTGCTGGCCAGAACCTGCAAGATCGCTCCTCTCTGCTCCTAGGATGGGATAATCTCAGCCTCTTCTCTTTATTCTTCCCACTCTAGTACCTGCTTCCTAAAGTTACTTTTTTGTTGCCTTATTTATTTACTTACTTATTTACCTAGTTTTACTTTTTATTTCTCCAATTCCTGCTATTAAATCTCTCTTTTAAAATGATTAGTATGGTTTCTGTTTTCCTGATTTGATCCTTCCTGATACAAACTGAAATTTGCACTGGTGGGAGAGGCTGTTTTGTGCGAAACTTTGGAAGTAGGCAGTCACCTTTCTCTGCCTCACAGATTTTGAAGAAGAGCTTGGGTTTCTCTTTGTTTTACCTGATTTCAAGTCTAAGAACACCTGGAGATAGGCTTAGGCTCAGCCTCCGATAGACGAGCCCATAGTCCCACTATTCACCCTTTTCCTCAGCTGTCCGTTCTTTTTTGTGAGGCAGATACCATTTTCCAGGCAGCTAGCTAGGCGAGCACAGTCAGATGCAATTCTCCCCACAGTAGATAACAGGGTTGGTGGGCAGGTTATAGGAGGACCCCTCTTCAATTCTGCCTTACAGAGGAGCCCCACATGTTAAAAATTATTGTCTCTATTACTACTAGCTCCATATTTTACCTCCTGTGCTTCTTCCCAATGTTTGTTATAACCTGGAAAGAAAGGACATTGAATGAGTGGTGCCCTTAATTTCCAAAAGAAAAATGAATAGTAAAAATCAAACAGAGAGAGACTAGAATAGTATTCCCCAAAATACATGGAATGACTGTTATCTCTGGGTGATTTTTATAATTCTTCTTTCCTTTTATATCTCTCTACATTTCATTTATAGTGAATTTGCATTATATTTCTGCCAAAGAAAAATTATTTAAAAATTCAAAAATGAGAAGAAATTAAATCTAGATAGAAATTACACTATGGGAGGAAAACTTGAGCTCTCAAAACCATGAAATTTATAATCAAGTTATGTTGCCTCAACCATGCCCCCAGTTTCTTGTGTATCCTCCTGGCCGTGAGGAGAAAGAATGGTACAAGAAGAAATTAACCAAAGCAAAGGCATGTAAAGCACTCCTTTAAGAAGCGTAAGGAAAGGAAAATGATCAGGTAGGGGATGGAAGGAGATGTGCCCTGGAGAAATGAGGGGTAAAGAGGAGGAAAGAAAAAGCACAGAGTCGACCCGCAGTGGCGCCTTATCCACCACCATCTATGGAGATTTCCTCAGAAAAGGAGGTTGGCTCTTGGCCTCAGCTGACAGCGTCTCCAACCTTGCTCCCATGTCACACATCTGTCAGCACTTTGTGAGGACCACTGGGAATCAAGGCCATTCGCAGTTTGTCTTGGACCTCTTTAGGTTTTCCCACCCTTACTAGCTACTGTGAAAAGGAAAGGGGAAAACGTTATAAAGTTTCTCTAGCCACTGTGAGAATAGCCAAAAAGAGAAAAGAGAACAGGACAGCATTAACAAAGGAGACATGTTACCAGGACCCCTCACTGTCAAAGTCTCCATTCATTCATTCTCCAAATATTTATGGAGAATAACTGCATGCCAAGCATTGCAGTAAGCACCAGCGATACATCATGGATGCTAACCTGAGCTGTAGCCATTCTTTATCTCTCTGCATGTTCTTCCCCCAGACAAACCACAGCTCCCAGGACTTCAGCCCGCTTCCACCTCCTCTAAAGAGGTTCCCTTTCCCCTGAGAGCGGAAGGTAGATTGTACCTAACATGTGCTTAGATATCTCAGAAAGGGGAAACAAGACAAGGACGTGCGTCTCCAATTTCCTACTCCAAAAGGGGCAGAGATCTGAGCAGCTGTGCTTTCACTTGTTTTTTCGGTTGACTCTGAAACTTTCTCCAGCCTCAAGGTCGAATATGTGAATTAGGTGTCACTTTTCAAAAATACATCAATACATACCTGATTTTCACATGTTAATGCCTTTGCCCATGCTGTTTTTCTCTGAATTTTCCTCTTTCATTTTTCTATTTGTTGGAAAGCTCCTAGTCAATTTGCATTTATTTTTCTTATGAAATATTCTATATTATGTGTATATATATATAAATATATCTAATGCATGTAGATAGATGATAGATAGATAGGTAGGAACAAAGAACTATGTATACTCCATCCAGCTTCAGAAATACTTTACAGAACCTTTGAAGCTGCCTATATGCCTTTTCCTATGTGTATTTCATTATCTGTCTCTCTCCCAACCTCCAGAGGTGTCCACTATTCTGAATTTTGTGTTAACTACTCCTTGTTTTTCTGTACAGATTTTCCTATCAATATATCCCTCTGTTTTATTGTGCCTGTTTTATACCTTTACATAGATGGAATCATACTACATATATTTTCCTCATGAATTACTGCTTTCAATTAATCTTATGTCTTTAAATGAATCTACATTGATTTTTTGCATTGTATGTTCATTTTCTTTCTGCTGTATGGTATTCTAGTGTAATAACCATGCTACAATGCATCCATTCTACTGATTATGGGAATTTGATATTTTTCAAGTTTTTTGCTAGTAAAATCAATGTTGCTAGAGTCATGCTTATAGAATGTCTCCTGACATACATGTGCAAGTTTCCCTAGGAAATATTCCTAGGAATATGATTGCTGCATTTAGGGTTTTTGAAGTTTAGTAACTAAATGTCAATTTATTTTCAGTATGTTGGATTAATTTATATTCCATCAGCCAGATATGAGAGTTACTATTGCTCTATACGCTTTACAACAATCAGTATTTTTGGACTTTATTTTTTCACTAGTCTCAAGGGTATTAAATGGTTATCTTATCTCCTTTTTAATTAATGAGATTGAGCAGTTTTTCAAATGTATATTTGTGTTTCTGCTTTCATGGTGTCTGTCCACATCTGTGTTCACTTTTATATGTGGTTGCATGATCTATACTTTATATATTCTAGATAATAACACTTTTTTATTGTTGCTAAACGTTAGAGATACCTTTTCCAATTTGGGGCTTATATTTTTACTTTCTTTATGATGTTTTCTGATAGAGATTCTTAATTTTTTTTTTTTGCGGTACGCGGGCCTCTCACTATTGTGGCCTTTCCCTTTGCAGAGCACAGGCTCTGGACGCGCAGGCTCAGCGGCCATGGCTCACGGGCCCAGGGGCACGTGGGATCTTCCCGGACCGGGGCACGAACCCGTGTCCCCTGCATCGGCAGGCAGACTCTCAACCACTGCGCCACCAGGGAAGCCCTGAGATTCTTATTTTAAAATGTAATTAGCTTTATCAAATTTTCCATTTTTTATTTCTATTTATGTATCTTTTTTTCTTATTTTCGTACTTCAAGATCACATATATATTCCTCTTTTTTAAAACTTTATAAAGTTTTTAATTGATTTTTACAGGTAGTATAAAGAAATATGTTCTTTTATTTTACCAAAGGCCAGATCCATTCCTCCGTTGTTCTGCAATGTCATACACTGTTTGTCATACACTGTTTGTATACATGCCTGTCCCATTGCTTAGCTTTCTGCTTGATGTCATTAGTTTACATACCTATACCCGAGCAATCTAAAGTGCTTTAATTATATGACTTCAAATAAGTCTTACTAAATGCCCTAGCAAGTTCCTCTCTCATTTGTCTTCTTCAGGAGTGGCTTAGCTTCTGTTAGCCCTTTAATATAAATTTCAGAATGCGTTTGTCAATTTGACAAAAAAGAGAGGAAATCTTTCAGAGATGTTGATTGGTATTGTATTAATTTTGTCTGTCAGTTTGGGGAGAATTAATATCTTTATTGGCTTGAGTATTTCTATCTATGAATATGTCATATTGACCCACTTATTTAGGACTTTTAAAAATCTCTTTTAATACAAACATTTTTTAAAACTCTCTACACAGAATGTCCAACACATCATTTGATAGATTCATTTCTAGGGAACTTGTCTATTTGCTATTAGAAAATAATATTTTTAATTGAATTGTCTAACTGTTTCTGAGACAAGAAAACACTTGGGTATTGTTATTAATTTTATATTAAGCAAATGTCTTATACTTTCTTATTAATTTTATACCTATGTTTGTCTATTTCTTATTTCATATATAGAATGCATGATGAGCATTTTTTTTCTTATTTACTAGTTTAACTTGATTTCTAGTTAATTAGTGTTGCCTTTCTGAGATGACTAGGCTCGCCAGTATATTATGGAATCTTGTCTGGTTCTTGGTTTCATGGGCAAAGTTATATTTTAATGTTGTGGCATTAAGCATGAAGGTAGCTATATAATTTTTGTAGATTCCTGCATGATTCGTTAGTGCTATTTGCCAAATAAGTAGTGTTCTTTGTCTTCTGGGATAAGCTTCCTGGCTTCCTCTAGAACATATGACTAACTCTGGTTAGTGAGTAGTGAGCAGAAAAAAGTGTCTTCCTTCTAGTCGGAGCAGTTACTTGCCCTTTCAAGACTCTCCAGAGGTCTTTCCCTTTAGCATGGTGAATAGTAATGTCCAGAAGTTGCTGCTTCCTTGCCTGGGTCCCCAAGGATGTACCATTAGCAGAGGTCCCTACTGATCCCTAATGGATATTTAGTGTGAATGAGAAATAAATCCTTGTTGTTTTGAGCCACAGAGATTTGGGGGCTGTTTGTCACCATGCCATATATAACCTAACCTGCCCTGAGCGATACAGTATTCTGTCAGGCTAAGTGGATGTGCTTCTTAGGAAAACTTCTGCACAGCAAAGGAAACTAGTCAATTGAGTGAAAAGGTAACCTATGGAGTGGGAGAAAATAATTGCAAACCATACATATGATAAGGGGTTGATTTCCAAAATACGTAAGGAACTCATACGACTCAGTAGCAAAATAATAATAATACAATATTAAAATGTGCGAAGGACTGGAATAGATATTTTTCCAAAGAAGCCATACAAATGGCCAAAAAGTACATGAAAATGTGCTCAATATAATTAATCATCAGGAACATGAAAATTAAAACCACAATGAGAAATCACTAAATGCATGTTAGGATGGCTTTTATCAAAAAAACCCACGAAAAACAAAAGATAAATGTTGGGAAGGCTGTGGAGAAAAGAGAACCCTTGTGCACTCACTGTTGGTGGGAATGTAAAATGGTTACAGTCATTATGGAAAATAGTACATTCCTCAATATATTAAAAATAGAACTACTACATGATCCAGCAATCCCACTTCTGGATATACATCTGAAAGAAATAAAATCAGTAACTCCAAGAAATACATGCACTCCCATGTTCATTGCACTTTATTTATAAGAGCCAAGATATGGAAACAATCTAAGTGTCTGTCAATCAATGAACGGGTAAAGAAAAAATGATGCATTTTATGTATATTATAATATACAAGATAATATATTGATATATTATATAAAATTATATATTTATATAACATACTAAAAGTATATACATGATGGAATATCATTCAGCCATGAGAAAGGAAGAAACCCTGCCATTTGCAACATGGATGAACCTGGAGGACATTATGCTAAGTGAAATAAACCAGAGAGAGAAAGACACATACTGTATGATCTCACTTACTTGTGGAATCTGAGAAAAAAAAGTCAAACTCATAGAAACATAAAGTAGAATGGTGGTTGCCAGGGTGTGAAGGGTGGTGGTGGGAAAAATGAGAAGGTATTGGTCACAGGTACAAATTTCCAGTTATAAGATGAATTAAGTTCTGGGGATCTAATGTACAGCATGGTGACTACAGTTAATAATAAGGTATTGTATAGGTTGAATGCTTACTTATTAGTTTTTTTAAGTTTATTGATTTACTCCCCCAAACCACCTTGTGTATCACTAGTAGTATACATACTTCACATTATGAAACTCTGGGCTGGATGACCTTCCAGCCCTGTATTGAATTCAAGGGTCCAGTGAATGGTACAGATGAATGCCAAGTTCAAGAAGAGGGCTTCCTGGAGGCATTGGGAATTCTTAACTAAATCAAGCACTGGGAGGAGTAAAGAAATGAACTCTAAATTGTCTGGGACTGTCTAGCTGAATTCTGGCCTATGGACTCACATAGTATTAACTAGATAAATATTTGTGAGACATTTAAGTTTGACAGGAGGCTTGATCTGAGTTAGATGTCCCGGAGGTTTACTCTAGATTTTATGGATCACTAGATAAAACCAAATAATCAGTTTCCACATTCACAGTTAGTTGGCATCTGACCAGAAACTCAACATGAACTTATTGTGTGCCTGTTGTTACTGTCTCATAATATCGAGGTTGCTTGTGAGAATGTCGTCAGGATTTTATGGTAGAGTCACCAGGGGCAAGACATCGCTCCGAATAGTGTAGCACCTACAAAGGACAGTAAAATATATCCTCAACAGCCTCAGTTTTCGCTTACCCAATAGACAAAATATTCAGAAATCCAGTGAGCCACTCTTCACCTGGCACTGTACAGTCCCTTGTGGGTTTGGAGCTGTTTGCATGACTAAGTTTTCCCAGGAACAGAAGACAGCTTGCTTTTTTCTGCTCCTGTTTATTTTGCAGCAACTAAAGTTTTTCCAAACAGCAGTTAATGAAAATCTCAGAGACATCAGACTGTCTTGAAAAAGCTATAAAATTCTACAGGCTACCTGAGCTAAGATTTCAAGCATGTAAGTAGCATGTTACAGCTTTTGAGGGGTGCCCATCTGATCCAAGGTGACCCCGCCAGTATATCTCTGTATCACAGAGAGAGAGGCATAGAATGGGAGACCTGGTCTTCTCTCAGTCTTGGCTATAAGGCACAGTGGAATTTCTCTCTTTTAAGTGGTTATCTGTTAATCCAAAAACATATCGGACTCTTGAATAATCTGCTTTACAAGCCAAGGAAAAGATAATTTAGATATCAACTGTTCACTTTTTACAAAAATACTTGAATTCGAGTCACAGATTTGCCATTAATTTACTGTATTACCTTGGGCTACTTATTGATTCATCTGGGTCTCAGTATACCTATGACAAAAAGGACTTAAAATAATACAAAACATGGGCTTCCCTGGTGGCGCAGTGGTTGAGAGTCCGCCTGCCGAGGCAGCGGACACGGGTTCGTGCCCCGCTCTGGGAGGATCCCCCATGCCGCGGAGGGGCTGGGCCTGTGAGCCATGGCCGCTGAGCCTGCGCGTCCGGAGCCTGTGCTCCGCAACGGGAGATGCCACAACAGTGAGAGGCACGCGTACCGCAAAATAAATAAATAAAATAATACAAAACAACTATCACAAAACAAAAATCTGATTAAGTAATCACTAGCATTACTTCTGTTTCAAAGATGTGTGGTTTTCAATTGGGACTAACATCTAACAAGTCCTTTTTTTTTAAATAAATTTATTTATTTTATTTACATTTACTTTTGGCTGCGTTGGGTCTTCATTGCTGCACATAGGCTTTCTCTAGTTGCAGTGAGCCGGGGCTACTCTTCGTTGTGGTGCGTGGGCTTCTCATTGCGGTGGCTTCTCTTGTTGCCGAGCACGGGCTCTAGGCGCACAGGCTTCAGTAGCTGTGGTTCACGGGCTGTAGAGCGCAGGCTCCGTAGTTGTTGTGCATGGGCTTAGTTGCTCCGCAGCATGTGAGATCTTCCCGGATCAGGGCTCGAACCTGTGTCCCCTACATTGGCAGGCGGATTCTTAACCACTGTGCCACCAGGAAAGCCCCTAACAAGTCCTTTTTTAAAAAAAATTTATTGAAGTATAGTTGATTTCCAATGTTGTGTTAATTTCTGCTGTACAGCAGAGTGACTCAGTTATGCATATGTATATTCTTTTTCATACTTTTTTCCATTACGACTTATCACAGGATTTTGACTATAGTTCCCTGTGCTATACAGTAGAGCCTTGTTGTTTATCCATTCTATAAACATTAGCATCTGCTAATCCCAAACTCCCAATCCTGCCCCTCCCCTTGTGGTTGGGCAACCACAAGTCCCAAGAAGTCTTTTATCAGCTATCACTATCTAAGAGGCTACTTCCAGGAGCAAGTCTTCTGTGGGGATTAATTCTCAAAGACAATCTCTGATTCATGCCCAGGACACAGGAGGAGCTGGCTGATGTGAATACATACCTTGGGAAATCAGAGAGCAGGGTGAAAATAGGAAGTTGGGATATTGCCCAATTCAGCCATCAATGTACCTCCAAAGCTTTTACATGAAAAAAAAATCAAATTTTGAAAATTCAGAAGTTCTTCTGTCAGATAGAGCAAGGACAGTGTAAACAGCTAAACAGAGTCAGTGGGGTGGCAGGGGTGGGGGAAGACTAACAGACTTGGGAGTTTCAGAGGAGCAAAAACCATGGCTTAAATTTTAGATGGCTGAATACTAACCCCTGACTCTACCGTTTATTGGCTTTGTGACACCGGATGGGTTGCTTAAACCAGGGCCAGCTTCATGGACATGGGACCCGTGTGGTCACAAAAAGCCCTGCACTTAGAAAGGCCCTGTGCTTGCTTGAATATTCTCCTGTTGCCATCTTGAAATTCTCAGTAATTTTTTGGACAAGGAGCCTTGCATTTTCACTTTTCACTGGGTCCTGCAATGATTTAGCCAGTCTTGAGGTTAATCGTTCCAAAACGTAGCTTCTCCATCTCTAAAATGAGAAGAGCAATATTTGTTGTTTAGGATCATCATGAGGATTAAGAGAGGAACTTATGAAAGTTCCCAACCAGCTTGGTGTGTGATGTGCTCGCTAAATACAAATGGTGAGTCTCGTTCTCTACTTTGACCCATTTCTAGACCCACGTCTAACTCTTCTTCTTTAAAAGGAGGCATAAGACTGAGGGTTTCTTATTTCCTCCTCACTTTATTTTCACAGACTGGTGCAGTCCATATATGGAAGCATAAAGCCATCTTGAATAAAAGCTGGCTTGGGCCAACTTAGAATTATTAAATGCAATAAAACCTCTCGTGTGTTTACGGTTGGGTCTGAGGCCTCACGTGGACTGATAGCTCTGGTAAGGCTTTTGAGAATTACAACAGCACATGGCACTTCAAACAGTGCAAAATGCCCCCCAAAATAATTAATATTGAGCTTGACTCTTTGCACGTCTTTTACAGAAAAATAAGCCCTTAAATGGCCAGTATCTTACTTCAGCAAGCCTCCTTAAGTTATGGGGAAAATGTGAGTTGTTACTATGGAGAAGTTACATCATTTATTTCCCTTGAACTCCCCATTCTGAGCACATTATTAGTTTTTAAAGAATGCGAGTTCTTCAATTTTAGAAAAGGTCTTCTCTCTTCACCTCTTGCTGAAGAGATCTCGATGAATGTCTTCTGTTGTTTAATTTTGTTTCCACTCATACATTTTCTTAATTTTAAAATAATTTGACATTATAGTTGTATCGTTGCATTTTTACCTAGAATGGAGTGGAATTGGGTGAGAGTCAAGGGATTTCTAACAAAATAAATAATAAAATCAGAAAGATGGCTCACATTTAATGAACTATGCACCAGTATTCTCAAGAATTTAAAAAGCCTTTTATTTCATCTTCAGAAAAACCTTATGAGGGATGTATTATTATCCCCCATACACCAATGCAGAGAATGAGGTTTAATGAGGGGAAGTAGTTTGACTACAATCATATTAGTTGTAGCACTAGACTTGAATCCATGTCTGTTGAACTCCAAAGCCTGCATTTTTAACCCTTATGATGTCCAAAGCAAAAATATCAGATCTGTGATGGACTCATCGTAAGGAAAGAAGGAGGAATGCAAGTAAACTGTCACTCACTCATTTATTCAGAAATCTAATTTATATTCCCAGAGCATGCTCTGAGTCAAATACTATCTTGGCAATGAGGATGCAATGCTTACAATAGACATAATCCTCACTTCAAAGGGCTTAAAAAGTGAAAGGCACAGCCACCCAAGTAAATACACTGTTTGAGTTGTGCTAAATGGTATTAAGGAGAAGTGTAGGATACCTGTGGAGTGTATAACAAGAGAATGGGTCCCAATCTGGTGTGGCAAAAAAGGAGGTTTTCCTTGAGGAAGTGATAATAGGGCTAAGACCTGGAGAATGAGAAGGGGTGGGTGGAAAATGGGGGTCCTGGCCTAAGTCACTCTGTCAGTGGAAGCAGAATTATTGGGGTGGGGAACACGATAAAAGCAGAATTACTGGGGTGGGGTAAGAGATCCCTTTTGCGTCTGCTAAGCCTGAAATCCTTATGATACAGCCAAGCAGAAGTTTCAAGTAGGCTATCTTACATACAGGTCTGGAACTCAAATGAAGAGTCTAGGCTGGAAATACAGACATGGGGCTTGTTGACAGAGGTATTACAAAAGATGGGATGGAGAACAAAGGTGGAGAGATTGGGTCTTTGAAAGGTAGAGGGACGCATTGTCTTGTGATAAGTGGGAAAGAGAAAGAGAAGGTAAGGATACATATAGATACAGATGTTATGTTATAATACAACATGTAAGTACAATACTATGATGGCAACGTGGACAAAGGACCACCAAGGCAGATTCGAAAACAAATGACTAAACTCCATGGGAAAGGGGAGAAAGGATTAGCGAAGCAGCATAGACAAGGAAACATTTGAAAAGGTGAGTGGGCATTAACCAGGCTGATACTGTTGCCAGAATTAACAAATAGAAATAGAGTGTATCTTATGCAATATTTAGGACAATATTTAAACAAAAATTTTTTTTTAATCTGAAATTTATATTGTGCTGGGTATCCTGTATTTTATCTGGCAATCCTTTAGGCAGGGAAGTTAGGAAAAAGCACTACAGCAGAGGGTACAACAAAGATAAAGATGTGAGCCCTGCCAGTGCATGAGGTATTTAGAGAATCACAACTAGCTTGTAATAAGCAAACTAAGGAGTTGTCACAAGTGATAAGGCCACAGAGATATTCAGGGGCCATAATATGATGTTTGGCTGTTTGCAGGCTAACTTTAGATGAACAGTTCTGTCTGATGTTTACCAGGTAGGTAAACTAGTTCAGCCTGTAGATAGGTAAGTAGGTAGGTAGGTATCATATAGGAATATAGGCATGGGAACATACGTTATGGTCAAATATAAGGAAGGAAGGAAAACATACAATTGTTTGAACACCTCTGATAAACCCGTCCTTTTTCCAGGTTCCCAATCTCTCTCTTTCTCTCTCTCTCTCCCTCTCTCTCTCTCTCTCTCTCTCTCTCTCTAGAGGGAGATAGTTCCAGACCCAACTCAGGGTCCTTTCCCCTGCGAGGGTCTTTACACAATTGTAATGGATTACAGTTTCTCTCAATAGGATCGTGAGACCCTATGCAGATGTAAAACATGCTTCTCACTGCTGAGAACTCCCATCTAGAGAAGGAGTCTTGTGCGTCTGAGTCTTCTTTTGAGACTCTCTGGATACTTCAAAGAAAGCCATCACCAATTTAATGAAGCAAATGCGTGCACATCTCCTTCCCTGCACGTTCACATTTCTCTGGATAACCCTATCCAGGCTACCATAAAACCAAACAACTTTGAAAGTCTAAATGCGTGTAAGTTCTCTAAAGGTTTAAACACGATTCTTCCCCTTGAGATTTATGTGTGTGTACACACTCAGGGTTTCCAGGCCTTGGCCACTGCCTCGGGGAATAAGACAGCTTGTTTTGGCTATAGTTTGGGAACAGCACAATTGAAACATTGCTCACATAAATGACACAAACCCCACCGGTGATGTCATGGCTTTGCATGGAGCTATTGCAGAGGAGTCCATTTAAGTTATTGGAAAGGAACACTCGAAGGGTTGATCTTTATTACAACCTCATTATTTTAGGTAACGTGCCTCTGACCATGGTAGTTCAGATCACTTTCAGGAATGCATATTTTGTGTCTACTATGTACCAGGCATGGGGTTTGAAGCTGATACTTTCAGAAGGAATTAAATATTACCCCTGGTATCTCTCCTTGCTCCCCTGCTCTGCTGCTTTCCTCCACTACTTCATTTTAATTTCTTAGTCACTGAAGACAATTTGTAGTTTGGAGGAAATGTCCCTTAATTACCATATTTCATGAATTCTGAAAAATTCCACTTCAGTTCTAAACTTCCTTAAAGATCGTAGAGTGCTGGGTGTAAAAGTCATTTCAAGAAAATATTTTTTAAAATCCTGTGACAAAAATGGACTTAAAGCATGTTTTAATTGGGAGGTAGTTAATTGGATGACTCATTTTCTTAATGGCTTTTTGAATGTCTGGCATATTTTATAAAATGTTGTGATAAAGGTAATAAGAAGTACAAGGTGGGGTGGAGGCCTAAAGAGGAGATCTTGATTCAGGCTGGAGCAGGGATGGGGGTGAGGCTGTATGATAGGGATGTCTTCTCAAAGGAGGCAATGCCTGAAGAATCAGCAAGATGAATTTACAGAAAGAGTGAAGAAGAGCGATGTTGCAGGCAGAGATCCTTTGGATAAATGCGTGATGGTAAAACAGTAGGATATTTAAAACGTTCTCCAAGGCGAACACCATCATTTTACAGATAGGTTTCCTTGCCTTTAGAGAGGGGTGTGGGTCTGATGTAGTTAACTAATGTTTTAGAGCAATTGTCAGAGCACAGAGGAGAACACTAGCTTTCTGACTCCAGTGTGAGGTCTTTGTTCTGCATGTTTAGCTTACATTCCAAGACCTCATTGTTGGTTAAAGTTCCTATAAACATTCCAGTTATCCTAAGCAAAATTCCTCACCACAGGTTGTATGAGATATCCAAGACCACCCGCTTTGCTAGATGAAGGATTCGTTGGAGTTGGTTATGGGAGGAACAAATCATGGAATGCCTCTAACTTTCTAATGGGGGTGGGCCTTAGTTACTGTTATTTTGAGAAATTCCTTTGAGTAACTTTATTTTTTAAAATATTTCATTTATTTATTTGGCTGCATCAGATCTTCGTTGTAGCACCCAGGATCTTCGTTGAGGCATGTGGGACCTTCAGTTGCGGCATGCGCGCTCTTCCTTGTGGCGCGCATGCTTCTCTCTAGTTGTGGCATGCGGGTTTTCTCTAGTTGTGGCGCGCAGGCTCCAGGGCACGTGGGCTCTGTAGTTGTGGTCCATGGGCCCCACGGCATGTGAGATCTTTAGTTCCCTGACCAGGGATGGAACCCTTGTCCCCGGCATTGGAAGGCAGATTCTTTACCACTGGACCACCAGGAACATCCCTTGAGTAACTTTAAATTGACCCAGGTGGTGACTCTCCTCTGTTTTCTTCCCTGCTACTTCATTCTCAAAAGTCACTTAAAGGGCTTCCCTGGTGGCGCAGTGGTTGGGAGTCTGCCTGACGATGCAGGGGACGCGGCTTCGTGCCCTGGTCCGGGAAGATCCCACATGCCATGGAGCGGCTGCGCCCCTGAGCCATGGCCGTTGAGCCTGCGCGTCTGGAGCCTGTGCTCCACAACGGAAAAAGTCACTTCAAGACAATTTCTCTTTTGAGGAAATAGATCATTTAATTACCGTATTGCACAAACTTCAAGAGAGTTCCACTTGAGTTCTATCATTCCTAGAGCCCAGGTTAGGGATGAGGGAGATAAGCTGTTTGACCTTGAGGAAACCACTTTTTCAGTTTCATTCTTCACATCTGTCCAGGGAGACTGATTGGACTGGCTGATTTTCAGATTCCTCCCAGCCCTAAAGTTTAATAATTTGTTTTTCTAAGTTGCTGGCAGAAAGATTGAGTTTCTTGCAAATTGTTTTCAAAAATTATATATTTTCCAGGAGTTTTGTCTAAGGAAGAGCTTAATACCCAACCATGAGCCTGTGATGGCTTATACAATCTTCCCCCTGGTTCTTTGAGCCAAAGAACACCACTGCCTATACCCACCTCTTGAAGCTCTCTTCATTCGTCTAGCACGGTTTCCCGTACGTCTCCTTGGATGATTTTTCCATGTTTCTCCTGTGACCAAACAAAAACAAAACAAAACCAAAAACAGCATTGCTACAATTTTGTGGAGGGAAGCCATTCTAAACAACTATTAATACTTCAGTGATCTAAAACAGTTTTTCGATTTCTCAAGGACAGTTTGCCATGGTACCCACTTTTCTACCATCTAAGGAAGGTGTCCCAAGTAAGTGCAAGGCTAAAGATATAAGGGTGGAACTAACTTCCCATTGGGGATTGCTATCAAATGGGAATTTTTCCTTCTCTGATCTCTAAATGTGGCCACAAAATGTTGCAACGAGGCTAGGTGGAAAGAATGTTGACATCTCTTCATTCCTCAACTATAAGATCAGTTTTGGAAAACTGATAACATGCTTAAATTAGTTCCCTCACACTAAAAGAACCCATGTTTTCACAATGGGATAGTTGGAAGGTTCTGAGAAAATGCTCTCAGAAATCTGCCATACATGCCTGCAATAGCATAGTCCAGACTGGTTTCCTCATCTCATTGCCTCTGGCTCCTTTCCTTTCCCTTTTGTTCCTATAATAATGTTCTGCTTGGAGTTCCCCAAACACTCTATGATGTCTCTTTGCCCACATTGTGCCATCTGTGAGGGATGCCCTTCACCACCTAGCCATCCTGGCACTTCCTGGGAGAGCCCCTCAGATCACTCCTCCCGAGAATTCTGTCCTAATATCCATGAGTTGAATTGTTGTACTAACTCCAATTCCACCTCTATCGTGACAGCTCGTACATCGCACTTCAGTTACTTTTAGGCATCTACCATGCCTGGAGCACAGGGTTTCCATTTGATTCATCTCAAAACCATCAGCATGGGCCCAGCGAGGCTCTGAAGAGCAATGGATAGCACTTAACTGGAGACCTAGTCAGGTGTACATGATAAATATATCTTCCAAACACGGAGGTGAACCCACAGTAGACCTTCAGTGCATGTGTTGGAATGATTAATAAATTACTTTTAACTAGAAGAAGATAAAATGTAATATTTTGTAAGGGCCTGCATGGAACAAAAGTTCTGAGTAAGAGGGAACTCCTCCTGTCTGACTGCCTTGAGCTGGGACATCATTATTTTACTGCCGGAACATCAGCTCTTCAGCTCTTCTTGGGTTTCAAGCATGCCGGCCTGCTTTCAGGTTGGAACTTACACTGTCAGCTCTCCCAATGCTCAGGCCCTCAGACTCGGTCTGACTCTGTACCATTGTCTTCCCTGAGTCTCCAGCTTGCAGAGGTCCTGAGATTTCTTTAGCCTCCAGAATCACATGACTCAATTCCTTATAATAAATCTCTTTGTGTGTGTATGTGTTTGTGTGTATGTGTCTGTGTGTGTGTGTGTGTGTGTGTAAGATGAGACTGGGGACAGGCCGATGCCCTGGTATTTAGGAACAGTGTGACTATGCAGAAACATTTATACTGGGCAGGAGAGGTTCTATTTGGATGAGAAGGTTAGCAGCGTGATACTAGGCTAAGACATCTGGACTATCTCCTCCGAGCATGGAAAGGCTTTGGTGGGTTTTAATCAAGGAATAGTTGTATCTGATTTGCATTTGGAGACATCCCTTTGGCAATTCTGTGGGTTATGAACTGGAGGGGGGCCAGACTAGAAGTATTTGATATTCTACCTTCAATACACTTGATTGATTTGATCTATCCTAAACACCACTTACGTGAAAGGCATGTTGCTGAGTGTTAAGGCTGGGATAAGGGCAAAGAGTGGAAACACAGTACATCAAAGAATTTCCCCTCCCCTCCACCCACCCACCATGGACGTCACAATCCAGGGTGGTAAAATTATTGACATGTTTTTAGGAAACATTTTGATGTTCTTTCCAGGCTTAATCCCAGACTCATAAAAGTTTCTCAATAATATGTATGGACTAAAATTGATTGAGCAAATGACTAAATAAATTAAGGTATAGCTGTCACTTATTGTCCAAGGTTTTAAGTGAATAAAAAAGTTAACTGACAATTTTAAAGCCCATATCCATTCACAAAGAATCTTCTCATCCCCTACCTTTATGATGCTCAGAAAGCAATGCAAAATAGGTAATCTTTTTGATTACATCCATTTATTGCATGAGGTAACTGAGACTTTAGAGAAGTTAATATCATTTATTCATTACATGGCCAAGAAGTGTAGACTTGAAATTACATTCTCTAATTTCAGATCCATTTTTTTTTTTTTTTTTTTCTCGGTACGTGGGCCTCTCACTGCTGTGGCCTCTCCCACTGCGGAGCACAGGCTCCGGACGCGCAGGCTCAGCGGCCATGGCCCACGGGCCCAGCCGCTCCGCGGCATGTGGAATCTTCCCGGACCGGGGCACGAACCCGTGTCCCCTGCATCGGCAGGCGGACTCTCAACCACTGCGCCACCAGGGAAGCCCCAGATCCATTTTTATTTCATTAGTCTCTCTGTAGCAGTTAATAATATGCATCCCCAGAAGGTAGTCTGTAGACAGACTTCAGCCCTGTAGTAGTCTCCCCAAGGAGGTACCAAAGCCAAAATCAATGGAAGAACTCGCTAGTCAAGGAGAATCCATGCTCAGGTTGCTGAATCACCCTGGCACCAACCTGCCAGGCGGGTGAGGTTGCTCTTCTGTTGCAGACTGGTACATCTTACAGGAGCCTAAATGGCTTCTTGACATAGACTCTGTTCATGGATTCCTGTGGAGTCATTCCCTTGTTCATTTACATATTCATTCAGGATGTCATCCAGCTTATTAAAGCAGGCGAGGCCTGAAAGGATGATCTCACCCTGTCTGGGGAGCTCAGACCCTGGAATGGCATCTGGCAGGAATTTCCTCTCCTGTACATGTGGGTCAGGAGACCTGGGAGACAGCAAATCAGAGGGCTATTGGCTAAGTAGCCCTTCCAGGGGGAGAATGGCCCCTTCTGAGGCAAACCTCTGGGTCATGTGTCTATCTGTCCCAAGCCTCCTCTGGGCCATGGCACTGTGCCTGTCTGCTTTAAGTTCTGGAAATAGGAAAATCAACTCAGATGCCACCTTATTTGCATGGAGCCAAGTAATTTCACGTAAAATGAACATTCAGTCTGATCAAAAAAGATCCACTGCTCTCCAATCCAGTTATATAAGCCCCAAAGTGACATTTTACTCATGAAGGGAATGGGGCTTTGAAGTAAGAGAAAACAAGGCTCAAATCCCATACTGAAATTGCTGTGTGAACTTTACCAAATAACTTATCTTCTCCAAGATTTACTGTGCTCGTCGGAAAGATGGAGAAAATATTAACTGCACAGGATATTTGGGAGTAACAGATGGAAAGAATTAAAAGGATATTAGGAGCAGAACCATTTGTTGTGTGCTAGTCCCTGCCCTACTTAAAATTTCTAAAATTGAGTCATCATAGAATTCATTTGACTAATGAACCCTGAGGTTGAAGGATAATACAGGACTTTCCTGGGCTTGGAAACCACATCAGTGAGAGAGTCCAGAGCTCAGAGGCAAAGCCGGTGTGTCTGACTCTACATTCGTACCTATCAGCTCCTTAACATATAATCTCTGTGCTTTTCTCTTGTGCTGTTTTGCTATCCTCCCTCCAGCTTCATTTCTCTACCTCCTCTTTCTTCATCAGTGAAAATAATCCTTTGGCTCATTTAAAGATGAAGACGCCTAAGCTTGTCATTTAAATCCTGTGTAGCCCAACACCAATGTTCTGTGGTTCTCCTACTAATGAATCACCTAACTCAAGTCACATATTAGGTACCCAGTAAGGGTTTGTCTTTATTTCTTCATGGACTCCAGTAAAAGCATATCTATCTGAGACTTACCCCTTGGAGACCAGCAGCAATCACTGTATGTAGATTGGAAAACGTGCCACTGAGATGGAGAGGCTGAGCAGTAATAGAGTATGTGGCTGCAGGGGGTTAGATGGTATCTGGAATGTTCACTGAAATTTGCATATGTGTATCCGGTGGTGGCATTTTTCCATCTGCTCCATCACCCCTCCAGGTTTGGTTCACAGCACCAGATATCTGGGGAGCACCAGTGCCAGTCTGTCCTTTAGTGCACTCTAAATTAGAAGAGAGTGGCCTGCACTCTCCACTCTCTTTCCCCACCCGCACTTAAGGCAGCAAATGGAAACTAGTCAGGGGAGGTGAGCTCTTGGGTAAAATTCCTTCAGTAAAGAGACTATGATGACACTTCACATCTGTTTTAACTCTGATGCCAGATCCTGAGAGCTACACTCTCTGATGCTTTATCCACACCCCTGACTCTACAGGGAAACCTTTGCTCTACCTTTCCCGGAGTGTGGACCACCAGTCCTTAGCACATCCACTTCCCCAGCTGAGACTGGACTTAAACCATGTTCTCTGCATCCAGATTCGCAATGCCAATTGGTGGGTAAGACTGTCGAGAATGGGTACAGATGCCTTAGCAATGATAATGGCTTGACAAGGATGGGATGTGTAGTCTATCAGAACCAGGCTGCCTGAGGTCAGCAGTTTTCATCCTGTGGGCCTTTGCATGTTCTGCTTCCTCTGCCTAGAATGCTATTTATCTTCTTTTCTTTTGCTCATTTTATTGATCCATCTGCCTTTTGAGATTAGGGTGTTTGGGTAAAATATGATTACAGTTTAATTATCTCTAGGTTAGTTTCCAACAGAAGCTAAAGGCCAGTCCTTTACGCATCTGTGCACTGAGAATTCTGTATCATTCACAATGATGATATGATATGATGGTACTATAAAAAAAAAAAAAAAGCATCTGAGCACCGTTAGCAGTAGATGTGGTTGTCTCTAGAGCCTGAAATGAGTAACCATCCAGTGAATGGCACACCTTAGTGCCTTCTCTGAAAGGAACTCCAGAGGCAGGGGAAGTGGGGTGGGTCCTCCTGGACTGTAAAGGCAGACAATGTGTCCCACATTGTGTTTTTTTTGTTTTTCTTTTTGCGGTACGCGGGCCTCTCACTGTTGTGGCGTCTCCCGTTGCGGAGCACAGGCTCCGGACACGCAGGCCCAGCGGCCATGGCTCACAGGCCCAGCCGCTCCGCGGCATGTGAGATCCTCCCGGACCGGGGCACGAACCCGTGTCCCCTGCGTCGGCAGGCGGACTCTCAACCACTGCGCCACCAGGGAAGCCCCCCACATTGTTTTCTCATACCCTCCCCTCCATGTCAGCCAGCATGTGCCCAAATTGTCCCTTGGCTCGTGGGACCCTGGATGCTTGCCTTTTGAGAGATCGCATGAGGGGACGGTTGGCAGGTCTCTCCCTGCTAGTTTTGGTTGCTAGGAAATTAAATCTTGTCCCTCCACAATCATGTGGTCTAACTCTCTCTGGATTTTGGAAACAGAGTATTAACTTTAAGCTTTTTATTGTTGTTGTTGTTGCTTTGGTTTTTTGCCTTTTCTAAGATTCATTAGATTGGAACAGTTTGTTGGACCATGCTTGTGCCCCTGTTCAGAGCCAAATGACCGTTGAGGTGTTATGTGTGGCCCAGATTTTTAATTTGGGTTTTGAAAGTCGTTATTGTCTGGACCTTGGGCATGAGAGGGAAAGTGGAGAAAAATGTACCTATGGGTCCCTATTGGTAGAGAGTTATTTCAGGTAAAGTAGGGGAGGTGCCAAGAGGCAGCACTATATGGTAGGTTCTGTGGCAGAAGAGCAGTGTCAGGAGAGAAAGACCCTCACTCAAGACAACTGGCTCCCCTCCTATCTCTGATACCAGCAGAAGAGCCCATTTTGCTGGCAATAGGAGCTCACGGTCTTACTAGGGAAAAAGAGCAAGGTCAGGTTCACATGTGTGCTAGTTGTAGAAGTGAAGGGGCAGCAGTGTTGTGAAAAGTCTCTCTGGGAACCTTAGAGACGCTCGAATTCAGCATCCCTTTTTTACAGATGAAATAAACTAAGAATCTACCCCAAGAAACAAAAGAAAAATGATCTTAAAAAGGTATGCACTGTACGTGAGGATTTAATATGCCCCCCCTTCATTAACACATTCATTCATGCAACTCAGCATGTATCAGTGGACCAAACACTGGTCCAGGTACTGCTGAGGATCCGACAGTGAGCAAAACGGACAGAGTTCCCAGAGTTTCGTAGGAGAGACAGGTAAATAAAAGTAAACAAATGCATACTACTCTAGTATAGTAATTACTATGAAGGAAAAATAAAACCAAGGTACTGAGAGAGAATGATGGGGATGAAGGAACTCTCCCATGGCAGAAGTGCTATGCCTGTGGATCTCAGAGCAGTAAACATGTCTGGAAGAGGAAACGTTTTGTACAAAAGCCCTGAAGGAGAAAGAATTTGGAAAGTTTTTAGATCTGGGGGAAAAAATACCATTGGGTTGGTTGTGGTTGGATCATGTTGTATCAGGAGACAGAGGGGGAAAGATGACGCGGCAGAGGCAGAGGTGGGATCAAGCATGGCCTGGAAGATGATGGATGCTAGAGTTTTTTTTCTAAAGATACTGATATTTATTGAATGTTTAACTTACTTTTTGAATAACTGGTACATTTATATGGTTCACACAACTTGCAAATTTAAGAAAGTATCCATGGAAAGTGTCCCTATCATGTCTATCCCAACTGCACAGTTCCCATCCCCACCCTGCCCTTCACAGTTAAATGTTGTTCGTAGTTTCTTAGGTTTCCTTCACATAAAAGGAAACATGACACACTCTTCCTGTGTATGCTCCTAATTCACACACAAGATACACTGTTGTACCAGTTGCTTTTATCAGTTAACATATCTTGGAAATCTTTCTCTGTAAGCGTAAAGAAATCTACTTGATTGTTTTTCATACGTACAGAGCACTCCATCTCACAGATATGCCATAATTTGTTTAACCAGTGGATTTGGGTTCTTTTTTTTTTTTTGCTTTTTGTTTGTTTTTTAGTATTTTACTGTTACAAACAATGCCAAAACTAATAGTCGTGGGCAAATATCTTTTTGCCATGTGTACAAGTCTATCAGTGGGATAAATTCCTAGAAGTGAAATCTGTGAATCAAAAGGTGTATGTTTTTGAGAATGCGATGAGAAATGGCAGGTTAGGGAGTTCCAAGAATTGGTCTTTTTACTGAAATGACCATAAGGGGCCCAAATTGACATAATCAATCTATAAGGAACTCCAAAATGTAATACAAATCTTATGGCAACCAAGGGAGTACTTAATGAAGAAAAAACCCTGCTAAATGTTGGTAAGAAATTGTTGTTTCTTACCTGTCTACCATTCCCCATTCCTCAGTTTGCTGGCAGCCATGGGAGACTGGTCCACATTTCTGGTGCAGCTGCTGATGCCAGAGGATAGGGAACAATACAGACTTTGTTCTCAAAAAATTGCGTATTTTGATCTATCTGGCAGTTCCCTTAGGGACTCTCACTAAGACCTGCTTTTGTTTCACCCCACTCAGGCTGGGTGGCATCTGTTGAAAGCATTAAAGATTAATTACCCATAGCTGTCTAGGGCAAGGGATGACATGTGGAGCAAGTAGCAGACAGACCATAAAGCCTGGGGAGGAGGAAACTGAGAAGGAGTCTTGTGGGAATAATGATTTGAAAGGCTGCCATGTCTACAAGGGAATCCCAAGTACAATGTGCATACCTAAGGCTAGACACATGGTCTGAAAAGTCCTAAGAGAACCCTAGGCTTGCATCTATCTCCCTCTGATCTTTGGTTTCTTTACAAGCAAGAGGTGAAGGCTAAGGCAGAGTTGTAGGCAACAGTGGCAAAGCATTGAAGGAGTACTGCAGCTCAGGGCCCATCTGCAAAGAAAGACCAGAAGAGTATTTTTATTTTTTGTCTTTTGTTTCCAGGCATCTAAGGAAATCTCTGTCAGATCACTGACTGACTACTGAGATAATGAAACTGAGAATTTAGAGACTGCTGAAGTATTTTACTGACAAGTAAAATAGTTTAGAATAGTCACTAAGCAAATAAATGACTGCAGCCCTCAGCCAGCAACAACTACAAACCCTAGGGAGGGAGAGAGAAGCTGATTTCCAGAGCTACCACACTGAAATACTCAAAACATCTAGTTTTCAACAAGAAAAAATTACAAAGCATACCACAATAGGAAAGTGTAACCCATTTTCAGGGAAAAAAGAGAAATTGACAGAAACCCTAAAGAAGCCCCTAAAGTTGGACTTGGTCATGTTACATATTTACACATGCAGTTACATTTTCCAGGGTTCTTTATTTCTTTGGTTGGGTTACTGTCAAGGGTCCCTTCATTTTCACCTGAAGAACTTCCTTTAGCATTTCTTGTAGGGAGCGTCTCCTATTGAAAAGTGTGCTCAGCTTTTGTTTATCTGGAAATGTCTTAATTTCTCTAATTTTGAAGGATAGTTTTACTGGATATGGAATTCTTGGTTAACAGTTTGTATTATTTTCTTCTTTCAACACCTTAAATATGCCATCCCACTGCCTTCCAGCCTCTGTTGTTTCTGCTGAGATATTTGCCTGTTAATTTTATTGAGGATCCCTTGTACATGATGATTCAATTCTCTCTTGCTGATTTCAAAATTGTCTCTTTGTCTTTTGATAGTTTTATTGTTTAAGTGTCCCAGTGTAGATCTCTTTGTGTTTTACCCTTCTTGAAATTTGTTGAACTTCTTGAATGTGTAGATTTGGGAAATTTGCAGCTCTTATTCCTTCAAATATTCTTTCTGTTCCTTCCTCTCCCCTCCTTCTAGGACTCCCATTATGTATATGTTGGTATACTTGATGATGTCCCACAGGTCTCTACAAAATCTTCAAAACATTTCCAATCTTTACTAATGCATTTATATGGGAAGAGTCTCCCCAAGGACTCACAAAATGGCTAAGATCTATTCTTAAAACCAGGCGTGCAGCAGGATACCACACATGGGGATGCCGGTGTTCCAGACAGGAGAATGGGTAGAGATTATGGCAGAGACTGTGACAAGAGCTCTGGGCTTTCATAGGCTATGGTACTGTCAGGGAATTCATCCCAAGTCCTCTGGTACTCTGAGGGACAGAGGGCCCCTTCCAATAACAGAGCAACAATTGTATCAGAAATGTCTTTAACTTGGTAGACACTAAGGAAAAAAATCACGATGAATGAGTGAGAACCAGAGAAAACACTGTTCAATAATATGGAGATCAGATGAGTTCAAAAAGGAGGAGGCTGCTTAGTTCTCTTGAGTTCTAGGACTAAGATAATCTAGTGAGAATGATTGGAGTCCAAGCATAATTTCCAAAGCCCTGGAATAAGCCTGGGTAAAAATACCTGAACTACATTAAGTGATTACAGTCACCTCAATGCCCCTTTATTATCTTTTCTGTTTCTGTGTATACTGGTCCATCTTCCTCACCATAGTTCTGCCTGTGTATTCATTAACAGTTTGATTCTCTCTGCCTGTATTCTCAGATGTGCTAGAAAGATGGACACTCTCAGGGATGGCTCCTTCATTAGCAAATATAAACTGACTGAGGCTATTCTAGTCTGGGCCCGATGCTGAGTACTGAAGATTCAGAGATGACTGGCACATAGTCCTTGCCATGTAGAAACTGAATCTATAGTGAGAAAAATCTCAGTACAAAAATATAACACACACATATAAAATCCCTCCTTGAAGAATTCAAGAAAGTTATTTATTCATTTTTCAAACCTTTATTGAACACCTACAGGGGTTTAGACTCTGGTCGAGGACAGGAAATTCACTGGAGAACAGAACAATCAAAATCCTTGCACTCGCGGAGCTTTCTTGTTTTGTGTGTTTGCAGGAAGTGGAAGAGCACACACAGATCAAATAAATGGGTAAATAAACATGGCAACTTTAGATCATGTGAGGATTATGAAGGGATTTCACTGCGTGTTAGTTAATATGGGTAGAGAGCAGCATTAATCTGTCTGATGGAGAAAGAGCTACCTAATTGAAGAGGGTCAAGTCATGCTTCAAATAAAATCTTAATGGGAGGCTTATATAGATAAGTCCTTACACTTGTGTTTACAAAACAATTCAGTTCTGTTATTTACTACTTATAAAAACAGCATTAGCCTCTTTTACAAACAGTGAAAGCTCTATTATATTCATGTGACCTTCACAGCTAACACATTAGAATTGTTTCATTGTAGAACTTCGATTCTTTACCTTAGTAATTTGTACTGTTACTTTTTGTTCAGAATCTTAATTTACCCATCTGGAAACAAGCAGACAAAAAAGGTCAATCAATTCCCACTTCACAGCCCTGTTTGAGGCTTCAAATCAGCGGGATGCCACCTACAAGAAAGTGATTATCGGTGGAACTTACTAGATTTCAATAAATGCGAGTTGAATCTAAATCAGAAACAGGTTATTAAGGGTCAATTATGTGTTGAAAATTATGGTAAGTGCTAGACCTTCATCTTCAGAGATATCCAAACAGTTGTAGGTTGTCTCCATACCAGAAATACTGCAGAAGAGATTTCTGGGTTGGGTTGGGCCACTAGATTGAAAATTCCAAGACAAAGATTCACCTGACTTTTTATTATAACATTTCCAGGACCCAGTTAGGTAGTGAATCAACTATAGGTATCTGTAGTAGGTAATTAATAATTGTAAACAGAATAACTAAAATTGTGCAACAACTTTGAATGTATTTGATGCCTTTGACTTTCCTACCCCCTATTACTCTGAAATGTGATTCCTATATTCTTTAGCATTTGGCAAAATCAGTGATTCTACTCCTAAATCAGGCAGTACTTATGCTAAAGGTTTACTCTCAGGGAAGTGCTCCAGGATACCTCTCTCCTCGCAACACACTGTTCTAAAGTATAGAGAATGTAGATGTCCCAATAAAAGTACTGCTGCTTTTGAAAACAACTGGGATAAAAATAATGGTGTATGTTTCTTTGAAGTGGTCTCAGCTATTTTAGGGCATTAGTGGCAAATAAGAGAAGAGCAGTAAGCATTTGATTTTCTAATAGCCTGAGTATCCAACATCCAAGGAATTTTGTGGAGAGGTTGTCAGTCCCTGTCCTCTGCCAGAGTATCATTGGCAAGAGGGGAGGAGGTGGGTTAGGGTCAGAAACGTCAATCCGTACCCCACAGGTCTGATTGCTAGTGTAGGTCAGGTCCTGAGGTCACAGTGGAGAAGGGAGTCTTGTCCATCCCACATGGCTCTCTGCTTGGGATTTGGTTCAGCCCATCATAGGTACTGAAGTTGAGATCAGCGTCTGCTGTCTGCCCTGCACCATGCTGAGAAGGACATAGTCTCCACCTTCATAGACAAAGTCTGGTAAGGGTGAACTTGTCAACAAATAAAACTGCACTGTGTCGTGCACAAAAAAGCAAATTCTATATAAGAACATAAGAGGTACCATGGAGAAAGCAATTAACGGAGTCTGGAGGGCAGGGAGCCCTTCATGTAAAAGTTAATGCCTGCACAGGGTTTTTTAATGATTGGCAGGGATTTTCCAGGCAGATAGGAGGGAGACGTGCACTCTAGGAAGAGGGAAGAACATGTGCCTGGTGTGTGGTGAGAGTTAAAAAGAGTTTTCGAGGGTTCAAACATTGGTACGGAAGAGAGAGAAGAGGCTCTAGGGAGGGCCCAGCATAAAGAGCTTTGGCTTTATCTCCTTGACACAAGGGAGCCATAGAAAGATTGTGAGCAGTGCACCATACTCAAAAATAAACTCAAAATTGCTTAAAGACTTAAATAGAAGATACGACACCACAAAACTTCTAGAAGAGAACATAGGCAAAACATTCTCTGACATAAATCGTACCAATGTCTTCTTAGGTCAGTCTCCCAAGGCAATAGAATTAAAAGCAAAAATAAACAAATGGGACCTAATCAAACTTACAAGCTTTTGCACAGCAAAGGAAACCATAAACAAAACAAAAAGACTGGGAGAAAATATTTGCAAATGATATGACCGACAAAGGACTCATTTCTGAAATATACAAACAGCCCCATACCACTCAATAACAAAAAAACAAACAACCCAATCAAAAAATGGGCAGAAGACCTAAACAGACATTTCTCCAAAGAAGACATACAGATGGCCAATAGGTATATGAAGAGATCCTGAACATTGCTAATTATTAGAGAAATGCAAATTAACACTACAATGAGGTACTGCCTCACACCAGTCAGAATGGCCATCATTAAAAAGTCTACACATAACAAACGCCAGAGAGGGTGTGGAGAAAAGGAACCCTTCTACACTGTTGGTGGGAACGTAAATTAGTGCAGCCACTGTGGAGAACAGTTTGGAGGTTCCTCAAAAAACTAAAAATAGAGTCTCCATATGACGCAGCAATCCCACTCATGGGTATATATCCAGACGAAACTCTAATTCAAAAAGATACACGCACCCCTATGTTCATAGCAGCACTATTCACAATAGCCAAGACATGGAACCCACCTAAATGGCCATCGACAGATGAATGGATAAAGAAGATGTGGTATATCTACACAATGGAATGCTACTCAGTCATAAAAAAGAATGAAATAACGCCATTTGCAGCAACATGGATCGACGTAGAGATTATCACACTAAGTGAAGTAAGTCAGACAGAGAAAGAAAAATACCACATGATAACATTTATATGTAGAATCTAAAATATGATACAAATCAACTTATTTACAAAACAGAAACAGACTCACAGACACTGAAAACAAGCTTATGGCTACCAAAGGGGAAAGGAGGTGGGGGAGGGATGGATTGGGAGTTTGGGATTTGCAGACACAAACTATTATATGTATGTATAACTCAATCACTTTGTCATACACCAAAAACTAACACAACATTGTAAATCAACTATAATTCAATAAAACAAATTAAAAAACTGCCCCCCCCCCAAAAAAATGTAATGCTGGCTTCCAGGGGCCTCTGGAAGGTTAGATATTGATTTAAAATTACTCATGGGGGCTTCCCTGGTGGCGCAGTGGTTGAGAGTCCGCCTGCCGATGCAGGGGACGCGGGTTCGTGCCCCGGTCTGGGAGGATCCCACATGCCGCGGAGCGGCTGGGCCCGTGAGCCATGGCCGCTGAGCCTGCGCATCCAGAGCCTGTGCTCCGCAATGGGAGAGGCCACAACAGTGAGAGGGCCGCGTACCGCAAAAAAAAAAAAAAATTACTCAAGGAGTATCTAAGAGCTCTTGCCAAGCACGCCTAGGAGCATATGAAAACAATTAACGAAATATACACCAAATCTGACCTACTCTAGGGATTAGGTGTTCTCCAAGAAAAAAATTCCAGGATGGTTGGTTTGGGATGATTTCTGTTCACTTTCTTTACAAGAGAAGCACTGTTACTTTATAGTGTTATTTTTTTTTGTGAGAGGCAAGGGCTTGCCAAGCAATATTCTCCAAGAGGGGAGTTATGAACACAATTTAAAGAGCACCAAAGAGGGAGGAGATATGGGGATATATGTATACGTATAGCTGATTCACTTTGTTATATAGCAGAAACTAACACACCATTGTAAAGCAATTATGCTCCAATAAAGATGTTAAAAAATAAAACAAAGAGCACCAAAAATGCAAAGTAATCCTCAGTCACCATATATTTCAGTATCCTGATGCTCAGAGCTTTCTTGTATATTTTCTTAAAATGGAAAATATTAAGGGGTGGTCTTTGAGCACAAGTAGGAGCATTTTCTCCCATAAACTTTTTGTAACTTTTCATAATTGTCACATCAGACTAACAGAGCCATCCTGAAGATTCAGGTGGCCTTATAGGAGGACTTGCTGGAAGCTGTATTATTTATTTTTTCTTCTTTTACTGTCTCTAGAGAAACAGTGCCGTGTGTGCATAAAAGCACGGGGCGTATTTTGCCAGGATCTCTCTGTGGGATTCCATGTTGCTTTTCGAAATCTTTGTTTACATTTGGAGTGTAGTTAAATGATTGAAACCAGAAATTGCAATGGCTACTTGCTGTTTGAAAAGGCCGGACACCTGGAAACCGAAGGCTTTGGGCTTTTGCCCTGATTTTCCCACTGCCAGCTCTTAGCTGCTGGACACAAGTCCCCATCTCTCTAAGCGATGTGTGCCCCTATTTACCAGGGGCATGACACTACCCACCTCACTAAACTGTGAAAATTAGCTGGTTAATAATTATGGAAGAGCTTCAAAAAAAGCTGAAATAAAATCAAAGCTACCCATTCTGTTATTTATGAATTTGGAATTAGGTGCTCACAGTAAGCTTATGGCTTTTGCACAGGATTCATGATTTTAGTTAAATCAGTCTGCATACTATTTTCTACCTCTTCCATACTCTACTCAGAAATGACACCGATCCTAATCTTTGAACCTGCTTTTTCTTTTATCAGGTGTACTGTCTCTGAACCTCCCTCTCTACACAAACCCCACTTATCCTCTGAATCCTAGTTTAAGTACCAAATTTCCACGAGAGCCTGGGATTCAGCCTGAGGGTAGAGAAGAATTTACCCCAGTCTAAAACAGTGTTAAACACATGTGTTGCATATATTTACCATTGCCTTTGAGTTTTCCAAATGCCATGGCTCCATACGAAAGTTTTAAAATTAGAATTCCGCTGGTCATGAAAATCTTTGGAAGTTTATGGGTTTTACTTGCCACTGAGCCTCTGGAAAATAGTATTATCGTTCTTGTTCCTGAAGGGGCCAAACACTGACGTTCTTCAAAATACTAATTAATCTTTAACATGGGATGCCATTTAAGGAATTGTACACAAATCCCTTCCTTTTGAAGAACATTTTGTTATGAACATCCCACCAATATAATTTCCAATTAACATTTAATAATAGTTTTAGTCCATCGCTCAAAAATGGGCATCCATCCTCAAGATGAGAGCATGTCTCCAAGGGACAACTAAAATACAACCCCCATTTTGTAGCAGTGTCATAAAAGGATGCTACCAGGGATTGTCTCTGGCTGGAACTCAACTAGGGTTGGTGTGAGAACAGTGGCATCACCCTCAAAGCCAGCACTCTCCACAAGAGTGCAGCCAGTGCAGAGCTGGCTCCCTGGGCTTGATCAATGCATATACAAGGTGACTTGTAGTAGTTTATAGATTTCTGATGGCTGGGGGCAAGATTCCAAGTAGAGAAGAAAGGAGTCACTCACTTCTCCATTTCCCTGACCACTGTGGAGACTACACTGTGTTGATTTTGGCCTGAAGAAACCAAAGTCTAACCTTCTTATTCCAGACTGAAGTCTGGAGAGGGGACGTGACCTGGCTAAGGCCGGACCATTTATTAAAGTGACAAAATCAGGAGTAAAGTCTGTAATTTTCTGACATCAGGTCAGAGTCAGATATATGAAATTTATTGTTTTCCTAAAATTTAATATGAATTATAATTGTTCAAAAATTTCCAGAGGCTCCCCTTTTCTCATGATCACATTCCTGCCACCCACAAAATCCCTGTTAACTTCTTATTGAATACCATCACAACCTTAACACCCTACCTTCAAATCACAACTTCCCCAAAATTTCTAATTATGTCCAAGCCTCTGTGCTTTTGATTTTGTTCTTCCCTTGTCCTGAATAACTCTATGTGTCAAAATCTTTTAATGATTACCTCAGACACCACACCTAGTTTCTCGAAGCTGCTTTAGTTGATTGGATTACTATCGTTAATGAACAGTTTATATTTTTTACTTTAGGCAGTAATCATATCTTTACTTTTCCCTCCCCCTAAAATGTGATCCCCAGAATCTGAGAACTGTGCCTTCTTCCTCTTGATAACTTCTATAGTCACTGACACCAATAAGCATTCTATAAATGTGTGTCGACTGCCATTGGCCAAAGTCAAAGACAAATTAATAAAAAATAGCACCTAGATCTTCTGAGCTCCAGTTCTGGTCTTTGACCATTTTAGCTTGAAACTTGGCTCTGACTTCCAATTTTGACCTTGAGTGAGGACCTCGCTCCTGTCCCTGGCTTCACACTGGATGCTCCAAGCCAGCAATGCATGGCTTGACTCAGAGTAAAGAATGAAATCATCTTCACTTGTCCTGGGACCTTGGGAGGTCTCACATCTGGCAGTCCCAACTGCAAAGTCCTAAGCCCTCCATCTGGGAGTCCATCTGGCATTTTGAAATCCATAAACGTCTTTGTCAGCCCAGACTGCTGCACAGCACACTGAGCTGCCCCTGTAAACCCCACCCCTCGAGTTCTCAGAATACTCATGTAGTAATAATTGTCTCACTCATTGCCTATCAACATCAGAGACTTAATCACGACCAGCTGGCAGAAACATGCAGTAAAAGACTCAAGGGCAGTAAGATGCAAGGCAGAAAGACACAAAGGCCTGCACCCACATCCAGTCCCTATGATTCAAATACTTAGGCATCTGAAACTCTAACCAGTTTCATCCTTCCCTTTGGAGGTGTACTGGGCTATTCACATATCGCTTGCAGTTTGAAATTAAAATTTCTGCCATTTCTAATGGGAATGCCATTCGACTTGCCTGAGAGAAATGGGAAATAGTCCTATAGTTTGAGCTTCCTAGACATTGGTGGCCTATTAAAGACAAGTTTGAAAAGATTTATATGGTGTCCTTAGAATCCTTTATCTACACTGGGCCCCTTGGCAAACCTGGAGGAATCTTTTTCACTATGGAATATGTGGCTCCCCAGAATGACTTCCTGAGAATACTACTTCCGTGGAATGTTAATAGGTATATTAAAGAGAATGGTAATGCTGCTAAATAAATGTTGGAAGCACTGGGTTAAACACAGTCTAATATTCTTCAACCACTTTTTTTGTTGTTGTTTTTTTTGTTTGTTTGTTTGTTTTGCGGTATGCGGGCCTCTCACTGCTGTGGCCTCTCCCGTTGTGGAGCACAGGCTCCGGACGCGCAGGCTCAGCGGCCATGGCTCACGGGCCCAGCCGCTCCGCGGCATGTGGGTTCTTCCCGGACCGGGGCACGAACCCACGTCCCCTGCATCGGCAGGCGGACTCTCAACCACTGCGCCACCAGGGAAGCCCTCAACCACTTTTTAATTGAAGAAAATCTTTATTATGATAACATACTTTGTAATTGCCCCAGAGGACAGACTATGTGGCTTAGTTGAAAACACTTTTTTTACACTGTGACTCTGGTAGAACTAATGGTAACTGGAATATATTTAAAGAACAAAATAAAACAAACAAAAAACTCTAATCCTGCTATTATTTTCTTCTTCTCACACCAACCTTATGTAGTTACTTCTCTCTTTTACATTCTCTTTTCTGTTTGACTTCCCTTTAATTTATTTTGTTAGTTGATTTATAAGAAACCACCTGCCAGTTCCTTCCTTAAAAAATTCCATTTTTAATATTGCCTCCATGTGCAGTTCTGAAGTAGAAAGAGCATGACCTTGAATTCAAGCAAATATGAATCCAAATCTTTCCTCTGAGTCTCACTGACTGTGACCAAGAACAAATTTCTTTACTTCTAGGAGCTCCAGCTTATTCTCTGTTAAATGATGGAGAAAATATCCAGCTCTCAGGATTATTGCAAGACTGAAAAAAAAAAAAGTATTTATGAAGCACAGCAGATCCTCATTATAAATATATGTGAAGCACTATCTATGTTATCGCTCCAGGTGTTGTGTTGATAGCAGGTTTGCAATAGAAATAGAGGAACTAAAATGCCTTTGAAACATCATACCATATAAATGTAATAAGACTCATCAGTGTTATTTTAAGTCACAAGGCACAGTCTAAGCTTTCATACTCTCCCTCTGCCTCCTAAAATTTATTCTAATTGTCATTCCTCCTTTAATGCCATTTAGGGGATGCACGGATATTGAACCCCTCAATTCTTGGGATGGCCAGAGCCCTTGGACTGGTCACTTGTGTCCTCAAAGAAGCTTCATCAGTTAACCCCTTGTTTTGTATAAATATGATTATTATTAACTCAGGGCACCATGATGTCAAACCATATGGAGAAACACACTGGTTAATGTCATGATGTGAAAAACACGGTCATGATGGTACAACTAGCTCTTGTCAGGTGATCAGTTTAAATACTTTATTCAAATCAACCACGGCTCAAGCTGTGACTGAGAGACTGCTTGTTTGGGGATGTGGCTTGAACATCATGCGTCATTAGAGAATGAGATCAGAAGACCTGTAAAGATCCTTTAGCTATTGAGATGATTTAGATTTTATCAATTGCTCCCAAATTCTGGCTAACTGCTTAACCCTGAACTTTGCAGTCTCTCGTTTTCCCGCCTGATAACTCAGAAATAAAGGCTAGAGCCTCTTCCACTAGCGTCAGTTTGCTACTCAGAGGATGATCAAAGTCTAACAGGCAAAGAAGGAAGAAAGTTAAAATTTCACAAGGACAGGGGAGACCTTCAAGATGGCAGAAGAGTAAGACGTGGAGATCACCTTCCTCCCCACAAATACATCAGAAATACACCTACACGTGGAACAACTCCTACAGAACACCTACCGAACGCTGGCAGAAGACCTCAGACTTCCCAAAAGGCAAGAAACTCCCCACGTACCTGGATAGGGCAAAAGAAAAAAGAATAAAGAGACAAAGAATAGGGACGGGACCTGCACCAGTGGGAGGGAGCTGTGAAGGAGGAAAGGTTTCCACACACTAGGAAGCCCCTTTACTGGTGGAGACCAGGGTTGGGGGGGGAAAGCTTCAGAGCCGCGGAGGAGAGTGCAGCAACAGGGGTGCAGAGGGCAAAGCAGAGAGATTCCGGCACAGAGGATCAGGGCCGACCGGCACTCACCAGCCCGAGAGGCTTGTCTGCTCCCCCGCCGGGGCGGGCAGGGGCTGGGAGCTGAGGCTCGGGCTTCGGAGCTTAGATCCCAGGGAGAGGACTGGGTTTGGCGGCGTGAACACAGCCTGAAGGGGTTAGTGTGCCACGGCTACCCGGGAGGGAGTCTGGGAAAAAGTCTGGACCTGCCTAAGAGGCAAGAGACCATTGTTTCGGGGTGCGCGAGGAGAGGGGATTAAGAGCACCGCTTAAAGGAGCTCCAGAGACCGGCACCAGCTGCAGCTATCAGCGCGGACCTCAGAGACAGGCATGAGATGCTAAGGCTGCTGCTGCCACCACCAAGAAGCCTGTGTGCAGCACAGGTCACTATCCACACCCCCCTTCCCAGGAGCCTGTGCAGCCCGCCACTGCCAGGGTCCCGTGATCTAGGGCCAACTTCCCCGGGAGAACGCACGGCGCGCCTCAGGCTGGTGCAACGTCACGCTGGCCGCTGCTGCTGCAGGCTCGCCCCGCATCCACACCCCTCCCTCCCCCCGGCCTGAGTGAGCCAGAACCCACGGAGCAGCTGCTCCTTTAACCACATCCTGTCTGACGGAAGAACAGATGCCCTCAGGCGACCTACATGTAGAGGCGGGTCCAAATCCAATGCTGAACCCCAGGAGCTGTGCGAACAAAGAAGAGAAAGAGAAATTTCTCCCAGAGCCTCAGGAGCAGAGGATTAAATCTCCACAATCAACATGATGTACCCTGCATCTGTGGAATACCTGAATAGACAATGAATCACCCCAAAATTGAGGCGGTGGACTTTGGGAGCAACGATATATTTTCTTTTCCTTTTTCTCTTTTTGTGAGTGTGTATATGTATGCTTCTTCGTGTGATTTTGTCTGTATAGCTTAGCTGCTACCATTTGTCCTAGGGTTCTGTCTGTGAGTTTTTTGTTTTTAGTATTGTTTTTAGCGCTTGCTATCATTGGTGGATTTGTGTTTTGGTTTGGTTGCTCTCTTCTTTCTTGCTTGCTTTTTTTATTACTTTTTAAATTTTTTATTGTTAATAATTATTTATTTTAATAACTGTATTTTCTTTCTTTCTTTCTTTCTTTTTTTTCTCCCTTTTCTTCTGAGCCTGAAAGGGTCTGAAAGGGTCTTGGTGCTCCAGCCGGGTGTCAGGCTGTGCCACTGAGGTGGGAGAGCCGAGTTCAGGATGTTGGTCCACCAGAGACCTCCCGGCTCCACGTAATATCAAACAGTGAAAGCGCTCCCAGAGATCTCCATCTCATTGCTAAGACCCAGCTCCACTCAATGACCTGCAAGCTACAGTGCTGGACACCCTATGCCAAACAACTAGCAAGACAGGAACAGAAACCCACCCATTAGCACAGAAGCTGCCTAAAATCATAATAAGGTCACAGACACCCCAAAACAGACCACCAGACTCGGTCCTGCTCAGTAGAAAGACAAGATACAGCCTCATCCACCAGAACACAGGCACTAGTCTCCTCCACCAGGAAGCCTACACAGCCCACTGAACCAACGTTAGCCACTGGGTGCAGACACCAAAAACAACAGGAACTATGAACCTGCAGCCTGCGAAAAAGAGACCTCAAACACAGTAAGTTAAGCAAAATGAGAACGCAGAGAAACACACAGCACATGAACGAGCAAGGTTAAAACCCACAGGACCAAACAAATGAAGAGGAAATAGGCAGTCTACCTGAAAAAGAATTCAGAGTAATAATAGTAAAGATAATCCAAAATCTTGGAAATAGAATGGAGAAAATACAAGAAACATTTAACAAGGACCTAGAAGAACTAAAGAGCAAACAAACAATGATGAACAACACAATACCTGAAATTAAAAATTCTCTAGAAGGAATCAGTAGCAGAATAACTGAGGCAGAAGAACGGGTAAGTGACCTGGAAGTTAAAATAGTGGAGATAACTACTGCACACCAGAATAAAGAAAAAAAGAATGAAAAGACTTAAGGGCAGTCTCAGAGACCTCTGGGACAACATTAAATGCATCAACATTTGAATTATGGGGGGCCCGGAAGAAGAAGAGAAAAACAAAGAGATTGAGGAAATATTTGCAGAGATTGTAGTTGAAAACTTCCCTAATAGGGGAAAGGAAATAGTTAATCAAGTCCAGGAAGCACAGAGAGTCCCATACAGGATAAATCCAAGGAGAGACATGCCAAGACACATATTAAAGTATCAAAAATTAAGTACAAAGAAAAAATATTAAAAGCAGCAAGGGAAAAATAACATACAAGGGAATCCCCATAAGTTTCACATCTGATCTTTCAGCAGAAACTCTGCAAGCCAGAAGGGAGTGGCAGGACATATTTAAAGTGATGAAAGGGAAAAACCTACAACCAACATTACCCAGCAAGGATCTCATTCAGATTCAATGGAGAAATTAAAAGCTTTACAGACAAGCAAAAGCTAAGAAAATTCAGCACCACAAAAATCGGCTTTACAACAAATGCTAAAAGAACTTCTCTAGGCAGGAAACACAAGAGAAGGCAAAGACCTACAACAACAAACCCCAAACAATTAACAAAATGGTAATAGGAACATACCTATCAATAATTACCTTAAATGTAAATGGATTAAATGCTCCAACCAAAAGATATAGACTGGCTGAATGGATAGAAAAACAAGACCCATAAATATGCTGTCTACAGGAGACCCACTTCAGACCTAGGGACACATAAGGAATGAAAGTGAGGGGATGGAAAAAGATATTCCGTGCAAATGGATATCAAAAGAAAGCTGAAGTAGCAATTTTCATATCAGACAAAGTAGATTTTAAAATAACGACTATTACAAGAGACAAAGACACTACATAATGATCAAGGGATCAATCCAATAAGAAGATATAACAATTGTAAATATTTGTGCACCCAACATAGGAGCACCTCAATACATAAGGCAAATGCTAACAGCCATAAAAGGGGAAATCAACGGTAACACAATCATAGTAGGGGACTTTAACCCCCCACTTTCACCAATGGACTAAGAGGGAAGTTTGTAGCAATACAATACTACCTCAAGAAACAAGAAACATCTCAAATAAACAACCTAACCTTACACCTAAAGCCATTAGAGAAAGAACAAAAAAACCCCAAGTTAGCAGAAGGAAAGAAATCATAAATGTCAGATTAGAAATAAATGAAAAAGCAATTAAGGAAACAATAGCAAATATCAATAAAACTAAAAGCTGGTTCTTTGAAAAGATAAACAAAATTGATGAACCATTAGCCAGACTCATCAAGAAAAAAAGGGAGAAGACTCAAACCAATAGAATTAGAAATGAAAAAGGAGAAGTAACAACTGACACTGCAGAAATACAAAGGATCATGAGTGATTACTACAAGCAACTCTATGCCAATAAAATGGACAACCTGGAAGAAACAGACCAATTCTTAGAAAAGCAAAGCCTTCCAAGACTGAACCAGGAAGAAATAGAAAATATAAACAGGCAAAACACAAGCACTGAAATTGAGACTGTGATTAAAAATCTTCCAACAAACAAAAGCCCATGACTTGATGGCTTCCTAGGCGAATTCTATGAAACATTTAGAGAAGAGCTAACACCTATCCTTCTCAAACTCTTCCAAAATACAGCAGAGGGAGGAACACTCCCAAACTCATTCCATGAGACCACCATCACCCTGATACCAAAAGCAGACAAAGATGTCACAAAGAAATAAAACTACAGGCCAATATCCCTGATGAACATAGATGCAAAAATCCTCAGCAAAATAGTAGCAAACAGAATCCAACAGCACATTAAAAGGATCATACCCCATGTTCAAGTGGGGTTTATCCCAGGAATGCAAGGATTCTTCAATATACACAAATCAATCAATGTGATACACCATATTAAACTGAAAGATAAAAACCACATGATCATCTCAATAGATGCAGAAAAAGCTTTCAACAAAATTCAACACCCATTTATGATAAAAACCATCCAGAAAGTAGGCATAGAGGGACCTTACCTCAAAATAATAAAGGCCATGTATGACAAACCCACAGCCAACATCGTTCTCAATGGTGAAAACCTGAAACCATTTTCACTAAGATCAGGAACAAGACAAGGTTGCCCACTCTCACTGCTATTATTCAACATAGTTTTGGAAGTTGTAGCCACAGCAATCAGAGAAGAAAAAGAAATAAAAGGAATCCAAAAGGGAAAAGAAGAAGTAAAGCTGTCACTGTTTGCAGATGACATGATACTATACATAGAGAATCCTAAATATGCTACCAGAAAACTACTAGCGCTAATCGAATTTGGTAAAGTAGCAGGATACAAAATTAATGAAAGAAATCTCTTGCATTCCTATACATGAATGATGAAAAATCTGAAAGAGAAATCAAGGAAACACTCCCATTTACCATTGCAGCAAAAAGAATAAAATACCTAGGAATAAACCTGCCTAAGGAGACAAAAGACCTCTACGCAGAAAACTATAAGAAACTGATGACAGAAGTTAAAGGTGATACAAACAGATGGAGAGATATGCCAAGCTCTTGGATTGGAAGAATAAACATTGTGAAAATAACTATACTACCCAAAGCAATCTACAGATTTAATGCAATCCCTATCAAACTACCAATGGCATTGTTCACAGAACTAGAACAAAAAATTTCACAAGTTGTATGGAAACACAAAAGACCCCAAATAGCCAAAGCAATCTTGAGAAAGAAAAACTGAGCTGGAGGCATCAGGCTCCATGACTTCGGACTATACTACAAAGCTACAGTAATCAAGACAGTATGGTACTGGCACAAAATCAGAAATATAGATCAATGGAACAGGATAGAAAACCCAGAGATAAACCCACGTACATATGGTCACCTTATTTTTGATAAAGGAGGCAAGTATATACGATGGAGAAAAGACAGCCTCTTCAATAAATGGTGCTGGGAAAACTGGACAGCTACATGTAAAAGAATGAAATTAGAACACTCCCTAACACCATACACAAAAATAAACTCAAAATGGATTACAGACCTAAATGTTAAGGCCAGACACTATAAAACTCTTAGATGAAAATATAGGCAGAACACTCTATGACATAAATCAGAGCAAGATCCTTTTTGACCTACCTCCTAGAGTAATGGAAATAAAAGCAAAAATAAACAAATGGGACCTAATGAAACTTAAAAGCTTTTGCACAGCAAAGGAAATCATAAACAAGATGAAATTACAACTCTCAGAATGGGAGAAAATATTTGCAAATGAAGCAACTGACAAAGGATTAGTCTGCAAAATTTACAAGCAGCTCATGCAGCTTAATATCAAAAATAAACAACCCAATCCAAAAATGGGCAGAAGACCTAAATAGACATTTCTCCAAAGAAGATATACAGATTGCCAACAAATACATGAAAGGATGCTCAACATCACTAACCATTAGGGAAATGCAAATCAAAACAGCCATGAGGTATGACCTCACACCAGTCAGAATGGCCATCATCCAAAAATCTACAAACAATAAATGGTGGAGAAGGTGTGGATAAAGGGAACCCTGTTGCACTGTTGGTTGGAATGTAAACTGATACAGCCACTATGGAGAACAGTATGGAGGTTCCTTAAAAAACTAAAGTTATAAATACCATACGACCCAGCAATCCCACTACTGGGCATATACCCTGAGAGAACCGTAATTCAGAAGGAGTCATGTATCACAATGTTCATTGGAACACTATTTACAATAGCCAGGACATGGAAGCAACCTAAGTATCCATCGACAGATGAATGGATAAAGAAGATGTGGCACACATATACAATGGAATATTACTCAACCATAAAAAGAAATGAAATTGAGTTACTTGTAGTGAGGTGCATTGACCTAGAGTCTGTCATACAAATTGAAGTAAGTCAGAAAGAGAAAAACAAATACCATATGCTAACACATATATATGAATTCTAAAAAAATAAAGTAAAATGGTTCTGAAGAACCTAGGAGCAGGACAGGAATAAAGACGCAGGCGTAGAGAATGGACTTGAGGATGCGGGAGGGGGAAGGGTTAGCTGGGACAAAGTGAGAGAGTGGCATGGACTTAATAAATACTACCAAATATAAAATAGATAGCTAGTGGGAAGCAGCCGCATAGCACAGGGAGGTCCGCTCGGTGCTTTATGACCACCTAGAGGGGTGAGATAGGGAGGGTGGGAAGGAGACGCAAGAGGGAGGGGATATGGGGATATATGTATATGTATAGCTGATTCACTTTGTTATAAAGCAGAAGCTAACACACCATTGTAAAGCAATTATACTCCAATAAAGATGTTAAAAAAATTTTTTTAAAAAGGCTTAATAGGAAATAGAGTGTAGAAGACCTCACTAATATTTATTTTGTATTAATCACATCCTGAAAAACTATTTTCCTCAAATAATTCCATAAAATGTTATTCAACTGTTTCTTTTTACTTTTTAAAATGTAAAATCACATGTGAGGCTCACATTATACTTCTACTGGGCATCTCAGTTTAGACTCAGATGGTGAAATGTGCCTGCTTCTGTATATTTTATGAAAGTAGAGAGGCTAGAATTTGCTGACGGATAGTATGTAAGGGTGTAAAAGGTAACCACCGTAGGATGGTCACATTTTCTAACTTGACAGTCACTGGAGGTGTTGGAAGAATATTGGGAGAGTGGGAAATGGAATTTGGTTTTAGACACAAGTTGGAGATCTCTAATGGACCTTGTAATGGAAGTGATGAATGGGTGGGTGGGTATATGAGTCTGGAGTTCCTTAGAGAAATCCAGACTGGAGATTTAACTTTAAGGATACTTTGTCTATAAATAGTTTTCAAAGCTATTGCATTGGGTGCCATCACCTAAGAAGTGAGCATTAAATGCGGTATATGGGGCTTCCCTGGTGGCGCAGTGGTTGAGAGTCCGCCTGCCAATGCAGGGGACACGGGTTCTTCCCCCGGTCGGGGAAGATCCCACATGCCGTGGAGCGGCTGGGCCCGTGAGCCATGGCCGCTGAGCCAGCGCGTCCAGAGCCTGTGCTCCGCAACGGGAGAGGCCACAACAGTGAGAGACCCGCGTACCGCAAAAAAAAAAAAAAAAAAGGAGAGGGATGGGAATTTACATACATGTTGCTTTGTTCCATGCACCGTGCTTTATACTTTGCATTCATTACTTTACCTACTTCTCATGAGTTATCTATAAAGTTGCTGCCAATTTCCTAGGGGCCTTACATAAATTTCCCTGGCTCATACTCCCTAAGAGTGGCATACTAGGGCTTGAACTTACATCTTGACTTTAAGATCTAGATGAACCACTCCATTGTGGAGTAGAAAAATAGTCCTTTTTAATATTATCCCAGAAATAGTCCAATGATTAAAATGGTAAATTTCTGCCCGGCGTTAACAGGTGTGTGGGAGCCTCTCTCCTGGTTAATCTTTATGCATAGAATCATTTTAGACTTGAAAGAGGCCATGGACATCCAATCAACTTATTTTACACATGAGAGAACTGAAGCCAGATGTGATTCGGACACCGAAGGTCACATGGTTAATTAGAATGAGCAGGGAAACCCAGGATTCCTGCTGTCCAATACTAAACAGGGTTAACTCCCATCACCTCTCAAATGGGACATGTGTAAGGGGCAGAATTTTTAGGATTCACGTGGGCTCACGTGGAAATGTAGGAGACAACCCCCTTCTTGGAAGTGAACTTCTAGGGGCTCTGAAACTGAGCCTTTTGATTTGACTCCTCTCCCTCACAGGCTGGGGCTAGGGGGATAGAATCAGTGTCTGAGAATTTGTGGCTTTGCCATGTGCTTTCATTCGACAGGGGACAGGAATCCACAGGCAGGCTGCCCTTATGGAAAGCACTTGTTTGCCTAGAGGGGTCTCTGCTCCCTTTGAACTTCTCTGGGGACTCCACATGTCAGAGAGAGCTGATCAAAACAGTAAATAAGGACCCTGACAAGGATTTTCAAAATTGCACGCAGATGTCTGCATTTTAGAGAATTGGAAACAAACCTTTCTTGGATCGCTATAGCAACAAGAGGACACACAAAACAATACTTTGCAAGAAGCCATCCCGTGGGGACTGATAACAGTTTGGAGGAGTGGAGCTGGGGGTTTGTAGAGTCTGGGCCAACATGCGCAGAGGCGGAGAACCCTGCTGCCGAGGAACGTGGAGCTTGTGTTCTAATGGAAACCACCAGTCTCTAGGGCGTGCTCCCCTCAGTCTGAGCCTTGATGTGAGAATGTGAAGATGGGAAAGGCAGGGGGCCGGGAGGAAGGCCTGGTGTGAAAATGCTGCCTTTTTGGCTCCGTCTCCATTTGCCCAAAACAATCCTCCGGATCCAGACCAGTAGAATATAAAAATTCACATGTTCAGAGCACTTTACCGTTTGTAAAACGTTTTCCTGAATTTATCATCGGAGTTGCTCACTTAACTGTTTCAATTTAGTGAATGCATAAATAGTGCTCTGAGATTGGTCTAGAGTTGGGATATGAATTCAAACCCTTCTGGTTCAAAAACCCTTGACACAAACCAAGTTGCGTGAACCAGAGTCCCCCAGCCATTTTCTTGTTCTTGTGAATTTTTTTTTTTAAATCTTTATTGGAGTATAATTACTTCACAATAGTGTATTAGTTACTGCTTTATAAAAAAGTGAATCAGCTATACATATACATATATCCCCATATCTCCTCCCTCATGTGTCTCCCTCCCCCCGTCCCTATCCCACCCCTTTAGGTGGTCACAAAGCACAGAGCTGATCTCCCTGTGCTATGCGGCTGCTTCCCACTAGCTATCTATTTTACATTTGGTAGTATATATAAGTCCATGCCACTCTCTCACTTCGTCCCAGCCTACCCTTCCCCCTCCCTGTGTCCTCAAGTCCATTCTCTACGCCTGCGTCTTTATTCCTGTCCTGCTCCTAGGTTCTTCAGAATCATTTTACTTTATTTTATTTTTTTTTTAGAATCCATATATATGTGTTAGCATACGGTATTTGTTTTGCTCTTTCTGACTTACTTCAATTTGTATGACAGACTCTAGGTCCATCCGCCTCACTACAAATAACTCAATTTCCTTTCTTTTTATGGCTGAGTAATATTCCATTGTATATATGTGCCACATCTTCTTTATCCATTCATCTGTCGATGGATACTTAGGTTGCTTCCGTGCCCTGGCTATTGTAAACAGTGCTGCAATGAACATTGTGATACATGACTCTTTCTGAATTACGGTTCTCTCAGGGTATATGCCCAGTAGTGGGATTGCTGGGTCGTATGGTATTTATGATTTTAGTTTTTTAAGGAACCTCCATACTGTTCTCCATAGTGGCTGTATCAATTTACATTCCCACTAACACTGCAAGAGGGTTCCCTTTTCTCCACACCCTCTCCAACATTTATTGTTTGTAGATTTTTGGATGATGGCCATTCTGACTGGTGTGAGGTCATACCTCATGGTAGTTTTGATTTACATTTCTCTAATGGTTAGTGATGTTGAGCATCCTTTCATGTATTTGTTGGCAATCTGTATATCTTCTTTGGAGAAATGTCTATTTAGGTCTTCAGCCCATTTTTGGATTCAGTTGTTTCTTTTTTTTTTTTTTTTTTGATATTGACATGCATAAGCTGCTTGTATATTTTGGAGACTAATCCTTTGTCAATTGCTTCATTTGCAAATTTTTCTCCCATTCTGAGGGTTGTCTTTTCATCTTGTTTATCATTTCCTTTGCTGTGCAAAAGCTTTTAAGTTTCATTAGGTCCTACATGTTTATTTTTGTTTTTATTTCCATTACTCTAGGAGGTGGGTCAAAAAGGATCTTGCTCTGATTTATGTCATAGCGTGTTCTGCCTATATTTTCCTCTAAGAGTTTTATAATGTCTGGCCTTACATTTAGGTCTTTAATCCATTTTGGGTGGATTTTTGTGTATGGTGTTAGGGAGTGTTCTAATTTCATTCTTTTACATGTAGCTGTCCAGTTTTCCCAGCACCACTTATTGAAGAGGCTGTCTTTTCTCCATCGTATATCCTTGCCTCCTTTATCAAAAATAAGGTGACCGTATGTATGTGGGTTTATCTCTGGGTTTTCTATCCTGTTCCATTGATCTATATTTCTGATTTTGTGCCAGTACCATACTGTCTTGATCACTGTAGCTTTGTAGTATAGTCTGAAGTCATGGAGCCTGATGCCTCCAGCTCAGTTTTTCTTTCTCAAGATTGCTTTGGCTATTTGGGGTCTTTTGTGTTTCCATACAACTTGTGAAATTTTTTGTTCTAGTTCTGTGAACAATGCCATTGGTAGTTTGATAGGGATTGCATTAAATCTGTAGATTGCTTTGGGTAGTATAGTTATTTTCACAATGTTAATTCTTCCAATCCAAGAACGTGGCATATCTCTCCATCTGTTTGTATCACCTTTAATTTCTGTCATCAGTTTCTTATAGTTTTCTGCGTAGAGGTCTTTTGTCTCCTTAGGCAGGTTTATTCCTAGGTATTTTATTCTTTTTGCTGCAATGGTAAATGGGAGTGTTTCCTTGATTTCTCTTTCAGATTTTTCATCATTCATGTATAGCAATGCAAGAGATTTCTGTTCATTAATTTTGTATCCTGCTATTTTACCAAATTCGATTAGCGCTAGTAGTTTTCTGGTAGCATATTTAGGATTCTCTATGTATAGTATCATGTCATCTGCAAACAGTGACAGCTTTACTTCTTCTTTTCCCTTTTGGATTCCTTTCATTTCCTTTTCTTCTCTGATTGCTGTGGCTAGAACTTCCAAAACTATGTTGAATAATAGCAGTGAGAGTGGGCAACCTTGTCTTGTTCCTGATCTTAGTGAAAATGTTTTCAGGTTTTCTCCATTGAGAACGATGTTGGCTGTGGGTTTGTCATACATGGCCTTTATTATTTTGAGTTAAGGTCCCTCTATGCCTACTTTCTGGATTTTTTTTTAATCATAAATGTTTGTTGAATTTTGTTGAAAGCTTTTTCTGCATCTATTGAGATGATCGTGTGGTTTTTATCGTTCAATTTGTTAATATGGTGTATCACATTGATTGATTTGTGTATACTGAAGAATCCTTGCATTCCTGGGATAAACCCCACTTGAACATGGGGTATGATCCTTTTAATGTGCTGTTGGATTCTGTTTGCTACTATTTTGCTGAGGATTGTTTCATCTCTGTTCATCAGGGATATTGGCCTGTAGCTTTCTTTCTTTGTGACATCGTTGTCTGCTTTTGGTATCAGGATGATGGTGGTCTCATAGATTGAGGTTGGGAGTGTTCCTCCCTCTGCTGTATTTTGGAAGAGTTTGAGAAGGATAGGTGTTAGCTCTTCTCTAAATGTTTCATAGAATTCGCCTAGGAAGCCATCAAGTCGTGCTTTTGTTTGTTGGAAGGTTTTTAATCACAGTCTCAATTTCAGTGCTTGTGCTTGGTCGGTTTATATTTTCTATTTCTTCCTGGTTCAGTCTTGGAAGGCTTTGCTTTTCTAAGAATTGGTCCATTTCTTCCAGGTTGTCCATTTTATTGGCATAGAGTTGCTTGTAGTAATCGCTCATGATCCTTTGTATTTCTGCAGTGTCAGTTGTTACTTCTCCTTTTTCATTTCTAATTCTATTGGTTTGAGTCTTCTCCTTTTTTTCTTGATGAGTCTGGCTAATGGTTTATCAATTTTGTTTATCTTTTCAAAGAACCAGCTTTTAGTTTTATTGATATTTGCTATTGTTTCCTTAATTGCTTTTTCATTTATTTCTAATCTGACATTTATGATTTCTTTCCTTCTGCTAACTTGGGGTTTTTTGGTTCTTTCTCTAATGGCTTTAGGTGGAAGGTTAAGTTGTTTATTTGAGATGTTTCTTGTTTCTTGAGGTAGTATTGTATTGCTATAAACTTCCCTCTTAGAGCTTCTTTTGCTGTATCCCATAGGCTTTGGGTTGCCGTGTTTTCACTCTCTTCACTGTCAATTAAAAAATCAAAATCAATTTTCAATTTCAAAAATCAAAACTCAATTTTTTGATTTCCTGAGTGATCTCTTGGTTATTAAGTAGTGTATTGCTTAGCCTCCATGTGTTTGTATTTTGTACATATTTTTTCCTGTAATTGATATCTAGTCTCTTAGACTTGTGGTCAGAAAAGATACTTGATACAATTTCAATTTTCTTAAATTTTCCAAACTTGATTTGTGGCCCAAGATATGATCTAACCTGGAGAATGTTCCATGAGCACTTGAGAAGAAAGTGTATTCTCTTGTTTTTGGATGGTATGTCATATAAATATCAATTAAGTTCATCCTGTTTAATGTATCATTTAAAGCTTGTGTTTCCTTATTTATTTTCATTTTTGGATGATCTGTCCATTGGTGAAAGTGGGGTGTTAAAGTCCCCTACTGTGATTGTGTTACTGTTGATTTCCCCATTTATGGCTGTTAGCATTTGCCTTATGTATTGAGGTGTTTCTATGTTGGGTGCATAAATATTTACAACTGTATCTTTTTCTTGGATCAATCCCTTGATCATTATGTAGTGTCTTTCTTTGTCTCTTATAATAGTCGTTATTTATTTATTTTTTTGCGGTACGCGGGCCTCTCCCTGTTGTGGCTTCTTCCGTTGAGGAGCACAGGCTCTGGACGCGCAGGCTCAGTGGCCATGGCTCATGGGCCCAGCTGCTCTGCAGCATGTGGGATCTTCCCGGACCGGGGCACGAACCCGTGTCCCCTGCATTGGCAGGCGGAGTCTTAACCACTGTGCCATCAGGGAAGCCCAATAGTTGTTATTTTAAAGTCTATTTTGTCTGATATAAGAATTGCTACTCCACTTTGATTTCCATTTGCATGGAATATCTTTTTCCATCCCCTCACTTTCAGTCCTTATGTGTCCCTAGGTCTGAAGTGGGTCTCTTGTAGTCAGCATATATACACTTCTTGTTTTTGTATCCATTCAGCCAGTCTATGTCTTTTTGTTGGAGCATTTAATCCATTATGTTTAAAGTAATTATTGATATGTATGTTCCTATTACCATTTTCTTAATTGTTTTGGGTTTGTTATTGTAGGTCTTTTCCTTCTCTTCTGTTTCCTGCCTAGATAAGTTCCTTTAGCATTTGTTGTAAAGCTGTTTTTTTGGTGCTGAATTCTCTTAGATTTTGCTTGTCTGTAAATGTTTTAATTTCTCCATTGGATCTGAATGAGATCTTTGCTGGGTAATCTTGGTTGTAATTTTTTCCCTTTCATCACTTTAAATATGTCCTGCCACTCCCTTCTGGCTTACAGTGTTTCTGCTGAAAGATCAGCTGTTAACCTTATGGGGATTCCCTTGTATATTTTTTTTGTTTTTCCCTTGCTGCTTTTAATATTTCTTCTTTGTATTAATTTTTTTTTTTTTTTTGCATTACACAGGCCTCTCCCTGTTGTGGCCTCTCCCATTGCAGAGCACAGATTCCGGACTCACAGGCTCAGCAGCCATGGCTCACGGGCCTAGCTGCTCCGTGGCATGTGGGATCTTCCCAGACCGGGGCACGAACCCATGTCCCCTGCATTCGCAGGCGGACTCTCAATCACTGCCCCACCAGGGAAGCCCTGTATTTAATTTTTGATAGTTTGATCAGTATGAGTCTCAGCATGTTTCTTCTTGGATTTATCCTATATGGGACTCTCTGTGCTTCCTGGACTTAGTTGACTATTTCCTTTCCCCTATTAGGGAAGTTTTCAACTCTAATCTCTTCAAATATTTTCTCAGTCCCTTTTTTTCTCTTCTTCTTCTCGGACCTCTATAATTCAAATGTTGATGAGTTTAATGTTGTTCCAGAGGTCTCTAAGACTGTCCTCAATTTTTTTCATTTTTTTTTTAATTCTGCTTTGCAGTAGTTATTTTGACTATTTTATCTTCCAGGTTACTTATCTGTTCTTCTGCCTCAGTTATTCTGCTATTGATTCCTTCTAGGGAATTTTTAATTTCTTTTATTGTGTTGTCCATCACTGTTTGTTTGCTCTTTAGTTCTTCTGGGTCCTTGTTAAATGTTTCTTATATTTTCTCCATTCTATTTCCAAGATTTTGCATCATCTTTACTATCATTATTCTGAATTCTTTTCCAGGTAGACTGCCTACGTCCTCTTCATTTCTTTTGTCTGGTGGGTTTTTACCTTTCTCCTTATCTGCTTTGTGTTTCTGTGTCTTCTCATTTTGGTTAACTTACTGTTTGGGGGTTCTCCTTTTCACAGACTGCAGGTTCGTAGTTCCCATTGTTTTTGGTGTCTGCCCCCAGTGGCTAAGGTTGGTTCAGTGGGCTTGTGTAGGCTTCCTGGTGGAGGGGACTAGTGCCTGTGTTTTGGTGGATAAGGCTGCATCTTATCTTTCTGTTGGGCAGGACCACATCCAGTCGTGTGCTTTGGGGTGTCTGTGACCTTATTATGATTTTAGACAAACGTTTTGCTAATGGGTGGGGTTGTGTTCCTGTCTTGCTAGTTGTTTGGCATAGGGTGTCCAGCACTGTAGCTTGCTGGTCATTGAGTGGAGCTGGGTCTTAGTGTTGAGATGGAGATCTCTGGGAGAGCTTTTGCCGTTTGATATTACGTGGGGCTGGGTGGTCTCTGGTGGACCAATGTCCTGAACTTGGCTGTCCCACCTTAGAGGCACAGGCCTGACCTCCGGCTGGAGCACCAAGACCCTGTCAACCACATGGCTCAGAAGAACATTGAGAAGGAAAGAAACAAAGAAAAAATAAAATAAAGTTGTTAAAATAAAAAATAATTATTAAAAATAAAAAATTAGTAAAAAGAAAGAGCAACCAATCAAAAAACAAATCCACTGACGATAACAAGAGCTAAAAACTATACAAAAAAAAAAGACAGACAGAACACCAGGACCAATGGTGAAAGCAAAGCTATACAGACAGAATCACAAAAAGAAGCATAGACATACACACTCACAAAAAGAGAAAAAGGAAAAAAAATCTATATATAAAAAAAAAGGAGGACTAGAGCAACCAAATCAATAAACAAATCTACCAATGATTATAATCTCTAAATACTAAACTATGATGAACATAAAGGCAGGAACAAATTAGATGCAGGAAGCAAACCCCAAGTCTACAGTTGCTCCCAAAGTCCACCTCCTCAATTTGGGATGATTCGTTGTCTATTCAGGTATTCCACAGATGCAGGTACATCATGTTGACTGTGGAGATTTAATCCTCTGCTCCTGAGGCTGCTGGGAGAGATTTCCCTTTCCCTTCTTTGTTCGCACAGCTCCCGGGGTTCACCTTTGGATTTGACCCCGCCTCTATGTGTAGGTCGCCGGAGGCCATCTGTTCCTGACTGGACAGGACGGGGTTAAAGGAGCAGCTGATTCTGGGGCTCTGGCTCACTCAGGCCGGGGGTAGGGAGGGGCACGGCGTGCAGGGCGAGCCTGCGGCGTTAGAGGCGGCGTGACGTTGCAGCAGCTTGAGGCGCGCCGTGCGTTCTCCCAGGGAAGTTGTCCCTGGATCCCGGGACCCTGGCAGTGGCGGGCTGCACAGACTCCCAGGAGGGGAGGTGTGGAGAGTGACCTGTGCTCGCACACAGGCTTCTTGGTGGCAGCAGCAGCAGCCTTAGCGTCTCGTGCCCGTCTCTGAGGTCCGCGTTGATAGCTGCAGCTCGTGCCTGTCTCTGGAGCTCGTTTAGGCGGTGGTCTGAACCCCTTCTCCTCGCGCACCCCGAAACAATGCTATCTTGCCTCTTCGGCAGGTCCAGACTTTTCCCCGGACTCCCTCCCGGCTAGCCGTGGCGCACTAGCCCCTTCAGGCTGTGTTCACGCCGCCAACCCCAGTCCTCTCCCGGCGCTCCGACCGAAGCACGAGCCTCAGCTCGCAGCCCCACCCGCCCCGGCGGGGGAGCAGACAAGCCTCTCGGGCTGGTGAGTGCCGGTCGGCACCGATCCTCTGTGCGGGAATCTCTCCGCTTTGCCCTCCGCACCCCTGTTGCTGCACTATCCTCCGCGGCCCCGAAGCTCCCCCCTCCGCCACCCGCAGTCTCCGCCCGCGAAGGGGCTTCCTAGCGTGTGTAAACCTTTCCTCCTTCACAGCTCCCTCCCACTGGTGCAGGTCCTGTCCCTATTCTTTTGTCTCTGTTTTTTCTTTTTTCTTTTGCCCTACCCAGGTACGTGGGGGGTTTCTTGCCTTTTGGGAGGTCTGAGGGCTTCTGCCAGCGTTCAGTAGGTGTTCTGTAGGAGTTGTTCCATGTGTGGATGTATTTCTGGTGTATCTGTGGGGAGGAAGGTGATCTCCGCGTCTTACTCTTCAGCCATCTTGAAGGTCTCCCTCCTAATAAGCCTTTAAAGTCTGATGCTTACTTTACACTTACAGCACATCTCAGTTTGAATGAACCACATTCCAAGTGCTCAGTAACCATATTTGGCCGGTGGCTTCTGTGTTGGACAGTGCATATCCAAGATCATAATCCCTCTAGAATTCTACGCTAGCCTCCTAGCAAGCTCTGTGCTTCTGTTCTTATTCTTCTGAGTCTATGATTCACACAGTAGCTTATTTGACCCTTTTAAAATGTAAATCAGGTGAGTGTGCCACTATCATGCCAAAATATCTCCAATATGTTGCATTATCAATAAAGTAAAATTTCAAAGTCCTTCCACGATCTGGTCCCCAGACTCCTCCTTGACGCAGTTTTCAACCCCTCTGCTCTTTTTCATTGTCTCCAGTGTGCTGACTCTAGCAGACACAGTCGATGCGCCACCGGATTCCCTTGTGTCCTTCTGTTGTTTCTCTGTGCTCATCCTGCAGCTTCTGGGTGCCATACCCTCTAACGGCTGACCCCTGAGACCTTCTTTAAAGGACTGTCTTTGCATGCCTGGAGCTAGCCCTCTTGCCTCCCAGGCTTCTTGGGGAATAGTAGAATCTCCAGGAAAGATCATGCTGAGGGCAAGAATTTGCCTGAATTCTCACCCTTTCCTGCCCCACCTCCCTTACTCCTTTTTAGGTTCCTTCTGAGAGCACTTCCTTAATGCATCACTTATAAGGGAATCTGGGCAGCCCATCCTAAGCCACTAGCCTGACACACTCCCACTTGTTACTCCGAAGCCTGCCTTTATACTTGTTATCCCTAAACCTGAAAATCTCTTCCCAGAGAGAGATGTGTCATGCAGCTCTTACTTTATGTAGGTCTCCTCTCAAACATCACTGCCTCCAGGGAAAACTTCTGTTTGTTTGTTTCTCCCCATCTCCATCCCTGTTTTATTTTTCCACATAATAGTTATCATCATTGGACATATATTAATATAAGTGGGTTTTTATTGTTGCTGTTGCTGTTTTTGCCTGTTTTTTTTTAACACTGGAATATAAACTTCGTGAAAGAAACAACTTTGTTTTGTTCAAATGGTGTCCCCAATACTCAGAGGTGTGCTCACAGATATTGGTAAATAGTTGTTGAATTAATAAATGAGTGAATGCTTGAATGAATGAACCGGTGGAGGCAGGACCAAACTAGACAGTATAATTCCAGCGTTCACGCTGTATATATTTAAAAAGCCTAATCTGCAAAGAGTGTTTCAAACTGTCTGTGTGCCCATATACTCTTCCATAAATGTTTGGCATCATTCTTTCTATATGCCTCATGTGGCACACTCCCCCTGCCCGTGCTCTGTAATAAGAGAATAAGATCCGTTTCTCGGGACAAAGAGAGCGGAAGCATACATTACCCCTGAAACCCTACCAGCTATTAGGAATCTTGGCTTCCTGCTATCCAAGCCCAACTGTGACTCCAACCAATAGTGCAAACGTCATTAACCAATGTCAGACTAAATACATGAAAAGTCAGGTTGAATAAACGAAATAAATACAAAATGCGTAGCACAGTTTCTGGCTTATAAGATGCCCTTTATTCCCAGTAGCTCTAAGTATCATGGCAATTATTTGCACCCTGCCATCTTACTTCAAACCTGAGTCTGTAACTCAGTTACATCAATGTGAAAGAATGAGGTCTGGTGGGGAATAGAACTAAGGCTCAGAGGAGGAACTGACGAAATACACAGTGCCACATTTCCAGGACGTTATATGCTAAGCATTGGCCACTGTAACTTGCACAGTAGAGGCGAGAAGTAACAAGGAAGGGGAACATATGATTTCCCTGGAGGAAAGAATTATCATCTCTGTGGCTTGAGTAACAAGGCTGCTCAGTAAACTTGGTTGGTAGTTTGCAGCCTGTCTGAAAATGCTAGCACATTCTTCCAGTGTCCCAGCCAATATTGCTTTTGGAATAGAGTTTATTGGCAGATGTGAAAAGGCTACTGAAATAGCTTAAAAATTAACTTTCTCTTGTGCTAATCACCTCAACATTTTCCTGTTTAAGTAAACCAATGTAGGGAGTGTGCACTCTATCCTTAAATGTCAATTAGCTTGGGAGTAATTTGATTCACCAAGGAAATGTAATCAAATGATAAAATGATGATTGCATTAAGATATTTAATATTAATATCAAAACCGCAGCAACAGAGCAAATGCCAGAACATTCCTGATGAAATGAATATCAACGATGTTCCTGTCCTACCGAGTAATTGTGCTCCTAGGACTAAACCCCAGTGCACACACTTTCCTTCAGTCCCCTGGAGGCTACAGCCCTCAGGATGTGATGCCAGGGGCCGGGGGTAATGGTGAAATGGGCAGTTGGAGGCTCTTGTTTATTGTCCTGTGTTGTCTTATTGCTGCTGTAACAAATGACCACAAACACAAACAAGCTTTAGTGGCTTAAAATAACACAAATTAATGGTCTTACTGTTCTGGATGTCAGAAGTCTGAAATGGGTCTTACAGGGCAAAATCTAGGTGTCTGCAGGCTGTGTTCCCTCTGGAGGCTCTAGGGGAGAATCCATTTCCTTGCCGAGTCCAGCTTCTAAAGGCCACCTCATTCCTTGGTGCTGGTCCCTTATCCATCCTCAAGGTCCGTGGCATTCTCAGATCGCTTTCTCTCTCTAACCTCCGCTTTTGTCATCACATCTCCTTCTGTAACCCTGACACTCCCTCTTATAAGACCCAACCAGATAATCTAGGGTCATCTACTCATCCCAAAATCCTTAATCACACTTGCAAAGTCCGTTTTGTCCAGGAAGGTAACATAGTTACAGGTTCCAGGGATTAGGATGTGTACATCTCTGGGGAGATTATTCTGTCTACCACACTCCCTACAGTAGCACCTCCCTTATTCCTTCTGTATTTTCTGCTCTTTCTTATATGAACCATGAACTCCCCTGTAGCACAAAGGAGTTGCCCAAACACTGCGTTAAAATATTTGACCAAACTTTAGCGTGGCTTCCACCTACACTGGACTATGTCTTTAAAGATGATCTGAGACCCCGTGCTGAGACCCCGTGCTCAAGAAAATGCAAGTCTACCAAACTCAAAATGTACATTGTCTCAACCCATCTCGCCAAGCCATTTTCAGTAATCCTCCACTTACCCCCTTTTAAATTTTCCATTTTTACATCTTCCTCTAGTCCTTTTTTGTTCCTCCCTTTTCACCTCCCCGTAGTCCCTTTTTGTTCCATATCTGTTATCCCCTGTAAAAACCTTAGTTACCTGTGTCATAGCTGGAGTTGAGCTCAGTCTATACTGATGTCTCTCTTCTCTACTACAGGAGTCCTAATAAAATTTGTTTTTTCCACCTTTAACAAGTGTGGAGAGGTCTGTTTTTTCTTCGACACCTCCATCACAGCAAACATCATAAAAGAATCTGATAAAAGCCTTTAGCAATGTTGTGTCTCTGTTTTCTCATAGAAATAAGGGTCAGAGTTTGTGAGATACTGAGGGATCAAGCAAATTTACATGTTTGATACAATTAAGAAGGGAGGAGGTATTTTATGGGAGATGCTTCTAGAAGCACAACACTTGGCCTCTGACCCCAGGCAGGGGAATCATGGATTAGAGTTTGTAGAAGATTATCAGAGATGTTTCCTGGAAGAGATGGGGTTTGAGTTAAGACTTAAAAGATCTTCTGGTGGAGGATTGAACACAAAGAAAGGACAGAGGCATGAAAGGCAGGAGAGGTCTTGACAGTGTAGCTGATTCTGCCCCGGTATTGAAACTCAAGAGAACCAGGTAGCATGTAATAAACCTCCTCTATGAGGCTGCCTGGAAGAGTCCTCATTTTTTTTCCACATTCTCTCTCTTTTTTTTTTTTTTTTTTTGGCTTCACCAGGCAGCTTGTGGGATCTTAGTTCCCTGACCAGGGATCGAACCCGGGGCCCCAGCAGTGAGAGTGCTGAATCTTAACCACTGAACCACCAGGGAATTCCCTCGTGTTTTTGGTCAAGTGCCATTTCCTTTGCTGGTCAGTCACTTTTAGATCCAGCCCTGCTTATTCTCCTTTGTTCTGTTGCTCAGTCCTTTATAAGTTAATCTTTATGTGGCTCAACAAGCCGAGTTGCTTATACTTTACATCAAGGTAGAGTGTCTAGCGGTGCTGCCACCACGTGGAGGGACAGTAGTGCCTGGCTTCTAGCTACCTCTGCTCTCTTTCTCCCAGTGCGAGTCATCAAAGACTCTACACTCCTACACCTGGGATTCCTACACCTGGGAGTAGAAGGGATGGTTGACTCTTGATCTCTCTTATTCTGCATATTTATTCCCGCAAAAATATTCCTTCCATGTCCAGAAACAGAGTAGAATGATAAATGTTAGAAATACTGGCATGACTTCCTTCCTTGATGACTAATCTCTAATCAGGACTTTCATAGGAGCAAGATTTACTAACAACCCTAGCCCCCAGGTATCTTGGAATCAACCTTCAGCTGAATCCTTCATAACCCCTTGCAGTTTTATAGCCTGGCCATCAACAGAGACTCCAGTCATGGGCTGTTGCCATATAATAGGCCAAAGTTACTTCCGCTCAAATGCTCTTACATCTGAATAATAAATAGCTAGTTTTCCACAAAAATATATGTATTTATTGTTTCTTAAAACATTAATAAAAAAACAGATCTGTGCATAAAAAGAGGAAAGGAGATTGCTTATTTCCTTCTAGTGTCTGTAGTGTCTAGTCTATAAAAGAAAAATGATAAAAATAACTATAATAGCATACTTTTATAAATGCGCAATAGACACATAGGAAAAAAATTGCTTGGGTATTCAGGGAAGATATTCAGAAGAGGTTATAATTAAAGTGATGCTTTCTGGTGAAAAAGTATGAGTTTGCTAGGTACAGGATTTTAAGGGGAAGGTCATTTATGTAAAGGGAATAGAATTACAAAATAAAGGCATATTTATAAAATGCCAGTAGTTCAGTGGTTTAGATTTTGGATACAAGAGGGTTCTTAATGGAAATAAAATTGGCAAAGCAGAACAGGATGGATCATGAGAAACCCAGCATGCTGTGTATGAGACGTAAGCTTTGTCCTATAGGGGATGGAAAGTGACTGAAGACTTAGAAAAGGAATGACTGTGCCCACATTTATAACTAAGCGTGATGGCTTGGTCAACTAGCATAAATGAGGTTGAAGCACAGAGTGAGACTGAACAGTGAAGCAAAGAGACTGAATTTCAGGCTCTTATAATAGTCGCAGCAGTAGTCCAGCTTACCGGAAGTGTTAATAGTGAAGAGGTGCTAAATATAAGAAAAAATAATGTAGAATGTACGGGACATAGAGAGTAATTGCTTGAGGAATGAGAGAGTGGGGAGATTTTTGATTTGAGTTACTGGGAAACGTGGGTACCATCAACTGGACGAGAGGCAATAGAAGTAAATGTTTCTCCAAAGATGTTTCCACCACAAACTTATAGTCGGAAATAGCTCTTATGATTGGGCATACGCCACAGCCATTGGAAGGCTGTGACTTCTTACAGAACTCCTTTGTAGGAAGCAGTCACCTTCTTGATGCCTACAGTGCTTAAATAGATGGAAATGCTGAAACAGATTGTCTGGAAAATGTTTCATCGTTAAAAGTGATTTAACTGTGAAAGTGTCTGTTTGGAACCAGTCACAATTCTCAAACTCCTTGAAACCTTTTCCTCTCAAGAGGAAAGTGAAATAAGCAAGACTAACTTCTTCCCCACAGGCTTAGGGATTTTGCAAGAAGAAATGCTGGGAATAGCTAATTCATCTATGAAAGCGAAGCCCAGCCAGGATGGCAGTGGTCCGTGGAATCACTGCTTCTAAAACTGAAAAAAAATGGAAAAGGAATCTGGCTACAGTGCAGTCTTTCCCTGACCTGATAATATGAAATCCTTTGATTGGTGACTCTGAGACAGACAGTGGGAAGAAAAAAATGGCCAATTGAGTGAAATGAACAATTTTTTCTGACCTTTTAAAGATACATGACTTCATTTTGAAATGGAAAATAACCAAATCCCAGAGCTAGGTCACAGAGTAGAGATGAGATTCTCTAACTCTCTTTTTTATTTTTTGCGGTACGCGGACCCCTCACTGCCGCGGCCTCCCCCGCTGCGGAGCACAGGCTCTGGACGCGCAGGCTCAGCGGCCATGGCTCACGGGCCCAGCCGCTCCGCGGCACATGGGATCTTCCCGGACCGGGGCACGAACCCGCGTCCCCTGCATCGGCAGGCGGACTCTCAGCCACTGCGCCACCAGGGAAGCCCCTAAATCTCATTTTTTTAAAAGAGAGAGTTGTAATCTAAGAGATATTAACAGACTTGTCAAAGATCGAAGAGGAATTCAAAGGCGGAGACTGGTTGACTCAGGTGATGGACAAAGTTTGAAGGATTTGAATTAGCATATGCCTGTAAATGAGTGGCATTCATTGTGTATTTGCTCTATGCATGTATGTATCACAAATACAAGACATTTTAAGTATTAATGATAAGTTCATGTCAGTTCTAGAATGATAAAATATTCATGGACAGGTTGGGTATAGTAAAATTTTTTTTACTTAAATCTATTTTATTATTTAAAACTCTATTAATCAGTTCCTCAAACTATCTTCTGTACAACAATAACTTGAACCCTTCAGAGATCCTGCAGTACCTTCAAAACTACACTATCATCGTCATCATCATCACCACTGCTGTTTATTCAGTGGTTTATACATGGCAGGCATAGCACTAAACTTTTTACACACATCATCTTATCTTTTCTTCACAATCGTCTTATGATTAGGTTGGTATTATTATTATCCCCGTTCTATAGAAGAGAAAAATTAAGTTGAGAAAGAAGTAACATGTCCAATATCACATCGCTCTTCCATGGGAGCCTACATTAAAGACCGTAAGAATAGAGAGGGCTTTGAGATCATACCTGCCAAACCTCTGTATATCTCTGAGCAACAGAACATTAATCCAGCTCCTGCTTGAAATCACTCAGGATTGGGGGTTCATTACCACCAGGAACAATTAATCTGCATTTCAGATCTGCAACTGCTTTTCCTTACAGTGAACTTTGTGTCTTTGTAACATTTAATCACTAGTCCTGGTCATGTTCCCTTGAGACCCACATAATAGTTAGTGTGTCATCCACCTGAGGGTTGTTCAAAGATGTGAAGACACTGTGTTCTCTCTTCAGTATCTTGTTTCCTTCAGTTACCTTTCATGTGTCCTGATTCCTGGATCTCTTGCCATTTTTATTATTCACTTAGAATTTCTCTTTCAGTCATCAAGAATTACAAAAAGCTCCAGAAGTAGACCAACAGTCCTTTAGAGATCAGAACTAACAGCATGACTTTAAAGTTGAGTCATCTTAGGAAGAATACATGCAGGACATTAGGTTTAAATCCCAACTTTGCATTTTGCTTAGCTAAGTCCCTTACCTTCTCTGAACCTCAGTCCTCACCTGTTAAATTGAGATAATATCTCACCCATTGTTTATTAGGGACAAAATAAAATAGTGTACAAAGAATATCATATTACTTAAAACTGCTCTAAAAATAAAGTCTGAAAAAAGTACATTATATTATGCTTGGAGGTAATAAGCATTTAAAATGTTGGCTTAAAATTATTGATAAAGGACTTTCATCTCAGGGAAGGAGTAGACCTAATTTAATTTTCTCCTAATAAGTATCAAAAAACTCCAGATATTAATCATTAGACATACATAAGAAGACTCTGAAAGTTAAGTAAAGGAAGGCAGACAAGCCAGGAAACTCAGGACTCAAGGAACAACAGGATGAGGCATTCCCTGGGTTTTCTTTTCGTCTCATATATCCAAAACTGGGAGACGAAGAAGCCAACAATCTGGAAACACCAATGGACACAGAAAAAAAAGAGCCCCAACAAAAGCATATTCTCTTATTCAAAGGACTAGAAAAGGGACAGATTAGCAAGCTATTAAAATTTTAAACAATAACCAATCTACTGAAGCCAAACACCACAGAAGAACTGGTGGTCCACCCACACCCACATCAACAAATACCAAGCAAGGAGCATCCCAGACTTCCATCCTCACAATGCTGTAACAAAACACCCCAACATCCAAGACTGAGGTGATACCAGAAAAGCCAAGTTGGGAACAGGGCTTTCATCGCCACCAGCTAGTAAAGAACCATCCTACTCGTGTCCCTGGAGACCATCTGGAATGCCTGTTTTTTCTAATCCAGTCCACCATTTCCCTCCCCACTAGAAGAGCATGAGAGAAAGCCTAGTGGGGCGTCAGGACTTTAACCATCACCCAGCAATCATAAAACCATGACCATTGCAGTGTACGTGGAGATCACATAGGGAGCCAGATTCCTGCCTAGCGGTAATGATGACCCTCCCATTCTTGGGTATCAACCAAGACCAAGTGAGAAAACTGGATTTTTACCTCCATCTGGCAGTAACAAGATAGTGCTCTCCCTCCCTCTGCCAGGATGGTGTCAGAGAAAGCCAGTTCTTATATAACCCAGAGTTTTATAATATAATCTCCCAATTTCAATGGAAAATCACTCATTGTACAAAGAAACAGGATGATCTCAAAGCGAATAAAAAATAACAATCAGTAGATGCCAAAATTGAGATGACAGAGATGTTAGCTTTAACTGCCAAAGATTTTAAAGCAACTCTAATAGAAATACTTTAATTGGCAATTACTGTATTGAAACAAATAATAAGAAAAAGCCTCAGCAAACGGATAGAAAGTTTTTACAAAGAAATAGATGATATGAAGAAGCAAGCGATAATTTTGAGCTGAAAAATAGAATAACTGAAAAGAAAAACTCAGTGGATAGGCTTAACAATGGAATGAAGAAACAGAAGAAGGAATCAATGAAAGGAAGATAGAACAATAGAAATTACCCAGTCTAAACAACAATCTAAAAAAATGTGAACAGAGCCTCAGGGACTTGTGGAGCTATAACAAAAGAGTAAACATTTGTATAAGCTGAAAGGAAAAGTGAAATAGGGCAAGAGCTGAAAAAGTAGTCCAAGGAGGCAGGGGCTTCCCTGGTGGCGCAGTGGTTGAGAGTCCGCCTGCCGATGCAGGGGACATGGGTTCGTGCCCCGGTGCGGGAAGATCCCATATGCAGCAGAGCTGCTGGGCCCGTGAGCCATGGCCGCTGAGCCTGCGCGTCCGGGGCCTGTTGTGCTCCACAACGGGAGAGGTCACAACAGTGAGAGGCCCGCGTACCGCAAAAAAAAAAAAAAAAAAAGTAGTCCAAGGAAATCCAATTGCAAATTTCAAGAATTCGGCCTGTGTCTTAAACCTATAGATTCCAGAATCTGAGCAAACTACACAACAGGGTAAATTCAAAGAAATCCATATCAACATACATCATAATTAAACTTTTGAAAACTAAAGACAAAAAAAAATCTAGAAAGTAGCCAAAGTAAAATGGGACCTTACTTATATGGAAAAAGACAATTTGAATGGCAGTGCATTTTTTAAATCAGGCCAGAAGGAAGGGATATAATATATTTGAAGTGCCTTAATAAAAGAATTGTCAGTCCAGAATCCTATATGTACTGAAAATACCCTTTAGGAATAAAGGGGAAAATCAAGAAATTCTCAGATGAAAGAAAACTAAGAAAAATTTGTCACCTGCAGACTCACCCTAAAAGAACAGCTGAAGGAAATTTTCCAAAATAGAAAGAAAACAATAAAACCTGGAACATCAGGAAGGAAGAAAGAATACAGTGAGGAAAAATATGAGTAAATATGTTTTCCCCTATTGAGTTTTCTAACTTAAGTTTGACCGCTGAAGCAAAAATTTTAACACTGTCTCGTGTTTCTAAATGTATGTAGAAAAAATATTCAAAACAATTATAAACAAGGGAAGGTAAAGTGACTTAAAGGAAGATAAGCTTTCTATACTTCTAAAATGATGACACCAGTAGAGTGTGATAACTTATGTATATGTAACATAATACCAAGAGAAACCACAAAGAAATACACTCAAATATACTACAGATATATTAAATTGTAATAATAGGAAATGTTCAAAAACTCACAGAAAGGCAAGAAAAGTAAAATAAAGAAGTGAAAAGCAGAGTACAAACAAAAAATAAAGTAGCAGATTTAAGCCCTAAAATATCAAAAATTATAATAAATGTAAATGATCTAAGTGCACCAATTAAAAGAAAGGGATTGGCAAAGAAAATTTAAAAAATATGACCCACTTATTTCTGTCTATTAGAAGATTACCTAAATGTGATATACACAGTTTGAAAATAAAAGGATGAAAAAGATATTAATATATTATGCAAACATTAAAGGAATGCAGGAGTGGCTATGTTAATGTAAGATAAAGTAGACTTCAGGGTGAGAAAATCATCAGAGGCAGAAAGGGCTCTTATATAATTAATAAAAGGGTCAATCTACCAAGAACAGATAGAAATCCAAAATGTGTACACACCAAGCAACAGAGCTGCAAAATATGTGAAGCAGAAACTGATGGCACTAAAAGGAAAATTAGACGAATCCACAAGTATGTTTGAGGACTTCAGCACTCCTTTCTCAACAACTGATAGAACAACAAGACAGAAAATCAGAAAGCATATAGAAGAATTTACAACATCAACAAACAATAGTATCTAAACATTTAAAGATTACTCCAGCCAACAACAGCAGAATACACATTCTTTTCAAGTGCCCGTGGAGCATATATCAAGATAAACCATCTCTTGGGACAAAAAGAAAACTCCAGCAAATTTAAAATACTTGAAATCACCCAGTGTTCTCTGACAACAATGGAATCAAAGTAGAAATCAAAAACAGAAAGATAAGAGGAAAATATCTGAATACCTGAAAAATGAACAATACACACATATATAGCTCAGGGGTCAAATAGGAATTCAGTGGTATTTTAAAAAATACATTGAACTAAATGAAAAATACAGGATGTAAAAATTTGTGGGACACAGCTAAAGAAGGGCTGAGAAGGAAATGTGTACCAGTAAATTCATATGCTAGAAAAGAAGAAGAGTCCAGCTAAACCTAAAGCAAGCAAAAGAAGAAAATAAAAAGACGAGAGCAGAAATCAGTGGACCTGAAAACAGAAAATCAATAGAGAAATCAATTAAACAAAAGACGGTGTTTTGAAAATTTCAATACTGACAAACTTCTAGTGAGATTGGCAAAGGGAAAAAAAAGGAGACAACACAAATTACCAGTATCAGAAATGAAATAGGAGATATAATTACAGGATCTGCAAGCATCAAAAAGATAATAGGGCTTCCCTGGTGGCACAGTGGTTGAGAGTCCGCCTGCTGATGCAGGGGACACGGGTTCGTGCCCCGATCTGGGAGGATCCCACATGCCGCGGAGCGGTTGGGCCCATAAGCCATGGCCGCTGAGCCTGCGCGTCCGGAGCCTGTGCTCCGCAATGGGAGAGGCCACATCAGTGAGAGGCCCACTTACCGCAAAAAAAAAAAAAAAAAAAAAAAAAGATAATAAAAGCTTCAAACAACTCTGGAAACAGTTTGACAGTTTCCTTAAAAAATTAAACATTCAACTATCATATGACCGAGGCTTTTCACTACTGGGAACTTAACCCAGAGAAATGAAAGCGTATATTCACACAAAAACCAGTCCAGTATACTAATGTTTATAGTAGTTTTATTCATAATGGTCTAAAACTGGAAATAACCCAGATGTCCTTCAATAGGAGAATGGTTAAACAAATTGTGATACATTCATATCATGGAATACTACTCAGCAATAAGAAGAAACAAACTATTGATTCATTCATCAATCTAAATACAGTTGAATTATGCCAAGTGAAAAAAGTCAATCTCAAAAGGCTGTATAATGTATTAGTCCATTTATATAACTTTTTGAAATGAGAAAATTTTAGAAATAGAGAACAAATCAGTGGTTACCAGGGGTAAGGGAGTAGATATTGTTCTATAAATTTGCAAGATATTATCATTGGGAGAAACTTGGTAAAACATATATGATGTCACTATTATTTCCTACAATTTCATGTTACAACTACAATTTTCCTGAACTTTAAAAAATAATTAAAATTTATTGATAAGGATAGCATATATCATAATTCCTTGAAAATTTATAATCTGTCTGTGACGTATGTTCTATATTAACTTGAGTTTCCCACTATGAACTGAAGGGTATTTGTAGCTCTTATATAGGAGAAAAAAATTTGTCATCATGTGCCTTTGGAAAATGCTGGCTTAAAAACACTTCCCCTTTTCAAGAATTCTCAGAATCTTGATTATACTTCTTGTGGTTTTTCAAGTGATTGGTAAAATAAACAGCATTTTCCCTAATGTCTTCATCATTGAGACTTAGCTCCTCCTCTCCTCCTCAAAACCCATGCTCAACACATCAGAAAAACATTTTTGAGAGTGGTAATCCATGGAATTTACTTAAGAAAATGCCAATGTCTAGAGAATATGCTATTTGTTACTCCAGCTTTATAATGGAAGCAAGGAAATTCTAAGCAGAAGCAGTAACTTATCAGAAGGCACAAAAGCAAAAAATAATATAGATTTCTGGCATCAGGATTGAGGGCGTCTAATGCCATACAAAAAAATAAACTCAAAATGGATTAAAGACCTAAATGTACGGCCAGACACTATAAAACTCTTAGAGGAAAACATAGGCAGAACACTCTAGGACATGAATCACAGCAAGATCCTTTTTGACCCACCTCCTAGAGAAATGGAAATAAAAACAAAAATAAACAAATGGGACCTAATGAAACTTCAAAGCTTTTGCACAGCAAAGGAAACCATAAACACGACGAAAAGACAACTCTCAGAATGGGAGAAAATATTTGCAAATGAATCAACTGACAAAGGATTAATCTCCAAAATTTACAAGCAGCTCATGCAGCTCAATATCAAAGAAACAAACAACCCAATCCAAAAATAGGCAGAAGACCTAAATAGACATTTCTCCAAAGAAGATATACAGATTGCCAACAAACACGTGAAAGGATGCTCAACATCACTAATCATTAGAGAAATGCAAATCAAAACTACAATGAGATATCACCTCACACCAGTCAGAATGGCCATCATCCAAAAATCTACAAACAATAAATGGTGGAGAGGATGTGGAGAAAGGGGAACCCTCTTGCATTGTTGGTGGGAATGTAAATTGATACAGCCACTATGGAGAACAGTATGGAGGTTCCTTAAAAAACTAAAAACAGAACTACCATACGACCCAGCAATCCCACTACTGGACATATACACTGAGAAAAACCATAATTCAAAAAAACTCTTGTACCACAATGTTCATTGCAGCTCTATTTACAATAGCCAGGACATGGAAGCGACCTAAGTGTCCATCGACAGATGAATGGATAAAGAAGAAGTGACACACATACACAATGGAATATTAGCCATAAAAAGAAACAAAATTGAGTTATTTGTAGTGGGGTGGTTGGACCTCCAGACTGTCATACAGAGTGAAGTAAATCAGAAAGAGAAAAACAAATACCATATTCTAACACATATATATAGAATCTAAAAAAACAAAAAATAAAATGTTTCTGAAGAACCTAGGGGAAGGACAGGAATAAAGATGCAGACATAGAGAATGGATTTGAGGACACGGGGAGGGGGAAGGGTTAGCTGGGACGAAGTGAGAGAGTGGCATGGACATATATACACTACCAAATGTAAAATAGATAGGTAGTGGGAAGCAGCCGCATAGCACAGGGAGATCAGCTCGGTGCTTTGTGACCACCTAGAGGGGTGGGATAGGGAGGGTGGGAGGGAGACACAAGAGGGAGGGGATATGGGGATGTATGTATATGTATAGCTGTTTCACTTTGTGATACAGCAGAAACTAACACACCATTGTAAAGCAATTATACTCCAATAAAGATGTTAAAAAAATAGTAATAATAAAATAAAATACGTGAACAAGAAAAAAAAAGATTGAGGGCATGTGAATGTGCAGAGGGGTTGAAGGAGGAAATCAGGAGGGTGTCAAGTGGCCAGATCATGATTGACAAGATCAACTTGATTGACAAGCCAGGGAGTTTAGACTTTGTCCTGGAAGCCATAGAGTCTCTACTTAAACCCCTAGGTCCATCCTTTTATTCTACAAATGAGTACACCGAGACAGAATTATTAGAATGATGCATTTAATTATAGCTGTCTAGATTTGACTTTATGAATTCTAAAGCTGTGAGTAGAACTTGCATTAGCCTTTGACTTCAGTGATTATGGAGTACCTATAAATAACACTTAAATTCAAAATGTCTGCATATTCTCTCTGTATCTTGTATGGACTAGTAGCTGTGCAGTCATTCTTCCTCAAATCTCCTTATTTTGTAGAAGGAACAACAACCCCAGAATAATAGAAACAAGACAAAATCCAGTTTTCTGTCTCCCAGCAAAAATCTCTTTGTATTCTCCAGCCTTTCTTGTGAAGGGATCTTTCAGCCTGTTCTCAAACATAACCCTTAGAGGAATATGGCCCTGCACCTGAACATCTGGAAGAGGGGGCAACCCTGGGATTAATTACAATCCTACACACTGATTAAAAGCATCCCTAATACTTCAGGCTCTGCTATGAAAGCTTTTCATCATGTAACCTCAGTTAGAAAAATTTGGTAAACAGCTCCCATTTCCAACCTGTATTTTGAGCAGATCTGTCAGGAGGAAGGAAGGATGGGGGTTGGCAGTAGGGATTGTTTTTCTGTGGCTTCAGTATAAAATAATCTGGTTTGAATTGTCGTAAAGTACAAAAACACACGGCATTCAGCCATGGATCTTAACTCACAATATCAGTTTGAAAAAATGTTGTTTTCCCTTACAACTCAATGGAGCATCGTGTTGGACAGCTGGGCCCCATTACCGGAGTCCCCACAAGGGAAATGTCAGCTCAGCCATTGTTTACAATCCTATATTCATTTTTTCTCTAAGGCCTCTCATAGCTCTGTCCACATTTCAAATGCCAGGCCTTCAAACTAAAGTCCACTTACACTCTGTCCTGTCACATCCTAAGCTTTCATATCGTAACATCTTTTTTTGGCCGCGCTGCGCAGTTTGTGGCATCTTGGTTCCCCGACCAGGAACTGAACCCGGCCCCAGCAGTGAAAGCGCTGAGTCCTAACCACTGGACCACCAGGGACTTCCCATATCATAACGTTTTTAATACCAGAGACTAGGATAGGTCTTCTCAACCAAAAGTGTACTTGGAGTACCGGAGACTTATGTTACTACATTCCCTGGCCAGGAACGGTGGACATGGACTAATATTAATTTATCCAATGTCATTATAAATGTTCAGAAAACAAATAGGAGTGATTGCAAACTGGTTCCTGCCATAGGAATGGCACCAGATTTCCAGCAAGCCAGAAAGGATACATACACATTGTATGCCATGTCTGCACACAAGACCATCTGCACATACTAAGTCTGAAAGTGTCCACTGCTGTTTTTTATTCGAGTTTGACCTCTTTGGACCATGAGACAGATGGATCAGCTTCTCCTAGAAGAACCATGTCTCTGACATAAGGCTGTGTCTTTAAGAGAACGTCAGAATCAGGTTTTCTTGAATGCCACTTCTTTCTCTACGCTCTTCTTAATTCCACGTAGCCCGGAAAGAGTGGAGAAAACATGACTATGTAACTAGAAACACCTAAGTTCAAGCCCTTACCTGAAGCAACGTTTATCTTTAGGCAAGTTACTTTAACTTTTTCAAGCTATTTCTGTGGTCAGAAAACGGAGCTAAGGATGTCTATTTTGGTGAATCATTGTGACGATTATGGGACTGTACTTGTAAAACTTCTGGCTTTATAGAGGGTGCTTTCCCTCCATTTGAATAACCCTAAAGGAAACTCTCTCAAAGCCTCTTTGTCTATAATTCTCCTTATATTATCATTGTTTATATACATTATTTAGACAGCACATAATGAGCTTCTTGAAGAGAGGTGGTTTTTTGGTAAATGATGCAGTAGGTATAAAGGTGTGTTGTGGGACTTCCCTGGTGGCACAGTGGTTAAGAAGCCACCTGCCAATGGGGATCCCTGGTCCAGGAGGATCCCACAAGCCATGTAGCAACTAAGCCCGTGAGCCACAACTACTGAGCCTGTGCTCTAGAGCCTGAGAGCCACACCTACTGAGCCCTTGTGCCATAACTACTGAAGCCCACGTGCCTAGAGTCCATGCTCTGCAACAAAAGAAGCCACTGCAATGAGAAGCACGTGCACTGCAACTAAGAGTAGCCCCTACTCGCCACAACTAGAGAAAGCCCGCGTGCAGCAATGAAGACCTAGTGCAGTCAAAAATAAATAAATTAGTTAAAAAAAAAAAAAAGGTGTGTTGTTCCCTGCTTTAAACACAGTGAGTATCATATAGTAGAAATTCAACAAAGGGAGTAAGCCATTGAAGTAATTGGAGACATTTCCTTCCCTCTAATTTGTACCTTGGGTTCTGAGATTCCTGAAGGGAGGGACAATATCTTATTCATCTTTGTACCTTCTGTTCCTAGCACAATGGTCTGCGTATGCTTCGTGATCAGTACATGTGTTGCTTTGAATAAAACATACTTGGTATTTCTTAGCTCTCTTCCACCCACTCTGATTCTGCGTTGGGTGTATAGGAAGTTCTCAATAGAGCTCAGTGCATCATTTTACTTAATGAACTTGTGGATGCTCTCCTGGGAAGACACAAAACTCATCATCCAAGTAGCATGCCATTTGAGAGTTATGTAGACACACCGCATTAATTTCACCAATCTTGGAACATACCCAATTTGTATTGTTCTAATTGTACAAGTTGGAAGACAGAGAGGCCAAAATACATACTCAGAGTCACAAGCCTCCTTTATATGGCCTGCCATGTTATTCATGATTGTTCTCCCTACGGCCTCATCTCTCACTGCAACTCACTTGACCTTTCCTGCATCCCAGCCATACTGTTCTCTCCCGCATCTGTGAACTTGTATGAGCAATTTCAGTTGCCTGCAGTACCCTCATGTGCCGTCTGCTAGACAGCTTCCTGCAAAGCATGACACGAGTTGCATATCTTCTGTGAAATAGTCCCCCAGTTTCCTAAGCAGAGTTAGGCTCTCCTCTCTCCATTCAGCATGACTCTCATGTCACACTTCACAGCACTGGTCCTGTAGTTTCGTAATTTGCTCTTTAGTGAAATCATGAGCTACTTGACAACTTTAATTTTGGGGCACACCAATGCCTGGCACGTAGAAGATATTTGGTAAGAATTTTCCAAATTCAGAGAAAAAGCATAAGTGAGTAGCCAGGCAAAGGAGGAAAGAGAAATTAGCTCAATAAGAAGAAAAAGTTGTGTAAACGACAAACGTATTTTAAAACAAATCTCTCTAATGCCTTGGTTCAATAGTTATTTCTTTACTAATTTAAAAAAATGATATAAATGTATACTGTTTACCAGGAGAAAAAATTTTAACTTTACTGACTAACAAATTTCATATTTTGAAATCTAAACCTCATTTTCCAGAAAAGTTTTCCAGCCTGCTTGTGAATAATTTAACTGTGGCAAAGTGGAAACCAGAAAGCTAAAAAAAATGCTATGTAAAAGTGTTCAGCAGATTGGGAAAAAAAAAAAAAATCCTTATGTCTGCAGTTTACTTTTAATTCTGTACATGTTTCAAGAAAATTTCAAAACACCCAAAGAGAACTCAAATCTCTAATTAGTCCACATTTTCTGGTTGTTCAAGCATTTTGTAATTTCCAAGTTCCTAGTTCTAGTAATTTGTCAGTGATCTGAGGATAACACACACACACACACACACACACACACACACAAAATCTTTCATGAGTCATCTTCAGCTCAGAGCACAGTAGCTATGGAGATAACACTTTTTTCCTGTCTTTGACATTTCAGTTCTCAACTTTAGAAATCTGTCTACAGTTGGATTAAGTTTAAATATGATGTCAAGTTTTCCACTACTTCATGAGAAAAACATCTCTCCCGAGTTTAAATAAGTCTAATTGTGCTTACTCTTGTGTTAATTTGGGGAATTCCTGGATTCCTTTGCAGAAAGGGGGAAACAGCAGTGGCCTACTGTGGATGATAAGGGGAGAAGAACATTGAGTGATATGTTTCAGCCACCAGCATTGCTTCTTCATAAGCGAATCAAGATATAGAAGGGTAGGAGGAGCTGAACTGGAGACTTCAGAGATGTTATAGACAGCATTTTTGGTGAGAAATGAAAGAACAGTCATTTTAGTAGGCACTGTATCCTTAGCACCTAAAATACTGCATATAGTAATTGTTCAAAAAGTATTTGTTGAACACAGATATAGAGAGCAAATGTGTGGATACTAAGGGGGAAGGGGGGTGGGAGGAATAGGGAGATTGGGATTGACATATATACACTATTGATACTATGTATAAAATATATAACAAATGAGAACATACTGTATAGCACAGGGAACTCTACCTAATGCACTGTAGTGACCTAAATGGGAAGGAAATCCAGAAAAGAGGGGATATATGTATATCTATAGCTGATTCACTTTGCTGTACAGCAGAAACTAATACAACATTGTAAAGCAACTATACTCCAATGAAAATAATTTTAAAATATATTTATTGAAAAAAAGTAAGTGTATAAGTGCTCCTGCTTCACCAGGTAGAGGTTAGTATATGTGAATGACAGGAACTTCAAGAAAAGGAAATTTTTGCACAACGATGGAAGCTGTCCTTTTATTTTTCCACCAAAAACAAAAAATGCTTTTGAGTAGTAGAAAGATAAACCATTTCTCTTTTTTATCAATATAACATGAAACAACCCTAGAATTGCTGAAGAGGACTGAGTCCAAAGGTCATTGCCCTCCTCTCTCACCCCTCTTCTGCGCATAAACATCACCATCCCCACACCAGCCATAATGAACAGTTCGGTGACCTTAGGCAAATTCCTTAAAAATCACTGCGTCTTAGTTCTCTTTTCGTACGTGGAAAGAAAGGGGTCTTTCTCTCTTCACATTATGTATTTTTCCCCATCCTCTCTCCAATCGTGAGGTATGTTTAAAGGTAATGAAACATCGGTGTCTATAACTATATTAATATATAGTTGAGAGTTTCATTTTTACTACTGGTGAAGCAATCTAAAGAAGTGAGGCTAAACCTGACTGGGAAGCTTGAAAATAGATGGTGATAATAAGATGTTTGGGGACCCTGGGAGAAAAAAAATAAGGGGAGAGAAAAAGGGAAGAAAAGGAAAGTGAGATTTATGAACGTCTAACTCAGATGATCTAAACAGTAAATAATGGGATGCCTGCACTTGCTTGTGAATGGTCATGAATAAGACTGGATTCTTTCTGGTACTGAGCAATCCAGACTTTTCAGGCATAAGTGTAGAGTTATGCAAAGTGGAGAAAAGAGTACACGTAGAAATTACTAACACCATATCTGGTTTTCTTCTCCTTCCTGGGAGTATGGGAAGACTTCCCAGATTCCCTTGCAGTTAGGCTGAGGTCATGTGACCAATCCTGGCCAATGGGCTGTGAGAAGCATCACTTCCAAGGGGAGGCTTTTAGAGGAGCAAGGATGAATTCTTGATGCAGCCATCAAGTAAAACAGGGATCCCCCATCCCCCAGGCCGCAGACTGTTACTGGTCTTCAGCCTGTTAGGACCCAGGCTGCACAGAAGGAGGTGAGTGGCAGGTGAATGTGCAAAGCTTCATCTGTCCCTCCCCTTCATTCCCCATCACTCACATTACCAACTGAACCATCCCCCTTACCCCCACCCCATCCGTCCATGGAAAAATTGTCTTCCGTGAAACTGGTCCCCGGTGCCAAAAACGTTGGGGACCGCTGAAGTAAAACACATGTTGATGTCAGAGCCACAGGGTGGAAGCACCCTGGCTCCTTGCATTGCCGCATAAAAAGCTGTCTAGAAGAGTTGCCTGTCTCCCATCAAATTGGTATGAGTAAGAAACAAACTTTTGTTGTATAAAGCCATTGAGAGTTAGGGGTATATTTGTCTGCATCACAGGCTCGCCTATTCTAACTGGTTCACTTAAATAGCTGTCATAAGAATTAAATAAGAAAGTATTTTTCTGGTGTTCAGTAAAGTATGCTAAATGTTATTTGTCAATAATTTGGATGAAAAGCTTTCTTGTGGCAAGATTTTATTTTCAAATATCTCTATAAATACATGCTAAAGAAAATGTTCCAGACAGTACTTGCTGTGGCTTTTCATAAAGGAATTGTGTCACATTTAGCTTCACATCATCTCTGATGGCATGATAAGAACGAGCATGAATTTTTGGACTCTAACAGACTCATGTGCCAATCTCACGTCTGTCATGTACTGGCTTGGAATTTTGGATAAACTAATCAAATTTCCTAAGCTTCAGATGTTTCATCTGTGAGATGTGGTAGCAGGAGGTGTGGGGGGAGAGAAAAATGTCTGTATTGGGTCATTGTGAGAATGAAAATAAAAGTGTATGTGCCCAGTAAATTCCAGTGCTCTATACGTAAGATCGAAGTACTAACAGTGGGCAATATTCAATTAAGTATTTTCTGCTTACTACAAATCGGAGTGAAGGATAAAAGTAAATAGCTGACAAATACATTTGGTCTTTGTATAATCTTATTCTCTGGAATACAAAAAGGAGAAAAGAGTGAGAAACCAAGTCAGTAGAAGGTTCTGGTAATGAGCCACCTTAAGAGAAAGTTTGAGAAGGACGTAGCTGTCTTTCCCTTGAAGCTCCATTGGCCAAGTCCAATGTTGACATTACCTAGTCAAGAATACAGACTTTAAAGATTGAATATTTAGACAATTAAAACTAGCCTAGCTGAGTGATGTGAATAAAGGTTGTCCTCTGGGGCCAAGATGTAGCTGTCATCAATCATAAACAGACATAAGCCCAGGATGTAGTGGATCTTTGCAGAAAATATTTATGTCGGTTACTATGCACTTGGGTTTTGTGGGATACGTCTATTTTTCCAATAGTTAATGACATGGACATGATATTTAATGTGCTCAGATTAGCTCTTAACTATTTTCTCTCTCCCTTTTTTTTCTTTTCTTTCTTCTTTCCTTTCTCCTTTTCTCTTTCTCTTCCTTCCTTCCTTATAATGACCTGTTCCCATATATTTTGCCTACCTATTCCCAGTTTTGGATACACAAAATGGCTAATACTCTTAGATTCTTTCCTTACCCTAATTCCTGGCTTTGAGTTAAATGTTTTTAAAAACTTTATAAAGTGTCAGGATGATCCTTAACATGCCCTGCTTAGTTGTTTGATTACGTTATCCCTGGCTGGTATTCAATTCTAGCCCCAGATTCCAAAGTAACTTCTAAAATTTTATCTTTAACTGATATCCTAGAAATAGTGAATAAAAAACTTTGGAAATACTTCAGAGTTCTTTTTATAGATGAGGAATCTGAGACTCATTTTATGTGATCCAGGGCTACTGGGTTGACAGAACTAAGACCCCTCCAAATCCCAGGATTCCAGTGACCCCATTTCTAATCATAATTAACCAAGCCTACATCTCCTACAGGGAAAAATATGTTTAAAAAGGCACAGGCATAGAACAATGTAATAAACACTGTTTTCTTGGTCCACTTCTCCAAGTACAGTCATCTCTGTTAGCGAGTGACATCATAATCCTCCAACTTAAAACCTTTTCCAGGTTAAAATGAAACTCCTTTGGATTTTTTAGTTTTTATATCTTAGCGTGATTTAATTTGTGATAATCTCATGAAGATATTCCTGGATGAGAAAAGAGGAGAAGAGCACTAATCGGGGAGAGAAGAGAAAGTCACAAATACCAAGTCTTTGAGTAAAAATACCAAGAGCAAACTTTGTCAGCATTTGCCTGGAGCCAACTCAACATTTAATAACCATACTTGTATTTACTTTATTTATCAAGCTTTTTCCCTACTAAATGCAAATCACTATCCTAGGTACTGTGGTAAAACAGAGTTTAGTAGAGAATGGTTAGAAATTTATGGGACCTTACAGCTAAGATGCCAGCCTATCTCATGCCATTGAAGTAACACAATGATAAAACAGAACAAAATGCTTATAACAAGGGACAATACACAACACTCTTAGGGAGTAGAGAGATTGATTTTAATAGGGAAATGGTGGAGATGGGAAAGAATTCCTTGAGGATGTAACCTTTAAACAGGACCTTTTAGAGTCAACAGCAAGGAAAAGGAATTTTGAAGCTGAGAGCAGGCCACACCTAAATGTCCATTCAGCATCTTACAAATATTTCTTGTGTTCTTTGCTGAACCTCAAGCATACGGCAAAAAAAGACGTTAACCTTGACTCAAGGAATTTTCTGTCTCATATAAGCCATTGGAGAAAACAATTTAATATGAGGTAGCAGGAAGTGCACAAGAACACGGGGTTAGCTTATTTTGCTCACGACAGATGCACGTCCAGTTTATTCTCTGTTGATGGTGTTTCTTGGATTGTATTTCTCTTGTCTTCGACGATGGTAAAGGAGACAGCGTGCAGAGTGTAGGCTTTTTTATTCAGACCTGTTTTGCCTCCCTATACTCTTTCCTCTTTATGCTCAGGCCACAGGGGTGATCATTCCTCTCTAGAATGAATTTTCTAGTCCTTCTTTTGTCAGAAGCTATCCTCACAAGTTGGTTTTTTTTTTTTTTTCTTTTGCGGTACGCGGGCCTCTCACTGTCGTGCCCTCTCCCGTCGCGGAGCACAGGCTCCGGACGCGCAGGCTCAGCGGCCATGGCTCACGGGCCCAGCCGCTCCGTGGCTTGTGGTATCCTCCCGGACCGGGGCACGAACCCGTTTCCCCCACATCGGCAGGCGGACTCTCAACCACTGCGCCACCAGGGAAGCCCTCCTCACAAGTTTTGATGGTTTAATCCTGTTGGAAAAACTGTGTTCCTGGGAGCCCCAGACTAGGCTCTTGTTGTTTAGGTAGTTTGGGTAGTGTTCCTGAATAACTGACCCAGAGTATGTGGTTTATGGTTTGGTCCCTTGGGATACCCTGTGTCTTAATGCTCTGTGACATCAGAGGACTCACCACACCTCTCTGAACTTCAGTTTCCCTACCTGTAAAGTGAAGATAACTTGATGTGTGTGTGTGTGTGTGTGTGTGTGTGTGTGTGTGTGTGCGTGTGTGTACAATCTGTAGAAGAAAAGTAGCTGCTCTGAAAATTAGAAAATCTCAAATCTATCCCTGGCTGTATCCCTAATTTTCATTGGGAAAATCATGTTACACTGTGTAATGCCTAAGTTTTCTATTTAAGGGGAAATATAGGAAGACTAAACTTGAAACTGATCAACAATGCAATCAAATAAACCAATTTGGTAAGGAGACAAGGATAGAAAGAGTCCAACGGACTGCTTGACTGATTACTTGATTCAGTTGGTCAGACTAATCAGAACCATCCGTCTAGTAGTCAAGGGTGTGCACACATATCCAAACAATTTCAGGAAAGGACTTAGGAACATCTGCTTGTTTGGACTAGTGTAGACAAATATATATAGTAATATAGACTAAATGCTTTGATATCTTTTAATCCTAGTTGAAGCTTTTAGGGAAAAAAACACAGTATAATGAAATCCATGGGCTTTATTAAGCCTTAGAGAGTGACAAAATTGTGTCCCTACATATTTATTTTAAAATTCTGATGTCCATTCACGATCCAAATACAAACTCATCATTTGTGTTTCTTCTTTTTCTTTATATGAGGGCAAAGGGACTGTGATAATAATAAAGATAATGAAGAAGAAGCAAAAAGAAAGAAGGGACCCTCTCTCCTTTCTGCTCCACTTAGCATGTCTTGTCTTATTCTCATTACCTTGTTCCTCTCTCCCCATTCTTCTCCAGACTAACTTTTGGGTTTTCATTTCCTGGAAGAGAATTCATCTATTTTTCTCTTTGGTCACTTTATAAATCCCCACAAAGGTACTCCGATGTCTCAGCTGGCATTACAGCCTCATCTTTGGTTCAGGCATCAGTGGCCTCTGACTAGTTCACAGCTGCTGGGACTCAGCATGTGAGTGGAAAAGAGAAGCAGGCTTTAGCAGACAGCCTATGATGCATCTACTAAAGTTTGACTCTGGTTACAGAGCAAGTTCACTGTTGAACAGGGATTGGAGCTTAAGTCTGTCTGAAGTCCAAGATGTCTTTACCACACAATAATGCCATTAGGCTTTTGAGTTTGAAGAAAGACCATAAAAATGTGTCCATACCTCAGTGGGCGTCTAAACTTCAATTAGGGAGACAAGCTAAATTAATCTTAGGCTAGGTATTTACGCAGGGCACAGTGTTGGGTTTCCATTTCATGATTACCATGCTGGGAAACATAATAATTACAATAATAACAATGGGGATGATGATAATGATGATGATGATAACAGCAACACCAATCCACATTTGTAGAACTTTTATAATGTGTCAGGCGTTCTCCAAAACTTTTTACATGTACTAACTGGATAAGCCCTCTCAACAACTCTAAGTTCGGTATTACCCAGTGATCTCCCTTTTACAGATAAGAAAACTGAGACACAGTGAGGAGAGTGGAAGATATCAGGCATTTTCATTTCACTCAGTCTTTTATTGGAAATTTTTTAATGAACACTTGATAACTTAATTGTAAACAAGACAACGTAAAATATGATGTATCAGTTTTATGGCACAGAGGAAGGTTTTAACAATTACCTCAGATATAGGTGCTTACAGTTCACTATAGGCGTTATTAAAAAGAAAAAAAAGTCATCCAAACCATCACAGAAAGAACAGAAGAATATCCCACCCCCCTTCTTTGATAAAATCACTGAAAACTGAAGTCACTGCCCCCGCATGTCTGGCATCAGTTCTCAAGTCAGCAGTATTGGTCTCTGAAGATTCCAGAAGAGGGAAGCCATGGAGCATTGGAGTGTTATATGAGTTTCCTAGGGCTGCCACACAAATTACCACAAATTTGGTGGCTTTAAACAATGAAATGTATTCCGGCACAGTTCTGGAGCCCAGAAGTCTGAAATCAAGTTGTCAGCGGGAGCAAGCTTCCTCTGAAGGCTGCAAGGGAGGCTCTTCCATTGCCTCTTCCAGTTGCCGGTGGCTCCAGGCATTTCTCGGCTTGTGCTGCACATATTGTCCCCACTATCCTTGGAGGTAGGACCCGCTGGGGTAATTGAGGATGCTCTTATCTCACAACATTTAATGTAATTACATCTGCAAAGAACTTTTTTCCAAATAAAGTCACATTTATAGGTTTTGGAGGTAGGACATGGACATACTTTGGGGTTGGGGAGGTACCATGCAACCCACTATAAATAATTAGGGAAATTCTTCTAAGAACTTAGTGGCGTTCAAAACACAATTCTAAATAGTTTACTTATTGATATCATGGAGGTAATTCCCCAGAGCTTCACAATGAATGCCCTGGGGCCATTATCGAATAAAGGACCCTGACCTAAGAAGATAAAAAAATTTTGAGCAAGGGAGAGGCTTATTTTGAATTAATAGGACAAGAATAGAGTAGACCTGGGCTTCCCTGGTGGCACAGTGGTTAAGAGTCCGCCTGCCAATGCAGGGGACACGGGTGCAAGCCCTGGTCTGGGACGATCATACAAGCCGCGGAGCAACTAAGCCTGATGTGCCACAACTACCGAGCCTGTGCTCTAGAGCCCGCGAGCCACAATTACTGAAGCCCGCGCCTAGAGCCCACGCTCCCCGACAAGAGAAGCCACCGCAGTGAGAAGCCCACGTACTGCAATGAAGAGTAGCCCCCGCTCTCTGCAACTAGGGAAAGCTCGCACGCAGCAATGAAGACCCAACACAGCCAAAAAAAAAAAATTAATTAATTAAAAAAAAAAAGAATAGAGTAGATCTGTAAACTTCCACTCTCTCTAAAATAAAGTACTTTTTAACTACAACTCACTCAAACTTAATTAAGATCATATGTTTTAGTTTTTACTCTGACAGGCTTTAAAATGTCATTCAGATGTGTTAACTTGGCAAAAAGAGGAAAATAAAACTGTGGGGAAAATGAGTAAAAGATTTAAAAAATGAAAAAGGGAAATAAGTTTTAAGGATAAAGATAGATTTGTATATTACTTTCAATACTGGAACATGCATTCTCACTTATCGTCTGCATTTTTCAGCTCATACATTTTTGCGTATCAGAAATCTTAAAATCTCAAGAAATTTTCATTGATTTAAAACTGGAAATAGTTTGAGTCCTTATAGAAAAGATGAGATTATGGTTGCGTGGATATAATAATGCCTTTGAGAAATAACCTGAAGATTTATCTGAATATCTGTTACTGTTGAGGGAATGTTTGTGTTCCCCCAGAATTCATAGTTTGAAATCCTAACCCCCAATGTAATGGTATTAGGAAGTGGGGCCTTGGGAAGATGAATAGGTCAGGATGGTTCAGCTCTCATTAATGGAATTAGTGACCTTATAAAAGAGACCCCAGAAAGATCTCTCCCTCTTTTACCACGTGAGGACACAGGAAGAAGACTGCCCTCTATGAATCAGGAATTGGGCTCCCACCATGTAAGGAATCTGTTGGCACCTTGATCTTGGACTTCCCAGGCTCCAGAAATGTGAGAAATAAGTTTCTGTCATTGATAAGCCACCTGGTATATGGTAATTTGTTATACAGCGTGAAAGGACTAAGACATCTGTGAATCTCTAGTTGGAGTGGTCAGAGGGTGGTAAGAGCTTGGCAAGATTCTGGGGCACTTTGTTCCTTGTTCTTGGGAAACAGCATTTCCCGAAGCATGGTCTATAAAACAGCTGCATAATATTCAGTTCTTTAATTCTAACACATACCCAGCCTTGATTTTATTTTATTGTTTTTGCGGTACGCGGGCCTCTCACTGTTGTGGCCTCTCCCGTTGCGGAGCACAGGCTCCGGACGCGCAGGCTCAGCGGCCATGGCTCACGGGCCCAGCCGCTCCGCGGCATGTGGGATCTTCCCGGACCGGGGCACAAACCCACGTCCCCTGCATCGGCAGGCGGACTCTCAACCACTGCGCCACCAGGGAAGCCCCCCAGCCCTGATTTTAACGTCTCTGAAATTAGGCTGCATGTTACGTGTTACACAATGTCAAAGGATATTTGTTAGCAACTAGGCCTTGATTGGACAATCTTAGCTGTGCATGGATGAGACCTTTCATCTGGTGATCACTTCAGTCGGCTTATCTGCACTTGTACCTCTTGTGGCTAGATTTAACTTGAGTCCTCAATTGTTGCTTATAAAAGATTACATTTTCATGTTGCATTGACGTGAACATTTTTATGAAGGCAGAATTTTGACAGTCAAATGACAAGAAATCCAATTTAAGGTGGTAGACGTTGCCAGACTCTTGAAGTAGTAGATCATAAAATGTTGAAAGCTGGGAGAAGTTGATGTGATTTATTTAGTCATTGAAATGTTTTATCTGTCAAAGTCTTCCAGTTGAATTCCAAGCGATGCCGATTAACTTCTAGAGAGACACACTTAAATTAAATATGTAATCGGAAAAGCATATAAAACCCTAAAAGCCTTTCATATAATATAGAATTATAATGTCAGTCCTGAAGGTGTTAAATAAGTCAATATGATGAGCATAATTTATGAAAAACAACATGTCAATCTGACGTTGAACCCCGTAGGCTGATGAAATCTTCCTCTTAGGATTTCAAAAGGTGTACTAGTTTACTAAAATCTCTTAAATATCCATAATAAAGAAATATACTTAGCTTTGTTTTCACCATCATTTCTGAACATATGTGAAACTAGAACTCCCCCTACCACACACACACACACACACACACACACACACACACACACACACACACACACACCAGCTACTACCATTTACCTGTACTGCATCCTGGTGAACACACCTTAAGGCATATTACCCTATGGAAAGATGATTATGTTTATTTACCTGATCTTAAATTTGTAAATGGTAAAGTCACAGATACAACTGAAAGAATAGAAGGCTGTAATTCAGAAGACGCTACTACTATTTTTTCATTAATTTGCTTTATAATCATGAGCAGGACCCTCCTCTTTCTCTGCACTGGTTTCCCCATCTCTTTAATAAAAATACATCAGTTGTACAAAATAATACACAATTCCCTTTACTGCCCTACCCTTCGATGCCTGCAATGAGGTCCATTAGATGGGGATAGAATGCAGTCATCTTTGGTTAAACGTACTCTTGTAAATCATTTTGTGAAACATAAAACCACAACTTATTCTGTGGTTTTCAAGAATAATACATGAATTTGATAATTTTTCTTTTAGATCAGTCACCCATCTAATGCCACATTCTGAGAGTCATGTGCCAGCCACCACAGGGAGAGCTATGAAATCAAATGTATAATTCAGTGTTTATTTATCAGATTCCTTTCATGTGCTGACCCTATTCTTTGCATTGAGTAGAGCCGTCTGAGGCCACAAGGAGGGGAGCGTGGCTCTTGAATGCTTGGCCACATATTCCACGTTGGTGGTGGTGGTGGTGTTGATGGTGGTGGTTCTCCTCTCCTTCTTCATCCTTGTCATCATCATCACCGTCACCGTCACATCTCACCTCCAGTTCACCTTCCGTATTACTTCCTATAAGCTGTGACTCTGGCATGCCCCATCACCATCACATCTCACCTCCATCTCACCTCCAGTTCACCTTCCGTATTACTTCCTATAAGATGTGACTCTGGCATGCCCCATCACCATCACATCTCACCTCCATCTCACCTCCAGTTCACCTTCCGTATTACTTCCTATAAGATGTGACTCTGGCATGCCCCATCACCATCACATCTCACCTCCATCTCACCTCCAGTTCACCTTCCGTATTACTTCCTATAAGATGTGACTCTGGCATGCCCCCGCTTAACACTTTAGATGCTTCCCAGCACCCCGGGGATGAAGTCCAATCTCCTTGCATGGTTTATGAGAACGTTTTTCCCTTTTCATTCTCCTCTCTTGCCATTTTCCCACCAACCACTCTATATTCCAGCCACGAATGATCTTTCAATGTGCTATACTCTCTTCCACCTCTACGCTCTGAACATGCTGTTTCTTTATCCAAGGCTGTTGTCTCCAACCCTACCTTCCCCCTTCACTACCTCCATTGGGTTATTTTTTCAAAAAGGTCACTTCCTGTGGGTAACTTGATAGTGCCTTGATCACCAATACTGCACTAGGTAGCGCTCCTATCAGCTCCTACAGCAGCTCACACTTTCCCTAATATGACACTGTCAACAGTCTGTTGTAATTGCCTTTTTCCTAGTGTATCTCCCACTGAATTTCAGCCTTTGGGGTGGCTTTTCAGCTGGATGACTTCAGGTGGTATAAACGTCCTGTTAAACTCCAGAGCTCTGTTCAGCAGTGTGACCAGATCTGAAGTCTACTGTCCAGAGCATAGATATGAGAAGATGAAGGAACCAGACTGTTCTGAGTCACTGTAGGTGACATGACATTTTCAATCCCACCTATCCAATGAGATAGCAGGACAAACCTCCAGCAATGCACTGTACGGACAAAGCCCAAACAGCTGGAGCAAATGTCATGCTCCAGAAACAATCCTCAGTTGCCCATGCGCTGGCTTACATCCCAGCCTACTCTTATCTATTCTAGAGATCTGAAGGTTTCTCTTTACTGTTCTGTCTTCCCTCTGACACACATGTCAACTGACCACATGTTTGTCTGCCTGGAGAGTGAGCTTCTCTCCCCTCCTACCACCAAACACAGCTTTCCTTCTGAAGCTGTGAGTCAAGCTAACTGCTTGGCAATCTCTGGTGTTAGAATCATAAGGCACCATGTGTGAAGATCACAGGATCTAGAAAGCCAGTTCTTTTTGTAACTACAATTTATTTACTAATGAAAAGGTAATGATGAAAAATTGTGACTTTTTCTAAGGGTCCACTGTGATCTAGGCACCTTGAATACATTATATAATTAATCCTCTCAACAATCATACAAGTAGGTATTACTGTCCCCATTTCACAGATGAAGAGACAAAGGCTTGGGGCTTAATGGCTTGTCCAAGGTCATGCAGCTGACAACTGTCAGAGCTGGTGTTAGAAACCACATCCTTCTGATTCCAAAGTCTGTCTTCTTACCATTCCATGGTGGTGATTCTCAGTGTTTCAGAGCAGGATATGCAGTACTTAAAGAGTCAATAAAGAAAAACGATTTATTTGGAAACACTTTTTTTCTTCTGCAGTGGAATGGAGTAAAAAAGAGACTCCTTCTGGGCCAGCCATTCTCACTGGTGCCTAAAGTGGAGAACTGCCTAGCCGTCCCACCAACCAGGACATACCTGTGGCAGGTGCGGTCATTGGGACTCACTGTCCTCTCTTCTAAGGAATGTTCCCTGAATAACCCTTCCACTCCATCCAGGCAACTCATTCATTGACACATTGTATCAGCTGACAGAACACTGGCTGACCAGAGTTTGAGTGCTGACTCTGTCACTTAACACTCAGGAGAACTAGATGATCATTAAATGACTGCATCTCACAAGGAGGAGTCGGGGCTCTCGCAGGGTTGGAGAGGGAGCCACATGGGTGAAATCCTGCACGTGAGGGAACCCTGGAAACTGTGAAAGGGTCTGAAATCCTCTTCTGCACTTTGAATCTGCTGCCTTAGTTTGGTTTTGTTTTTGTTCTTTTCTGTTACATGTTCATGATAATGTTGACAGCGAATGTTTATTAAGTGTTTAATTTGTGCCAGGCAAATTGTACTGTACAGGCATTTCTGATTTAATCTCTACGGCTACCTCACATCTTATTATTGTATGATAAGAATTGCTATTTTACATGTGAGTAAACTGAGAATCAAAGAGCTATCCCCTGTGTCTGATTCATCTGGACTCCCTGACGGAGAAAGGATCTGCGTCAGGATCTCCCTGACACAGGCCTCTGTATCATGCTAGTGACTTTGCTAAGTTTTGACCTTCAAGTCAGAGAATGTGGATTAATCATGACTGTTTTCACCGTGGAAGAAGAGAGTTGCATGGAACAATTAAATTAATATTCTCAAATTCCTCTTCTACAAAAGAGAGCTAGAAAGAGTCCCTACTTCATGAGGAGGAGAAAATGATAGATACATAAAATGCTTAACAAAGTATGTGTCACAGATCAACATTCAATAAGTGAGTGGCAGGAGGGAGATGCAAGAGGGAGGAGATATGGGGATATATGTATATGTATAGCTGATTCACTTTGTTATACAGCAGAAACTAACACACCATTGTAGAGCAATTATACTCCAATAAAGATGTTAATTAATTAATTAAACAACAAAAAAAGTGAGTAGCTATTACTACATATTCTCTTTGAATGTCATTTTCCTTATTCCCCTCCCTCCTCTGGCACATAAAATCTTCAAGAATAGTGTCGGTGCTAACATTCCTTTTATTTCTGGCCCACATAGAAACCTGTCCTGGATCTGTAGCCCACAAAAGATGTAATGGACAGGATGTAAGGCCCAGGAGGTCTGTTGGGATCCCACTCACAGGGCAATCAGTTTGGGGATCAGAACTGATGACCAAAGGGAAACAGTTCCTCACAGGGGGAACAGCATTCTACAGTTTAGAGTTAAACCGTACCAGCACAGGGGCTGGTGACATGGACTTCGATGTCAGCCTGAATTAAAAACACAAATCTGATACTTCATTCAGTAAGTACAAATTAAGTGCTCTCTATACACCAAGCACTGAGAAAGAAATTTCATACTCACTAGCTTTGTGAACTCATGCAGGTCAATAAATTCCCCAAACCTCAGTTTCCTCAGCTGTAAAATAACATAACACAGTCTACCTCAGGGTGTTCTCAGCTTTATAAGAAACTGTATACTGATCGTTCTGAGAACAGTGACCGGTGATGGCAGCTCTGACTATCTGGCCTCTCTGTGTGAACTTTTTACTTCATTTGATTGTCATGACGATCTTAAGCAATATTTTTATTACCACAAATAAATGACCATTTTAAAGGTAAAGGAATTGAATTGACTAGTTCGTGGCTTCCACCTGTTCTCGTGAGCAGCACGAGGCATCTGTAGGGCAAGTGTGGTGACAGCAGGTGATCACCAGTGCTCCGTGAAGGAGACCTAAGGGTGACTGGACTGTGCAGATTGCCCAGAGGCTGCAGAAAAGCACATTATCCCAGCTGTCCCTAAATCTTCCCACCAGTGAGTCCTCAGCAGCAGACATGGCCACGTGAATTTGCTGGGCTTCCAGGAGCTGAATGGAGGTGGGAAATCTGCCAGCCTTGGCTTCATCCCTAGGAAAGTTCTGCCACCCCTCGCTGCCAACTGAGACACTCGTCATATTATTCATGCATGTGGTATCTTCCGCAAGAAGCATTGGCTCCCCAGAGGCTAGCCTGGAGAGGCCGGCACTGGGAGCCCAGAAATCCAGACCGGCAGTGGAAAAGTTTGGTGTGAATTTGGGGACCTGCTGGGTTCATCAGCATGTGTCCATTCTGGGCAAACCAAGATTGGTCTCCTAAGGCTAGCATCCCCTGGTCCAGTCCATCAGTCACACCATGGATGACAGGCACCATGCTAGACACTGTGCGGGGAGCAGGGAGGGAGGTGTCTTGGTTTGCCCAGGCTGCCATGGGTGGTTTAAGCAACAGAAATTTATTTTCTTAGAGTTCTGGAGGCTGGAAGTCTGAGATCAGGGTACCATCATGGTCGGCTTCTGGTGAGAGATCTCTTTCTGACTTGAAGATGGCTGCCTTCTTGCTGTGTTACCACACGGTGGAGAGAGAGAATGAACAAGCTCTCTGGTGTTTCTTCTTATAAGGGCACCAAGCCCATCATCAGGCCCCACCTTCATGAGTTCTAAATCTAATCGCCTCCCAAAGGCCACATCTCCAGATACCATCACAATAAGGGGTTAGGGCTTCAACATAGGTATTCTGGATGTAATTCAGTCCACAGCAGGAGGTAAGCATTTGGTTACATTTCGAGTCTGGTCAGTTTTCACTAATGTATTTAAGAGAATCAGGGACAAACTAGGAAATGTAGAGAAGAGAGATCAGAATAGTAAAGGATCTTAAAATCATATTATACAAGAAAGAAAAATAGTAAGTCAACCATAAAGGAACCAGTGGGGACTTGTACTAGTGCAACAGGAGAAAATAGTTAAAAATATTAAGGTGCTAACGGACAGACATACAGGAGGCCAACCTACAAAATTATCAGGGTGATACTTAAAATTTAACATGGTGTTTACAAACATTCAGTATTTTTATTACAATTTTAGGGTACAAGTTATATGGTGAGAGTCAACTGCAAATAGCATAGGTGATCATCCCAAATGACTAATGCACTCATTTAGTAATTAGCAAATTAACATTCAACCTTTCTGGTCAACTCTTCTAGTAAAACTCAAATTATTTGAGCAAACTCTTTTCTTTAGTCTGTACTCACAGGTGAGCAGCCATACAATAGGACTATTCGATACTGACCTTCTGTGGCAAGTGAATCAAGCCCCAAGTGAACCCTTATTACCAGGGGCCTGTACTCATTTGGTTGAGGTTAAGGACAGATAGAAGTAGCTCAGGAAAGCCATAAACCCTTTCCTCAGAAATATGCATTCACGGAAAAATAGTTTTCATGATGTATAGTTGCAGAGAGTAGATGAGGTCATAGTTGGTGCTCAGTGATTACTTGTTGAATAACTTAATGAATGACTGAATGAATAAATGTTGAAACCTATTTTGTCCTAGGGCAAGGCTATTTCATATGTATACTTGGTACCACTTTTCCCTTCTGCGGCAGAAGGTCTTCTAAGAGGTTTGCAGGCACACCTTGTGATTTCAGTAGGTTTCGCTGGGCTCTGCTGGGTTTAGCTTCCAGCTGTAGGTCTGGGTCAGGTCTATTCTTTCTGTCTCATTCTGCAGCCTAGGCTAAAGGGACGGTACCTACCAGGCCATGTGCTTATGGTGATGACAGAAGCAGAAGATAGCCTGTCATGTCATGTTGACGACAAACCAAGGGCCCAAAGTCACACAGTGGAGTATATATTCCAGTTACAGTGAGGCCATAGCAAGGGTGTTGATAGTTAATACGGTTTAATAGGGGATTGAAGAATCAAGACCAACAACTCAAACTCCCTCCCTTCCATTTACTTCATGGAAGTTCCCTGAGCTAGGACAAATTGAAGGGAGTAGAAAAAAATTTAGGCAAAGGAAACAAAGATGAAAAACCAGGAATAAATAAACGGATAAACAAAAAGAAAGCAAGCAAGAGAGTAGGACAGCATCTGAAAGCACAAACTGGTAGGAAATTTCAGATAAATACTCTCAGTGTTTGAGGACTTTGTTTGTTTGTTTGTTGTTTGAGAATTCCTTGAAGTTCTGAGTCCTGAATGGGAAGCCAGGGAAACTAGATTGAGTCCCAGTTCTAATATTGTGGGCGTTTAGTCAAAGCTCTTCCCTCGGGCTTCCCTGGTGGCGCAGTGGTTGAGAGTCCGCCTGCCAATGCAGGGGACACGGGTTCATGCCCCGGTCCGGGAAGATCTCACATACCGCGGAGCGGCTGGGCCCGTGAGCCATGGCTGATGAGCCTGCGCGTCCGGAGCCTGTGCTCCGCAACGGGAGAGGCCACAGCCGTGAGAGGTCCGCGTACCGCAAAAAAAAAAAAAAAAAAAAAGCTCTTCCCTCTTTGTCTTGTTTCTCCATTTGTAAGGATGAAGGATTCTCCCAGGTGAAGGCCAAAGGCCCTTGCAGCTTTGAGAATGTTCATATTCTAATCCACCTGGAACCAAATGGAGCTATTCTAGACTTGCCCTATAAAACCGAGAAAGAAGGAAGGAAGGAGTGATTAACGGTCATGCTTATGGCCCTTAAAGCACAGCAATGGGGACTGGCGATAAATAGGATGACACTTTCCAAACCAGAGGACAACCCGTCTGGGAAATCCATGCCAGAATGTTCCTTCCGGGTTGGCCCTGGAAATCCCTGACTGTAGAGCATTCTTACCTCCAGAATGTTGAAGCGGCAAGGGGAGGGCAAGCCTACATCTGATGCCAAATACATGAAGACCATTCCAGTTAGTTAATGGAATCCACAGCTTGAAAAAAGAGTAACTTGTTTTGCAAGCAATTCTGGGGCGCCAGCTCCTCTGTTTCCATTCACACCAAATGACCTCAGGTCAGCAGAATATGGAAAGGACAGCCTCCGTCAATGCCGCTGATAGTCAAGGCTAACTAGGCTCTAGGGGAAAGGGCTTCAAAGAGTCCACAGATGTTACTTACTGTGTCTGCCAGTGACACTTTTAACCAAAACAAAGCGGGACCGCTGGGTTGAGCCAGGCTCTGGGAAGTGTGAAAATGCTGCATTAATATGGCCATGGGACCATGGACACTTCCACAGGCTGCCCTTTCGAGGCCTGGGTTGGCTATGGGGCTGTGCTAGGGAGAGTCGCTTCCACCTAAATTCTCTAAAGAGTTAGGGAAGCTGGGAAGTTGGACAACCTGCTTATCATCCCGTAGCAACAGGCACCACTGTAAGACACCTGGGTTCTCGCTATGAATCAGCTGCCCCACTCTTATGTGATACTGTGCAGGTTACTCTCCCTCTCTGGGCCTTAGTTTTCTCACTGTTAAAAGAAGGAAGTTGGATTAGGAAGTTGATGCTTTGGGAATATAGAGAAGTGAGCTTTGCTCTAAGCAGCTAATATGTGGCTGAAAATGTACTTGCTGGTGTGTGTGTGTGTGTGTGTGTTTATGTAGCAACTGTATAATGGCGGGAACTAAGGCTCACAGATAGGCATTTCCTATGGTCAGTTCAGATGGGTAAACATGGGTTAGTCGTGTTGCTAGTTTCAGGGAGTAGAGGAATGAATAAAGCTCAGTTCTTCTCTTGAGAAGATTCCGATTGGTGGCAAGACAGACCTGTAAAAAGATAATCATAGCACAATGTGGTGGAGGCAACAGAGAACCTAACATTGATTGGGAGATAGAGAAATAAGGCAGTGGCAAAAGGAGACCCTCCTGCAGTGAGCGGAGGGGTTGGGCGGCAGAGAGAGTTGCCAGTAGGAAAGAAATTCCTGAATTGCCCTGTATGATGATTATGGGTTTTCTTAAAAAAAGTGAGTGGGAGAGGCTGGAAGAAAGAAGAAAGGAAGGCTTTCCAAGACAAAAGGCAAAGCATAAGGCATGGAAATGTAAAAGAAAGAGCACAGCATGAGATGGCACTAAAAACCCTCTGATTAACTCAATGTTGCTGGAGTATAAAATAGAAGGAAATAAAATAGTGGCTAATCTGGGCTCAATCAAATATCTTCTCAAAGCAAATCCATCCTTCTTCCATTAAACCGCTCTGGCTTTTATTTCATTTTGTTTGAAAATACCTTATAACATATTTTGATGTACAAAACGTTGCAAAGAATAAAATAAGTAACACCATATACTTACCATTCAGTTTAAGAAATAAAACCTGGGAACATTGTAATAGAATCTTGCAATCCCCACCCTGAGCACACCCAGGGGAGCAGATTTATCTCTCAAGATTGGCATAGCAGTAATTGAACTCTCGGGAATGGGACATAAAATTGGAGTTTTAATTTATTAATTTATATTGCAAAATCTGTCACATGGACAGGAATATGACTGTCCTTGAAGTCAGTACATTCCTTTCCTGTACCAAGCTACAGAGTATGCCACATCTGAGTCAAAAGCTAATTTGTCAGTTAACAGTGAGAAATTCCAGGCAGTCTGACCAGTTTATTCTTTCCTAGTGGCTAGTTTCTCATGAAACGCCAAATTATAGACAGATGTTCTCTTGGTAAATCTGGAGTCAGATGAACCAAAAATCTAACTGCATGAACCTAAGGTAGCCTGATTCATATCTTCTTCCCTCCCTCCCTCCCTCTCTGCCTTCCTTCCTCCCTCCTTCCCTTCGTCTTTCTTCCTCGGGGTTGCAAGATAAAATACCAAACACCCAGTTAAATTTGAACTTCAGGTAAACAACAAATAAATTTCTAGTATAACTGTGTCCCAAATATTGCATGAGACATACTTATTTTTAAAACTCATTCATTGTTCATCTGAAATTCAAATTGAACTAAGCATTTTATATTTTTATTTGCTAAGCCTGGAAATCCTATAATCCTCCCTTCCTTTGACAGATATTTATTGAGAATCAGTCGCACGTTAGCGAATGGGACCTTTTTCTTATTTTCTTGCTACCCAGCACCTTTTGATTTCCCATATTATGTTTTCAGGGGTTTCTAGCTTTCTGAATCCTGTCTCACAGAGGTAGAATGGAGCTGAAACCGTGTACTTCAGACTGGGACTTGAACCCACCGTCTTTTCATTAGAATCACTCAACTGGTGTCTGGACTTACTGAGGCTCAGGTTCTTTGTGTCTCAGAGCAGAAGGAATTCAGCGAGAGGCAAAGTGATAGGCAAGAAGTAGATTTATTAATACAGGATGCTTGCGAGGGATACAAGCACGCAGGTGAGGGGGCTCTGCCCTGAGAATTAAGTGGCCTACCTTTTTATAATCAAAGGAAAGTGGGGGAGGGGAAAAGACTGGCTTTTTTCTCATTCTTTAAGTAGACGTCAGGCTTACATCACTAGCTCCTCCTTTGTATTGGGCAGGAGAGTATTTGACCCTATGAGGTCAAACTGGGACTGTCACAGTGCTTATTCAAATCAGCAGAAGGGTGGTAACATATACTAAAATATGTTGAATCATCTCAGGTTTCCGTATAATGAGGGTCTCCTACTTTGGAACGTCATCTTTCCCTTAAATTCCTGTCCTTGATCCTAAGGACTGTTATCTTGCTGAACTCAGCCAGCAGAATGCAGACTTCATTTCTTCACTTAATGACCTGGGGCATATCTCGTGCTTTTATTTATGGCTTTATAGTTAAGCAAAGCTTCGTTCCATATGCTGAATTTGCCGGCACCCTGAACTTGGACTTCCATCCTCCAGAGCTGTGAGAGAGAAATTTCTGTTGTTTATAAGCTACCCAGTCTCTGGTATTTTGTTACAGAAGCCTAAGGGGACTAAGGCACCAGCAATAGGCCCTGCTGACAATGAATACCTCCTGATACAATGTGATAAAGAGGAACTTCACCTCTGTGGAATTCTTCCCCCAAATCCGTACACTTCAACTAATCATGCAGCAAACATCAGACAAACTCGAAGGACATTCTACAAAATAGCTTCCCTCACGTACTCCTCAAAATTGTCAAGGCGTGGGGCTTCCCTGGTGGCACAGTGGTTGAGAGTCCGCCTGCCGATGCAGGGGACACGGGTTCGTGCCCCGGTCCGGGAAGATCCCACATGCCGCGGAGCGGCTGGGCCCGTGAGCCATGGCCACTGAGCCTGCGCGTCCGGAGCCTGTGCTCCGCAATGGGAGAGGCCACAGCAGTGAGAGGCCCGCGTACCGCAAAAACAAAACAAAACAACAACAACAAAAAAAAACAAAAACAAATTGTCAAGGCATGAAAAGTAAGAAAAGACAAAGACACTGTCACAGATCAGAGGGGACTAAGGAAATGTGACGACTAAATGCAATGTGGTATAGTGGGTTGGGTTCTGGAACAGAAAAGAAGACGTTAGTGTAAAAATTGGTCAAATCTGAACAAAATCTGCAGTTTAGTTAAGAATAACATATCAGTATTAGTTTCTTAGTTTTGACAAATATATCATTAATGTAAGATGTCAACATTAGGGGAAACGAAGCAAGGGATCTACAGGAACTCTCTGTATGATTTTGCAGCTGTTGCATAAATCTACCATTATTCTCAAATAAAAAGTTTATTTGAAAAAAATAGAAGCAGGAAAATTTTTTAGATGACTATTGCAGACAGTTGTCTAGGCAATAGAATGGGCTAGAGTAAGGTCGTTAAGATAGCCAGAGAAGGACAAATCAGGGCTTTGCTTTTGGAAGTAGAATTGACAGTTCCAGAATGTCCTTCTGACATTAAGAAAAGGCTTTCCAACCGTAAGAGCGTAAGGTCCATAAACAGAAGTCTTAAATTGATCAAGGCTTTACAAAGTGACAGAGTGTCCCAGCAACGCATACCAGATGTGTGAATGCTCCAAGTCCTGATAGATTTCCAATCCTCCAACTCCCATGGAGAACAATTTTTTTTTTTTTTTTTGTCCAAATCCCAGAAGCTCTCCCCCTAAGCTTCTTATTTAGGTGATTTATAAATGTTTGGTTTTTCATTTGCATCAAATAAATTGTTCCCAATAGTGAGCTGGTGATTCAGCCTGGGTGGGACGCTCCCTCCTGTCCTAGCACCATGTTCTTGCTAATTTGTCATTCTGCACTATGGCCTTAGGAATCCCTTTATTTATCCTGTAGTTAACAACAGTAGTTTTGCCTTCAATTGTTAAAAGTCTGGGTGGAAATGAAGTGTATGTTTTGTTTCTCACTGCATAATGTTTTTGATGGATAACTGTGGAGCAGGCCCAAGAAGAGGGAGTGAGTACATTGGGCAGAGGGGGGAAGTGGTGGGACGGAGTCGGACCGTACACTTAGCAAGTTTTCCCTAAACCCAAGGTTACTGTTTTCAAGGAGTTTGCAGGTTATAGTGTTTGACCATGAAATTCAACATGGTTATTAGATAGATAAGTCAGGGGCTTGAAGGTCAGGAACTCTGAGATATTTGTGAGTATAACCCAATAAGAAAAGGCAAGCTGGAGGACCTATGTTTTTGCTTCCTTGCTCTTCCCTTACCCTTTTTCTGTGAGGTTTGGGTGAGGCTGATCCCCACCCTTGGATGAGAATTCCGTCCTCCTGTTCACAGTCAAGGATGCAGCGTGCCATACATAGGATGGGCCAAGAAGGGTCATATCCGGAAATTTCGCTGAGGATATTGGGAAAGCGACATTCTTTCTACTTAGGTTGCCAACGATCAGTGTACCAATTCAGTATCAGAAGGACACGGGTGGGGGATAGTTCACAAATACTGGACTTGAGGTGGGACAATCTGATGATGAAACAGTTAACAGGCTGTAGCCGGATATTTTCAGTGTCCAGCTTTACCACCTCAGGTTCTGACATTATTAAGTCAAGTCTGTGTGATGATAAAATGAATAGATCTGCAAGCAGGCTGAGGCAGGAAGACAAGCTGAGGGCTGATCACTGTGGATCCAGCCATGCCTACAACCATTTCTTCTTTCAATGTATGTTTTTAGTTGTATGATCTAGTGAGTTTTGTTTTTATCTTATTTTATTGATTTTTTAAGCTTCTTAACTCAACAGAACGAGAAGTAATATCTTCTAAATAGCCATGAAAGGTATAGCAGAATATACTGCTTTGACATATTGGTTATTTTGAGCTGAAGATAATTGAGAAGAAACAGAGAGAAGGAAAGCTCTCTGACTTCCCCCTGTTTGCCTAAAAGCAGGCCGTAAGTTTATAAAATGTCCCCTCTCTTCTCTCTACCAGGAGGGACACAAGTTAATCACAACAGACAACTCTAGACCCTTCTCACCCCAGACATGACAGAAGAGTCTGCATAATAAACCTTTTGCTAAAACGAACCCTACTCTATCGTTAGTCTCCCCATATATTTCCCTTCCTAAAATCTGCCAACCTTAGAAGCTCAAAGCCCATTTCCTTTGTTTTGTCACTTCTCCACAATTTTTGTTGTTCTTTGCTAAGATGCTATATAAGCCCAAGATGCAATCATCTCTTTGAGTTACTCATCACTAAGTAAGTACTCCTGTGTGCTTGTGTGATTGCTATGTTAATACACTTCTGTTTGGTTTTCTCTTGTTAATCTGTCTTTTTTCTGTCTAAGGTGCTGGGCCCCCGGGCAGTGAACCTAAGATGAGTAGAGGAAAAGGAAATGTTTCCTCTTGTCCATCTGCTAAGTGCTCTACAACAACCCTGCTAGGAGCCTCTGTGTAATTTCCCCTTTAATCCTCATAAGAACATTAGGAAGCATTATTTTATCTCATTCAGGTAAGGAAACTGCAAAACAGAAAAGTTAAAAATCTACCCAAGCTGACAAAGGGGTTACACAGCAGAGGAGGTATTACACCTAAGGTCAGTCCAATGAGTGACAGTCTCACCCTGCCAAGACTTTTTCTTTAAGGAGCAAAACTCTTTTCGTGTCTTCTGAGTCAGGTATTTTGGTGGAACTAAACAATTACCCAATTCTGAGGATTAAGCCTCCTAAGTGTCCCCCAAATCTTTTCTCCTTTCCCACTGCCAACACCAAACTCAAGACAAGACATCCTCTGGGAATCATGACAGCAGCCTGTGGAACACTCTCTGCTGGTCTTCCCTCCCACTTTGTTCTCTACTCTGCATCCAGAATTCATTCTAATACAGTTTTAACCATTGTTTCATATATACTATTGTTTGATTTATTTATTTTGTTTTATTGTGAGGTCTTCAAGGACAAGGGATGGGTTTATTCTTCTCACCGCTGGATGTTCAGTGCCTAACAGTGTTTGACACTACGTTCTCAGTGTTCTAATCCATTCTTCTGTTTCTAAATACCTTCTGTAGACTAAAAACTCCCAAACTTATGTGTCTGGATCATACCTTCCCCCAGAACTTTGGCATCTGTTGATTTGGGTTTTGTTCTTGCATTTCTAATCCATATTTCAAACTGAACACATTGAAAACAAAATTCCTGATCGTCCCCCGGTATCTGTTCCCCATGTCACTTCCACAGTCTTCCCCATGGGACTCAGGCAACCCATCCTTCCAGGGGCTTGACCGAAAACATAAGTTCATTCTCTGGACTCGTCACCTGTCCTTGCACACCCCTTCAATGGTCAGCAAACCTTGTCGGGTTTCTGACCATACCCACTGCTCCACAGCAGTCCAAGTGTCTGCCGTTTTTTCTTCCTAGGTTACTATACTAGCCTCGTAACTTGTTTCTCTGCTTCTGCCCTTGACCCATTTTCAGCCCCATTTGCAACCCCCCTTTTCAGCCAGAAGGCCAGGCGCTTCCTGTCTCTGCTCAGAACAATCCGGGAGCCTCCCTCCTGACTCAGCACAGAAGCTGAAAGTCCACCATCTCTGACTTCTACACTCCAGCCCAGTGGGCTGGCTTGGTGTTTCTCAAACACACCAGGCATTCTCTTGCCTCCAGAGCTTTGCCCTGGCTTTTCCCTTCACCTAGAACATTTTTCTCCTGGATATCCTCCTTCATCTCTTTGCCCAAGTGCCACCTTCTCAGTGACGCTTTCCCTGCCCGCTATGTCTAAAACTGCCACCTCCTCCTTCAAGGCAGGATATTTCATCTGGTTTTTGGGTTTGTTGTTTATTTTTGTGTTTGTGCCTCTCTGTGCTCAAAAATGTTTATTAAATAAAAAGTATTAGATGGTGAATATTTAATGAACGGATGCACAAAGAAATAAATCTCATTGCGTCACTGATGGCCCTCCATTGCCCTAGAATAAAGTCCAAATTCATTAGAGCCCAAGGCCTTCCAGAATCTCTTGACTCTGTCTTGAGCTTTACCCCTCCATGGCAACCATACTACAACTCACCTACACTCATGTACCCTGTGTCCCGGCCACACTTAAATACCTACTTAAGGTTCATACAATGCTCTTCCTGTCTTCACAGTCTGTTGTCGTAGTCCGTGTTCCTTGGCCTATCACTTTGCCCCCAGATGGAAAGGGTGGTCTTCGTAAGGCGCCTCCAGCACCTCATTCTTCTCCCCTTCCAGCTTTACCATCTCGTATTACTTTACTATAAATTTCTGCTTCTAAGAGGTCTGCACAATGAGACTGACAACACTGAGGACAAAAGGCATGTTTTTCTGGCCACTGTATCTCCACATCCAGCACACTGGCCAAATCCGTCTGACTACTTGCTACCAATACTCCTTCTCACTGCAAAACACTGCCTCTACCTCAGGTAAAGCTGTAAAGCTCCCAGCTTCGCCCCATTTCAAGCCCTTGGCTCATCTAATCTTCATTTGTTTGGGTGTCGAATGAGAGTACTAACAATAAAAAATGAACATTTCTGTCCTTCTAAGCAAAGCAAAACTCCAAATGTTCAAATGAGTTTAAAGTTTCAACTTTAATATGTATCTTTCCGTGTGTTTTACTTAAAAACTGAGATTAGTCATTATACACATTAAAAGTCACTTCTGTTTAGTTTATACATAACAGTCATATGAATAGTCATGGTCTTATTTAGAAGAAGTAAACACTAAAACCTAACAAAATATCCAGTTGGCCTAGCCCCACCAACAGAAGTCATGCAAGACGCAAATGATATTAATTGGCTCAATCAGATTAAGTCTTGAGAAATGATTACCTTTCCCTCCTGGAAAAACTTCCCCTCAGCCCTGGTCTGGCCTCTTTTCCTAAAGACTTTGATCCGTGCTCTCCCTTAGTTGTTTAGGACATTGGAGACACCAGTTCAGATCACATACTCATGGGCAGTACACTTGAGAGCTGGGCACCCAGAGATGGTGATGTTTTGCAGACATGCCGGGAAGGCAAATGGCTTTCCCTGGTGCACAGCATTTCTCTTTACAGGGCATCCCTTATGGTCATCTTTCTCCCTAGCAGATGATTTAATCCCTTTCTCAGTCAAAAGCGGGGTGACAGAGGATGTCAGGGAAACAGAGTCTGTACTCAGAGGCCTCAACTTCTGCTCTGGAAATCCTATCAGATGGACCATCAATTACCTCCTTTTCCCATTCAGATCCTTGCCTTTGTCACAGAAAACTTCTTGACAGAATGTGGGGGGTAGTTTGCACAGCAGTAACCACATATGTTCAGGGGGAAAAAGATTCTGAGTGGGCTTGTTCATTTGCCCCTGACCCTCCAGGTCCTGGGTTTACCCAAATCAGGCTAAGAGACGTGTGCCTATGGCTGGCCCATCAGATGTGTCTAATACTTTTTCCCAGTTGACATTTCCGGTATTAGCTTCCAAGCTGATGATGTGTTGAAATGTCTCCTCGGGATGTTGGCGATTTGTTCTTAGAATTGTATGAAAATTGTTTAGTCATTTTTATAATCAGTGCAAGAACCAGGCCTGGCCTGCAAGGACCTTTCTCTGACCATGATTTTGATTTTTCCAAGCTGGAGCTCCATTGTGCTTTGACGAAGTTGTCAGGAGATCCGGATTCAGAAAAAAAATCTGTTTTCTCAAAGACATTTAAGCTGTATGAAGCATTTACCTTATATCATATGTTTGGGAATAAAAAAATCAAATCATTGTTGTAAAGCTGCAGTGATTCGGGAATAATAACAGATTCAGTTACTGGTGGTTATTAGATGTTTGACAAGTATCTTCCCTGTTCTCTTCATCTTATGGGAAACTTAAATTTCCTAAACCAAGAATAAACCAAGTGTCCCCAAGCTCTCCATTCTCAGGGCAGCTTTCTCTTTCATATCCAAATGACATCATCCAGGCCCCAATGGTGTACACAGGAAGACTTGCCTGTTTCTCAAGTGTTTCTGAGAATCCTTAGGAAGTGGTTATATGTTCCACAAATTTATCTTAGTTGGGCCATGTCTCTCACTCTAGGTCAGTACCCTCAACTTCTCCTCCATTCTGCCACCTTTTCTCTCTGCTACAGTTCACTCTTTCTACCCTTGCATGGAAAGAACCATCTCACTTTATTTCTTTAAGCCCAACTGAGATGCGCTCAACTTCATCAGACTTTGCTAAAGCCTGAGGATGGCTGAAGGGAATGACAATGCAGAAAAAGGAAATCCAGAGCTGACTACCAAACGTTTCTCTCCTCAAGTGCACAGCATTTCTCTTTACAGGGCATCCCCTGTGGTCATCTTTCTCCCTAGCAGATGATTTAATCCCTCTCTTGTGATGCCATGAAAAACAGTTCTCTTCTTAAGTTGCCTCTTTATGAACATAAGGCCTCAGCCTGCAGTCTCATAACCCCATCAAAAGAGTGAAAAAATAAAATTAATTAACATCATGATCCCCAAGAGAGATACCCTGCTTACAATGCACAACGTTTGTTTGAGAAACTTAGTCTAGGCTGAGCACAAACCTTTCATATTACCACTTTGGTTCTACACTTTCCCTGGCACAGGAAGTGAGAAATGACATCTCTAAGGCAACAAAGCCTCACCCAAGAGCCTCTGCTAAGCCATAGATTTCATCTTTCTCTACAGAATGCAGAAACCAATCACTGACATTTTGGAACTAAATTTAAGGAGGCTTGGGGGGAGTTTTGAGGGCATTCTGACCCTGTGAACAAGCAGACTTATGCAGGTGAGTGTTTAGGTTCTGAGGATGCAGCAGTCTAATAAGTCAGACCCAGACTTCAGTCTAATGAGACCTTTAAACAGAAGACAAGTGGTTTTATCAGCCATTAAGTACCACAGTAGGGCATCCCACAGGGCTGTGGGGTCTGAGAGGAGCAGCTCTGTATCTTATAAAGCACCAAATGCACTTGAAGGCTGTGGCTTTGAGGGTAACTTCTGATTAAACCCCTTGAGTTTTGACACCTGGCAATCTAGGAATTCCTTTACGAAGAATAACCAACCACACCACCATAAAACCACATGTTCTTCTTAAAGGTTCCGTGGCATCTTGGAGACTAAATAGTTCTTGTGAAACAGTCTCTCTCAGGAGTTAAGGAAACATGAGGCAATATTTATTTTAAGTATGTATTAGAAATGAAGAAAGGGAGGGATCTGAAAATAAAGAACGGCTGAGCCCTAACATGATGAAACAGTTGAAACACAATTTAATATGCTGTGCAGAATGCAGGGATAATCGTCCATTTTCTGGACAGCAAGAATTCTAAATTATTTTATTGTTATAATTAAATTGCATCTTTATGTCAAAATTGTTATACATTTATTGTAGTGTAGAATAATACTGAGGAGCATAGGTTTGTGGAAGCAGAAAATCTACTTAAATCTCAGCTCTGCCACTCCTTAGGCAAATTACGAGCCTCTCTAAGCTTCAAATTGCATATCTATAAAGTCGGATTATTTTGATAATGAAAAAAATGTAATTAAGTTAGAACACTCAACAAATGCTAGTTATTATTGCAAAATGAAATTAAGAAAATTCTGGAAAATTTGAAGTAAATTAAGATTATCCTTTATTCCGCTGTCTAAAGCCAACCACAGTTAAAATTGCAGAGTTTATATACATTTGTTCCATGATGTGTGTATGTTGAGGGTGGGAGTGGGGTCTCTATTTCAGAAATACGGATTTATTCATCATCTGATACATCTTTTTTGAAGTGCTTTTTAACCGGACTGTATCTTAGACATCTTTTTATGTCAATAAATGTCAGTGTAATTCATCATTTTAGTAGCTGCATTTTGTTCCATTATATGGCAATGACAATATTTTACTAATGATTTATTTATTTATTTATTATATTATATTTTTATTTATTATATATTTTATATATTATATATATTATTTTATTTATTATAATTTAATATATATATTATATATAATATATATATTATATAAATAATAATTATAATATAATTATATAATATAATGTAATTATAATTATATAATTATATTATTAATTAATAATTAAATATATTATATAAAATATAATATATATAAAATATATATAAAATAATTAAATATATTAATTATAATTATATAATTATATAAATATAATTATATGTTATATATAAAAATATATAAAAAAATAAATATAATTATATAATTAATTATATAATTAATTATATATATTATTTATATAATTAATTATATATAATTAATTATAATTATAATTATATAAATTATAATTTAATATATTATATATTATATATAATATATAATATATTATATATATATTATAATTTAATATATTAATATAATATAATATAATTATATATTATTAATATATAATAATATATAATTTAATATATTAATATATAAATATATATTTAATATATAATATATTATATATTATAATTTAATATTTTATTTATTATAATAAATAATATTTATTTATTATATATTATATAATTATATATATAAATATTATAAATAAATATTTATAATATTTATTTATTTATTATATTTACATTTTTATTTTCCACTACTACTTCTTCACTATTATTTTTATAAGCACACACAATAAACATCACTATATAGTGCATTTTTAGCACCTGTCCTATTATTTACAGAAATATAACTGTTTTGTCAACAAATGCGCTCCTTTACCTATTTGATAGCTGTCATCAAAGTGCCCTCCACGTGCTGTACAAGAATGTCCGGGCATGTACCTGAGCACAGGGGCTTTCCAAGCCCTGATGTGCTGGAAGTTCAGAGCGCTGATTGTGGCTGTACATATCTCGGTCCAGCCAGACACCTTGCCTGGATTGGTGAATATTTAGTCAAGTCAGAGTTTCTACTGAATGTATGATTCTAGATAAGCTTCTTCTTTAAAATTTCTTGGCCTCAGTCCCTTAGCTTGTAAAATTGGGATAAAATACACATTATAGTTGAGAAAATTAAGAGGTAATATAATAAAATTTAAAAGGCCTGATGAATAAAATTCATCATAGGCACTTAATACATATGTGCTCTTTTCCTCCATTATTTCTGTAAACTGTGAGTTTTTATGCCATGTTGCCTTGTAATACGTAGATGCTCAGAGACTTATGTTGCTATTGGAATCATTTTACTCCTGAAAAAGCTACTGGAAGTAATGGATCAAAGAGGATATCCATAGAGTTAGCTATCTATGGAGTTAGAGTAGAAGAAGATGGAGAAGAAGGCAGAGGAGGAAGAGAGACGGGGGAGGAGGAGGGAGAGATGGAGGACTGAATTTTGAAGACAGGTAAAGCTAGGGTTCAAGTCTAGCCCTGTCACTTACTAGCTATGTGAGTTGGGGCTTTGAGTTAACTTCCTTGAACCTCAGTTTCCTGATCACTAATGTGCAGTTAATGACTTCTTTCTCAACATGTTCTTGTGAGGATTAATTGCAAGAGTGCAAGTAAAGTGTTCAGAGTACTGCAGACAAACACCAGATGTCCAACAAAAGGCAATTCTTATCTATCGTTGCCATTATTATTTCCTCTGTTGACATTACTATTACATCATTGTGTCCATTGTTGACATTATTAACCGTTGCTTCTTGTGCTTTACTCTCCAGGAAACCCTTATGGCTTAGCACAATAAATCTATTATGGCCCCCAGTGAGCCACTTGAGTGTCATTTATCCATTCATTCATGGGAAAGATTAGAGCCAGCACATTGAATTTACCTCTTCGTTGATCCCAAGTGGATAGTGACTGAACAATTCATGCAGGTTGTGGACTTAGGAATCAGGAAAGCTCAGCATGGAAACAGAGCCTTTTCTAGCTTTTGCTTTCTGCAATCTGCTCATCATTCCTTGCTAACAACCATTATCATATATATGCGTGTGTGTGTGTGTGTGTGTGTGTGTCATATATATATGTGTGTGTGTGTGTCTGTGTGTGTATGTTAATGTATGTTCCTTTATTTTGTTGTTTTTGTTTGCTAGTTTGTTTTTTTGTATTTTGTCACAAAAGGGGAAATAGATGTAAGACCAGATCTTGAAGCCAGAATAGATCATGGCCGACCCACTTCATTCACTGTAAGAGCTGGTGATAAAGGAAATCTCCGGGGTAAGCGCTTTCTGACAGCTGCACCATAATGGACTTACAGAGATAAGATGAAAAGGAGGGTTTTGGGGAGGGTTTTGTTTGTTTGTTTGTTTGTTTTTGCATTACCCCTGACTTCAAACTCCCCAGACTATCTAGAATACAAAAGAACCATAAGGTGTAAAGTATGCCAGAGAGATTATATTCACGTCTTCTAGGTCATGAAGGGTACACATACCCTTCAGGGAAGCCCAGTTAAATGCTCAGAGTAAACTCATCTGTATCTTCTCATAGAAAGAGGCCTTTCTTTTCTTTTCTTTTCTTTTTTGCGGTACGCGGGCCTCTCACTGTTGCGGCCTCTGCGGAGCACAGGCTCTGGAGGCGCAGGCTCAGCGGTCATGGCTCACGGGCCCAGCCACTCAGCGGCATGTGGGATCTTCCCAGACCGGGACACGAACCCGCGTCCCCTGCATCGGCAGACGGACTCTCAACCACTGCGCCACCAGGGAAGCCCAAAAGAGGCCTTTCTAATAAATGATTACTGATGCTTAACCCCCTCTTCAAAGGGGGTTTGCAAAAACAGTTTAAAGCAAATTATTATAGGTGAAGGTCAATCTAAAATAGTCTGTGCACATCTCTGATGATCTTAAACTTAGCTAGCTTTTTGTTGGTTCAGCAACCCAGTGCTATATTGTAGAGGAGCTAAGTTTCTTTGTCTGCTTTGCTTTTATTTTTCCTCTTCTATTCTCAAGCTGTCAAGCCTTCTATTGACATTTTCACTGTTCACAACAGCTCCTCTTTCTTTTCCAATTCGCTTATAGTTAATCTGCTGCGGGATGGAAAAAAAAGCAAATAACCAAGCTTGCTAAAAAAGTGTGTTTAATAAGATTTCATGAACCCCAGCAGGAGACCCAGAGGGTTTGTACCTTCATTCATTAAATTCCATCTGTAAATATTTACTGGGGCTCCTTGTGGTAATCCACAGACTGTGACTTGTTCTAGGCAGTAAAGCACATTGCTTGGGGGCTGTAACTTTTTGAAAAAGTATATTCCCATTTTCAGGAGCCTTTTCAAATGTCTGAGTTTATGGCTAAGTTGTGAATGGTCAATACTGTGAACTTGTGAGCTCTGAAGATTTGATTAATTACTGAACCTCTCTGCCTATATATGTGTGGATTTCCTCATCTCCCAAAGCATCAACACACATAATCTTTTGTTTTGATCTTGTATTTGAGGTAAGCAAGGTCAAAACGTTTATCTACTACTTAGAACACAGGGAAAGGAGACTCATAAACTATGGATCATTTCAAAGCCTTTAAAATATCAGACTAGAATCGACTCTGCACTTAGGTGAAAACCCATGTCTGAAACCTTTATCCAAGCCTCGAAGAAGAATTTTTACATCTCTTATAGCCATGTTTAAGATCCCATATTGGAACGAGGACTGGCCCAAGAGTCAGGAGACTTGGATTCTAGTCTGAAATCCACAAGGAACTCACAAGCAAGCATCTCTGGACCCCAGCTTTCTCTCTTTTCCTCTGTAAAGTGAGGCCAATCATATCTGCCTCATACAATGAAGTGATGACATATTTTAAAACACTATTATTAAGCCAGGTGTATTACCAAGCCCCTCGGCAACCTTGGACCTAACCAAAGATGGAATAAAATCCTTTCCTCCATGGTAGCAGGGTCCCACCTGCCAGTTTACAGAACTCCCTTCCTGCAGGCAGGAGGCTTTTGCATTAGCAAAACCCCAGATCATAGAGACACAGAGAAGCTGTTTGTATGGACAGTCTCTCCTGCAGCCCCGCTCACCTCATTCCTTGTACACTAGGCTGAGCAGGAGGAGCAATTCCGGGAAAGGCTGCAGACGTTCAGCAGAGGCCGCCCTGGGAACCGCGGTGTGTTTCTCTCTCGCTGGCCGCTGGCTGGACTGAGGTCATGCACGGGGACCAGCACCAGCTCCGACCAGACTCCTTGCAAGAATTTCAATGACAGGATTCCTGGAAACAAGATGGCTGAGTAGAAGGACGTGCTCTCACTCCCTCTTGCGAGAACACCAGGATCACAACTCACTGCTGAACAGTCATTGACAGGAAGACACTGGAAATCACCAAAAAAGATAACCCACCTCCAAAGACAAAGGAGAAGCCACAATGAGATGGAAATCACAGAAAATCAAATCCCATAACTGCTGGGTGGGTGACTCACAGACTGGAGAACACTTATACCACAGAAGTCCACCCACGGGAGTGAAGGTTCTGAGCCCCACGTCAGGCTTCCCAACCTGGGGGTCCAGGAACAAGAGGAGGAATTCCTAGAGAATCAGACTTTGAAGGCTAATGGGATTTGATTGCAGGGCTCTGACAGGACTAGGGGAAACAGAGACTCCACTCTTGGAGGGCACACACAAAGTAGTGTGCGCATCGGGACCCAGGGGAAGGAGCAGTGACCCCAGGGGAGACTGAACCAGACTTACCTGCTAGTGTTGGAGGGTCTCCTGAAGAGGTGGGGGGTGGCTGTGGCTCACTGTGAAGACAAGGACACTGGCAGCAGAAGTTCTGGAAAGTACTCCTTGGTGTGAGCCCTCCCAGAGTCCACCATTAGCCACACCAAGGAGCCCCGTTAGGCTCCAGTGTTGGGTCGCCTCAAGCCAAACAACCAACAGGGAGGGAACCCAGCCCCAGCCATCAGCAGTCAAGTGGATTAAAGTTTTACTGAGCTCTGCTCAAGACAGCAACAGTGAGCTCTACCCACCACCAGTCCCTCCCATCAGGAAACTTGCACAAGCCTCTTAGATAGCCTCATCCACCAGAGGGCAGACAGCAGAAGCAAGAAGAACTACAGTCCTGCAGCCTGTGAAACAAAAACCACATTCACAGAAAGATAGACAAGATGAAAAGGCAGAGGGCTATGTACCAGACGAAGGAACAAGATAAAACCCTAGAAAAACAACTAAGTGAAGTGGACATAGGCAACCTTCCAGAAAAAGAATTCAGAAGAATGATAGTGAAGATGATCCAGAACCTTGGAAAAAGAATGGAGGCAAAGATCGAGAAGATGCAAGAAATGTTTAACAAAGACCTAGAAGAATTAAAGAACAAACAAACAAAGATGAACAATACAATAACTGAAATGAAAACTACACTAGAAGGAATCAATAGCAGAATAACTGAGGCAGAAGAACGGATAAGTGACCTGGAAGACAGAATGGTGGAATTCACTGCTGCGGAACAGAATAAAGAAAAAAGAATGAAAACAAATGAAGAAAACCTAAGAGACCTCTGGGACAACATTAAACGCAACAACATTCGCATTATAGGGGTCCCAGAAGGAGAAGAGAGAGAAAAAGGACCCAAGAAAATATTTGAAGAGATTATAGTCGAAAACTTCCCTAACACGGGAAAGGAAATAGCCACCCAAGTCCAGGGCGCACAGAGATAAACAGGATAAACCCAAGGAGAAACACGCCAAGACACATAGTAATCAAACAGGCAAAAATTAAAGGCAAAGAAAAATTACTGAAAGCAAAACAACAAATAACATACAAGGGAACGCCCATAAGGTTAACAGCTGATTTCTCAGCAGAAACTCTACAAGTCAGAGGGAGTGGCATGATATACTTAGAGTGATGAAAGGGAAGAACCTACAACCAAGATTACTCTACCTGGCAAGGATCTCATTCAGATTCGATGGAGAAATCAAATGCTTTACAGACAAGCAAAAGCTAAGAGAATTCAGCACCACCAAACCACCTTTACAACAATTGCTACAGGAACTTCTCTAACTGGGAAACACAAGCAAGAAAAGGACCTACAAAAAGAAACCCAAAACAATTAAGAAAATGGTCATAGGAACATACATATTGATAATTACCTTAAACGTGAATGGATTAAATGCTCCAACCAAAAGACACAGGCTTGCTGAATGGATACAAAATCAAGACCCATATATATGCTGTCTACAAGAGACCCACTTCAGACCTAGGGACACATACAGACTGAAAGTGAGGGGATGGAAAAAGATATTCCATGCAAATGGAAATGAAAAGAAAGCTGGAGTAGCAATACTCATATCAGATAAAATAGACTTTAAAATAAAGAATGTTACAAGAGACAAGGAAGGACACTACATAATGATCATGGGATCAATCCAAGAAGAAGATATAACAATTATAAATATATATGCACCCAACATCGGAGCACCACTATACATAAGGCAACTGCTAACAGCTATAAAAGAGGAAATCGACAGTAACACAATAATAGTGGGGCACTTTAACAACTCACTTACACCAATGGACAGATCATCCAAAGTGAAAATAAATAAGGAAACAGAAGCATTAAATGACACAATAGACTAGATAGATTTAATTGATATTTATAGTACATTCCATCCAAAAATAGTAGATTACACTTTCTTCTCAAGTGCGAACAGAACATTCTCCAGGATAGATCACATCTTGGGTCACAAATCAAGCCTCAGTAAATTTAAGAAAATTGAAATCATATCCAGCATCTTTCCTGACCACAACGCTATGAGAAGAGAAATGAATTACAGGGAAAAAAACGTAAAAAACACAAACACGTGGAGGCTAAACAATACGTTACTAAATAACCAAGAGATCACTGAAGAAATCAAAGAGGAAATCAAAAAATACCTAGAGACAAATGACAATGAAAACATGATGATCCAAAACGTATGGGATGCAGCAAAAGCAGTTCTAAGAGGGAAGTTTAAAGCTAGAAAAATGTCAAAAAATCTCAAATAAACAATCTAACCTTACACCTAAAGGAACTAGGGAAAGAAGAACAAACAAAACCCAAAGTTAGCAGAAGGAAAGAAATCATAAAGATCAGAGCAGAAATAAATGAAATAGAAACAAAGAAAACAATATCAAAAATCCATAAAACTAAAAGCTGGTTCTTTGAGAAAATAAACAAAATTGATAAATCATTAGCCAGACTCATCAAGAAAAAAAGAGAGAGGACTCAAATCAATAAAATTAGAAATGAAAAAGGAGTTACAACAGACACCACAGAAATACAAGGCATCATAAGAGACTACTACAAGCAACTCTATGCCAATAAAATGGACAACCTGGAAGAAATGGACAAATTCTTAGAAAGGTATAACCTTGCAAGACTGAACCAGGAAGAAAGAGAAAATATGAACAGACCAATCACAAGTAATGAAATTGAAACTGTGATTAAAAATCTTCCAACAAACAAAAGACCGGGACCAGATGGCTTCACAGGTGAATTCTATCAAACATTTAGAGAAGAGCTAACACCCATCCTTCTCAAACTCTTCCAGAAAATTGCAGAGGAAGGAACACTCCCAAATTCACTCTATGAGTCCACCATCACCCTGATACCAAAACCAGACAAAGATACAATAAAAAAAGAAAATTACAGACCAATATCACTCATGAATATAGATGCAAAAATCCTCAACAAAATACTAGCAAACAGAATCCAACAACACATTAAAAGGATCATACACCATGATCAAGTGGGATTTATCCCAGGGATGCAAGGATTCTTCAGTATATGCAAATCAATCAATGTGATACACCATATTAACAAATTGAAGAATAGAAACCATATGATCATCTCAATAGAAGCAGAAAAAGCTTTTGAGAAAATTCAACGCCAATTTATGATAAAAACTCGCTAGAAAGTGGGCATAGAGGGAACCTACCTCAACATAATAAAGGCCATATATGACAAATCCACAGCAAACATCATTCTCAATGGTGAAAAACTGAAAGCATTGCCTCTAAGGTCAGGAACAAGACAAGGATGTCCACTCTCACCACTATTATTCAACATAGTTTTGAAAGTCCTAGCCATGGCAATCAGAGAAGAAAAATTTAAAACAGGATTACAAATTGGAAAATAAGAAGTAAAATTGTCACTGTTTGCAGATGACATGATACTATGCCTAGAGAATCCTAAAGATGCCACCAGAAAACTACTCGAGCTAATCAATGAATTTGGTAAAGTAGCAGGATACAAAATTAATGCACAGAAATCTCTTTCATTCCTATATACTAATGATGAAAAATCTGAAAGAGAAATTAAGGAAACACACCCATTTACCATTGCAACAAAAAGAATAAGATACCTAGGAATAAACCTACCTAGGGAGACAAAAGACCTGTATGAAGAAAACTATAAGACACTGATGAAAGAAATTAAAGATGATACCAACAGATGGAGAGATATACCATGTTCTTGGACTGGAAGAATCAATATTGCGAAATGACTATACTACCCAAAGCAATCTACAGATACAATGCAATCCCTATCAAATTACCAATGACATTTTTATGGAACTAGAACAAAAAATCTTAAAATTTGTATGGAGCCACAAAAGACCCCGAATAGCCAAAGCAGTCTTGAGGGTAAAATACGGAGCTGGAGGAATCAGGCTCCATGACTTCAGACTATTCTACAAAGCTATAGTAATCAAGACAATATGGTACTTGCACAAAAACAGAAACATAGATCAACGGAACAAGATAGGAAGCCCAGAGATAACCCCACGCACCTATGGTCAACTAATCTATGACAAAGAAGGCAAAGATATACAATGGAGAAAAGACAGTCTCTTCAATAAGTGGTGCTGGGAAAACTGGACAGCTACATGTAAAAGAATGAAATTAGAACACTCCCTAACACCGTACACAAAATTAAAATGGATTAAAGACCTAAATGTTAAGGCCAGACACTATAAAACTCTTAAGAGGAAAGCATAGGAAGAACACTCTTTGACATAAATCACAGCAAGATCTTTTTTGATCCACCTCATAGAGTAATGGAAATAAAAACAAAAATAAACAAATGGGACCTAATGAAACTTCAAAGCTTTTGCACAGCAAAGGAAACCATAAACAAGATGAAAAGACAACCCTCAGAATGGGAGAAAATATGTGCAAATGAATCAACAGACAAAGGATTAATCTCCAAAATATATAAACAGCTCATGCAGCTCAATATTAAAGAAACAAACAACCCAATCCAAAAATGGGCACAAGACCTAAATAGATATTTCTCCAAAGAACACATACAGATGGCCAAGAAGCAGATGAAAAGCTGCTCAGCATCACTAATTTTTAGAGAAATGCAAATCAAAACTACAGTGAGGTATCACCTCACACCAGTTAGAATGGGCGTCATCAGAACATCTACAAACAACAAATGCTGGAGAGGGTGTGGAGAAAAGGGAACCCTCTTGCACTGTTGGTGGGAATGTAAATTGATGCAACCACTAAGGAGAACAGTATGGAGGTTCCTTAAAAAACTAAAAATAGAATTACCATATGATTCAGCAATCCCACTACTGGGCATATACCCAGAGAAGACCATAATTCAAAAAGACACATGCACCCCAATGTTCATTGCAGCACTGTTTACAATAGCCAGGTCATGGAAGCAACCTAAATGTCCATCGGCAGATGAATGGATAAAGAAGATGTCGTACATATATACAATGGAATATTACTCAGCCATAAAAAGGAATGAAACTGGGTCATTTGTTGAGATGCAGATGGATCTAGAGACTGTCATACAGAGTGAAGTAAGTCAGAAAGAGAAAAACAAGTATCATATATTAACGCATATATGTGGAACCTAGAAAAATGGCACGATGAAGTGGTTTGCAAGGCAGAAACTGACACACAGATGTAGAGAACAAACGTATGGACACCAAGGGGGGAAAGCGGTGGGCGGGTGGGGTGGTGGTGTGATAAATTGGGAGGTTGGGATTGACACGTATACACTGATGTGTATAAAACTGATGAGTAATAAGAACGTGCTATATAAAAAAATAAATAAAATTTAAAAAAGAAAATAATTTCAATGTCATGTGCTGAAGACTAACGGATGATTGCCTTCTCCTCCTGTACAGGCTGAGGCCAGACACCAGCTCTCCGGATGTGGCGCCTCTCTCAGGAGTTCCAGCAAACAAGCCCCCAGTGGTCCCTCGGTAAGGTAGGACCACATGCCACACTGCCTTTGTCTTAAATCTCGTGATGTAACAGAGACATGTGGGTGGCTAAGGGCCTAGAAAAGACAAGCCTGGGTCAATTCCAGCTCTGGCCCTTCCTTGCTATGCAATTTTTCTTAAAATGCACATTCCTTTTCTCTAAAAAGGGGATAGCCACCTTTTGTAAAGTTTTAATGAAATAGTGTAAGATGCACGTTCCTGTGTGGTACAAAGCATATGCTTATAATTTATTAGTAGTCCCCATTCTTTCCCCAGTCTACCTAGCAGATCCAGTGGATATCACTCTATTCCCTGTAAGAGGTGGTGATAAAGGAAATCTTCAGGGCTAGTTCTTTCTGACAATCTCACCATAAAGGGTTTATAGAGAGGAAGATGAGAAACAGTCATCTTTTGTCTTGTTGGATTTTTTGGCATTGCCTAGATAGCAAACACATCGGATACCCTAGGATACATAACTGACTAGTGTTCGTCACATTCCCTCCTGCCTTCTAACCTTCCGCCCTGCTCCCTGGTTCTCCGGTGCCTGTCCTGCCATCTGTCCTTCCCTATCCTTGGTGGGAGGGCGAGGGGATGTGAGGAGAGGACAAGACTGCTGCTCCCCAGCCCACCCACACAGCACCCACTTATGTGGCAGGAGACGAGAGCAAAGAAAGGAGATGGCCAGGGGTGGTTCCCTCTCTGCCCCTAGGAACCACCCTTCTCGTTTGAACCCCTGAAAAAGCCTCCTTGCCTAGGTCGATTCTGACCCACAGCCATGGCCTGTTGAGAGCATTTTGCAGCTGTGAGAGTTGTAACTAAGTGTGACGTTTTACAGATCTAACAATGCTCTGGGGATGCTCCTTTCTGAGTCAGGAGACCTTTTAGTGGCACAAGAATAACCACAGCGGTTACGATTTGAGTACTCACTAGAAACCCGAGCATTGTGGTAAATGTTTTAAAGCCATTACTGATACTTAAGGACATGAAGAGTAAGAGAGATTAAGCAACACTGATAAGGACTGCATCCAGAAAGTGACAAAAGCAGGGTCCACACCTAATTCTGGCTGAATCCAAAGTCGGTTTCCTAAACCCCTCTGCTGCTGTGCTTCTCGTGATTGGCCTGGGCTGGGCTTGCAGGGTCGCTCAGCCTCTGGCCTCTCCAGCTTAAGAAGGCAGCAGCTTCCGCGATGATGGTGACGCTGTATGTCCTTTGCACCTAGAGGCTCTTTCTGGTGGTGTGGCAGTCACGTCAGCTCGCTGAGTCTGATCACCTGTTAGTCAGAGTGAGATCATACTAGTACGGGCTCTCTCCACCTTAACTACCAACCCGCTGACATTGACCCTGAAGCGACCAGTGAGATCTTCTAAATAATTTCCCCAGTGCAGAACCTGGCACACAGAGCCACGTTAATTCTCCTTTCCCCTTTCCTGTGCCCAAGGTGAGAATCATGCTAGTTTCTTGGAGAAAAGTTCAGTGTCTGCCTGTCATTAGGCCAGTTAGGTTTCTGTCTTTGGGAATTTTATATAATAAGTGATATTTGATAAAGCATCACAAAATCGATGGATGAAAGGATATATTATAGATAGATAGATAGATGATAGATAGATAGATAGACAGATGATAGATAGATAGATAGATACAAAATATAGTGGTAAGGAGTTTAAGTATTTTTCAGTGACTGGTATAGTGAATGATGTTCTACTTTAAAAAGAATTCTAACAAAGAGTAAAACTGTTGAAATGTTCAAGGAAACCTTACTACAAATTTGATATCTTTTTAAGATGAAAGAAAATGGAAGTGTGTTTTAATTGTAATTATTTTGTTACTATTGTTGTGGTGTTGTCTTATCGTCCACTGCCAGTACTGCAGGGACGTAGAGATTCTCCGCCATCAGAGTTCTGATGCACGCTGTGATGCTGGCAGGTGAGACAGCACATAGGTGTGGTTTTGAGCAGCTGTTAGTGAGACAGGGAGGAGAGGTGCAGCCCATCTGCACACTGCTCTTCTTGCTTTGGAAAATCAAAACAGGAAGTGTATCTCGACAATCACTAGTGACAAGGCTGAAAGAAATAGAGGAGGATTGAGACTTTTTAAGAAATGTTCACCTTTTTTCTTTTGCACAGGTTCCACACATATTCAAGCCACCGGGCAACGTGGCTGGTGTGGGACGAAGCAGCCCTGTCCCACACGATGTCACGGGGGGCCTGGCTCCTTCCATCTTACGGTGCTTTTGTCCTCAACACAGGGTCTCCAGGGATGCTTCAGAGGGGCCCTAGTTTTGAGGGTCACGCATCAGGTGTTAGGGCCAGGACTGGAAGTGGTACTCTCACTTCCAGACAAAACGCCATCATGTCATGCTCACCTTATTGCAAAAAGAGAATGGGAAATCTCTTCTTGTGCGTCTAGGACAAACTTGAAAGGTTTCAGGAACATACTGCATTGTCTCTGTCATACACAA